>NC_083353.1:103637142-104270027 GCF_030254825.1 Meriones unguiculatus
TCACTGGGCAGTTCATAGGGGCGGAGGAGGCATTTCTATATGTGTCTAGATCAGCAGTTCTCAAGCTATGGGTCACAACTCCTTTGGAGTCAGACAACCCTGTCACGGCGGTCACATATCAGCTACCCTGCATATTGGATATTTGCATTATGGTTCGTAACAGTAGCAAAATCACAGTTAGGAAGTAGCAATGAAATAATTTTATTTCACCACAACACGAGGAACTGTACTACACACAGGGCCACAGCACTGGGAAGAAGCACTGCGCTAGATCTTCTGTTCAAACACCCGCACATGCAACCATCTAACTGTGCCAGGGATGAGTCCCAGCTGCGTGTTCCCACTTCCCATGTTGTCCTCTGCCTCAGTTTCTTCCCCCACCCCCACTATTACCTCATGTTTTTTTTTTCACTCACTCTTCTTGAGCCACACAATGTTCCTCCTGTGCCCTATAAGCCAAAATTCCCAGAATCCTTCTTGGATTGTTCTAAAATTCCCATGCATAAAGAGAGCCCTGAGAACCCGGGACCCAATTGCTTGTGATCCCATTGACTGCGAGTCCCAAAGATTACAGTGAGTTCAGTTGCACAGGGTGACACAGCAGACAGCTGCCACCAAGGAGTGTATTTGGAGGCCTCTCTGAAATGAGTTTATTTATACCAGAACCCTCAATTGTTGCCTTTATTTAATTACAGTTATCCTTTGGCATTCATGAAGGGTTGGTTCTCAGACCGCCCCACGGATTCCAAAATCTGCAAATGCTCAAGTCTCTTATATAAACAGTGCCATAACTGCACAAAGTCTCAGTATGTGTTTCTGTATACTTTAAGTCATCTCTAGGTCACTTACAATATTTAATAGAATGTAAATGTTATTATGTAAGGAGACGTGCTATACTATTCTGAGAATAATTATGGAGAGAGTCTGTTCATGCTCAGTATAGACATTTTTTTTTCTGAATATTTCCACAGATACAGAACTGACAGATACCCAGAGCCAACTGGACCTGAAACACAGATGGCAGCAGGGAAAGACTTCACTTCAATAACCTAGAAGAGTCTGCTTGATGTTGCCAACTGAGACATGCTGAGTTGTATTTAAACTTACCTGGTACTTCAAAGTTTACAAACACCTTGCTATTATCTGCTTCTATTGAAGGAGCATTTCAAACTATCCTTAGCACACTCTTGGAGGCAATTAAAATAGCAATGTCAAACCGAGCGCGGTGCATGCCTGTAAGCCCAGCACTTGGGGAGGCAGGGGCAAGAAGATCTCTTGAGTTTGAGGCCAGGTTGGTCTACAAAGCTAGTCCAGGACAGCCAAGGCTTCACAGAGAAACCCTGTCTTGAAAAACCAAAACCAAAAACCAAACCAAACAAACAAACAAAAAAAACCCAGCAGTGGCAGTTAAGGTTTATTGAGCATCTTCTACATGCTGAGCCTTGATCTAAGCACTGCATACACCACACTATTTCTTACCCCCCCCCCCAAAAAAAAAGAGAAAGGCACTTTTTTATCTCTGATTATAGGTGAGGACCTAAAAACACTTCCATCAGCTTCCTTGAGGTCAAAAACACTAGTACCGCTGGAGTTAAGGTTCAAAGACGGCTGACCCCACTGTGGAGTCTAATGGGCACATGGTAGCAGCTCCCTCTACCTACAGCTTTCTCTACCATGCAAAGGGATGGCAGGATCCTCAGGCTCATGGGGCTTCAGAAGAACTTAGAGTTGTACGGCATCCTAGGCTAATATGGAAAGGATGTGTCTTCATGCCCTCCTGGTGATGCTCAGACAGGGGGAGGTAAAGGCACTTTATAAACAGGAGATGCAAAGTGATTGGCCATCAGCAGCTGTACACTAGGGTAGGGCATATGTGTACGTGTGGTCCAGAGGCCTCCAACTCACTTGGTACCCAGCATGGGGTTCTAGGGAACAACCTCGGAGGGGCACGCAAGTTGGGACACTATCCCTGGATTCCTGTGCTCTCAGAATGTAAAGGCCAGGAGGTCCTGTAAAAATCTTGATGTATTAATTTCTCACTCAAAGACACTGAGACCGGCGGCTGGGTCTTTTGACCCCTGGACCTGGCCTTTTCTGGTAATCATGCTGTCTTTTGCCATATCCACATGCCTTTCACAGCTTTCCAAAAGTCCAGATCCTGAAGGAAGGAAATGGTGGAAATTCTTCAGACTCTTATTTAAATGCAAATGACCCTTATTTAAATCAGAGAACTTGGAAGTCAACAGCATCCATAAGGAGGCATACTTTATAGGGCATCAAGAGGATC
This sequence comes from Meriones unguiculatus, assembly GCF_030254825.1. NCBI lineage: Eukaryota > Metazoa > Chordata > Mammalia > Rodentia > Muridae > Meriones > Meriones unguiculatus. The sequence continues at coordinate 103,639,430 of NC_083353.1, forward strand.
AGCTGCCAGGAAACATCTTCTCAAAGATGCAGTCTAGTTGTCCTTTGATCCCCAGATAGGGCCAACACCAGGCACAGTGACCTCTGCCTGCAGCCTTTGAGTGTGAGTGAACTCCTGGGATGAGCCACTACAAAGACATCCAAGAAAGAAAGGAAGTTCCACAATTTGTTTGATCACCCACTGAAGTGACTTATGATCACTGTAGTACTTGATCTCTGTTTTCATTTGCTCATTTGCATGTCTCTAGACTATCTTGTCCTGACTAGAATGCAAAATCCAAGGTAGGACCTTGCCTCTTTCCCTTTACAGACAGATTGCCATCAGGTGTCACTGTATATCTGTATGCCTGTGTGAATGTGTAAATGGGTAGATTAGATGAATATGGTTGAATAGAAGGGTAGGGGGAAAGGTGAGTGGAAGGATAATGGGTGAGAAGTGGAAGGGAAAAGGATGAATGAGAGAGAAAAGAAGGAAAATGGAGAATATACAGTTAGTTCTACTGCCTTTGATTTAATGGCATCATTTGGCAATAAGGAGTAGCTGTACCTGAGTCATTAGATATTTCTTATGTTCCTGGTACTACATTAGGTTATATACAAGGACCTACTACAGGTTATAAGACATATAAAGTCTAACAGAATGTACACAGTGGTTGAGATATGAACAATTTTACTAGCTACTATTGCAGGGTGTAGTCAGAGCTGTGATGTGGGATTATGGGAACTACAGAAAGGGTTCCTGGGTAGTGATAGCTACACCAAGCCTTGAAGAAAGAGTTGCTGCTGTCTATGAACAAGGTGGGGGTCGGAGGGGGGCATGCATTGGGTGTTCTAGACAAAGAATCATTAGCCCAGCAGCAGCAGGTGCTGAGCAGGGCTGAGAAAGAGCTGATGCATAGAAAAATATCAGGTGACTGGTCATCAAAGCCACTGCCTTATCCTCCCCCTCCTCACCCTGCTATCCCCTCAGTGGACATCCGTTGTTTTTCTCTGCCTAGGATCATCTAGTCCTCCAGGAACAGCTTCCTGATTTTGAGGAAACCCCCAAAATTCCCCTCTATTATTCTCAGTCCATAGAGTTCATGGGAAACTGACATGACCTCCAATACTGGCAGTGGCCATGAAACCCAGGCCTGGCCAATTGGTAAACATAATTTCAATCTGGTCATGATTGTGGGGGCTAATGATCTAAGTCAGACCAATTAGATGCTACCCTGGGGACCTTATTTGAAATACTGAGAGTGGCACTGTGGTATCAGGAGGAGAGTAGGAAGTCAAGAGGAGGCAAACTTGATAGGAGAAGCTCACACGGGAAAACAAAATCAAAAGAAGAAGCTAGATGCCAGTTAGAAGGAAGGAAGGATAAATGGGTAGAGATGGATTCCCAGTGAATGAGATTACATATGGATGGATGGATGGATGGATGGATGGATGAGTGGATGGTGGATGGGTGGATGGGTGGATGGGTGGAAAAGAGAAAATAAGGAAGTAGAGAAAGAAAGAAGAAAGGAAGGAGGACTGAGGCAAAGTTCTCCTGCCTTAGAGCTAGTGAGTATATTGGAGGGGGAAGGAAGGCTACCACTTCACAGTGATTAAATATTTGTCAAGCAGCTTTGTTACAGGATTATACCTGATGTCCTCAAAATATTATAGTATAGATAGCAGAGAGAGCCTCTGCCCTCAGAGTACACACTGTGCTGGTGAGATGGACCATGATGTGATAGGCAAGTCCCTGGATCCAGATTCGCCTGAGCCACCAACAGATGCTCATGTTCACATAATTGTTGCTGTGGCGTGAATGAGTCCTCCAAAGTTCAGGCGTTAGAACATTAGCTCCTGATGTAGTCGTGCTGAGAGCTGATTACTGTGGCTATTGCTGGAGTAGGTTGGTTACTGCAAGTGTGAATTTGTTATAAACCAGATTCAGGTTCCTCTTGCTGTCTGTGGTGGCTCTTTCTTGGCCTCCTGTTTTCTGCCACAGATAGCACAGCAATGAGAGCACTTACTAGGTGCCAATGCCATGCTCAGGGACCTCCCGGATCCCATAACCTCACACCAAATTAGCATGTACTTTTAAATAAATCACCTAGTCTCAGACACTTAAGTTACAGCACCACAAAACACTGAAACGCTGTCTGCAGTTGATTCCTGTCCCTTGATAATAAATGAGTCCCCAAAGATTTCCTCCCCTTCTAGGTCCCAGCTACCCACATCAGTCATGATCCCAAGTGACCAAGCTGAGGGAAGAATAATGCTGACTGGTGAGCAGCAGGCTCCGCCCACACACCAGCAGCTGCCTCCCTGCTGTTTCTTGCTGCTGCTGCCCCTCCCCCTCCTGCTCTGTCAAATGCCATCTCATCTCTATCGACTTTCTGATGCTCCAAGATTTCATCAGGCAACCTCACTTCTCACATTCCCTCACACCGTGTCAGATCCCCACAGAGGAGTTCTCCTCAGTGTCTAGCCACATTTCATCATCCACACACAGAGAAGCAGCAACCTGCGCATCCATAGCCAAAAAAGCATCAAACAGGGCAGCAGGAAGAGGTGAGAAGGCCACCCAGAGAGAAACCTCACCTCAGATGAACACATGCCCACGCCCCACGCCAGCTAGCAGATGGTAACCTGGCAGAGCTACCTCTGAGTCTAGATCCACTCACCAAATGCTCCCTCGTGGGCAGCGTGGCATGAAGGCAGAAATGCAAACAAACAAACACAAACCTCCAAATGCCCTAACTCCAGTCTTTTCATTTCATGGAATGGAATGACCAAGAATCCAGTCTAGTTGACCAGGTAGGGTCAGGACTTCCCCACATGTGGTGGAGAAATTGTTTATTAAACAAGATAATTCCCAGTGTCCCTGGTGTGCTATGAACCCCTGTCAATGCTCTCAGGACCCTTTTGGTGCACGTGGGAAAGCCACCATCTGACACTGATGCATCTTTAATGCTAGTCTCTGGCTGCAGCCGCCCAGCAACGGTGTGAGGCTGACTTCTGTGGCAGTTACAGAACGCTTCTTGGACACCGGGCTAAATTCTGCTGCCCACATGCTCTCTTCCAAAGGCTGCCCATGGAAGTCCAATTGGCTCTCTGTACCTAGGTTTCCACTCCCCATGATCAACCCACTGCAGATCAAACACATTCAGAAACTGTTTGCACTCCTTCTCAACATGGACAGATGTTTTCCTTGTTGCTATCCCCTAAAGAATAGAACACGGCAACTGTTTGTGTAGTGTATACGTTACACTGGGCATCATACATAAGCAAGAGGATTTGAAAGTTATGGAGGTGTGTGTAGGTTCTATGCAAATATTGTGGGTTTTTTTTTTTTCTATAAGGAATTAAATGTTCTTAGATTTTGGTATCTGTGGGGGTCCTGGAACCAATCCCCTGTAATTACTCGGGGACAACTCTATTTGCCATATATTTATACAACCAGTTAATATATTTCCTTCAGAAGCTCATGGGTAGGTGCTTGAGCCTAGGGACTCTGTCACAGGGTCAGCCACTCCCCAGCTGGGTGACTCTGAGCTGACTACCTGACCCCTCAATGCCTCAGATCAACTGTTCACCATAATATTGTGGTAATGATGCTTCCTCCTTCCAAAGATCGTGGTGAGAACAAAAGCGAGTCAGTACTTCACGCAGGAGGAGAAAAAGCCATGACTGTGGGAAGAGGCAGCGGGCAGGGGCAGCAGCCCCCACTCATGGGAACTGGGTGTGTGAGGCATCTTGGACATGTGCACTGTCTTGAAAAAAATAGCCCTGGAAGGAGACGCCAGTAACAAGACGCTGTAACCTAGTGACTGAGTTGGTGTGGGGGCAGGGGGAGAGCCAGGGAATGCAACGGAAGACTTCCTGCTACGCCTCTTTCTGCAATCAGTTTAGTTATTGCTGGCTTTTTGTTGTTTATGAAGAATCTATATTGCCAATTTCAAAACTTAAAAAAAAAAAAAGAAGCCTGTTTTGTTTTTTTTTTCATTTGTATGTGTGGTGTGCATGTATGTATATACATATTTGCATGTGGAAGCCTGAGGTTGATATTAGCAATCATCCTCCCTCACTACTCCATTTATTCAATGAGGCAAGGACTCTTAATCAAACCCAGAGCAAGCTTGCTCTGGTGATCCTGTTTCCACCTTCTGACACTGGAATAAACAGGTGGGCCACCACATTCACCCAAGCATTACATTACTCTGATACTCAAGCTTGCATAGCAGGCACTTAACCACTGAGCCGTTTCCCCTGCCAGGCCCCAACACACACACACACACTTTTTAAAAGGGAATGTCTTCCAGGGAAGGCTGCCATGTGTGTGACAGACAGCTGGCCTGGAGGAGGGGAGGAAAGAGAAGGTGGTGGCACTTTCTCAGGCACAACATTCTCAGGGCTCAAGCTGGCCCAGTGGCTAGGGAGACTGGAGGAGAGAGAACAGATAGAGAGCCATGCAGGAAAAACACATAGCTTTGTTCTTCAACAAAGACACACTAACGCTCACCAGGCCCTGAGATATCCTCTGTAGATGTTGAGCTCCTCATCCATCTCTAGATGAGGACCTGGAAATAACCATGTGTTCCTGGGAAGAGCAATCAGGGGCTCTCCTGACAGGGCTTTAGACAGGGCCTCTAAAGTCTGTGTTTTTGCTGGTGCATTGGCTGCTTTTCTACTAATTAATTAGGATGGGGAGAATTAAAAAAAAAGAGAGAGAGGGGGGCTGGATTTGGACAATTTAAAGAAAAGTATTAAGTGAACTAGAGGCTCTAATAGCAAGTAAAAACTATGAGAGTTGTATTTAAATGTTATTCTAGAAGATACAAGGTGCTCTCTGGCTGGCCAGCGTAGCCTCCTTGGTGAGTTCCAGACTAGTGAAAGAGTCTGTATTTAAAAAAAAAAAAAAAAAAAAAGTGGACGGTGCCCGAGGATCAATACCTGAGGCTGTTTTCTGGCCTCTATGTGTGTACACCCACGTGTGCATGCACATACACATGTACCGTCACACAAACACACACACACACACACACACACACACATATTACACAAGTAAAATAAAAAGAAAGATACACAGAGAGCCTGGGTAGAGCTGGGACTAGAACTCAAGTACAGAGGCCTTCTCCCCTACCCCAAACTTGAGCATTGCCCTCACGAGAGAGGCATCATTACAAGTATTTCCTGAAGACCCAGAGTAGATTTCATACCCCCAAGCTTGGCACACAACCAAATCAATTTGTATAAGGTATAGCATATTCATTACTCTGGTTTCAGTGTCTTTCGGTCACTGGCTGTTGCTTGGTGTGGATACCTGAAGCCCTCTCCATTCTGTTCTCAACAAAGAAACAGGGCTCCTCCTGCAGCCTGGGCTTGCAAGGCAGGCCCAGCAGCCAACCAGAGTACCAGTCAGTTACCAAAATAACAGCTGTATCTCATGACCTAGAAATATAATGAAAACCTAAACATAATTCTAGCTGAAGTTTGCTGTTTGCTTTGTTTTTGTTTCTATGGAAGGATTGTACCATGGACCACAATGTCACTCTGTGTTCTTTTCTTCCGAGTCAATATGTGATCAAAGAAAGACTATAATGTGGACAGCTGATGGGAGTTCAGAGGAGGGGGCGGGGAGGCTGACAAACAGATGATAGAATTGATAACCATCATTACCCTCATCAGGGACCCTAGTTGTAGGACCACTTTTTCTGTAGGAAAGAAAAGAATGAGGCTGACTGCATAGTCTCTTTGCTACCTTACTCATTCCTTAGTTACTATGCCTGTAAAACCAGGGCTGTGGAACAAAGGGAGCTAGGAAGATGTGTATATCAGGGATGTTAAATAGAAACTTGTAGCAGTGAAGTCCAGGAGGTCCACAATGCCCCCAGGTGGCTGTGATGGACAGCCAGACATTGCCTAGGCAAGGCTTTTTCCTTCAGGAAAAAGGGAGTTTCTTTTTCTGTCTTGTGACCCAGGGTTAATGGCAGAAGTTTGGGTACTGGGGTCCACTCACTTTGGGTTCCTTTTTCTTAATCATCCAGAAAACTGCCACCACATGACTGGCTACAGCTGACCCTAGCTCAAATTGCCAATCCACAGACTCACAAGCAAATAACATGGTAGGTTTGAAGCCATTGAGTTTGGAAGCAATTTGTTAAGAAACAGTTGAGCAAGCCCCAGGCTCTGCCTCATGTTCTCTCTCCAGCCTGTCTGTATGCTTGGATCCAACACGCCTTGCAGGCAGAATCCACGGCCTTCACTGTCTACACAGCACTTTCCCATTCTTTTGCTTCAACCAGTACCATGGGAGCATCAAGACTGAGCAAGATGCTGACAGAGACCAACTCTAAAACATAGTTCTCAGACAGCAAAATTTCTCTGATGCTACAATGGAAAGCCCTGATTTGGGGATTAAACTATGTTTCTAAATAGCTGTGGTCCTCCTACAGTATCTACAGTGATGGCTTCAGGACACACCCTCATAAACATATCCAGATACCAAACTCCATGAATGTTCAAGTCTTATATAAAATGGTGCAGTGATTATAAAGAACCAACACATTCTCTTCCCTACTGTATCATCTTGAGATTCCTCATAGCACCTAACACAATGCTGTATAAATGGGCCTTATACTGTGTCATGGTGCTTAGGAAATGGCAAGAACTCTGAGTGTATTTGTGAATGTAATGCACAATATTTTAAAATATTTTGACCCAAGGTTGGTTGAGCCTATATGTGTTAGTTAGTTAGCTTTTTGTCACAGTAGCAAATGCTTAAGAGAAATTAAAGGAAGAAAAATTAATTTTGGTCCATGGTTTCAGAGATTTCAATCTGTGCTCAGCTGATTTCCCTGCTGGGAGTTTGTAGTGAGGCAAAGCATCATGGACCAAGAATGTAGGTCAAAGCAAAATGGCTCACCTCTTGGAACCAGGTAGCAGAGAAAGATAGACAGGAAGGAGCTAGGGGCAAGACACTTTTCAAAGACATGTCCTTAGTGGCCTACTTCCTGCAATCAGGTTCTTCCTCTTCTACCTCCCAATAATATCATCAAATAAAGCTGCATAGGTGGACCAAGCTGTTAGCATATGAGTCTTCCAGGGGGGGTACTTCAGACTCATGGATACAGGAACTATGGATATAAAGGGTCACAGTTAGTAATAATGGGGCATTTATTGTTGGGACCTGAGATCCCCTCTCCTTCGCATACACCAGAAGAAGAGAGAGCTGGGAGGCACAGCACTCTTCCTTTCTACCAGCTCCTGGAGTACCACCAGCGAGCCACCGTGAGCCTAGCATGACAGCAAGAGGCTTGTCATGGGGTGAGCCAGCCGCCTACCTGCAAGTCTGATAACAATAGTGTTTCTGTCCAGCTGCCCTAACCTGTAGACAGAATAGGCAGCTATACACACAGATCCCGCTGCATTCAGGACACCAGTACCATAAGGGACACAGAGATGCATTATCCTCTCAGTCTCTGACACTACCCAGTACTGTTCAGTCGACAAGCCACAGGAAAACCATCAGCCCTAGTTTTCACAGACAGAACTGAGAGGCGAAGTGATGGTGTCAATGCCACACACTTCCTGCGTATCTAGTGCAGCATTACTCATCAGCCCACACCTGACTCCAGAGAAGTCACACTGCAACCAGGGAACAGGCACAGACAATGAAGACACGAGGTTTTTATAAGGCTACAAGGGGACTCACAGCCCAGAGGTAGCATACATCTGAATGTGTTAGGGTTTGGAAAAGATGAGTATAACTCAGGTGGACAGAAGGTAAAAGCAGGCAGGCCCTGGTAGGCAAGGGCAACCACAGTGCTGAGGAAGTAGAGGAGACAGTATTGGGGGTGAGTATAAACAGTTTTCCGGGTTAGCTTTTATGGTCAGCTGAAGATAGGCTACAGTCACCTGAGAAGAGGGAACCTCCACTGAAGAACTGCCTGGGTCAGATTGACCTATGAGCTCATCTGTGAAAGAACATCTTGATTGGTGGTTGACGTAGGAGGTCCCAGCCCACTGTAGGCAATGCCATCCCTAGGCAGGTGGGCCTGGGCTGTATAAAAAAAGCAAGTAGTGTGAGCCAGCAAGCAATCTGGAGAACAAGGCAGGAAACAGTGGTTCTCTGTGGTTTCCATGTCAAGCTCTTCCCCTGAGCTTCTTCCCTGACTTCCCTCATTGATGGATTGTGACCTGGAAGTATAAGTCAAATAAATCCTTTTCTCCCCAAGTTGCTTTTGGTCAGGTCGTTTTTATCACAGCTACAGAAAGCGAATTAGGACAGCTGCAATGAGGAGCCCAGCCGGAGGGTGGAGGGAAGGTTGGAGACCTAGGGAGTTGTGAGGGCCTGGAGCTATGGTGCAGGACTGCTGTGGGGAAAGTGATCCATTCACAGAGGGACTCGGAGCATCAGAAAGACCTAGCCTGAGAAATAATACCCAGTGTAGGGAAATCCTCTACAGAATTCTAAGACAGACAATGCCGTTCATTCATTAGCCTTACATACTCATCACCGACACCACCCTTGTGAATAGAGAGGACAGCCTATCTCACACGCACTGAAGGTGACATGAAAATGACAGTCATGTTTAGTGACAAACAGACTCTCCAGCACACTATACAGCCTATCATACTAACCATGCTTTACATACGTGACCCCTCAGTGCTGCTGGCCCTCTAGAGCTGTGATCTCCACATCCATGGAGTCAAAAAAAACCCCGCAGGTTGAAAACATATACTGAGCATGAGCAGACTCTCTTTTTCTCGCCACTAAACAACACAGAGTAGCAATACATACATAGCAATGCCTACATAGCGCTGATGCTGTATCTGCCACAGTAAGCAGTTTAGGGATGGTTTAAAGTACCTGGGAGGATGTGTGACATGACACCACTTTAGACAAAAGACCTGAGTATCTGCAGAATCCCCGTGTCCATGAGGCATTTGGGAACCAATCCCTAGAGACTGGGGGAGGATTTCACTATGCTTTCCAGTGGAAAATTAGATTTGACCCAGATTCTGACTTCAGAGAGTCTGCCTTCTCTTCACCTCTTTTCTCTGTGGTACTAGGGTGAACCTAGGGCCTTGAGCATACTGGGCAACAGCTCTACTACTGAGCTACATACCCAGGCCTCTCTTTACTTTTATTACTATTATGTTTTTTATTATAGAACGTATATATTACTATATAATACATATTACAGGACAAGGTCTCACCAGGTTGCCCTGGCTTTGTCCATGCTCTATAAGCCCGTGCAGGCTTCAAACTTGTAATCCTCTTTCACCAAGGCAGTCTCCCCCTAGTTCACATCAGTTAAAAAAAAAAGTCTTATTCTAGCCCCCACCCCCCACTGCTGGGGTCTACATTGGACCTTCCACCTGAAGTACAGGCCCTGGACCAGCCACTCAGCCCCTGAGGAACCCGCTGCTACCACCATGTGTGTATAAATATACAGACAGTAATAACAGAGAGAAAGGGTTTCATGCAGCCTACACTTGTTTTCACGTTAAATTAGGACTTTTATAAAGAACCTCTACTCTCCATCAAACATAACAGTTCTACCTGGCACTTCACCTGTGGGCCTAACCTCTATAGTACCCCAAGGCCATCTACATGGCTTTCCACATTCTCACCAAGAAAGCCAAAGTCTGTTCTTGCCCTACAGCCTGGACAGAATGCTTTCCATGCCACTGCCTTCCTCAGTGCTAATGTCTATCTCAAGCCAAGGTCCCAAAGCAGGGAGCAAGGTCTAAACTGGGATGTTCTCCACTAGAAATAGTCAGGCATGCTCACCATTTACCTTTGAGTTCTTCTCAGAGCAGGAGAATAACAAAGACAAAGGGATCTAAGCAAAACATGTGCCTGTCTAAGGCCACAGTCACCAAGCACCACAGTCTACATTCCTGCCCTCTGGAGACTTCACACCATGTTCTTCCATCCCCCCTTCAGGACCTTTGTGCTCGGAACACATCCCATATCTGGCAGATCATGTCACTCTCTCACACACTTTAACTTACTAAACACGCCCAAGACCCATTCCAAACATAAGGAATCAGGAGTTGGGGTCATGAGTCATTGCATACTTTCATGATAACCCACTGTCACTCCAAATTCTACCCTACCTCCTAAGGAGACAAGAGGCCCAAACAATTAGCAATGGTCCTGGGCAGAACTTACTGTATAGAGCTCATTGGTCACCTTCAGCAGCTCCTCATGCATCTGCAGGCCAATCTCTTTGCTCTGGAATACAGAAGAACAAGTGTCAGTGCGTAGAAATGGTCTGGTTGTCCCTTCAAATGCAAATTGTGCAAAAGTAGCACCGTTACTCCAAGCCCCTTGATTCTGAAGTGTGGGATAATACCTTCCAGGGCTGTCAAGACGAAACTTCATAGACTTTATAAACCTGGTGAACTTCTTATTGTCCTTCCTCCTCAATTCAATCTATCACCATATCCTTTACCCTTTGTAGCAGGGACTGGGGGTGCACTCTCCATCACCCACTTCTACTCTCCCTACTTCCTGGTAGAACCATTTGTTCCTCTAGCTCAGCCCTTCCAGTGAACTTCACCACACCCTCACCCTACATGGTGGACTGTTCTTTGTGCTGATATAGTCCTGGGCTGACTTAACTAGACAAAGAAGTGGGACATGCATGAGGTAGAAGAAGGTTTTAGCCCTTTTGTGGAGTGTGAGCAAAACTCCGCACAACCCCTGTTGGTACCAGTGGGCATCTAGAGACAGAAAGAGGATGTTGCCTTAGGAGGGCAGAGTAAAAGGAACCTTGTTCCTTTCATTACTTTCTGAACCCTGATTGATCCTAAAACTTTGAGCTAGTCTCTATCTACTTTTTGTGGCTTTGTTGCTTACGGTATGTTAATCTATAGTCTCCTGTTACTTATAGCCAGAGCCCCCTAATGTACACAGCCTCATCTTCCATCACCAATTCCTAGAATAAGACAACCTCACTACAGAACCAGGTCTCTAAATCTGCCTCTTTTTGCCTAGGTTGGGTCTTATCATGAAGGCTGATGGAGCTACGGCTTCATTCAGAGCAGAAGTGGGAGCCGAAGGCTTTCAAGTGAGAGGATGCTCAGGGTCATGCCTCAGGAAGAAGTACATGTACATAGAGCATGGACTGATGGGGTGGGGCCAGAGGCATGTTCTTGTAATTTTTCAAGAGAACTGTAAGCCACCATATGGAACCTGCTTAGTCTCAACTCCTGGGCACCTCCCCCAAGCAGCCACAGAGCTGATGCTTGGCCAGCAGCCTTCAAAGCATCTTTATTATTGTTAGTTTTTTTTCTTTTGGTTGGAGAAGGGAAATAGTCCCAATTACAGTTCCAAATACTACTGAGTAATGAACCCAAACCAAACATTCCACCAGGGACAGGAGGCCAAAACCAAGACAATCTTCAATAAGCCACCACACCCAGACCTTGGGGACTCAGTGACAACATACTGGCCCTCGCTGTCCACATTTTTTGAATATTTTCATGCCTGCAAAGGACATTCCTTTACACACAAGGTTGGACTAAAGAAGATTCAAGCATCTCATAGTCTTGCCTTTCTGACAAACTGACAGTAAACTGAGGCTAGTCAGCCACCATAAAGCAGGTATCACTGGCCTCTTTTTTCCCAACAGCATAACAGTTTCAAGGTTAAATTTCCTTAGGGAGAACTTTGTTTGGGGCAATAGCCTATGAATGGATGGCAAGATGTTGGGTAGCCTACCTGCCTCTTCTTGTTAGTAGTCCCTCCCCTTAGCCTGAAGTTGTGAGCGCCACAATCATTTCTAGACATTGCCAAATGTCATGGAGGGCTAAAACTACTCCTCAGTAAAATACTGCCTTAGGCAAGACCTCCAAGCAGCAGCTTCTCTGGCCTGCAAGAATATTTTGTTTGGCCACTTGGTGATTCTAGAAAGTCTGAACACTTTCCAGCATTTAACAATCAAGATATTTCCCTCATAAGTCCCAACTTTCAGCTACTCTAGGAAGACTAGATGGCCCAGCATTCCAAGCCCTGTGTCAACGGTGGTAGTCTCATGTTCTCCAGCTAGGCACAGGGCCCACAAAAAGTGTTTCAATTTATGATTCTGAAACCAGGAGTCATTTCAGAGAGGAGTGGCCATCTGTACCTCTGGGTGTTCATAAGAATGACAACTGCTGGGCCAGGACATCTGGCATGTGACTGGACTTTGGAGCCAGCATTCATCCCACTCTCCAACTTGTAGCCAGTAGGCTACATGCACATCAGGATAGCTAGGAGTCCAGCCCAGCACAAAACTGTAAACTTGCTCAAAACTTCATGAGATTTCTGTTTGGATTTTTTTTTTTCCTGTAAGTCAACTGTGTAGTTCTCAACCCTGAATTTTGTATACGGCCACATTGTATGGCAGTCCCAAAAGGATGGCGACACCTAGTAGGAACTTCTGAAGACTCATGGCTACCCAGTGGATCGCAGCATATGTTTGGATTCATGGCACTCTGAGCCTATGCTTGAGCCTGTGGTATTGCCTCCAGTTCCTCCCTAGCTTTGCATCCATGGAATATCCACACACATGGAATATCTAGTTAGAATCCAGCCTCTACCAAGCACTACAGACAAGAGTGAACGACAAAGCCCAGCTTTCAAGCAGTATTTAGCAACAGCATTCACGAAAATCATCTTTCATTTACTTGATACTATTCAAAGTCCCTTCCATGTACCCATTTAAACCTTTAAGGCAACTACTACTATTTTTCTCTTTTGACAAATTGGGAGAGCTAAAGCTTCAAAAGGGCTGAGCACCTTGCCCAAGATGGCACAACTAGAAAATTTCAGAGGCTGGAATCAGGTTTTTGTTGGTCTGGCTCAAAAGCCTGGTCTGTTTCTTCAGGGTTCAGTGCACAGATGAAAAACAGCCACTGCAAAGCTGCAGTAGACACAATACAGGCCACAGGCAGGTGGGGAGGAGGCCAATCCCACAGGACACTGTCTAGGTCTCTGATGTACCTTCTCACCATCTGCTCAGGTATTACCTCCCAGGCCATGTCCCCCACACCCTGACACCCACACCCCTGCATCCAGCCAAGAAAGTCTGGTTCCTTTTATTCCAATTGCCCTGCTAGGGACAATGGCCCTAGCAGCTTCAATGGCCATCATTTGCTTCTCCTTCTAAGAGAACATGAGATGTGGGTGGGACCTGTCTATACCTGGCTGAATCCCCAGACAGGGGCTGGCTGTGACAGGGTGACCTGGAAATTTGTCTCAAGGTTTGGGTCACAGAAAGAATTGTGACCCAGGCTGAAGCAAGAAGCATTTTCCTTGAGGGCCTTTCCTGTGAAATGTTGACCACAAAGACTTGCATACAAGAAGAGCTCTATAAATGCCCTAGGATACTCTCGTGGATGAAATTTAAAGTTAGAGAGAATGAAAAGGTGGTCATTTTTATCCTTTTGCATCAAAACAAGCAAACATTAATTTGCATCAATGTAAGCTAAAATGACAAAGACAAAGTTTCTCTTGTAATGACACAGTTCCATTGCCATGAGTATCATGCCATATGTAACCTGACTTAGTTTTTAATGCAGGAGTAACTATGCTTTTGAGGGGAAACTCCTAAGACTTTTCCCCCCCAGAACCGAGGTATATATCTCAGAGGAAGAATGAGAACTTAGTATGCACAGGATCTGGGTTTGGTTTTCAGTACCACACCCAAAAATAACCCCCAATAATAACAAAAGGGCTGCTTTAATATAGATCTTAGGGCTTATGAGCTACATTTTGAAAGTTTTATCCTTAAGGAATCTGCATTTATTCCTATCAAACTAACTCAAAAATGAGCTGTTTCTAACACTGATGTCACCTTCTATGTCTCCTACCAAACTCAGGCTGAAACCTAACCTTCAAAGCCTCACGGTAATAATATTGAAGACAGTTAGGATTAGTCAGAGTTAGGAGAGCTGGCCCCCCATAACAGGATTAGTGACTGTGTACAAGAAGAGAGATCCCAGGTAGCACTTCTTCCTCCATCTCACTATGTGATCTTTGCACAATGTTGGGGTTCTGCAGCATCCCTACCAGCAAGAAGGCCTTTATTAATTCTGGTTCTTCAACCTTGGACTTCCAGCCTTCAGAACTGTGATCAGAGAAAACTTTGATTCTTTATAAATTACTTACTCTGTATCATTCTGTTATAGCAACAGAAAGATCTAAAAATAGCACTGTCTAATTATGAGGGAGCTCTCACCTAGGCCCAAAAGGCCACAGTCACATGCTCTCTCTCACATATGCAGATCCTAGCTTCAAGTCTTTTGCTTTGTGTTTAACCTCCAGTAGAACATGGGGAAGCCAGGAAGCTAGAAACAAGCCACTGGGTTTACGGGAGAAGAAATGGTAAATTACAGAGTAAATGAAAGTAAGAAGTAGGAACACTAGGAGGTCCATGGCAAGGTCCAAGTATGGTGAGGGATAAGGAAGTGAGACACTGGCCAAAGGCTTAACCAAAATGCAGGTTGTATGAAAAAAATATATGGAAAACTACAATCATATAATGCAGGAAAAAAAATTCAGTTAGTGTAGATTAGAAAACATAGGTGTCATGCAAGTAGACAGGAGAAACGCCTTGAGGAAAAGGTTTGAGTAGGAAAAGAAAGATTGAGGAGAAGGAGTGTAGAAGATGGGTTAGCCAAAATTAAGGGTACATAATCCCCCACCAAGGCCTCTATTTGTAAAATGTATGGCTTAATACAGAGACTCATAACTGGTCAGAGCACCAAGTAGCAACTGAGCGCTCACTTATGAATAAGTCATCTATGTCAGCCTCCCGCCACCAAGGCAGGGCTTGGGACACATCACAGAAGAAAGGGCAGAAAGAGTGGGGAAGAAAGCCGTGCCGTGCAGCCTTCTGGATACGACATGGTCTCCGTACACATCAACCCACAGAGGCTGTGGCCTGCATAAGACTACCACAAGATCAAGCCAGCCAGGATTCCAGCATAGATGTGGCCCTGAGGCCCCACGCTTACATAAGGAGCTCTATTGGCAGTTGATAGCTGCTAAGGGAGTGAGAGCCACACTCTTTTGGGGACATGACCATTTGTAGGTCATCCATGCTCCAGTGGATGGCCACACACCCATGTACATATAGGCAGTGGGTTATTAATAACAGATTATTAGAAAAAGACACAAAGTTGGGGGGGTTATGGGTAGCAGGATAGTAGGAGGAGCTGGAGGGAGGTTGTGTTGGATATATAGAAGCAATGTATACTGTATAAATGTAGAAAACTTCCAAAGAATAAAAAATATTTTTTAAAAAATTAATAGTCTTAAAATGTTGGATTGGGAGCTCGGAAGATGGCTCAGAAGGTAAAGGCACTTGCTATAAATCTGGCAACCAGAGTTGTCACTTAGAACCCACATGTGGAAGGAGAGAACCAATACCTGTTAGTTGTCCTCTGATTGCCACATGTGTGTTATGACACACACACACACACACACACATCACACACACAAACACATACAGACATATACGCATATCAGTCAATCAATCAATGTAAAAACTTTCAAAATGTTGACTTGAATAATAAGGCTCCTCCCTTCGTTTCTCCAAGAAGACCATTCTAAATAGCTCTTTAGAATATACTTGGTCAGGAATAACTTCTATTGACTTTCAGTCATCTCTGGGGGCCTGTCTCATCAACCCCTGCTACAGCTAGACCTGTCTCTCTTCTCTCACCTTTGTTTGAGTAGATGTTCTCATGCTGGGTCACAAGCCAGGGCCATTCCAGAATCTTTCTAATTCTGGGGTTCCAAATTAACAAAAGCAAATAAATATAATGAAACAACAAAACCTAACTCTCTTTCAATCCTAAGTCCTGACCCATCCTTCTCCTGTCTTCATCCTCTGTCTTGCTGCCCATCAAATCACAAACTTAAGACTCAGGGCACTCCATGGTCAGATGCCTGGAGCATGTGTGCACTGGCTAGTGCTCAGAACCATTGTGTTCTTATGTCTGGAGCAGAGACTTAAAGGCATGTGCCACAGAGTGTGGACCTATCTGCGTGTCCTGGAAAGCCAATGTGCCCTGAACACATTGGCTCCAACCAATAAACAGCCAGCTCCTCCTAGACCAATAACAAGGCTCTCTGTGTTGTTGCCTAGTCCCCTTCCCTCAGAACAAGTGCCTGGGCCTGGTTCCTGCCACCTTCCACCTGACCTTAGACAATTTTCTACCCTCCACTAGTTTGCTGTTCCCTGTTCTTGGCCACTCCTCAGGCTTCTTTTCTTAGAACTAGCATGTGTCTCCTGCTGCTGCTGCAGCTCCAAATGGAATCATTCCTCTTTAAACGGCAAACGTGGCTTCAAATCCTCTCCTCCTTCTTCTCTTCCTCCTCCTCTTCTTTCTACTCCTTCTCCTCCCCATTCTCCTCCTCAAACTCAGCAGAGGTTCTCAGTATCTCCTGAGGATATTTTGACCCAGAAAGCCTCTTTTTCAGAGCTGCAAAAATAACTGGCCCAAGGGCACCCAAGGATTCCTCACAGATGTGCTTTGAATGTGCAATGGTCCCATAAGCTCATGAAACTGAATGTGCTTCCCAGCTGGTGACACTGTTAGGGAAGGCTGTGAAGCCCAAGGAGGTGGAACCTTGCTGGAGGAAGTGGGTCATAAGGAGCGGCTCTTGCAGTATTATAAACTAGCCCTACTTCCTGTCCTTTCTCTTCTTCCTAAATCTGGTGCAGTGTGAATAACTGGCTTATACTCCCGACACCATGCCTTCCCCACTGTGACAGACTGTTCCATCTCAAACTATAAGCTAACATAAACCCCTCTTCTCAAAGGAGATCTTGGTGGGTATTTGGTTACAGCAATTAGAAAGTAACTAACATAGCTACGGAAGAGTGACTGACATAGTCAGGAAAGAAGTTTCTGGATCTCTAGCACTGCTCCTGATAATAATAATCACAGTACCTGCCATCATTATTCACAAGAGTGTCTAGTGCTATTACTATGAATGGTACTATCATTGTAGATAGTGACAGTACTAGCTACCATTTCTGGGCCACCTGATATATGTCGACAACCACACTGTTTCTCAGATGCCTGTGTGAGATAGATCAGACGTTTGGGGGAGGCATGGATACGACCCCACTTTGAGGATCAGGATGCAGACATGCAATAAAGGGACATCATTTGGCCACTGTTGACTAGGATAATAAGTGCACCATTCTCAGTCTTTCCATTCTGTTGCCTTGGTGAGAAAAAGTATTTTTTCTTTCTTGTTGTTTTTAAAAACATTTAAAAATAATCCTAGTACAAGGATGTCCAAATGCCTTGATCTTGAAAGCATAGTGATAATTACAAAGCTCTGCTTCAGATCATTGTAAATATCAGATAACATCCAGTCCTCCTTACCGTCTTTTAGAATCAGTTGTCATTTGGTGACTAAGTTCCTACCCAACCCCTAACTTCCCTGCAGGAAGAGATGGTGTAGAATGCTGGCCTGTACCCCTGTGGGCATAGAACTTACCAGAAGTAATCTTTCTTGGCTATGTCCTGATGGTGGCTGACATTTTTCCATTTTCTTCCTCTTTTTTCCTGCTAGAATCTCTTGCAGATTAGACACTAACACTGAGAGTGGGAAAGCCTCCTGTCCTTGGAGTATGCAAGATCAGTTTCTTATGAAAACCTTCAGCTTCTCAGTTCTGAGTTTGATGTTTTCTCCCTCTCTGTGCTAGTGTCAAGCCTACGGATGCTCTCAAGGTTTTATCCTCCGTTCAAAGTACTGTCAGTCATTTATGATCACTAAGTCACTGAGCCAGGACATTGCCCTAACTCCCCATCTCTTTACAATATGAGCTTCTGTTTTGTTTGCATTGTTTGTGGACGGGAGAAGAATGAGAATTGCGTTTGCATTTCAAAACTGCCTTTACTCATGTGTTCACCCTTCCATTTACCACCTTTTACCCATTTACCCAGTCATCCATCCATCCTCACACTTATCTACACATCCACCTAATCATCCATCCACTCCTGTCCACAATGCACCTATACGGCCACTCTTTCACTCACCTATCCATCCATCCACCACCTACACATCCATTTTCACCCACCCACTCATTCATCCTTCCACTCACCTACACATCTACCCATGCATCCACCTACCCACCTACACATCCACTCTTTAACCCACCCACTCTTTCATCCTTCCACTCACCTACCTATCCCCTCATTTATTCATCTACTCATTCAACCTCCCATCTACTCATCCTTCCTTCCTTTTCTTTCCATTTTTATATCATCTTCCCTAATCCAGGCCCTGAGAACATTCTACCACTACTGTGCATGTAAGAAAATGAGTGTAACAGCATGTAACTTTTCTCCCTTGGTTCAGTCTTTCTGTCCTCAAAAATATCAAAGGCATGTGTAAAATCAGTCACCCTTTGGTGTGCCTCTGAAAACTCCACTAGTGAAACAGATTCCTTGAACAAATGAAGCTCAGTCAAGAACCTTCAGTGGGCGGCTAGAGAGATGGCTCAGAGGTTAAGAGCACCGACTGCTCTTCCAAAGGTCCTGAGTTTAATTCCCAGCAACCACATGTGGCTCATAACCACCTATAGTGAGATCTGCTGCCCTCTTCTGGCCTGCAGGCAGAACACTGTATAAGTAATGAATAAATATATCTTTAAAAAATTAAAAAATAAAAAAGAACCTTCAGAGGGTCTCAGGTATCTGACACTCAAGAGCCTTTCTGACTCACCCAATTTGCCTTTATTGGTTTCCACCCTCTCTTTAAAGTTTCCAATATTTAAAACATGCAGAAACATGACACTTAAGTTTAATAATTATTTTGACTTTGATTTTTTAATTTGAAACGACTTTAGGAAGTGAAATGTTACAGAGACAATTGAAGCGTCCTTGCCTCCTTCCTCTCTACTCATTCCTCAATGACTCTTCTATGGTTGCGTGATCTTACAGGTCCATAGCTACCTCGCCTTATTCCAGACAGGGGTCAAAACAATAAATAAATAAATAAACAAACAAAACATGAATCATATAAATTTTTCATCAGGTCTCTACTATAATGCTGCTCTATGTTTGAGGGACTGTTGAAACTGGCTCTCTCTAATCCATACTATCTTTAAACTCAAAATCTCTTCTGTTCAACCTCTCAAGTACTGGGATTATAGGTCTGTACCACAATGCCAGGGGAAAATATCATACTTAACCTTCCTTTTTTTGCTTAACACATATTTTCAAGTTTTATCCAAATTGATACTAACAGATATAGACCCTTGATCTTAATTGTTTTATACTGTTCTAGCATGTGACTGCCATCGCTATTTAATTAACCATTCACTGAATGGGCGTCAGATCCCCTGGAGCTGGAATTACAGAGGGTTGTCGGCCACCACATGGGTGCTAAGAACCAAACCCAGCTGCTCTGCAACAGCACCCAGTGCTCTTAACCTCAGTCATCTCTCCAGCCCACAGAATAGATGCTTAGCAAGGAAATATCTAGATCTAGGCAAATGGTAGGCATGCCTGTGGGACATTGTTTTGATTGTTGGTTGCCACAGTCCCCTGTGGGCAACACATTCCCTACGTAGGGCCTGAATTGTGTTAAGAGTAAAAAAGCTAGCCCAGGATAAGCAAGCCAGCAACATGGACTCCTGTCTTCACCCTGTTCTTGGCTGTGCTGTGGCTCTAGGGATTCCTGTCTTGATTTCCCTGAAACTACAAACTGTAACCTACAACCGTGAGTCAAATATTTTAAACTGCTTATAGAAGGCATCTCCATAAAAACTTGTGTGTGTGCTGATGGCTTAGAACATCTTCAGGTTATACTTTAAAGTGGAATTGCTTGCTTCCAGAGACTGTAATTCTTCCTCCATCGATACTAGACAATTTACATTCCTGTGACAATCCCTGACACTCTACACACTGTTTTCCACAAGGGACTGCTTTGTCAATCTACCAGGCATCAAGCTGTGTCTCAACTAACTGTCTTCTGATTACCAGCCTTTTTTAATTTTTAGAATTGCAGTTACATCTTCTATAACCTGGGCAGTTGTATCCCTTAATCTGTTCCTATTGGGGTGTTTGCTCTTTTCTTACGTATTTGGAAAAGATGACTTTAATTTTGGGGTATTAAAATTTTATTAAGTCTGTGAAGACCAAATATCTTCCCCTTGTCTCAAAGGTATTTTGTCTATCAATCCATTGATTTATGTTTCTTGCTGTAGGGAAAGGTTTTTTTAATTATATAATATAAAATATTAATATTTTTCTTTTAGAGTGTAAATCTTTTTTATTTTAATTGAAAGTAAAATAATATTGAAGAGATGGCTCAGCAGGTTAGAGCACTTACTGCTCTTGCAGAAGAGCCAAGTGTGGTTTCCAATACCCTTGTCCCTATAAACTCATATCCAGGGGGGTCTGACAACCTTTCTTGGACTCCACAGGCATTGGCACACAATGTACCTATATCACAAACCTCTGCACACACACACAAACACAAACAACTCTAAACACCTGAATTTCTTTTTATGGATAATTTTTAATTTTTATTTATTTTATGCACATAAGTGTTTAGCCAACATATATGTATGCATGTATAACACGTGCATGACTGATGCCCTCAGAGATCTGTAGAGGGTGTAGATCCCCTGAAACAAGCATCACGAATGATCGTGAGCCACTGTGTGGGTGCTGGGAACTGAACCTACATCCTCTATAAGCGTAGGAAGTGCTCCTAATGGCTGACCCATATCTCTAGCCCAAACCACCATAAAGTGAAAATTTTTAAATAATAAAGAGCTGTAAAAATATTCAAAATGGCCAAGTATGGTGGCTTATATCCTTAATCCCAGCAAATTGGGAGGCAGATTTCTGTGAGTTCAAAGCCAGCCTACTCTGCATTGCAAGCTCCAGGCCAGCTAGAGATACATGATGAGACCCTGTGTTAGGATTTTGAAACTAAACCTGCTCCTGGGTTGCCCAGCAACTTACGATGTTATTGAGTCGATGGCTAGGTGACCACACCTAAAGGTATGGTTACCTTCCCCCTTAAAGGGACCAGCCAGCCATGTGGTCCCTCTCTTGGTCTCTCTTGCTCCTGGTCTCTTCCCTCTTGCTCCCCCTCTTGCTCTCCCCTTTCTCTGTCGGGCCCCCTCTCTCTTTCCCCCTCCATCATGTCCTGCTCTCCCCACTCTGTCTCTCTCTCCATATCCACCTAATAAACCACTTTCATAGAAGATCTGTTGTAATCATCATATGATTTAATTTGTCCCCATCATTTGGTGCCGAAACCCGGGAGGGTTATCCTGGCTTAGCCAAAACCCCTCTTGGCCTTCTAGGGAACAATGGATGTGGACAACAGATCTTCACTGCTCTATCTATGTCTAAAAATCTTTACTTTTCCTCAACTATCTACTGTGCCCAGCACATCTGTCCCTGCAGCAACAATGAAGGTGGCCTCCCAGCTCCCTGTGGCGGCCACTACCTGCTGCTTAAACTTGTTCCAGTACTCTGAACCCCTGGGACTCATTCCATGCCAAAATCGACTTGAAAAAGTCGCTGGCCTAACCTATGCCTAAAAATCTTTACTTTCTCTCATTGCCTTTATGCGCACACCTGCTCTGGCTGGGGACTGCCAAAATCGGCTTGAGAAAATCTGCTTCGTGAGCTGCTTTAGGTAAGAAATCGCTGGGAGCCTCGTACATAGATTTGCACACCTCCCCGAACGCCCTTGAGCGAGATTTTTAATTTCCCAAGAGACGCTTGCCGCCATGTTGGTTTTGGGAGGAAATGGGTGGAGCCACAGCTTCACCTTGGACTCCACTCCGCCTTGCCATGCCCTCCACACTCCCCCACTCCCGCAGAACTTCAAGCCACGCCATATATGTCCACCCCACCCCGACTCCTGTGTCTTTCAAGATTCTGACTACCCTAAGGTGTTCTTTTCAAGCTTTAAAAAATATTTTCTTCCTGATTTCTGTACACTCTGCTCTTAAATATATATTTAATATATATATATTAAATGCTTTAAATTCTTAATCTAATGATTTAATTTGTCCCCATCACCCTCCCTCAAATACAAAACAAAAACATTTGAAATGAGGGAAGAAAGCCGATGATTTTTAATAACTTATGAGAAATGAAGAAAGTACATTGGGAACTATGAATTTTGTGTGTCTGAATGGCAATGACATACACCATACACCAACGCTCATAGGATGTGACTAACTTACGCACCGAGGGTTTTAATCTGAGCTCACTCTTCTCTCCTCATGTGTGCGTCTTTATGACACGTCCTAACTGACACGGCACACAGGAGTGTTAGTAACTTCTGCATATTAATCCTATGGGCAGCCACGAAGCAGGAAGCAGGATTTCTGATGAACCCTCTTCATCAGACTAAGGGGGTCCTAAGTGGCCCCAATTTTCCCAGTTTTTTCTTAAACGGTAAGAAGTTAGAAGCATGCCTTTAAGAAGTCAAGGGTACCTCTTCCCTCCATGTTGTACTTTAGTCAAAGTAATAAGGCAAGAAAAAATAAATAAAAGGTTACAAAAAAGGAGACAAACCCACCATTCTTTTTTTAAAAAAAAAAGATATATTTATTTATTATGTATACAGTGTTCTGCCTGCATGTATGCCTGCAGGAGAGCACCAGCTCTCATTATAGATTGGTTATAAGCCACCATGTGGTTGCTGGGAGTTGAACTCAGGACCTTTAGGAGATAAAGGTGCTCTTAACCTGTGAACCATCTCTCCAACCCCCAAACCCACCATTCTTTAGAGGCAATTGGTGAGTGTCTGCCTAAGATGTGTATAAATAAAACCTTCCTAGCATCATATCTCCACTCTTCCCTCACTTCATTCCTTCTCAAAGGCCTACAAACAACCTTATTAATCACTAGCATGTACTGATTGCCTACTGTGTGCTAGGTGGGCTTTTCATGTCATCCATGGACCAGCCATAGGAAAAAGATGCCTATTAGCTCCATTTTGAAAAACAACAAAACAGTGAAAGGGATCAAGCTGTGTTCACATGGCTGAAAGCAGCAGAGATTGGAATCTCTAAGCTCAGCCACAGTGCTCTCCATGTCTCCTGTTGATATTGCTTCTCGTGTTTTCCCCAGAGTTCTGTGTATTTGTTGAGGACACCACCATGTAACGCTCAAGCTCCCCTTCAGGACTGAGAATTCCTCCTAGGAAACCCACAGACACCATGGCTGAAAGAGTGACCAGCCTAAGCATGCACCTGCCCACCCCCCTGCCCACTTCTGGAGACAACCCACAAGCAATGATTAATCAGCACAGGGGTAGAAGAGTCCAACCTTTGGCAACTTGAGCAGCTCTGCAGGACTATCTCAGCTTCCTTATGACTCCACCACACACTTTGCCCCTTGATGTCTCCTGCTCCCCATCCCTTTTCTTCTGCAGGTGGGACCCCAACCCAATCTGCACTGTACCTCCATCTGAGAGCCAGCTTCCCGAGGAAACCAAGCTGTGGCTGACTAGTCTCACTGCTGCACTGAATCCCCAATGTCATACCTTCTTGAACCTCCCTCTGAATGAACGTGGGTAGGGATGACCACCCCTCCTCATCCTCCATGCAGCCAAACAAACCATGTCTGCCTATCTACCTCAACTTCTATACTACCCTGTGAGCAGGCCACTGTGTTTGGACTGTTTCTGTGTCTTGTTCACCCCCTGTCTCTACCACTGTGTTGGATGTACTGGAGTAAAACTGAAGCCCCCCCCCTTCTTGAGTTTCCTTATCTGTAAAATGGGGTGATGACAATAACTTCCACTCAGACTTGAATTCAGTGCACAGAGAATGCTTAGGGCCTTGCACATAAGAAGCGCCCACTAATCCTTTCTTTGGTACAGTTGCTTATCTGCCATCATTCTAGCACTAGCAAATGTGTATTAAACAAGTGAAAAGGCCTGCTGAGGCTGTTTCACAGGCTGTCTCCCTGGGAGACAGTGAAGGCAGGCTGAGGCTCCTCGTCTTTGTTCTCCCCACCTCAAGGAAGACCTCGCTGCTGGACCCTCCAGCATGCAAACCCTCACTTCACTCCTTCCTGCAAGAAAGAAAAATTGAAAAATAAACTTGGCTTTGAATCCAAGGCCATGGCTGCTTTTGATCTCTGTTACAAAGCAAAGCAATTATTCGACACAAAAGCCCTGATTTATTTATGAAATGCGATGGACATCTTTGAGGCGGGGACGAGAAAGCTCACTCAAGACCAAGTCCTTGTTGCCACACAGTGAATGGCTGCTTTCAAACACTGGCCCCCCAGATGCCCTCTCGTCTCTGCTAAGAGTCTCTCCTCATTAGCGCTTCTTCCAGAATGCTGCAGCTTCCAACAATCAAATTCACATCACGGCCAGGGCGAGTAATTAAATTCTACAGGCATCGGAGCGCAGAATAATGGATGGCTATTGTTAAGGAGGCTGAGGAAAACAGAATGAGGCTGCAAATGGGATGGGCTTCAATACCTAGTCTCAGAAACGGCCAGGGGCAAAGAGGAGTGAGCGCGACACACAGTGACCCTCCTGGCTGCTGTACCACATAGGAGTGGACTCAGACCTGGCCAGATATCTGGGTTTGGGGAAGACCTGGCAGACTTGGGACTTAGTTTCCTTATCTGTAAAACAAGGAGGCTAAACTGAAAGTCCTTCCTACTCATGTTCCCACAGTCAGCTGAGAACTGGTTAGAAATGCAGACCCTTGGGCCACACTCTAAAATTATTGAAGCGGCAACTGTGACAGTGGAGCCCAGAAATCTGCACCTAACACATCCCCAGGGAACCTTACTCTAGGCTAGACTTTCTGGCAGGCAGATTATGCTTAAGGGTGAGTCCATCAACTCAAAGGCGTAAAAGGCCAGGAAGATAAAATAAAGGAGTCAGTACAACACATTGGACAACATTATGGAGGCTGGGCAGTGGAACACACTGTCTTGTTTGATTTTGGCTTGGGTTTCGTGAGGCAGGTTCTCAGGTAGTTCAGACTTGTCTAAAACCTGCTATGTGGCTGAGAACTCCTGGTTCTCCTGCCTCCATCTCCCAAGTGCTGGGGGACTATGAGCATGTGCCACCACACCCAGAGTGAAATCTCCAAGTTTGTTTGTTTCTTTGTTTGTTTTTAATTTAAGGTGCATTTATTTAGTGTACAGGAGTGGCTGATCTGCATGCACCCCTGCACCCCAGAAGAGGGCATCAGGTCCCATTCTTAATGGTTGTGAGCCACCATGTGGTTTCTGGGAATTGAACTCGGGACCTCTGGAAGAGCGGACAGTGCTGTTAACTGCTGAGCCATCTCTCCACACACCCTCTCCCCCACCCAAATCTCCATGTTTTAAAATGTTTTATCTTGATGTAGTGGTTCCCAACCTGTGGGGAGAACCCTTTGGGAAGACCATCAGAAAACACAGATAATTAACATTACAAATCACAAAGGTAGCAAAATTATCGTTATGAAATAGCAACAAAAATAACTTTATGGCTGGGGTCACCACAATAAGAGGAAACACATAAAAGGGTCGCAACATCAGGAAGGTTGAGTACCACTGTCTTAGTGTAATGAAGACCAGGCAGATTATGTTTAAGAGCTGAATTCAGCTTACACTGCTATTTGTACTCTCAGTTCTGGCATGCCTCTGATCTGCATCGTGATCTATTTTGCCTACTGAGCTCTTGTCTTGCTCCAGATCTCCCAACTCCCTTTCCCCACTTGGCAGACTCATGTTTACCCTTCAAAACCAAACCTCGGCATCACTCTCCCTGGTAACTCATTCTCAAGTCTCGGCCCTGCTTTCTATGTCCCAATGGAAAGGACTCAAACATAGAGCCAACAAACTGTCACTAGAAGGTGTATGGGTTGCTTTTCTACTGCTGTGAAAAACCACCATGACCAAGCAACTTATAAAAGGAAGTGTTTAATTGGGCTTAAGGTTCCAGTGCATTAGAGTGTGTGATGGTAGAATAAAAGCACGGTGGCAAAAGCAGCGGAGAGCTCACTTTTTGAACCACGAACAGAAGGCAGAGAGAAGGAGTCTTTTGAAACCTCTAAGCCTGGCCTGAATCACATACTTCCTCTAGTAAGGCCACAGTTCCTAATCCTTTCCAAACAGCTACTTACTGGGGACCAATACTTATGGGAAACACCTTGTTTAAATCACCACAGAAGATGACAGAGGCAAGGACAACAGGAAGAAGTTACGACATGGGCTTCCCAACAGAGGGCTTTATGCCTCTCAAGAAAGCTACCTTCTTGCTGCCTGAAAAATCACCCAAGTCATTTGGCCAGAATCTAATAAGATGATGGTTAAAATGGACAAACATGGTGTGTGTGTGGGGGGGGGGGCGGTTTTGCAGAACTCAGGCCAGATTTACAAAGAATTGATGCAAAAATATCTGAAGGTTTCAGCTGAGACATGATCATTGAGTTGAAGCATTGAGCTAGTCCTCTCCACTCCAAGCTGGTCATTCCCATCTCCTGATTGCTTCTCACCATGAACTGCTACAGGTCAGGGGAAATTCGGCACTACCCAAGGTGAGAAGCTTCTGGGCAAACCACAGAGAAGATTTTAGTGAGCAGGATTGTTCATCTCTAGGCAGCAACGACCTGGGTAGATCATCTTGATTTCTGTCTCCACGCAATGAACAGGTTTCTGCCTGTTTTTGTAGCCCTCAAGGGAATGACCAGAACAAAACTTGTAATATTTCATTCTGCATCGAAGGCCTGTGTATTGATCACAGCTGTCCCCAGTTAGAATGAGCAATCCTGAGAGGTAAGGCTCATCCTTTGTTTCAGGCACCCAGTTAAGCATGCTAAACAAGACTAGAATAGAGAGTCCCGTAGCCCTCTGTTATCTCTTTCTTCTCATAAGGACACCCCAAATTTTCTTGGGATTGTTATAACTCAACCACCCTCAGCCCTGTGGATCAGCACAGTTGAGCACCTCTAGCTTCAGCAGTTAAGTCAGGTGAGATAGCTTCCTGGCCACAGACTCAGGGTCAAGGGTGATCACATGACTTGCTGGGCCAATCACTTGCTTAGAAGATCTAACAGTAGATAAAAGTACTTACACAGATAAGATGTAAGCCTGGAGCTGCTGGGAGCCACCTGGTCATGAGAATGGGACAAACTAACTAACTTACAAAAAAAAAGGCTCCTCATCAACCCTCTGAAAAATAGGGAACAGACACCAGAGACACATAGAAGAAACAGACTATTTTCTGATAATAATCTTTGTGTCCCTAGAAGCACCTCCCCCCATGCCTGAAGCCAAGGTCATCTTAGAAAAGCTGAAAAGCCTTTTCCCCTCTCCAAGTAGGTTGAACTGTATTTCTGTTGTCCACAGCCATGGGTCCTGATCATTTCAGATTGCCTGTAAGATATCCTTAAGTATACTTGCCTCTACCTGAGCCAGACCCCTCCCCTGAAAGTCTTTCCCTGGTGCTGGGGACTGAGGGAGGGCTAGTCACACAGGCTAGTCAAGAGTCAGTCTCTATGCTACAACCCAAATCCTTTTGTTAATGAATTGGCTGTTGGGTGGGGGCTGAGGGGGGGGTGTCACAATTTGTACCCAAGTCATGCCCAGCAACTTGCCCTCAATAAACCAATAACAAGAGCCAAAGTGAAAACAGAAAGCAGAAAAAAGAGATTTATTCATTGCTGGCCACATTGAGAAGAGGGAGAAAGATCCAGAAAAACCCTCAAGTCCATCTTTGTGGTCCTTAATGTGAGGTGGAAGTTTGAATAGAGGGCCGAGGATATGCACATCTAAGCTGTAGTCAGTGCTCCCACCCACTGACCCATCTTTGTCTGGGATTCAGACTCATCCTGAAAGGTGTTCTGACAAATTGTTATAACTGGGTGATTAAATCCTTCAGGGAGACAAAGGCATGTACACGCACACACACACACTTACTCACTCACTAAAGTGACTGGGTTAGCCCTGAATTTACTCTGTGGCCTTGAACTTATGATGAACTCATAATGACTCGGACTCCCCAGCCGCTGGATGGCCTGTACCACTAGGTGTGATGGGATTCGGGAATTTGCAGTGCTACCACTTCCCTTAGAACAGAGTCCCCACGGGCTAGGGACTGGCTCAGTGGTTAAGGGTGCTTTCTGCTCCTGCAGAGGACCCAGGTTCAGTTCCCATTACACACACTACTACTCCCAACCGCTTGTAACTCCATTTCCAAAGGATCAAATGTCCTCTTCTACCCTCCACAAGCATTGCATGCATGTGGTATACACACACATACACATGCAGGCTAAACATTTATGCACATAAATTAAAAAAATAATTGAATACAAACAAAGCAAACAAAAAAATGTCTAGGCTCCTTATGAAAGATAGAGCAAAAATGATGAACCAGTGAGAATCAAGTTTGACAGCACACAGCGCTGTGAGAAGGTGACAGGCAGGGCAGCCATTTCAGGCCCACAAGGAACCACCCCTGACCATCTGCGGCTCTGCTCCCAGAGCAAGACTGGATGGGCGGTCAGGAAATACTCACCAGGCACTGGGACCCCTGGTTGGCCACGAGTTTCCATGCTAGGAACCACTAAGGAGCTTCCATCTCTTGAGCAGGTTTTGAATGCCATGCCTTATGTTGGTACTTGACCTGCTTCTGCTCTTGCAAGTGGTCCCCAGTGCAGGCATTGCACCAGCCCAGTTTCCCAGATGAGAAAACTGAGGCTTAAAGAGACCGGCCAGGTGGTCAGTGAGACAGCACTGAGGCAAACTCTGAAAGCCCTGTCATGCTGATGGTATAGAGCTAAGGCCACATCTCGGCTTTCCTTAAAGCTGCCCACAGCTTTCTCCCATCCATATACATTGGGGTGCACCTCCCCACCATTTGTCCAGGAGTTAGTTCAGAAGTGGCTGAGATTTGTGCGGCAACTCTCCCTATACACAGAGCACAGGGCTTAGCTCCTAGTTATACAGAATGTGGGCAAAACAAAGGGGCCTCGATGAGCTAAATCAGCCAGGCACACTTGTCCCTGACACTCTCCCAGCCCACTGGGGCCAGGTCACTTCCTTTGTTCTACAGGACAGGCCTGGTAACAAGGCAGCCAGGAGCTCAGCTGCGGACATTTTTCATTATTTTCCACCCTGTTAACCTCCATCACAAGTCAGGCTGCTGTCAGACTAAATGAGAACTGCAAAGATTTATCTCACTTGTCCCAGGGCTCAGCTCTGGAAAAAAAGAGCCTTCATTTCCTAAAGGCCTTGATGACCCTTTCTCTCTGAGTCATTCCCACCCAGGAAAAGGCTATGACAGCAGCAGCAGGCAGGGACCGTGCCGGGATTAGGACTCCAAACCAGCAGACAGCTAAAGCTTTTCAGCTGGCCTCTGTGAAGCACAGTGGGATTTTTTTTTTTTTGGCACTGTATTTACCATTCTAATTATGTTTGCTTATGCAAATATTAAACTCAGACCACATTTCATAGACACAGCAAGAGGAGACCAGAAACATATTGTATGGTGGGAGGGCATGAGCCAGAGACTGCAGTTCCTCTGTAGACGTCATCCTCAAAAGGACACTACAAGCACAGACCTTAGAGAGATGATTCTATTTCAAGTCAGCAGCTTGTCCCTTTCCTTATGTGTCTAGTAACTCTGGGTCACTAGATCACTAAATTGGTACCTGGGAAGAACAACTAAGCTACAATGCAGAGCAATCCCTGCTGTCCTAGGGTCACAGCCAGCTTTTACAGAGCAAGGCCAGGGTAGCCTGTGCTGCCACCTTCACCCAGGGTATTTCCAGCCCATTTCACAAATGAGGAAACTGAGGCATGGGAGATTTAAGTCATAAGCACAGAGATAACATAGATCACACAAGGACTTAGCCTGTCTAACATCAGCTGGGATGGTCAGTGGGCATTTCCTAAACGAAGAAACAGAGGCACAGGTTTAAGTCACAAGCCTGAAGATATACAGGACACGCGGGTTTTTAAAAGGATAGTACCAGGGTGATCTTTTTTCTAAAATGCTAAGAAATCTAGTTTCACACTGAGCCCCTTCCTCACAGGAACATCTCCAAGCTTCAAACAGGCCTTGAAAAGAAGCTGATTTCAGACTCATTCAACAGACTTAGAGGATAAGATGCGTGATACACCCATTTTACAGAAAATTCAATTCTTCACAATTCACACAGGGCCTCCATTGCGTCAGGCATTGTGTAAGAAGCTCTGACAAAGGCTTCAGGGGGCATAAAAAGCAAAGGCTCTCTTCAACCTCAGCTCCTGGATATTACCCTGGGTAAAACCTTTCTTTTAGTGATGGGGGTCCCACCAAAGCCTTAAAAATGTAAATCAGCTCTTGAGCCTATGATTCTCATTGTGGAAATTGATCCTAAGTAACCACGGATGTGGGAAAAAACGAACAGTGGAGGTTTTTGTAGAATAATGGCATTTACCAACATGTTCAACAGAAAGAGATCTGGTACGTAGGTCAGGGAAAGTCAACATAACAAAATGCTACGCAGTCATTCAAAACAGAAGCAAATTTTCAATGTGGGAAATTTTTGACAGAGAGCATTATGTAAGTTTGGTAGGTAACATAAGTAGGCAGTAAAAGCTAATAGGTGGTATTATCTTACACAGGGGGAAATGTCTATGCATCCTAGAAAGCACATAAATTACAAGCACTTAAATAAAATATATTTGTATAGGTATACATACAGAAATTCTTAGAGTTTCAAAGTGATTGATATAGAAAAGGTCTGTTGATTTAAATTTTTGTGCCCATGCCCACCTCCATTTTTCCAGACTGCCTATGATACGTGTATGCTACACAGCTAGCCGTGTAAAGACTTTTACTCTTGTGGCCATAGGCACTATGGTAGCTGAGTTCAGTCTTTCAAAGGCAAACAAATACAGAGGTCAAAACTGAGCTGGGAAAGTAAAGCATAGTCCTCGGCCCCTGATTCATTCAACACCTGCCTTTCTGGCCCCTTGTCCCCAAACTACATCTCACCACAACAGTAGAAGACTGTCATGGCCAGTCTGGGAAGGTGACCTGGGGCAGAGAGGGCAGCTCACCTTTTTGAAGAGTCTGATGACATCCTCGCTGATCTGGGAGAGGCGGACGATGACATTGTTCATGAAGATGTCATTGAGGGTGGCATGGTCTCGGCTCTCCCGCCGGGTCTGATGCAGTACCAGGTACCAACAGTTCACGGGAGAGAGGAGGTATTGATCCTTCCTGTGGGAACCGAGACAGCTCAGGTTGGCTTCATGGCAGTTCACGTGCTCACTCACTTTTGACCCTCACAGACACCTTCACAGGCGATCTTATTACAATTAGGAGAACTAAGGTTGATGTTTCATGGGTACAGGGTAGTGCTGGAGCTAGACCTCAGATCTTTGGTTCTATCTGTGCCCTGGGCTATCTACACTTCCCTTGAATGTGGCACTTGCCATGAACTTTCCTTTTCTGAGAAGAATATCTCCTAATATATCATGGCTTCCAGGGCTGTGCAGTAGAAAAAATGAAGAGATACTTCCTCTCGCCTGACCTGTCTCCACTACAGCTGAGATCCCCTGGGCTCTTGACACCTTTGTCCTTCCCTAGGGAGCTCCTCACTATCTAGAAACCAGTGTGACAACAACTACCTGGTGAGAGTTGGCCTGAAGGGCTCAGTTCTGCCTGTGGGAGGAGGAGCAAAGGAAGATTCAGGTACCTACAGTGACTGATGGATTCTCAGATTGACTCTAGCCGGATATTATGCTAAAATAAGATGTCACACTGTGATTCCCTGCAAACTTATCAGAAATGCACTCTCCAGCCTTGCAGAGTCAGAGGCACGGCGGCTGGGCCTAACGCTGGTTTTAAGAAATCCTCCCAGGCATGCTAATGTGAGCTGAAGTCTGAGAATCTTTCACTGTGTATCACTGCTTTCCAAGTTAATGAAACAACAGAAACTCTCTCTCTTGTCTCTGCTTTCTCAAAGATCCCTCTGTGAGGCTCAGGAGAAGGTGTATCTACTCTTCTGTAAGAAGAAAGACAAATGAAACACTAAACTCAAATGCAAACAATGACCTCTCCTTGACACAAGATGTACCTGAGCCGGAGTGCTTGTTCTCCAAGCCTGAATCTTTCTGTTATGGTGCTTTCTAGTACAGAAAGAAATATTGGACAAGGCCTGCCACTTGCTCCGGAGAACCTCAGCCCTGCCTTGTTCCACCCTGGTCCTGAATGGGAGGATCCTCAGGGAGCTGGTTAAGGAAATGCAGCCACATTGACTAATGCTCCTGACAACAGTAACTGCCGATTCCCACTGTGGCTGAGCCCTCCTCACCAGGGCCCAGTAGAGGTGTTATGGAGAACAGCCCTGTGGGCTGGTGGGATGTTCTCTCTCACCATAGCCACAGCTCCTGGAATTTGAGAAGACAAGAAAAGAGGATCCATTTAACTTCAAGGATTATTTTTTTTCTTCCATCACCAAATGGGCTGAAAATCTAGGCAGCAAAAATTTGGAAGAAGAAAATTGGGATAGAGGCAGTGGTCGGGCTAGCAACACTGGCTTCACTGATTGGAAATACACATCGTAAGGGTGGATACTCAACTATCTAAGGAAATGTAAAGAAGACACAGCACTTTGCTGATGCCCTGGAAAGATCTGGAATGTTGAAATTCAGCCACAGCTGGGATCCCTGTGCACTTACTTCACAGCAGGCCCTGGTGGCCTGTGTTCATCCACAGGCAACTATACAGATAGTTGCATATTCTGCCAGGGAATCCTTGTCAAGAGGCTGATGAAAGAAAGAAAGAAGAAAGAAAAGAAAAGAAAGAAAGAAAGAAAGAAAGAAAGAAAGAAAGAAAGAAAGAAAGAGAAAGAAACAGAGAGAGAGAAAAAGAGAGAAAGAAAGAAAGAAAGAAAGAAAGAAAGAAAGAAAGAAAGAAAGAAAGAAAGAAAAGAAAAGAAATAAAATCAAGAAAAAGAGAGGATGAGAGAAAGAAAGAGACAAACAGACAAACAGAGTTGAAGAGGGAGGCTCTATAGGTCAATAATGCAGACGTTTCCAGAGCGCCACTCTGCTGGAGTTGCAGGAGACCCAGGCATGCTCCTCCTATGTACTTGTACTCCAGTCCCTTCTGTTTTCATGCCAGCTTCTTCCTGCTGGGCCTTGCACACAAGTCCTTCTTGCTAGACCACACTTGTACTGCCTTCTTTCCTGACTGCCTCCTCTACTTCCTGTAAGTATAGCTCAACATTACACACACACACACACACACACACACACACACACACACACATCACATCACATCACATCAAAACATATAGCTCTACGTTTCCTCCTCAGAGAGAAATCCCCTGACCATGTCTGAGCACAGCAGTTCTTCAGTGTCCTCTCTGGCCTGCAACACTGGCATCATGTAGAAGCTTGTTGGAAGTACAAATTGTCAGGAGCATTAAAGGTTTAGCCCGGCACCCTTGCTTCACAAGCCCTCCTGGGAATTCTGATACATGTGTGACTTGAAGAACATCTATGCTAAAGTTTGGCCCTGAGTGTCTCATGTGTGGATGGAAAATGCTCTAAGACATGGGAGGCCTTTAGTTCATTGAAAGCACAGCCTCATAAGACCCAGCCCCTTCCTCTTCACCACTTCCTAGCCTGGGGATATCAGCTCTGCTGTGCGATACATTCATACCATGATGTGCTATGCCCTACAAACACGCACAGGAGACCTGAAAGCCCATTTATAGACTAAAAACTACAAGACTGCGACCCAAAATAAAACTTTTCTGTTTCTAATTTGTTATCTCATGGAATTCCTTATAGTTACAGAAGGCTGCCTGACACATTTTGCCTTTAATTTCCATATTCCATCCCTCAACTTCCTGGGAGCTCTTAGAGAATAGGTGCTGTTTCTTTTGTACTTACTGTGCTCAGGGATCAGCAAGGTGGCTACCACAGAGAAGATGCTGTGAAACAGTGCCTCTTAAGAGAGGTTCTCATTTGTACTGGGTTGTTGAAGGATGAGGGTTGCTGGATATTTGATCCTATTACAAACCCCAAAATTGTGAACTGTAAAACCCTGTTTCACATTTGGTGTGGTTGAGCCCTATCACACACCTTTGATCCAAGAACTTTCTGCTTATTATAAACAGGTGATTATGGTTTGGTTCACCCAGCCTTAGCACACACCTTTAATCCAAGAGATTTCTGTACACTAGACTTAATTAAAAGTTAATCCTGGGTCAAGAGGCAGAGCAAGAAACCAGCTGACAAAGATTAAAGAGTAGGAGGGACTTTGAGTTGAGTGTCTGTAAGACAGCATATAGAAGTAGGAAGGACTTATAGCTTAAGCTCTGGCTTCAGCTCCTCAACTTCCTGGCTTTTTGGGCTTTGAGCTAGCAAGTCTTTGGCCTTGGGTTTTTTGGCTTTTTCCTCCTGGGCTGTCAGTTGAGCTAGTAAGCCTTTTGGGTTTTTTCCATCAGGACCTGAGCTGAGAAAGAAGGTCAGCTGGGTGCTTTCACTGCCTCTCTGAGCTAGCAGGTTTTCACCCCAGCATCTGGCTCCTGAGTCTTTACTGGTAAAATAGAACAGCTGGGATTTTCATTTTTGTTTGTAAGAACAGATGAGTATGGGGGTATGGGCTTTAAAATCAGAGGTGTGTGTGTGTGTGAGAGAGAGAGAGAGAGAGAGAGAGAGAGAGAGAGAGAAACAGGGACAGAGACACAGAGACAAAGACAGGGAGAAACAGAGAAACAGAGACAGAGATAGAGTGAAAGACAGACAGAATGGTAAATTATCAAGAAGCCTTGAATTCAAGAATGCTACTAGAGGATTGTTGGAAATGATGCTGTAGAGACAAGATAGAATGGATGTGAAAACAGGATCCATCATTCTGCTACATACAAGAAACGGATCTCAACAACAAAGATAGACATTGTCTCAGAGTAAAGGGCTGTAAAAAGATTTTCAAACAAGAAAAGAATTTTCAAAAAGAAGCAAGCTGGAATAGCCATTCTAGTATTTAATACCAAAATTAACCAAAATTAATCAAGAGATGGGGAAGGACATTTTGTAGTCATAAAGAAAAAATCTACCAAGATGATATCTCAATTCTGAACATCCATGCTCCAAATGCAAGGGCACCCTCATTCGTAAAAGAAACATTACAAAAGTTTAAATCCCATATCAAACCCCACACATTAATAGTAGGAGAATTCAACACCCCTCTCACTAATGGCAGATTAAGACAGAAACTAAACAGAGAAATAATGGAACTAACAGACATCATAAATCAAATGGGCCTAACAGATATCTACAGAACATTTTACCCAAACACAAAAGAATATATATTCTTCTCAGTACCTCATGGAACATTCTCCAAAATTGATCATATGCTTGGTCACAAATCAAGCCTCAACTGATACAAGAAAACTGAAATAATTCATTCTAGTTTATCAGACCACCATGGATTAAAGCTAGATTTCAACAACAGAAACAAGAGAAAGCCTACAAACTCATGGAAACTGAACAACTCTCTACTCAGTGACCATTCAGTCATGGAACAAATAAAGAAAAAAATTAATGACTTTCTAGAATTCAATGAAAATGAAGGCACAGCATACCCAAACTTATGGAACACAATGAAAGCAGTGCTAAGAGGAAAGCTCATAGCATTCATAAAGAAATTGGAGAGTTCTCATTCTAGCAATTTAAAACCACACTTAAAAGGTCTAGAACAAAAGAAGCAAACACACCCAAGAGGAGTAGATGGCAGAAAATAATCAAATCAGGGCTGAAATCAATAACTTAGAAACAAAGAGAACAATACAAAGAATCAATGACACCAAGAGCTGGTTCTTTGAGAAAAATCAACAAAATAGACAAACCCCTAGCCAAACTAACTAAAAGGCAGAGAGACAGCATCCAAATGAACAAAATCAGAAATGAAAAGGGAGACGATATAAAGACACTAAGGAAACCCAAAGAATCATTAGGTCTCACTTCAAAAACTTGTATTCCACAAAATTTGAAAATCTAAAGAAATGGATGATTTTCTTGATAGATTTCACTTACCAAAGTTAAATCAAGATCAGGTAAATAATTTAAACAGTTCTATAACCCCTAAGAAAACAGAAGCAGTCATCAAAAGTCTCCCAAAAAAAAAAAAAAAAAAAAAAAAAAACAAAAGCCCAGATGGTTTTAGTACAGAATTCTACTGAATTTTCAAAGAACATCTAATACCGATACTCCTCAAACTATTCCACAAAATAGAAACAGAAGGAATATTTCCAAACTCATTCTATAAAGCCACAGTCACCCTGATACCTAAACCACACAAAGACTCAACAAAGAAAGAGAATTTCAGACCAATCTCTCTCATGAACACTGATGCAAAAATACTCAATAAAATATATGTAAACCAAATCCAAGAGCACATCAAATATATCATCCACCATGATCAAGTAAACTTCATCCCAGGGATACAGGATGGTTGAACATACGTAATCTACCATATAAACAAACTGAAAGAGAAAAAACACATGATCATCTCATTAGATGCAGAAAAAGCCTTTGACAAAATCCAACACCCCTTCATGATAAAAGTCTTGGAGAGTTCAGGGATACAAGGCCCATATTTAAAAACAATAAAGGCAATATATAGCAAGCCAATAGCCAACATCAAAATAAGTGGAGAAAAAAATGAAAGCAATTCCACACTAAAATCAGGGACAAGACAAGGCTGCCTACTCTCACTGTATCTCTTAAATCTAGTACTTGAAGTTCTAGCTAGAGCAGTAAGACTACTACAGGAGATAAAGGGGATGGATGTAAATTGGAAATGAACAAGTCAAAGTATCCCTATTTGAAGATGATATAATAGCACATATAAGTGACCCCCAAAATTCTACCAGAGAACTTCTATAGCTGAAAATCACCTTCAGCAAAGTGGCTGAATACAAAATTAACTAAAAAAAAAAAATCAGTAGCCCTCTTTTATACAAATGATAAATGGGCTGAGAAAGAAATTAGGGAAAAACACCCTTCACAATAGCCACAAACAATTGTAAAATATCTTGGTATAACTCTAGCCAAGCAAGACTTGTATGAAAAAAACTTCAAGTCTCTGAAGAAAGAAATTGAAAAAGATATAAGAAGATGGGAAGATCTTCCATGCTTGTGGATCAGTAAGAATAACAGTAAAAATGACCATCTTACAAAAGCAATCTACAGATTCAATGCAATCCTCATCCAAATATCAACACAGTTCTTTACAGACCTTGAAAGAGCAATTCTCAACTTCGTATGAAAAAAACAAAAAATCCAGATAGAGGAAACAAGCCTACAATAGAACTTCTAGAAGTGTCTCTATCCCTGAACTCAAGCTGTACTACAGAGCAACCGTAGTAGAAACCACATGGTACTGGCATAAAAACAGGCTGGTCGATCAATGGACTCAAACTGAAGTCTCAGAAATAAACCCGCACACCTACAGGTTGTTGATTTTTTATAAAGAAGCCAAAACCATACAATGGAAAAAAGAAAACATCTTCAACAAATGGTGCTGGCTTAACTGCATGTCAGCACGTAGAAGAATGTAAATAGATCCATATTTATCACCCTGCACAAAACTTAAGTCCAAGTGAATCAAAGACCTCAATATGAAACTCGATACACTAAATCTAATAGAAGAGAAAGTGGGGAATAGGCTTGCACTCATTGATACAGGAGACAACTTCATGAACAGAACACCAATAGCTCTGGCACCAAGAGCAATAATTAATTAGTAAATGGGACCACATAAAACTGAAAAGCTTCTGCAAAGCAAAGGACACTGTCAACAGAACAAAATAGCAGCCTACAAATTGGAAAAAGAACTTCATCCGACAGAGGGCTAATATCTGAAATATATAAAGAACTCAAGAAATTAAACACAAACAAACCAAATAACCCAATTAAAAAATTAAGAGAGATTAACTGAGAATTCTCACCAGAGGAATCTGGAATAACAAGATGCACTTAAAGAAAAGCTCAACTTCCTTAGTCATCAGGGAGATGCAAATCAGAATGACTCTGAGATTCCATTTTAGCCATTTCAGAATGGCTAAGATCAAAAATTCAAGTGACAGCACATGCTGGCAAAGATATGGAGCAAAAAGAACACGGCTCCATTGTTGGTGGAATGCAAACATGCACAGCACTTTGGAAATCAATCTGGCACTTTCTCAGAATATTGGGAATAGGTCTACCTCAAGACCCAGCTATACCACTCCTGGGCATACACCCAAAATATGCTTCAACAAACCACAAGGACACTTGCTCAACTATGTTCATGGCAGCTGTATTAATAATAGCCAGAAACTGGAAACAATATAGATGTTCCTCAACCGAAAAATGAATAAAGAAAATGTGGTGCATTTACATAATGGAATACCACTCAGCTATTAAAAGCAAGGACATCATGAAATTTGCAGGCAAATGGATAGAATTAGAAAAGACCGTCCTGAGTGAGGTAACCCAGAAGCAGAAAGACATACATGTATGTACTCACTCACAAGTGAATATTAGTCATATAGTACAGGATAACTATACTACAACCCACAGACCCAAAGAAGCTAAGTAACAAGGAGGATTCAAGGGAGGTTGCTTGAATCCCACTAAGAAGGGGAAATAAAATAGATGCCATAGACATTGGAAGTGGAGGGAGAGAGAAAACTGGGTGAGAGAGTGGGCAGAGAGGGGAATGAGGGGGATCAGGTGTAGGGAGATAGGGATAGGGGCTGCGAGGGTTGCGAGGGCTGCGAGGGCTGCGAGAGAGAAGAGAAATTGATGTTGGGCATTTCTGGGACAAGGTAGAGACCTGGGATGGGGAGGCTCCTGGAAAGATATTGGGGTGACCTAGCAGCAGGGAACACTGAGACTGAAGTGGCCACATCCTATAGCCAGGCAGGACTTCCAATGCAGGAAGGGGGACACCAACCCACCCACAAAAACCTGTTGACCCAAAATTTGCCCCGCCCACAAGATATGTAGGGATAAAAGATGGAACAGAGATTGAGGGAATGGCCAACCAATGACTGGCCCAACTAGAGACCCACCCTATGGGAGAGACCCAACCCCTGACACTGTTAATGATACTCTACTATCCTTGCAAACAGGAACCAAGCATAACTGTCATCTGAGAGCCTTTATCCAGCAGATAATGGAAACACATGCAGAGATCAATAGCCAAACATTAGGCAGAACTTAGAGACTCTTATGGAAGAGTTAGGGGAAGGATTAAAGGAGATGAAGGGGTCAAGGACACTACAAGAAGAACTACATAGCCAACTAACCTGGGCCCATGGGGGTTCATAGATACTGAACCACCAACATGCATGGACTGGTCCCAGGCCCTCTTCACATATGAAGCTGACGGGCTTCTTGGTCCTCAAGCGGCTCCCCTAACAGTTGGAGTGGGGTTTATCTCTGACTTGGACTCTTGTTGCCTCCATCTGGATCCCCTTTCCCTAGCAGGATGCCTTCTCTTGCCTCAGTGAAAGAGGAGGCAAGATGTGACTTGATGTGCCAGGGTGGGTTGGTACCAGGATGAGGGAGAGTGGGAGTGTTGGGGGAAGGAATGTGGGGGAAGTGGCTGGGGGAATGGGACTGAGAGGAGAGGAGGGAGTGTTGTTGTGATTGGGATGTAAAATGAACAAATAAATTAATGATGAAAAATACAAAAAAGATTTTATTCTGTAGTCAGAATTCCTGTTCCAGGAAGTAGGAAGTCATAGAGGTTATTTACAAGTATAATCAAGGGGTGTTTTGGAAAAATCACTGAACAAAAATTGGGGCGGGGGGTGAGTAGGGTTGGTGGATACAATGGATAGATGGATGGATAGATGAATGAGTGCGATAGATATGTAGGTAGATGGCTGGCTGGCTGGCTGGATAAGGGTTGAATGATGAATAGATAGATAGATAGATAGATAGATAGATAGATAGATAGATAGATAGATAGATAGATAGATGATAGATGATAGTCAGACAGGTGAATTGTTAGATGGGTGGGTGGATAGATGGATAGAAGACATAGCTAATGAATGGATACATGGATGAGCAGGTGGGTCATAAACATGAGGCTAGAGACAGGAACACCACTCGTGAAGGACTCTCAGTTCAGGCAAAGGGAGATGGTGAAAGCTGAGTGGTGGCACAGGGACCAACGAAGGCTAAAAAAACACTCTCAACAGGGCATATTTCATCTTGAAAAGCTGCTGGAAATAGGAGTGGGAGTGAAAAGAGAGAATGGTGATTCTCAGATTTGGCTTTCAGGCAACTGGGAGGAAGCCAATGACACAGACTAAGAGGAGAGCTGCAGGGAAAGGAGCAGGTTTGGGCAGAGAACACTTCCCATCCCACTTTCTACTGCTTCCTGGGTGGTGATGGCAATGAAAGGATTAAAGGAGAGATGCCATAATTGAGCTGTTACTGAAATTGCTTCAGGGGCTTAGCTCAATCTGGGATGCAAGAATTGAACAGCATCTGGGGAATTAAATGTGTAAAAATTATGGACGTTTCAGAGGAAAGCAAAAAGGCAAGTGATTTTGAAAGGACTCGGAAGTACTAGATTGACTTTAATGATAGCCTTTAATTAGGTTGCCTGGCCAGAGTGAAATGGTAGAAGACAGACAGAAAGAACAAAATCTGTGGGCCAGGAGTGGCACAGCTCAAGACTGGGCTGAGGAAGAGTGTAGGAGGGAGGAGGAGCAGGAAGAGGAAACGGAGGGGAGATGCAGCAGCAGCTAGCATGTCTTGAGGAGAGGCCTGGGTTCCTTCGAGCTTCCATGTCTCCCTGTGTGGATGCGTGCACTAGTTCACCCAGGTGCTGTGTGTGGAGAAGCTCAGATCCTCTGGGGAGCCTCGGCCTGAGCCTTCCACTCAGTAAGAAAGATACACATGAGACAGGAAGGAGATACTGCTGCAGCCTCATAAAGGTATTCATGGGAAGGAGGTGGCAGAGCCTCCCCATACCAGACCCGGAAGTAAGGTGGCCACTGCTGTCTTCTTTCAGAAATCACTTTCTAGACTGAGAATCAAAGGCTGGAGTGGACATTCCCAAGGAAGAGCCTTCTGGGTGGATAAATATAATGAAAGGGCCAGCAAAAAGGAGAAAGGGGCATGCTGGTGAGCTGACGGGCAGTTGAGGGGCCCCACATGATGCTCTGGGGTGAGAACCAGGGTGACGAATACAGCAGGGGAAAAGGCAGAGGGGTTCTTTAAGTACTGTTAGAGAACTTGAGCTTCATCCTGAAATCATCAGGGAGCCACAGAAGGATCTATAGTAAAGCAGTAAAGAGGTCTCCACAGTGGGACCCTGAGAGGGCAGAGGGTGACATCCAGGAGCCAAGAGAGAAACTGAAGAGTCAGTGCCTCAGTGTTGACTGAACTTGCAGGCCAACTGAGAAGGGGTTAAGGTGAGAGCTGAGGGGAAAGAATCCAGGATGGCACCCGTTTTCTGGCTGGGCACCCAGGGAAGTAGAAGTGGCATTTTGGGGAATGAAAAGAAGTTAGAGGTTTGGCTTGGAAGGGAGACAAGGCCCTAACCCAGAGAGCCTGACAAGGCTGCCATCTGGGAGAGGCAATTCTCTCCACTCCCACGACTAGGATAGGCAGGGACGGCGAGCCACATTACATGGAGGCCATATCACATGTTACAGAGACAGTGAGCTTCCAAGCACCATGCCCACTCTGACACTCCACCCAGCATGGGGAGCAGCTAGCTCTGCCTTCCCATCTCCTCTCTGCCCTGTTTCCACTTATATGTGTGGGGTCCTCGCACACTAAGAGCGAGGTATGGTGGTTTGAATAAGAAATGTCCTCCATAGGTTCCTCCATCTGAACACTTGGTCCCTGGCCAGGTGCTATCTGGGGAGGTGCATCCTCGCTGAAGGAAGTCCATCAGTGAAGGCAGGCTTTGGGAGTGTACAGCCTCACACCCCCCTCCAGCTCTCACTCTTTGCTTCATATCTGTGGTTGAAGATGTGATTTCTGCTACGGCTGTCTGTTGCCATGCCTCCTCAGCCATTATGGCCTCCCCCCTGGAACCACAAGCCAACAAAATAAACAGCTTTCTTCCATAAGTCACTTTTTGTCATGGCATTTATCACAGCAACTAAAAGCAACAAGTACCCTGGGGAACTGTCCACAGCCAGGATCGGAGCTAGAGCTAGGCGTTCTGTAGAAGGCTAGCATCTGTGACCTCGGCCACTATGGTACCAGGTCCTTACCACCTCAGTGGACCAATATAAGAGTGACCAAGATGAAACAGAAAGACACCCTGGCCTGGGAGTGGTGCTCTCCTACGCCTAGCTACACAAACCATGCCACTGAACACCAGGAACAAGCTCCCTGGTCATTCTTCAGTGACTCATCTGTGCATGCTGTAGAGCCAGGCTCCAAGTGACCTTGAGCAGATGTGTGGCTCCTATTCTCCCCAGAATAGATAGTGTGTTGGGAGAAGACAGAATCACAGGAGGTGACCCAGGTGTGTGTAGAATTAGACTGGCAGAGAGTGCTAGAATGAAGGGAATATATTGTGCCATGAGGGCCCAGAGCAAAGGTCTTGAGGCCTGACTTCAAGGTTCACTGAAGTATCTGTGAGGAAGGAGTAGATTAGGTGGTCTCCTTAGAAGACTTAGAGGGGATTATGGGAAAGTAGTAGATGAGTGGCCTCCGTGAGGGGCAGGGAGTTTGGTGCTTGTATTTAAGAGACTAAGACCAGTGTGGGTGAAGCATAGGAAGCATAGGAAGCAAGATGCATAGGGGTGGGAGTGGTGCACAGTGAGGCTGCTGGGTCCTAGGGTGCCTGCTGCATCGTCGCATGTCCCATCTGCATCATTTTCTGCACTTGGGGACTGCAGATGAGGATAGGGGTCAGGACCTGTGCTTCCACTCTCCTTTTCCTGGGGTCACCTGTTCTTTTTCAAAATGGACGCCAGGGCTGATATCCAGCTCACTACCCAACCCTTGCCTGCTGCAGTCTCCATTTTAGAAGACATTAAAATGAAAAGGGAAGCTTTCCCTCATCTCAGGCACACTGTGAGTGACTCTTTTGCTTTTCTCATCTTGCAACAGAGCCTCTCCTTGGGAGGAAGAAGCTGCTGAGCTAGGACATAAGGGCAGAACTTCCGCAGATGTACATATTTTCTTCTTTATGTCTAGAAACTAGCAATGAACATTTCTGGTGAGTCACAGCTTGCTCGCTAGCTTTGGCTAAGAAAGGTGGGAATGAGGTTCCAAGAGACTGAAGCTGGAGAGGCCAAGCTTTGCCAAGCTGGTGAGTTTGGAAAATGAAATTAGCAGCAAGCTAACTCTGCCAGCTTCCTGGCTGGGGGCTGGAAAATTCCGCTTAGCAAACAGAACCCAGATCCAAGCCTGCAGAACCCAGGAGGCAAGTGGATCTAAATCCAGTGTCTTGGGATCTTGGGAACCGGAAAGCACAAGGCCCTATAGCCGACACAGTCTTCAGGCACCAGATCCTTGTGTTTGGTTAACTCCTGAAATGAAAACCTCTGCTCCACTAGAAAACACCTGAGCAATCTCATTATGTCCTTCCTTTGGAGCTTCTGTGTCTTGGCTTATCTAACAGAAAATGAACAAGACGCGCTGTATACAAAACCAAGCAGAGGAAGGGCCCACCAAAGATCATCCGGCCAGTTATTCCACCCTTCAACTGCAGGTCCTGAGGACCCCACCGTGCCTGGCCTTCAAGTCTCTTGTCTTCCCTGTGGGGGCGACGACACCTCCTCTGACTCTCCTTGTTCCACCACAATTCTTAGAAGGATGCATGAGCTACAGGTTGCTGAATGAGGTCCTATATAAGTCTTAAAGTCCACTATCATTCTACCTACTGACTTGGATGAAGACAAAACTGAATTCCTACATACACAGTGCTCTTTAAATCTACTCATCATTTTTAATACAAAAATAGTGTGCTGCTGATGCATATGTGAGGTATATGTACTATACACACAAATAAGTCACAACCCAGTTAACAGTTTGTAATTTACTGATTATGATCTCTGAGGATTCCAAGGAACATGTATGTCAGCAGTGAAAACCATATGAAAAACTAAGAAGAGGAGAAGCGGCGGCAGCCATCACAAAGAGCCTAAAGAGCTCTGCTACAGAAGAGAAAAGAAGGTTGTGGTAAAGAAAGGTAGAGGATAGAAGGTGAAAGATGGTAGAAGGTGGAAGGTGAAGGATAATGGAAGGTGAATGTGGAGGACAGAAAGTAGAAAATGGTGGACAAAGGCAGGTGCATGATAGAAAGGAAGAAGATAATGGGAATGGTGGTGGAAGATAGGAATTAGAAGTGATGGAAAAACGGATAATGGGAGACACAGATGATGAAATGTGCAGCGGATAGGTGGAGGTGATACACAGTGGAAAGTATAGAAGGTGCAGGATAGAAAAGTGAAATGACAGAAGTCAGAGACATGTTGGAGGTGATGAAAAGTGAACAAGGGACAATCGAACATAGAAATGAGAGACACTGGAGCTGACAGACATTGAGTGATAGACATTGCAACTAAAGGATGGAAAGTGAAAGTGAGGGAAGGTGATGATTTTCTATAAGGAATTAGAAACAGATCCCAGTGTGAGCTTGCACCAACATCAGGATTATCACATCCCAAAACCCAGGCTCAGTATCTCCCTTTGATTTTAATTGTGTGTGTGTGTTATACACACAGATTCGTGCACACAGAGACCAAAGGAGGACAGCAGGGGTCCCACTCTTTCACTCTACACTTTATTCTCTTTAGACAAGGCCGCTCACTGAACTTACAGCTAGGTTGGTGACCAGCCCCAGTGATCCTCCTGCCTCCTACCCCTCTATAGCACCCTCTCTGTGGTGGGCATGTGCAACCACACCTGGTCTTTAT
Organism: Meriones unguiculatus; assembly: GCF_030254825.1. NCBI lineage: Eukaryota > Metazoa > Chordata > Mammalia > Rodentia > Muridae > Meriones > Meriones unguiculatus. The sequence goes on from NC_083353.1 coordinate 103,684,323, forward strand.
GTGTGCTTTGTGAATTTGAACTCAGGACTTCATGCTCAAACTGAGAATGTTCCTATCCAGAGAGCTATCTCCCCAGTCTGCTGCTGTCTTTTTCTAAAGATATTTATAAAGAACTTTCCCTAGTTATAGTTCTCTTTCTAAAAACACTTGCCATAAATAGTAGGTAACCGAAAAGTAATTTTAAGGGAAACAAACAGCATTATGCATTTTTAGGTAGGTGTTGAAGCCTGAGGTTTGTTGAAAGATTAGAGAGGCATTACCAGATTACCAGCACGGGAGCATGAAGGAGGCTTTCTTCTCAAAGCTGAAAGAGAATTTAATTCATGGTTCAGAGAGCACAGGTGAGCCATCCTTTCTTTGGAGAGCATTGTGTCATGACAGAGAGAGTCAGAGAGAGACACAGGCAGAGATAAAGACAGAGAGATTAGAAATGGTTCCTTGCTTTCAAGTACCTAGCAGGATGGCATGCCAGATTTCCAAACTGCATGGTTCCGTGTAATCAGACCTGAGCTCTGTGAGACCCACAACTAGCCAAGCTAGAACAGAAGCTTTTCACAAGAGCCTTTCCCCGGCCTGATGCCCACACAGGTCTGCTTAGATAGGTGACTCTCAGCAAGAGCCGAGAAAATAGACCTGCCGGGCGGCGGCACAGCCAGAGGCACTCTTGCATTTGGAGGTTGATAAACTAAGATTCAAATCCTTCCTGTACTACCTGCAACCACAGCTGTTGCCTAAGCAAATTAATTTCCCTACACCTTATTAGTTTCAACGGGAAAGATAAAGATGTATCTGCCCTGCATGTCACAGTGCCTATCATGAAAGTGGCATAAGATGAACACTATTCACCTGGGAGAGTGCATAGCATAAGGTAAGGTAAACATGAGGGAACCTGGAAAAATAAAACAATTTATTGGTGTGATTCCAGCCAAGGAAGAAGTCATAACTATCAATAAAGACACAAGCACAACCTGAGGGCTTCCTCCATTCCTACCTCTGTTGTGGAAGTTTGGGTTTATGATATATAAACATGTTTTCGTTTTAATTCCAGGTGTGGGGTATGGGATTGATTCAGATTGTCCACAGCAGCAAAATATTTGCTGAGAGCCGCTCTTTGCCAGCTGCAGATAGTTTAAATCTGAGGACTCTGGAGAGTGAATAAATGACAGAGCCCAGAGAGCATTTCCAGGGTTCCAAGAAAGAAGGCTGCTGCTGCTTCCCTGCTACTGCTCCTGGTTGCTGCTGATACAACTTGATGAGAAGTTGGAGATATCCTGAAATGAAGATTGGACATGCCCCAAGAAACCCAATGAACCTAACCAACAGAAAGTAACTAAAGAGAACTATGCCCCCTTTCCCCACTAACTGTCTTTACTACCTGGTATTGAGGTGTTGGAAGAGATTAGGGTGGAGAAGGGAGAGAGACAGGGGTATAAGAGCAAGGGCTGCCTCTGTCATGAGCTCGATTGCCTGCTCGTGATCACTTGCAGCTGACGATGCAGCCTTGCCAGGCCACAGAGGAAAAGGATCCAGACAGTCCTGATAAGACTTGATAAGCTATGGGCAAATGGCAGAGGAGGAGAACTCCCCCTTTCAGTGGACTAGGGGAAGGGGATGGGGGGATGGGAAAGTGGGATTAGGAAGAGTTGAGGGAGGGGCTTCAATCAGAATAAATTAGAAAGGAAGAAAGAAAGAAGAAAGGGAAGAAGGAAAGAAAGCCCAATAAAATAGTTTTTAAAAGTATGCCAACAACCTCTTCTGCCCAGATCTCTTAAACCTGGATCCTCTACCCACTAATTTCAAATTACACATTGCAAAAAATGCTTCTCCGTCAAGCAACAACCCGGAAGGCTAAATCTCAATTATACTATCATTTTAGAGACGTGCTGCAGCTGTGAAAACTGTGGCACTTCTTCCCCAATACAAACAGATTTCTTGGAAGTGAAGCCAGTTGTTCGCTGGGATCCTCCCTCCCGACTGCTCAGTGAAGCTGGAAGACACTCCCAACTGTGCTGGCACTGAAGATTTCCATAGAATGTTGTGCAGTATCTAGCCAAGCACCGCCCAGCTCCTCTCAAACTCTAGCTTTTCCTCACAAATATTTCTAATGTGTCTGAATAGGATTCCTGCTGCTTTTCTCTGTGGCACACAGAGCAGCCAGCACCACTTAACCCTGGACAAGGGATTGTCAGGAGGCATATTCCCCTGAAGGGCAAAGAGCAACCAAAACCCAAATAAATCAGAATAAAAGGGGTCCCAAATAGAGCTCTATTTGAGTAAAATAGCATTACACTTTGGGGTTTTTGTAGAACAGAGCTTTGCATATGGGGTCTCAGGGAGAGAGAGTTTATAAAGTACCTTATCTTGCGAAGGGAAAACCCTGTGGTCAGATAGCTTTCAGATAGACACAACAGGATTACTCAGTACAAATCTCTCAGTCTTCCACATTGGGACAGTCAGTGGGCCAAGCATGGTGACACACACTTTTAGTCCTAGCACCCAAGAGGCAGAGGGTGGATATCTGTGAGTTCAAAGCCAGCCTGGTCTACATAGTAAGTTCCAAAATAGTGATTCCCCCACCAAGTATCTCAAAGTATTGGTTTCAGAATACACATCTCTTAGGGAAGGAAGGTCTTAGTCACAGGAATTCTCTGTCTCTGCACTTAGCCAACTTGTTTGGATCAGGCCACCCATCCACCAGAGAAGCAGGGTCAGGCCCCTATATGCTGCCCTCCATGGCATCTTCCTGCTCAAGGATGCTCCTGGTTCCAGACCATCAGAAGGAAAAGCCAGGCCCCACCAGGCCTGCTCCAGAAAGCACAAAACTGTGACTTCTCTGCTGGTAACAAGGAAGGCAGGCTAGAACAGTCCATGAGAAGACTGAAAACTATTTAAAAACCATCAAAGTAGCTGGTCACCAGAACTCCCAGAAAGGCTTGCTTATACCCCAGAGGTTCTGATGCAGAGGCTTGGGGGAGGCCTCGGACTCTGCATTTTGGGCACACCTCTATGTGACCACGCCTTACACACCAGCCCCTTGGTGGTCCCCGTTCTTCAGAAAGAAGTCAAGTTCACTCTATCCTCCCAGCAATGTAGCACCAGACAGGCCAGCATTGCCTCGTCATAAATCCTTCCCATCTCACATCAGTTAAGGGAGACACACTGGACACTCCTCCTTCTCCACAAATGTTAAATTCCCCCAGGACACCCAGGAGCCAGCATTAGGCCCAGTGGAGGTCAGAGGACAACCGGAAGAAGTCAGTTCTCTTCTACTAATTATGTGGGCTTTGGGGAGCAAACTCAAATTGTCAGGCTTGGCTGCAAGCCCCTGAACCAGTTAAGTCACATGACAGCACCTAAGCCTTTTTCTAAATCAAGTGCCACATGGAACTTAGCACCGTTCACAGCTGTAAACATCTCCACAGCCCAGGAAGACTGGCAAAGGCTTGCCCCTTAGGGAGAAGCAGTCCACAGCACAAAAGGAAACACCCTGACCTACAGCTGGAGGACCAGAGCCCCTGCCCTAGTTCTGTCCCTAATTTGCTTGGCATCTTCAGTAAATCAATTCCCTCTCAACTCAAGGGAACTTCAAAGACCAAGAATTAATAAACTCTGCCTTCCTTGCCTTTCTTTTTCTTTCCCTTTCCTTCTGCCCCATCTCTTTCCTCAGTCCTATTCACAACATCCCATCTTTGCCATCAGCCAGGCTCACTGCAGTGACAATAAAACAAGACCCAGAGCTTTCCTCTAGCCCCAGGAAACCACCTGGCAGCTTGGGCACCCTTAAGCAAAGAACCTATGAGACAGCCCGGCTTCTTGGAGCACCCAGGCCCAAGGACCAGAGCACAGCACAAACCCCATGAATGGAAGCACCAGCCAAGTCACTGAGCACCCTCGGGTCAAAGGTGAGTCAGCCTGGCCGGAACACTCAACTTCCAAAAGCCATCAGGGCTGGGCCATCACATTAGTGTCATGTCGAGGGTCCACCCTAGCTGCACTGGCCTGGGTGACCCCTAATTAGACTTTCATAGTGTGACAAGCAGCCCACTTGGCCCGAGTGCCAGCTGGGGCTCTCATCCATCTGGTGGCTGAGATAATGAACCCATGAGGGGCTAGTAGGGCTCATTACAGACAAGGTGAGGGAATAAGGGATCTGTGTGTCCCCAAGGCCTGCTCTCCCCTTTCCTCCGTGCTCACACTTAGGATGTGAGGAGAGCTAGTTTCAAATCAAGAAGAAGGAGGAGCAGGTGATGTGACCCCCTGTGCACACCCCCTGTAGATGGCCACAGCAACAACACGGGGTGTAACTAGAGGGCTTTAGAACCCACTGGGTCAGACAGAGAGCCTCAGCACTCAGAACTCAGGGTGTGCAGTTAGAAGATAGGGCATGTGTGTTGAAAACAAAGGAGGAAAGGGTTTTGGTACTGCAGCCCTCCAGAGCAGCAAGAAAAAGGGATGTTCTTTGGACGTGGTTCATAGAAGACATTCTAAGGATACAGTGGGGGAGCTGGTACCCAAGTAAAACCCAACCAGATAAAGTGAGGATGTACTAAAAGGAGGTACGGAATCCCAGCTGGGCATAGATGAGCAGCTCCATGCCACTCATCTGTTCTCTACAGCAAGCTTCTGCGTGGAAGCCATCTCCATCTTTACTTGGTACATGAGAACAGCTAACTCCCTGAGACAAGAGGAAGCTGCAGAACCCTTGCAGGACTTTGCAGGTCAAGATCCAGTCCTGGCCTCCTCATCCAGTTTTGGCCTCCTTCACCCATTGTGTCTGCCAACAGCCCTACTGCCCAGTGCCGCCTCCCATCCCAGGACCCACAGCCAACTTCTCACTTGAACTGGTGCTCCCGAGAGCTGCGGATCTTGGAGGAGAAGCGCTCGGCCAGCTTCTCCAGACTGCGGGAATACTCGAGCTCGATCTCAGCTTTCCTGCGGAAGAACTCCTGCAAGTCTTGCAGCAGCTGCAGCCGCGACTCTGACTGCTGCTCCAGGCATTTGAACTGCTCCACCAGCTGCGTGCGGATCTCTGTGGGAAGCAAGGAGCTGAGCATCAGGCTGTGGCTGAGGACAGTGGTGAACCCATACCCACCCAGAGCCCAGCCAGAGCCCCAGACTTGCTATGCAGAGATTTGGCAGGAGCCCCACCTGAAATACAGCCTCACCTACTGTTTCCCAGGCTTGAGTCACCCTACACTGCCATCAAGGTCCCTGACAGATGCTCAGGCCACATGTTACTCCACATGATTAGCAGACTGACTAACTTTTATCACTGTAATCAGTTTGTTTAAACTAAAAAGCTATATAGAAAGCTCTAGAAACAGGGATATCAGAAACGAATTCTATGACAACAACAGTTTTTAAATCCTTATTTGCACGCTACAACTAGGCCTTGCCAAAGAGCCAGAGGACTTGGCCAAGATGCTTGCTCTTTGTCAGCAAAACAGAAGTGGCCCAGGCAGAGGTATTCGGATTGTTCTCATCTAGTGCAGGCAGGACCCCAGAGGACATCAGAAGGCATCTGGACTTCCAGTGTTTGTCAAGGTCATGTCAGCTCTGCTTTCACTTATCCTCAGCTCCATGCATAAACATCTCAAGCACCACTAAAAGATTTTTGTCCAAGTTGGGCATGGTGGCACACGCCTTCAATACCAGTGCTATGGCAGGCAGAGGCAGATGGATCTCTGTGAGTTTGAAGCCAGCCTGTTCTACAAAGTGAGTCCAGGAAAGCCAAGGCTACATAGAGATGCCCTGTCTCGAAAAACATAAAAAGAATCTTGTCCATACTTGGACAAGTACTGACTGATCGAGCTGAGTCTGGTCAACCAGGAGGACTGTTCAAAAGCTGGGAGTCAAGCTGAAACAATCTCATCAGAGTCTCTATAATTGCTAATCACCTTAACATCCTGATGTCCTAACAGTTCTAGTACTGTCATTGCCACTATTCGGGTACAGCAACCCCTTCCTGGGTCCTCAAAGAGGTGCCCTATTTGCACTTCATTGGCAACCTTCACAAAAACACCCCAGGCTCCCCTCTGCCTAAGGGTCACATCCTCCTCTTTAGCATGGACCTGACTGGTCAGTATTCCCCTTCTACACTCCATGAATTTTGAAAATCACTCAAGCCCACCCTGGAATAGTCCTGTATCCCACCATCGTCATCATAAAAAGGGGGTCTGCAAAACTGGCACAGATCTACCTGGGAGCACACCAAGACTTCCCAAGTGATCTGCAGACAGGAGTGTGGGAGAATCCACACGAGAACCTCATGTCCATCCCTATGCCTTCCAGTTCTGCCTGAGAATGCCACACTTTTCACAACAGTCCTGTTCCCTACTTCCAGAAGAAAAAACAAGGCTGCATTCATTCAGAGTCTGACTATGATGGAAGACCCACAACTGGCAAAAATGTCTGGGTGCCCCAACAAAAACAACTTCAAATATTGGTGTGAGAAAACTTTCCTTAGGCCAGGCTTGGTGGCACATGCCTTTAATTCCAGTACTTGGGAAGCAAAGGCCAGCAGATCTCTGTCTGAGTTTGAGGGCAGCCTGGTACACAAAGTGAGTTCCAGGATAGCCAGGGCTACATAGAAAAACACTGTCTTGAAAAACAAACAGGAAAGAAGGAAGGAAGGAAGGAAGGAAGGAAGGAAGGAAGGAAGGAAGGAAGGAAGGAAAAGTCTTTGATTCTTTGATTCAAAGGACCATAAACTTTCTGTGCTCAAACAAATAAATAGTAAGTAAATAAATAGAATGTGATTTCAAAAGTCAAAAATGTCTCTTTCAATTTGTACATAGGTTAAAAAGAAATATGATAATCAATTTGTAAGTTTTAATCATAAAACTATATTAAGGTAAAATTCTGTGAAGGAAATTATGAATGCAAAAAGATAAGGAATGATACAAAGATTTTTATGCCTTTGGGTTCTTTCTGATGGACAGTGGAGAGTAAATACTGATGTATTGCAGAATTATTCTTCCTATGACCTGGCAATTCCACTCATAGATAAATGCCCAAAAGAAGTCAGTTTCCACCCAAAAAAAAAAACCAAAAAAACAAAAAACAAAAACATTTATAACTAAGCATTAGAAGCAACTCCAAAAGTCCAATAGAATGGAAGCGATATTTTCAGGTGAGACGTTGTTCAGGGGAATGTTCTTTGGTAGGAAAGCATGGACTGCATACAGTACAGGCTTGAAATGCATGGACCTTATGTTTATTGAATCATCCAGGAAAAAACGAGACCAGAAGAGGTGGTTTGTGGTGTTAGAAGTGTCACCTTCAACTCAGAGGAACACAAGGTTGTCTTCTGAGGTTCTGAGTATGCCCACACACCTTGATCTGGGCAGTACACAGAACGAATGGAGCTGTGCCCCATCTGTGCATTCTCCTGAATTACGTAATACTTCATGAGAAGACAGGGTTTTTTGTTGTTGTTGTTTTGTTTTTTAATTGCAATGTTATTGAGCTTTGGTTTGCTACTTTTAAGAGAATGGTGTAATGTTATTCTAAAATGCCAATATTTTAAAAATGGCAGGAATATATTCTTTGTAACTACTTATGCTTAGTTGGAAACATTTTGAATGGAAACTAAAACCGTGGAACAGCAGAGACTTTTGGGCTCATCCTGAGGGTAGACAACAGGAGGCCCATACTGCTGCTCCATAGCCCTGGCAGAAGAGTCTCCTTCTAGCAAGGCCTAGAAGACCCACTGGCCCAGCCACCATTCCCAGTGTACCGTGGGACTTCTGGCATCAAGACTGCCAGGATTGGTTTCAGAGGATGGTTGTTACCATTCTTACAATGAAATCCAAGTGTATGGTTCTCCAAGAACCAAAAACAAACAAACAAACATCAGGATAGCAGCACCTGACCAGCAAATGGCTATTCATGCTTATCACACTCCTCTTTCCAGCCCACAAAATCCCTGAATGTGAACACCTCACATGACACACAGGAACACATACAAACACACATGCTCGTCAACACACAGATAAACACAAAGTTAATACATAAACATATCATACACATATACACCACATGCCCCACACACATACACACATACACATGTGCACACACTCACCAAACATACTTGGTGTGGCTCTCACTCACTATCAGTTTTACACACATGCATCCAGAGTGTGGCTCTCGATCACTAAGTTTCTACAGAGGAAGAACAAAGGCTTTGTGTGAACTAAGCTCAGAGGCTTGGTAAAGGTCACATGCTCTGGGAGCTGTCATCAGCTGCACAGGCATGTACCTTCCCAGGCTCGTGTGTGTAAATGGATGTAAATGGATGGCTCTCACATGAGACCCGGCCGATGTATCAGCACATAGCCATGACAATCTTCTTCCGATATTCCCCTACCAACTTTCAGACCCTCCACTGCTGGAATCATCCCGACGATGCTAGTCTTTCAGGGGCTCCTGTTCTATCGATGTTTCTCTCATGTGAGCTGCAGGCATCCCTAGGAGGAGGATAAGTGCTGGTATCCCCAACTTCACCCCTGTACGTGAGGGGAATAGTGACTCAAAGGGCACCATCAGGCTACAGTCCTAAAAGCTAGCACAAAGCCAAGGTAGGAATCAAACTCACATCCCTCAGAAGGTGACACCAAATAAAGCTTTGGACACCACAGTAGACGGATCCACCAACATCCCCACTTTTAAATCCCCCAGCTTCTGCCCGAGGTCCTCTGCATAACAGGAAGATGCTGCTATTAGAATGGCTGCGGGGGCCGTTCTCACGTGCCACCAGTGTTCTCATATTTTAGAGGAAACGCTCATAAATCATACTGTAATGACAGGAGACAGTCTGGAAGGGGCAGAGGCACCTCCCTCCCTCCCCCCTCCCCGTGCACACAGCCAGCTGGAGCCTCCAAAGCGGGGCACAAAGGGAACCTTCTGAGCCTGGCTAGCTGGAAGTCAAGGTGTCTAGCAATCAGAGACCAGCCCCCAATTCCCCTCTGCCGCCTATCCCCCTGCCCTGAAACCCCAAGGGAATTGGTTCCCAGTCTCTCCTGATTTCTGTCTCCCCTCCAGAGACTGCTAAGAGCAGGCTAGGACTCAGCTTTTCTCCTTGAAGATTTCAAAGACAGAAAAATCAAATCAAATCCAACGGAGCTGCTCCCCAGGCACAGCCTTGTGCAGTAGATATCCCCGAGGGAAGGCATCCAACCAAAGCATGGCACAGTGAGACAGAAAAACAATGGGGGGGGGGGGGAGAAGGAGGAGTTGGGAAGTTGGGACAGGCTTTGATCTCAGACCCTCCAGGCTGAAGACAACTTCCCTGACTATTCAGCATAGCCTTCTAGCTCTACAAACAGGGGCATGAAGCTCAGAGAGGGGGGCAAGACTAATCCTACAGCCCAGGTCTATTGAAGCATTCTTCATCCCACTCTCCTGATCTACGGCTCTGTAGGCCACCCCCCATTGCTTTATAGGGAAAGGCCACACTTCCCTGGCATTCAAAGCCTAAGAATCCACAGCTTGCCTACGAAGTCATATTCCAGCTCACTCTCCAGGCCACGGCCTCACCAAAGCTGTCACCCATGACAACAGCCAGTGCCGTGCACTGTATGCTATGGTCACAGCCTCCCAAGCAGAAGATCTACGGGATTAGGGATTCTAGTTTTTCTTAATCAAGTAACTACACTGGAGCAAATTCAGGTTTGCCCAAACCCTGACCAGAAGGTTAGAGCTCCCTCTACTTCACCCTTGCACAGCTCGTCTTCTCTGACGTTTTTACTGGTGCACTGCACTTGCTACCACTGAAGAACTAGCCCAGAAACACTCTCCCTTTGAGCCCATGCTTTACCCTGAGGTTCCCTCTTGGTGCTCTGTCTTCAGAAGGTTTAGACAAGGCTGTAATTGACAGGGGCCACCATTATCGCCTCCTACAGCACAGTTTCACTGCCCTCAGAGTCCCCTGTGGTTTGCCTAGTCACCGTTTCTGTCACCCCTTCCTGTTCCCATCCTGTCCTTCACCACCCCTGTGTTCTCCTGTCTTGCCAGTCTTACATTCCCCAGGATGTCTAGAGCTGGACCCTTTCGGCAGGCTAGCATGCATTTAGAATGTTCCCATATCGTTTTGTAACTTGACGGCTCATTTCTTTTTATCACAGAATATTATTCCAACGTACAGGTGACCTCTCAGTCTGTTTATTTGCCTAACCACTGAAGGGCACGTTGAGAGCTTCCTATTGTGGGCCTCTATGAAAGAGCTGTCACACTCATCCAGATGAAGGTGTTTGAATAAGAATGCATCTTCAATTCCTTTGGGTAAAATATCCTTTCAAAAAAAAAAAAAAAATAGATTCATGCTGGTGCACACCTTTGATCCCAGCACTCAGGAAACAAAAGCATGCAGAGTCTATGAGTCTGAAGCCAGTTTGACCTGTGTAGTAAGCTCCAGGCTTGCTAGGACTACATAGTGAGACCCTGCCTCGAAAAAACAAAAACCAGAGAAAGAAAAAGATGCAATTTTTGAGAGTTTTTTTAGGTTTACAAGGATTGCACTTTTCTGAAAATTTCAGGTTAATTTCCTTTGTATGTATGTGTGTTTTGTCTGCATTTACATTCGTGCACCACTTGTATGCTTGCTGCCTACCCGCAGAGGTCAGAAGAAAAACAATGCATCCCGGGAACTAGGGCTACAGACGATTGGGAACCCCCATGTGGTGCTGGTGGCTGCACCTGGGTCTTCTGCAAGAGCGGCCAGTGACCGATGAGAGGGATCACTGAGCCATCTCTTCAGCTTCAAAGAACTGTATTATCCAATAAATAAATAAATAAATAAATAAATATGGCAAATTTACAAATGTTTAACATGGTCAACTCCAGTTATATCCATTTTCTGCAAAACATTCTCACCCTATTTTGAGTTCCATAAATTGTAGTACAAAAATACTGAGCCAGGGCAATGAGAGGGCGCTTGCCACCAAGGCTGACCACCTGAGTTCAAGCCTTGAAACCTGTAAGGTTGACAGGAGAAAACTAACCTGCAAGTTGAACAGAAACACACACACACACACACACACACACAGTAGATTTAGATTTAGATTTAGATTTGCTTCATCATAACCCTGGGCTGGGGGGTGGAGGATGGAAGTTTTAAGTCAAGCAAAGCTGGCCCTGCCTGAGTTAACTCTGGAAGTTTAGCTGTTGTGACTGATGTGTGGGAGGACATGTGATAGTACTCGCTTTACTTATTCTTGTACTTATTCTTGTTAGTGGTTGAAATTTTCCATAGGAAAGAAGAAGAAAAAGGCAGACCAGCCCAGAACTTTATGCCAAGCTGAGTTCTGGTGAACAGGTCTGGCGGGTGAGGCCTGCCAGCTTGCCTCCAGGCCTCAGCTCTAAGCCTGCAGATAGCTTCTTGGGTCATGAACCAGTACAGAATATCAGATTAAAAAGCAGTTTTAAATGCAGCTCTCAGCCCCCACCTGACCTGCTCTGTGAGCCCTATCTTGAGAGTCCAGGGGTCATCCTGAAACCCCTGGAACTGAAAGGCTTTTCATGGCTTGAACATCCCGAAAAGCAAGACTGTATGCCCTGTACCCAGTCTCAGGTCACCAGAGCTAGTCAAGATGGCAAGCTGGTGGGGCCTCACCTCCGTGTGCACTGCTCCTGGTTGTCATGATATCTTGTAAGGCTGTTGGTAGACTAAGACTCAGGGGGGAAAAGAGAGAGAGAGAGAGAGAGAGAGAGAGAGAGAGAGAGAGAGAGAGAGATGCCCAGTGCTACCCAGAAAGTCGAAGAACCAAGGCTCATAGGGATTAAGGGGCAGACAGGAGCTGAGAGTGTCCCCCATGAGGATCCTTACTGTCTTCACTTTCAGAGACCATGTCCCACTTCCTGTCTTCACCCTACACTCCACTGTCACCTAGGTATGTGTAGGCACAGGGCCTGGGCCCGCCTACATCCTGAAAATTACCTATCCTGGGTGCCCAGTCACTGTAGAGGTCAGATGGGTCTACTTGTCCTGCAGGGTGGTTGGCAGCATTAGACTGGAAATAACATGCCAGGCACCTGGGCACTGCAGGCACACAGCATCTCTACAGAGGTGGCCTGGCCTCGCACAGAAGGGTAGATGCTCAAAGGCTCCAAAGGACAGCCAGCCTGGCTTCTAAATCTGTTCGTCAATGGTGAGAGTTGGTACATGCATAAGCCATTTCACACAGTACCTAGCACATAGTAGGGATGCAGTGAAGGAGACATCACTGCTGTCATTGCACACAATGGGCACTAAAGGCTCTGGTCACAAAGCTGTCCCCCTAGGGTCCACTTCTTTCTCAGCCCCACCGGAAGGTTTCTTGATCCCACGACTATCTTTTCTCCAGCTTCCCTTACATGGAAATGCAGCTTTCCTTTGGCAGCCCCCTGATCATTCCCCCCAGCTCTGTGGCCTGCCCGGCAACCAAGAGCCTCAGCTGCAAGGTCCCGGGCAGCTGCTGCAGCAGTTACCCTGGCAACCTGGGCCCAGGCCCAGATGCATCTGCTTTGTCTCTGAGCAGCAGGGAGCTGCCCAAGAGACCAGGAGAGTACCCCTCTGTAAACTAGTCCCTTCAGAATCCTTCTCTGTCCAGGCTAGCCAGTTCCTGGTGCTGTGTACAGTCTCCTCTCTCTCCTTCCTCTCACCAGAGATCTCTACTTCCCTTCACTAGCTTTTACCAAGCCAGCCAGGTTAGCAGCCACCACCACTCTGACCATGGGAGAGGAAGAGGTGGCAATCACACCATTTCATTGGTGAAAATAACTGAGATCCAAAAAAGAGCAAGAATTTACAGGCTCTGCCAGGTACTGGCAGGTTTTAGCAGGGCTCCCTATACTTCCAAGGGAATTAGACCCATGATGAAGCTGTTTATCTAGCCTGGATAAATGGGCCACTGAGTGCTATAGTGGCCAAAGCTGGATCTGGCATCAAACTTGGCTGCATTCAGTCAGAGCTTGGCCTGGACTTTGTCAATTCATGTGACCTAGAGCAAGCCAGTTTATCTCTAGCCCGTGGTTTTCCCATTTGCAAACTGGAGGGAATTAAAAGCAGGCATTTACAGAGTTCTGTGTTTTCTGTGAATCTATGCTATACAGCCTTGGGAGACAGCTTTTCATTTTGCAGAGGAGAAAGGCAGGGACATGAGGTAGCTTGCCTAACATCACCTAACATTGAAGCTTTGGGCTCCCTGTCTACATGGCATGCCAGAGATGCTTCCCAAACATCTGTCAGATGCTCTACCCATCAGCCTGGTCTAACCGCCATCATTCCATGGGGAAGTGGAGAATCAAAGCCCATCAGCTGCAGAGGCTTTGTTGAAGTGAATCCCATCTGCTTGCAGTTTTCTGAGGAGTGGAGCGCGGGGGAGGTACTGAGTGATATAATGCACTTACTGCTCCACTCCTCACCCCCACCCAAAAGGTCTCTAGACTAGCATTGTAAAACAATAAGAGTTACTTTGTAACGATGACGAAGACATTAGCCAGGACGATGGTCCTCACATAAGAGGAAATGGCATGGTCCTCATGGTCGCCCACACTTAGGAATTAGCATTTCATACATACCTGTGGCTGAGGACGTGGGGAATAGGAGATTCCCACCTCCCACCACCATCTAGACAGGGAAATCCAGTTCTGCAGTTCCTGCAAGCAGGAAGCAGTCAGCAAAAAATGCCATCAACATCTAACAAAGTGGGAGAGTTTCCCCTAACATCTGTGCTGTGTCCAGATAATAGCCAGGCCCTGCCTTGAAGTCAGACTTTTCTGACTTCCAGATGTTCAGTGAAAGGCAAAGGACAGGCAGGGAGAAGCCAGGCCTCCCCCTACCCAAGTCCCTGAGTTAAAGTCATCTGTGATCAATCTCAACACAAGATTAATATTCACGGCTCTGATGCCCAGTGGTCTCTAAGGGATCAGATGCATTGAAATGAGAAAGAATGAGAAGTCATTAACGCTGAGAGCATCCAGCTGTGGCCTCCAACACAGGATGCCTCACTTCATGTGGAAGAAGCAGAGAGCCAATGCCAGCCTGGAGGCTTCTGAGTCTTTCACAGACCTCACAGCTGACATCAGGTGATCTCTTTAAGAAAGACTTGTCCTATACTTAATTAATTCATGATTGGTTGGTTGGTTGGTTGGTTTCGTTTGTGGGGAGGGAGTTTCTATGACAGGGACTCACTACGTAGCCTTGGCTTTCCTAGAAGCTCACTCTGTAGACCAGGCTGGCCTTGAACTCACAGAGCTCTGCTTGCCTCTGTCTCCCAAGTCCTGGGATTAAAGGCATACAGCACTATGCCTGGCTTACTTTATCTTTTTAAACCATTGCCCTTCCATTTTATTTTTCAATATTGGGAGTTGAACAGAGGACTTTTCAAATGTCAGGCAAATGCTCTACCGCTGTGCTGAACCCCAATTCTCTTTTTATGGAACACTCTATGGTATTGCCATCAATGGAAAAAAGTGGTAGCTGTAAAAAATAAATACAGCAAATACAAAATAAGGTTAGAAAGGTCTCTAGGATTCTGCAGCCCATGATCTGCTCTCTTTTTTTCTATAAAAGAAGTTTGGCAATGGTACAAAGTGTTGAAGACATGCTGGAAGCAAACAGAGTCTGTTGGGTAATCAGAGAGGTGGAGGACAGACTGAAAAGAGAACTGTTCCTTTGTGTGAGCCAGTGAGGTACTGTGTCTTGGTGGACCACCTGAGACCATCCTACAAAATGCCATCATGGGTACTTGTCCTTCATCTCAGTTAACAGTGACTGGTTGCATTAATTCCAAATAGGGAAAGGCAAACACATGATCTCACCTGACATGGCACAGTCTACATAGTGTGTGCTCAGCTCTGTTTTCCATGGTTTTTCTTGCACAAGTCCATTTTGCATCATTGTTGTAAATGAGTTAGCATAGAAGCCAGAACCAACTTGTGTTTCTGTGTTTTGTTTTGTTTTGTTTTGTTTTGTTTTGTTTTGTTTTAAGAGACAGAGTCTTGAACTGTTGCTCAGTCTGTCTGGCCTTGAAGTGCCAAGTAGCTGGACTACAAGTGTGCCATCATACTCAGCCTCATACATATTTTCAAATTATAAGAAATGATGTACAAGACAAGGATAACAATGATCCCCCAAAGATACTTCGTCCCCAATTCTGTGAACACCCAAATGTTACCTTCAGGGTCAATAAAGAACTTTTCAGATGTGACTAGACTAATGCTGTCCAAATGGACCCTTAGTGCAAGGACATACGTCCTTACCAGACAGTGAAAGAGGGAGATTTGGCACAGAGGAGAAGGCAATGCAACCATGAAACAGATTCCTAGTGAGGCTACAAGCCAAGGAACACCAGTACTCAACAAGAAGAGATAAGAAAGAGATTCTCACCCTGAGCCTCTGAAAGGAGCTAGCTCTGCTAACACATACATATGCACAAGTAAGATGGATTTTGAGTTCCTGGCTCCCAGATCTGGCAGAGAGTGTGTATTTTAAGTCAGCAGCTCTGTAGCTACACACTACAGCAGCCATTGGAAACTAATATAATGAAAATAGCATCATCTTGCAAACCTCTATTAACTAATAGGCATACTACCTAAGAGTTTGGAGGAGAAGAAAGCATGCCTTCAGGTATTTAATAACTACCTGCTACGTCTGGACAAGAGAGAGGAATAGCAGAGACAGAGCCATGCATACAAGACCACTGCCTGCAAGAAACTCTTAATAAGCCTAGTCCTGATGGCATACGCCTATAATCCTAGCATTTGGAAGGTGGAAGCAGGAGGACCAGACGTTTAAGCTTATTCTCAGCCACACAGTGAGTTTCTCACTGTATAGAGCAGCCTGGGCTAGATGAGACCCCATTAAAAAATTTAAACAACAAACAAACAAACCCTGAAAGTCCCTGTGTGATAGGAAGAAGAGACATACCTAATTTATTTTTTTAAAAAAGTATTAATGCTCTGAAATGAAACCTCACCTGTGTTCAGAGACATTATAAACATCCACCTAAACAAACAATGTATATATGGGGATATTTATCACAAATTTGTCTATAAAAGATAAAAATGAACTACAACATAACTTTATAGGACTATTTTAATAATCTTAGCACACCTATATAACACCCTCCTGTGCTATAAACGTTGCCTCATAGAATAGTCTGTGCCCTAGAACATGCCCCTTATATATTGTTAGATAAAAACAAAAAAAAAAGATTATAGAAATGGGATTGTGGTTAAATGTTGCCTACACATGAAGGGAAGACTGGAGAGCCCACATCAAAGTCAGCATGACCACCACAGACCAACCTATTCTACCAGTAGATATTTCCTAGGAATTTATGTGCTCTGTCAGGTTTGGCAAACTTGGTCCAGAAGCCAGATAGCATATTTTAGGCCTTGCAGACCACAGAGCTTGTGTAGCTACTGCTTTGTTCAGGTCTTTGTGGAATGGTAGTAGCCACAGACAAAAAGTACATAGCTGTTTCAATAAAACTTTATTTACAAAAGTGGGCAACTGCCAGATTTGATTTGAGGGCCAGAGCATGCCAACTCCTGTTCCATTTGCTGTTTTGTTTGTTTATATTTTCCAAAGCTTCTTCGAAACAGACTTTATTCTTCTAACATAAGAAGAGGCATCAACTTTTGCAAAAATATGAGAAGGCCATAGCAAAGCACTGTAGGGTAGTATCTCTTCTAGTGATAACATCCCCAAACACCCCCTCTAGAGACTCCTGTGTGAAACAGCGTGAAGAGCACACAACTTGACAAAATACATTCAAATACGCTTAATGTGCAGGAGCCCTCACCTTATAACTTTAGGAAACGAGAGCAGAATGGCTGCCCTTGCCTAAGAGCTGTCTGCAAGTTGCCTCCAGGATGAATTTCCTTGATCTTCTGATGAGAGTGCCACTTGGAAGGACATCCAAGCTCATGGTGATGTCCGTACATTTCATGCACATTACACTACTGCTCCCAGAGGCGTGCCATGGAATGGAAAGTTGCTACAGCTGGTTGTGAGATTTATGTTTCTGAAAGCCACATGAATTATGATCCATGACCTCATTCTCTTGTTCTGGCAACTGTTCACTTTCTTCCCAATTGGTTTTTAGAAAGGAAAGAAGGAGAAACAAGAAGGATCTGGTTTCCTGTGTGTGTGTGTGTGTGTGTGTGTGTGTGTGTGTATGCATGTTATATTGTGTTTTCTCTTAAACATTGTAAAAGTCTGCAATGATTCTCAAAGGGAACCCGATTCATTCCATAAATAGGAATGCAGGTTAGATTTCTGAGGTCAGCGAATGATGCTTGATTATTTAAGTGGGTCTCACTTACAGTTCACATCAGTCAACCACCATCACCAGATCATATAGCCCATCAGTGAACCCTCAAAGTTAACTCTTCAGGACACCCTCTCTGCCTCTGGAAACAGAACAACATAAGATGTAATAAAAGGGATCCAGATAAGTGCCTCCTCAAACTCCGACTTCAGCAACCTTAAGGATACACCTTAGGAAAACATTACAAAATCATTATAGCTGCCTAGAAGTTTTCTGATGAGTTAAAAGCCTCAGAGCTGAAACTGGAATATCCATGTGTGCCATAGTCTGGTGAGGCTTAATGTCTCTCTGTTTTCTGCTTTTGTAAGAAATATCTGAGACAAATCAACTGAAAAATAGGAACGGTTTACTTCAGCACTGGGTTTTAAGGTCTCAGTGCATAGCCACTTGGCCCACAGCTTTGGGTCATGGCGGGGGGTGGGGGTTGGGTTGGAGGGCCAAATGGGTTTAATCCTTTTGGTATATTTCTTATGTGTGGTACAGGACGATAGTTTAAGCCAAACTGTCACCATTTTCATGAGTATGCTGGGCACAATTGCGAAAGATCATCTCAGCTGGGTTAGTTGTCTGTTGATGTTCCCTCATGGGAGGGCTGGGGAGGGTGGTAGGCCCTTCGTCGGAGTATCCAGCCACTCTCAACAAGTTATAAGCAATTCTGCCCTAAGTGCCTGTGCCTCTGGGAGAGGCTAGAGCAGTGGCTCTCAACCTGCAGGTCAAAACCCTTTTGGGGTGGGGTCACATATCAGATACCCTGCATATCGGATATCTACCTTATGACTTACAGCAGTAGCAAAGTTACAGTTATGAAGTAGCAACAAAATTATTTTATGGTTGGGGTCACCAACATGAGAAACTGTATTCTAGGGTCATAGCATCAGGAAGGTTGAGAACCACTGGGCTGGAGTATTTAGTCTGAGAAGGACTAGGAGAGACATCTCCACCTACACAGCCATGGGGGACTCATTATCTGTGCTGGGTGCAGACCTTCCAGAGAGACTGGTTTAAGGCCACCCATGTGCCTGCCTATAAGCCATCACTCACCCATTGCTCTGCAGGAAGCCTAATAAACTCAGTCATTCCCCAGGGTGAAGTCTGGTGGAATCCTATCTCTGTTTTTGGGACCATGGAAGGAGGGGTCGACTTTGTTTACTTTTCCTGAAGTGAGGCATTTCAGCAATGTTATGACTTTATTAGAAGCCCCTCTATGTGGGGATGTAGCTCAGCTGATAAACTGCCTGTCTAGCACACACAACATCCTGGCTTTGATCCTCAGCACCATATAAACCAGATGTGGTGGTGCACACCTGTAATCCCAGTGCTTTGAGAAATAAAGGCAGGAAATCAGAAGTTCAGGACCGTCCTCAGCTACGTAACAACTTTGAGGCCAGTGTATGAGACGTTGTCTCTAAACAAAACAAAAGCATACTGCCTTCAAACAGCATAAATTATGTTTACACTTCTGTAACGATAATCATGACCCAAGATAAATCAACAAAGAAATGTTTATGGCTTCTCCATTCTAAATGTTTCCCTCAATGCTCTAGCAAATTAGAATGGTCAGGCTGGACTCCAATCATTCCCAGTGGCACTCAAGGTAAGCACTCACCACCCCATAAATCCGTTTGTCCTGAACCCAGTGTTGGTGTGTCACTTAGCAGCACTGTGCAGAGGTCTCCGTGCCTCCTGCTTGGGTAGTAGTAACTTCATAAGACTTCGGGCAAATGGCTTTCCTGGGCTAGGTCAGAGGGCCAGAGGGTTGTTTTTCTAGTGTTAAGCTGTGGGCCTTCGATTCCACAGAAAGTGGGAAATCCATCCCCCATTGAGAACCTACTGGATGTTAGCCAGGTGGGCAGGCCCTCAACATACTTCTGGGCTGCGTTTTGGTCTAAAGCAGGTTAGATGTTCCGGGCAAGGAGCCTACCACCTGCCCTTACTGAATGGCCATGAGCTCCAACCCCATGAGCTCCCAGACCACCCCTCCCTCTTCTCTGGCCTCCCCTCATTTCTCCCCCAGCACCAGTGTGGGTTGCCCAGTACAGTCTGCTCTAGCAAGAACACAGTGACAACAGATCCTAACTTCCTCTGTACGGTTTGTTCTGTTCTGTTTGACTGTCTTACATTTGCCCTTCTGAATGAGATATATTGCTGGGGGCTGGCTTTACTGGAAACTGAATGGATGACATGCCACAGAAACCTTTTGTACTCTAAAAAGACTTCAGAATAGAAATATATAGAGTTAGCAAGAAATATAGCAGAGGCACAAAAGCCAGTGACACCCACTACTTGCTGTAGTCTGCTGGAAAGGTTATGGGGCACTGAACCAAATCCTGATCATTATAGGGCTCTGAGCCATCCTTTCCCCAGAAGAAGGGCATACATGCCTAGACAAGCCCCTGAAAGGAAGAGAGGTGAGCTGGTTGGCTCTTCCTAGCCAGGTGTGATGGCACATGCCTGTGATCCCAGCACTCAGAAGGTAGAAGAACCACAAGTTCTAAACCAACCTGTGCTGCCTAGAGAGAATTTGTGTATGGAGGGAAGGAAGGGGGGGAGGGATGAATGGGAGAGGGAGAGACGGAGGGAGTGAGGGAGGGAAAGAAAGAGGAAGGAAGGAAGGAAGGAAGGAAGGAAGGAAGGAAGGAAGCACATGATCCTCACAGCCAGCATTTCCTCCTAGGAAATTACATAAAACCCCATGGTTGTGAGATGCCCTCCCTCATTCCCATCCTAGGCCCTTCCCTACCCCCAACACCCATTCCCTGGCTGAGAAAAAGGCACCTCCATTCCCCCGTGAGTCCTCTGTACCCACCAAATGTTTGGGCTGTGCCTTTAACCCAGCTATTTCTTACTAGGTAGCAAGTCTTTGCCAGACCCTGATTTTGTTGTTTCTAAGTATTCCCAGTACTAGGAAATATAAGTACCATTTCCAAGAGGAAGCTGAAGTTGAGAGGTTAAGTTATCTTACGAAGGACACACCCTCACTTCTGCTCTCCACCCACACAATCTCTAATCAGATACAAACATACACAATTAATTGATTAATCAGTTCAATTAAATAAAACACCCGGGCCAGATGTGGAGGCACACACCTTCAATCCCAGTACTCCAGAGGCAGTTGCAAATAGATCTCTGTGAGTCTGAGGTCTACCTTGAGAGTGGCAGGGCCCCCCAGTGAGATCCAGTTGAAAACAACAAAAACAAAAACACCTTTCTAGAGGCTGGATCCTGCTGTCTGCTTGACTTCCTCTCTTAGAGATGACAAGAGCAAGACAGTGGGGTCAGGGCAGCCGTCAGGGACCAGCGTAAGGAGTCAGAAAGGCCAGGGCTAATGGCCAGTCCCAAGCCCATCAGCTAGGCAGTTCATGCCCATCACGCTGTTAAAGCTGACCACGAACCCTAAGGAGCTTATAACTGAGCAAAGTGGGAAGTTCTGTTAAGGCTTCCTCAAGGCTACTGGGCTCTAAAATTCTAAAATGGTTCAGCCATTTACTATGAGCTCAGGACTGAGTTGAGCCCAGAACTACACTTCCCCACCCCTTTAAGTCTCAGCTGTTTTGCCTGGTGGGTGAGGCAGATTCCCTGATTGTGGGGACAGAATCAATTAGCCAGTTGAACCCTCGCTGGGAAGATTCCAGGCAAAATGATTCATGCAAGAGGGAAGAGAAGAATAATAATGTGCTCTCGGTGAGAAGCATTCAAGCGCTTCCTTTTGCACTGCGGGAACTGGCCACATTTGGGCCCAGGTGTTTCCACAAGGCCATCCAAGGGCCAGCCTCTGGAGATAGGTGATGGCTTGTCGAGAAAGGAACGCAGCAGCCTCAGATGACATGGGGCCGTCCAGAGGCTTCTGCACTGAGCAGTGGCCCAGACCCTGAGAACCCAGAACCCATATAGCTTTACACCATATCCATATAACTATAGCCATAACACCAGGCTTCTGCCTCCCACCCTGAAAGGTCTTTCAAAAATGCCTTCTCTGCGTCTGGGGAGGAATGACCTCAAGCCCTGCCTTCCACTCCATGTTTTCTCCAGAGCCAGGGCGGGTTTGCAGCATTATTAGTTATTATCCTCCAAAGCCAGTGAGAGAAATGCCTGTGGGGCCACTTCAGCCCCAGCGCACAATTGAACCTCCTGCTTCCACTGCAGAGAAGTCATTGCTAATCCCCAAGGATGGTAAGTGTTCAGGAGGGGGGAAATGCCCGCTTTGCCAGCATCCCTGGAAGGAGACACTATTCCTGCGAAATGATCAAGCACAGCATTTCTATACACTGGGTGGATAAGCCCGGAAGAACACGGGGTACAGTCACGGCAATTTTGCATGTAGAGCCCCACTCCAGGGTTAATTCCAGAAGAGGAACACTCAGGGTGTCTTCCTTTTCTTGGCCCACAGGGTTATCTTTTCAGGCCAGTTTGTCCTCCAACTTCTCTTCTGGAGGAAGGAAGTGCCATCAGGTACAGCCAGACTGCTCAAATTGCTACTCAGGCCAAGGTGGAACCCATTCCTGATAACCCATTCCTGATAACAACACAATGCTTTTAAGAACTCATTATGTCTGTTATTTATGAGAGCTCACAGAACTTCCAATTGCCAGGGAACCTAAGCTGTTGGGAGCCTGGAATGCCAGGCCAGGGGGTATGTTTTTGGTTTCACCACACACCCTCTCTCCACTGTCCCACATCCCCAACAGTGCTGTTGACCAACTGCCTTCAGGAGAACAATCTAGCTGGCTCTTCCTGTCACACCACTTTATAGTTTATAACCCTTCCCCAGTCTGAGAGGATGCTGGAGAAAGAGGATGTTGGTAAAAAGATCCCACTTAATGACATGAGAAAAGTGAATGACACTCAGGATCCCAGCACACAGCTGTGGTTCCACAAGGCTTCAGGAGTGGTAAGGAGAGGCCTTTTGATGCCTCCAGTGAAAGGGTGCCTCCAAGATGGCTGACTCCTTCAATCCCGCCTTGTACTCCAGTCTTCACCAAGTGCGATCTGCCCTCTGCCCTTGGATCTGAGCTGGCCTTTGCTTAATAGAATGTGGTGTGCCCATTCCCAGCTGGGCCCCCAAGAGGCCATGTGTTCACTCACCCTTGGACCCAGACCATCACCAGAGGATTTCTCAGCATAAGCTGTGGAGCTACATTGCTCTACTCACCTTAGGAAAAAGAGCCAAGCTCAACATGCAAGCCAGCCCCAACTAGATCAACAGAGCTGCCTAGCTGACCCCCAAAGAATGCCAGAAGAACAAACAGTAAACACCTGTGACTGAATGCAGAACCCGTGACTGGGGTTCTGCCCCTGTCAAACACAGTTCTGTGACAGGTGTTGACCAACACATACCCCTTCGCACCTGCTCCCCCCACCACCCACCAGTTCTCTCACCCACACCCACACCTCAATATGCTCATGGAACACGGGTATACTAAGTGTCTATCATGTTTCCAGCATGGTGCAAGCATTGGGGAGACAGTGAAATGCCCACAGAGGAAGAGGACGCCTGGGGGTAGAGCGAGTACAGTGTTACTGTGGCCCTGAGGAGGGGAACCTCATCAAATAAAGCTGGAAGAGGTTCCTGAAAGCCGTGACAGCTAATCTGAAGTCTAACGTCCAAGATGACCTGGCCGGGTAAAGAGATGTGGCACTTGGAGGAAGGTGCTGAAGAGAATATTCCAGCAAAGACATAGTCGGGCAGTCCAGGAACCTCTGAAATGCTCACACCAGCCCTCCATATCTACAGGCTCCACATCCCTGGATTTAAACAACTGCAGACCAAAGATGCAGGTAGGCCTGTGCTGGCTCACAGTGAACTCGTACACACTTCTTTTGCTCATCATCATTCCCCCTATTGCAGCTACTGATACAGTGCTTGCATCGTGTTGGGAAGTATGTCATCTAGAGACGATTTATGCTAGAAGATGGCTCTATGTTGTCTGTAAATCCTATCCCTTGCTTGATATAGCATGGCTTGAGCATCCAGGGTTTGAAAATGGGGGCGGGAGGGGAAGTCTGAGAACCAGTCCCTGGAGAATACTGAGTTGACATGAAGATAGCAGGTGAAGTCTACATTTCAACTCAAGTCAGTGGTCCAGCCTTAGGGGCATCTGCAGATCTGCTGCTTCTCACATGGGACCTGAGACAGGAAATGAAGGAGTGCTGGAATCTTCAACACTTTTCTCAAGCAGCCAGTCAGTGAGGAAGAAAAGCTATACTTCACTTTCACGGAGAAAAGAAGAACAAAAAGACTCTCAAGGGGAGCTGCACGCTGTGGCATTCATCACTCACTTACCCATCCACTCATACACTCATCCACTCTGGAACCAACGTAGTCTCAAGCTGGCCATAGTTTTGCAAGCCTTCAATTGCCTGCTGTGAAGGAAGGGCTTAAAGATGACTGGGGAACCAAGGCAACCCCAGATGCTCAGCGCAGGCAGAGCACAGGTGGCACTTGTTTGATGCAAATGCTGGGGAAATCGTCTTGAAGCTGGTTGAGAACAAAGAGGTTCTGTTTTCACCAAGATTTTGTGTCTATTTGGGGTAGCTGGGCAAGGGTAGGCTGGAGTATCCCCTGCACCCTAAGCCACCTTGTAGTTCACCCACAGAGTAGCTAACAAATGATGAGGAGTAGAGAGGAACTCAGAAGAGGAAGGCAAAATGAGCCACCACTGGCTGAGCCATCAAGATGAGCCAGACCCTGAGGAGAATGAAAGAAGGAAAATGGGATGTGGTTCTGAATTGAACCCAAAGGCATGAAGCCTAAAAGTTCCGACTCATCTAAACCTTTTAGCACAGCCATCAAGAATATGGAAAAGTGAGTTGAGAGATCTGGCACAGCAGTTAGGAGCACCAGCTATTCTTGCAGTAGATTCTGGTTCAATTCCCAGTGCCTGCATGGCAGATCAAAGCCTTCTGAAACTCCAGTCCAAGGAGGTCCATCAACCATTTCTGACTTCCTAGGATACCAGGGACACTAGTGGTGCACAGACGTACATGCAAACAAAATAACCATAAACATTTTTTTAATTAAAAGAGTATGGAAAATATGAAAGGCTTGAGAGGAGAGGTGGAGCCAGATCGAGGAAGTTCTGAGATACCAGAAAAAGGATGCATTCTGCCCAGAAGGTAAGATTGAAGAAGAGGACATCAGGGTGCATTTCAGGAATATTAATCTGGCTGACTAATGAGATAGGTTGGAAAGGGGAAACTAAAGCCAGGAGGAACCATGCCAGGACTGCAAAAAGCAGACAGATGTGAGCACAGAAACAGATTCACACATGTGGACAGCTGGCTGGATGGAAAAACAGGGCCAAGCATTCCAAGGTTTGGTGCCTCTGAGGATGGCTGTGGAGTTCGCTGTAACAGAAAACCGAAAGGAAGGGCTGGCTGGTTGAAGGACAGGGCACTGTAAGACATAGCGAGACCAGCTGGGAGGCAGCCAGCAAACTGCCAAAGGCAGAGCAGGGATGAGGAGAGGAATTGCTGTTCTGGAGAGACAGGGGATCCCAGGACAGGGCTGGAGGCTGCAGAGGGAAGGACTGGACCAAGGAGGTTTCAAGGAAAGTTCTCCTGCTCCTCCCTCAATCACCCCACCTTGGCTTTGGTTGTGTCCTACGGAGAGGAGAGTGTGCCTTCCTAAGGGCAGAGCTCGTTACCCGTTTGATTCTCTAGCACATCATAAGTGCTTAATAAATCCTTGTTTTCAGTGCATGAACTGGCAACCCCTGGAAAGGAGAGGTTGTGGGAATCCTGCTGCCATAGTGGCACAACATGCTACAGTCCCTACCTCCAGGGACTAGGCCTGGAGAGCGAGTGGCAATTCAATTAGAGATGGGGTCCTCACACCCTGCTTGTCCCTCCCACCCCAAACACACTATTAAGACATGAGTTGTGATGGGCATGGATCCCTGAACCGGTGGCCACATGCCAAACAAGCAGGTGGAAAGAGCCTGTGCAGAAAATGAGCAGAAAGAAGCTCACAGGCCCCGAGACATAAGGAGAGAGGCTTCCCTTCCTAACCTTCCAGTTTTGTCACAGGGACAGGCTAAGCTTTGTTCTCAGACCTTGAAGACTCCTTCTGCAGTCCCAAGAGTGCCTGCCACCATGCTTGGCCAATAGTAACAAAAATAGTAAAACTTTGTAACATTTACTGAGCAAATTGTATACACCAGGTATGAGATTGTCCTTTTAATCTTCACAGCCCCTCTCTAAGGAAGATGCTAGGATTACCAAAAAAAGAAAAAAAAAAAAATCCACTTTGCCAGAGTCACGTGGTCACACAAGAGCAAAGCCAAAATGAAAACTGAACCTAACCAACAAAGAACCTGTGTCCTTATCAAAATCCACCTCGCCTCTTGAGATGAGGACAGTGATTCAGTGACATTAGATTAGCAGGTAACAATCAATTGCCAGTGTCATTTTACTTTACAGAGCTTCAAAGAAATTATTATTTCTTTAATGTTCAAGGGCATAAAATGAAGCAGCAACATAAACACGCGAGCATTTACATTATATGTAACCAGAATATGCAAGTGGTAAAAATGAACAAAAGGATAATTGAAAGAATGCTAAGAATGATCTTGCTGCAGGCACGCTGTGGGACATGTGTGCAGACATGTGTGCACAGTATATGTTACTGTGTAGTTCTGCACACACTAAATCATGAGCCATATGTTTTGAAGGCAGTTTCAGAGACCGCGCTTACATGCTGACTTTGGAATCTAACCTCGGGGAAGCCTATAGCAAGAGCAGGGTGACAACCTGAGGCTTTTGACTCACCCTCCAGCTTCTCTCAACCACTGCTACCCACATCCCCACCACTTGTGTATCTGGTGTGATTTCAAAGAAACTGAGCCTGTTTTGAGCACAGCCACCCTGCTGGTTAGAAAAACTAGAAGCAGGGACTTGAGCTTTTGAGAAATTCCTGTGAATTGTCACCACACTGCGGACAGCACTGTTTCTAATTAAAGGGCTGGACACAGGACACAGTGCCTCGGGAAGCGGTCCACACAATCTCCTAAATGTTCCCCACCATCTATCTCCTTCTCCCCTTTCTCACTGGCATTCTCACCTTTGTCACCAAGTAGAGTTCATTTCTTCCACCCCTCCCACCCCCCAGGGGAATGAGCAAAGTCACCACACAGCACACAACTTAGAACGGCCCCGCTTCCAGCTTATGCGCATTCATTTTGACGTGACTGCAGTCATCTTGGGTCTTAATGGCTGTGAGTGCTCCTAGCCAGGTTTTCCTGCAATTTCCCAGAAAACTACAGTCAGACTGCTACTCGGACCCTTCCAGCTGGACCTCCCTCCAAGAATGTGTCTGACACAAAAAGAGCTTCGGGAAAGCCAGGTACTTCCCAACTTGCATTAATGCCCCTTTGTCCTGAGCTCCTCCACTCCACCCCGTGTACCCTTCTTTCTGACCCATATTACAGAGATCCAACTGGCCTTGCTGCCATGCAGGGCCACACTCCACACTTCCCTCAATGAATTGCATTCTGTGCAATTCCAGATCTACCAATCTGTGTTTAGCCTCGGAGACAGTCTCAGACACTAAGGCAGGGTTTCTCTGGAACACAGCTCTTAAGGAGCAAAGGCATGGAAAAAATGACAGTGTTCACGTACCTCCAGCCCCAACCAACCCCACCTCCAGCAAACATTTTATCTCCCAAGAGACCTACAGGTCTACTCAAATTCTTTCCTTCATTCCTAGCACAAGCACCACCTCCACTCTGAAGAGTTTCCCTGTTCATGGCAGAGACTGGAGGGCTAAGGCAACACCAAGGGTCACTTTCTGTGGGACAAATGGCTGAAGTTTTGTTTAACCTACAAAGTGTTGAAGAGCTTGGTGTTTTAAATATTTTTGTTGCAAGTTCTCAAAAGTCAGGAAATTTTCACATAAAAGTTCTGGCTTTCTGGATTGACTTAAAAAAAAAACAACAAACAGAGATCTGGAAACACCAGGCTTCCTTCCTACGTGGTGACAATCAGATGAAAGGGAGATAGCCCTTTTCTAGAATGTTTTTTGTTTGATTTGGTTTTTATACATAAAGTTTTGCTTTCTCTCTTTCTCTTTCTCTTTCTTTCTTTCTTTCTTTCTTTCTTTCTCTTTCTTTCTTTCTCTCCCTTTCTTTCTTTCTTTCTCTCCCTTTCTTTCTTTCTTTCTCTCCTTTTCTTTCTTTCTTTCTCTCCCTTTCTTTCTTTCTTTCTTTCTTTCTTTCTTTCTTTCTTTCTCTCTCTCTCTCTCTCTTTCTTTCTTTCTTTCTTTCTTTCTTTCCTTCTTTTCAGAGAGCCAGTAGTCATGTAACTTTATTTCACAGTACCTAGACTCAAGGATTGATTGATTGGCTGGTTGGTTGTTTGGTTGATTCTTTTTTTTAGGCTGCCCCTAAACTTACTATGTCAGTGAGGATAGCCTTAGGCTTCCAATCCTCCTGCTGGGATTACAGACAAGGGTCTCCACTGGCTGATGCAGACTAGAGAAAGAACCCAGAGCTTCCTGCATGCTAAGCAACTACTCTATCAACTAAGCTACATCCCTAGGCTGTTACCACTTTAATTCCATCCTTTTAGACTTAATATACTTTAACTGTTTAGATGTTTTATTATAAGTCCTTTTTCTGTTGCTCTAACAAAACACTCAAGGCTGAGCACTTCCTAAGAGGGAATGCAAGATCAAGGAGCCTCCTGGTTCAGTCAGTCACCAATGAGGAAACCTGGGCTGTATCACAGTGTGGTCAGCGGCATCACGCAAAAGGAAGAAACCATCTGAGAAAGGAAGAAAGAGGGATTGAGGGACCAGTTTGTTCTTTAGGCAGCAATGCTGGTCCTGAATAAAAGTTTATTTTTTTCTTTCTGAGGGTGGCCCCTTCGACTAGGCCTTGCCTCTTTAAGGCCCCACTTACATCCCAACACTGAGATCCAAGCTCCTGGGTCATGACCCATGAGGACACATTTAAACCATATCTAAGCACAGCTCTGCTGTAGAGTTTCCGTCAGCTGGTGTCAGTGCATATTAAAGGTTCTTCCTTTTTGTATAACTGACATTGCTCTTACTTCACCCCCACTGCTGTGTGCCAGCAGAACAGAGCACAGGCTTCCAAGGCTGACGCCTGAGTTTCCTCTATGCAAACTTCCAAGGTTCTCCTCTGAGACCTTTGGCAGTTGCTATTGCTGCCAGCCTAGTTGTCTTTCTTTGGAGGAAAGCTGTCTATCCTCTCTGCAGCTTATGAGGTTCTGAAGTGGCACCATGACATCTCACTATATAGACCAGGCTGGCCCGGAACTCATACAGAAGCACTGCCTCTGACTCCCCAGCACAAGGATTAAAGGCGTGTGCCTCACATTCTGCATAGGGGGGTTTATATATTACAGATCACACATGGTGCCTTTTCAGTCCTAGGACTAATATTTATCCTCAATTATGAGAAATTTATCTTTAGTATCTTATCAAATGTTGCTTCTTATGCATTTTCTCTTCATCCCCCACTGAAGAACTTTGAGACTTTCAGAGACTCTCTGTCTCTCTTAAATGTTCTTTCATTCTTTCATGTTGTCCCTCTGGTTTATATCCCTCAGAACGGATTTCCAATTCACTAATTTTTCTTCAGTTATGTCAGATTAAGTAGACAGATTAAGTAGACAGATTCGTCTTACTGACGAATCCAAAATGACACCTATACTTACTCATTTCTAATTTATTTTTATATCCTGTGTTCTTGTTTCATTTCTACGTGTTCTAATTGCTTAACTTTTTATAGATGATATTATTTCCTCTAGGGCTTTCAGGATTTTCAACATGCACATTTTGAGGTTATAACTTTCTTTTGCTTGTTTCTTTAGCCCGGGTGACTCTGTCTGTCTATTGTTGAGCATGCTGGCTAGTCATTCATGTACTTTCCTTAGTGACAGTTTTCCTCACAGATGATTTTGAGTTGGAATGGCCATCAGGAGTGGGAGGTTTGCTGGATGGCTTGGGCAGGAAATGTCCACAAGCCTTAAGAATCTGTCACGGCCTTAAGAATCAATCAAAGGAAGATTGCTTTAAATTCCCACCCCACGTGAGAAAACTTCCACTAGTGGGTTGTGTAAGCCTGGCTGTAGTGTTCTACCCCTCATGGGGTACTCTGAGACCTGTTTCCTTGCCACAGTGCATTGCAAACAGATTTACCATTTGATCTCATTGTCAAAGCACTGAGTTGTCAACTTAGAGTGAGGAAGAATTGCATGATTCAAGGAGTAAGATCAGGTAACGTGTCTCCCAAGGGATTTGGGTTATTCCTGGCAAAGAGAAGGCTGCAGGAAAATGCCTTAGAATAGATTTCAACAAACAGGACGCATGTGAGCAAAGAAAGGCATGGCCCCCTCAAAGGATACCCCTGTACCCCTTCATTTCTAAGTAGATAAAAATATTAACATCCTACCTGGTTTTCTTAAAAACTGAGACATGATCTGCCAAGTTTGAGCATATCCCTCAAAAATTTATGTACTGACACCCTAATTCTTCAGAATGACAGTGGTAGGTGTTGGGACCTAGTGATAGTGGTAGGTGTTAGGACCTACCTGGGCCATGGAGGTGACCCCTTATAAATGGATCCATGCCTATCTCACAAGAGTAAGTTCTTGATCTCTTGAGACTGGGTTAGTTATCAGTTAGAGTAGGCTGTTCTAAAGCAAGGCTATTCTGTTCCTGTGTCCCTTGTCCCTGCCATCACCTGTATGTTCCTCCACTGTGTGCCATGGACTAAAGCACAAGGCTCCCACCAACAGCTAGGCAGAAATGGCATCATGCCCTCAGGCTTCTCAATCTCCAAAACTATGAGTCAAAATAGGCTTCTTTCCTTATAAATTGTCAAGCTTCAGGTAGTATATCGCAGCAACAGAAAATGGGCTAAGACAGGATGCATGGGCTTATCTGGACCTTTCAAGATGTTTTGGGGTAGAGAATCAATTTTGGTGGTGGCATTAAGTTTCATAAGTGCCACTTGAATAATGACAAGTGGTATTCCTTGAGTGTTCATTGTGCTTTAGACTTTAGAGCGATCTAAACATGCTGCACATAATAGCAGCTCTGAGCCTCAAAATAGCCTTGTGAGGCAGAAACTTTGTTATCCTCATTTCATAGAAGGAAATAGTAGCTTGCCTAAGGCCCATCACCAATAACAGTGGAGTCTGTCCCCAGGCTCCCCCAATTGGTGGACACTGCAAGGTTGAGCTCTCTAAATCACATTAGCAGACAGCAAGAATTAAAGTAAGAGAATCCAAAGGAGCCAATGAAACCAGGCCAAAGGGTTGAAGACAATTTATACATCTCTGACCTACATATATGTGGGAACCACACAGATAAAGCATAAACTGCTTCAGATGGGGCGGGGGAGACTAAGGATGTAATACAGGAAGTTACCCAGAGAAGTGATCTTGGAATATGACCTGAAGGAAGGTTCTTCAAGGGTAAACTTAAACTCAGACTCCGAGGTTGCTCTCTTGCCAGTCAATGAGTAATAACTGCCATTATTTGCACCTAATTTTTACTGTGTCTCTATATAAATCCAACCAATAACTGTCAGGGCTGGGGATGTGGCTCATGTGTTCCTAGCAGGTACCAGGTCCTCTATTTGATCTAAATAATGTGCACACACACACACATACACACTCAAACATACTCACACACTTCTTAAGCATATATGTGTGTGTAAGAAGCAACCCTGTCAAAAGATTTATCTGTTGTGGCAGCAGTGAGGCTGGGCTCCCAAGGGCAGCTCAAGGCTCTAATGAAACCAGGAAGAACAAAGCCCATTTCTAGCTCGGGTGGAACCACATGGCTAAACCACAGTTCCCTTGGGCACTCATGTCTACTCATGCTTCTGAAGGCTCTGTACAACACTTTCATAGATGACACTAGCCTTTTATAAAGACTTAGGTGAAGAGGGACGGTAGCCAAACTTAAGGTTTCCTTCACCAGGTTTCCCCCTGAGCTTTTACTTGAGAGCCATAGAGGACCAAGAAGCCTGTCATTTATACAGCTCTCCTTTCAGTGTGGCTTGTGACGGTCACGGTGTAAAGAGGCATCTACAGGCTGTCGACATCTTTCAGCTCTTTCTGGGTAAAGTCTGTTTTGTAGTCACACTCCCTGGGGTTCGCAGAGCACTTGGCTGTATGAACAATTATATTCACATGTATGATTGAAATGATCACCTAAAAACCCCAGGAGGTGAGTATTAATTATCCCCGTGTCCCAGACAGGGAATTCTCCCATGTCATCTGCCTAAGGTCCCACAAGCAAGAAGTGACGAAGAGAGGATTCAGATCACTAACTTAAACTACATCTGCAGAAAAATTTTAGGAGTTCTTCCATGTGTCAGCAGAGGGGCAAAGCCTGGGATTGCAAACTGGCTTCTACAGTTGTGTCTCATTGACAGACAAGGTTTGGGCTTTTCTTTCTTTCTTTCTTTCTTTCTTTCTTTCTTTCTTTCTTTCTTTCTTTCTTTCTTTCTTTCTTTCTCCTCCCTGTGTGTATAGCTCTGGTTGTCCTGGAACTCCCTGTCTCTGCCTCCCAAGTGCTGGGATTAAAGGTGTGTGCTGCTGTAGCCTGGCTAAGGTCTGGGTTTCTACCAAGGAAGTTAACACTGAATACCCCTTGACAGCAGGTTAGACCCAACTGTCTAGTCTCAGCTACTCTTAGCTGACTGCAGTTCTGCCAGGTCCAAAACATAACCTGATGGAGAGACCTGAGCCAGAACCAATCAGAGAAGCTGTTCTTGACTCGTAGAGGTGTGTGGCATGATGTTTGTGGCTTTGACCTGCTGTGTATTGTTCTAACCTTCCAACAATAAAGAGCTATTTCCTGTAGGAAACGGTGGTGTAAGCAAAGGGTGACAGAGAGTCCAGGGTCTAATACACAGAAAGTGTTCAGCTGCTTCATGTCAGAATCACACTCGGTAGATCCCTCTATTTAAAAATGTAGAGAGGGCATGCAAAGAGATGGCTCAGAGATTAAAGCACATGCTATACAAGTATGGGAACCTGAGTTTGAATCCCTGGAGCCCACGTAAAAATGCTAGGAGTGGAAGCATGCATTTAGAATCCCAGCACTCCTACAGCAATGTGGGAGGCAAAGACAGGAGAATTACCAGAAGCCTGTGAGCCGACCAGCCTGGCAACTGCAGCAGAAAACAACAAAAGAGAGACCCTTCCCCTGACATATGCACATAGCATGGTGTATGCATGCCCACTGACACATGATCATGCACATCCATGTACACATATCATGCACCAAAAATGCTGAAGAGATGATACAATCACAGAATCACACTCGGTCAAAGTACGATGCCCAAACTAGAGAGTGAAAACCTGACTCAGAAGAGAATGTTCTCAAAAAGTTCTTGCAAAAAATTCTGATTAAATACTAATTAATGAACAAGTTAGTTAACTTTGCTAGTTAACTTTACAATGGAGAAACCTGGCAGAATCCATCTTTATCAACTGATAAAAACACCACCAAGATGGGGTAAATCTGCTCCTCCATCACTCTGAGAAGAACCACATGGGCCAGAGTCTGTGCTATTCACCTTTTTGTCTAGTAGCAGCCCTGAGTCCATCCAGACAAATGAAATAGCACTAGCTGCAGCAAAGAAGGAAATTCTAACACCAGAGACCATGTGGATATCCCCTAGGAGAAATTAGCCAGCACAAAAGGACACTCATATGAAGTCCTTAAAGTATTCAAGCTCACAGACAGAAAAAATACATTGTGGTTCTCAGAGCTGGGAAGAGGAGACAAAGCAGAGTCAGTGTATTTAATGGAGACAGGGTTTCTGTTTGGGAAGATAAAAAATTCTGTGCAGGGATAATTCTGATGATAACATAATATCAGATACATACCAATGCCACTGAGATATAAAACACTTAGAATGGCTGAGATGAAAAGTTTAATGATACATATCTTAACTGTATATGTATTTATATACATGTAATATACACACAGATATACATATATAGATGATATAGGTAGATAGATGATAGATGGATAGATAGGTGGATAGACAGATGGATAGCTAGATAGATGGATAGATAGACAGATGAATAGATAGATGGAGAGATAGATAGATAGATAGATAGATAGATAGATAGATAGATGGATGGATGGATGGATGGATGGATGGATGGATGGATAGATAGATAGATAGATAGATAGATAGATAGATAGATAGATAGATAGATAGATAGATAGGCAAACAGATGGAGAGATAGATGAAGAGAAAGATGGATAGATAGATAGATAGATAGATAGATAGATAGATAGATAGATAGATAAGGCTTCACCACACAAGTCTAATGATCAGAGTTTGATTCCTAGAACCTGGAAGAAGCAGTGGCACACATCTAAAGTCACAGCACTCATGCAGCTGTGAAAAAGGCAGACAGGAGCATCTCCCTGAAGCTCACAGGCTAGCTAACCCAAACTATACAGCATGGCAGAAACAATAAGAGAGACTCACACTCAGCAGTGTGGAAGGAGAGAATGGACTCCTCCTGAAAATTGTCTTCTAACCTCCATATGCATACCATAACATACACACACACACACACCTCATACATACACAATAGCCATAGATATTTAATAATAAGATTATTATTAATTGTATTAATGTGATAAGATGGTGAAAAAAAAAAGAAATTGAATGTTAAGATGCCCTTTAGTTTCCACTAAGATGACTGCAAAGAATCCTTATTGCTTGAAGGGCATGTGGACTATTTTGGGCCACTGTTTGGGAACTTGAGTGCCATGTCTTCCTATGCAGCCTGCTGACACAATTTTGAATCTTGAGAATCCCCTGTGCCCTCTGTTTCATTTGCAGATCATTGTGACAAAGCACCCCAGATAAACCACAGTGAGGACAATGCTTCCAGGCCCCCAGTAGGTGGCCAGAGATTATCTGACAGGAAGACACACATGAAGTGCCTTGGCTTTGAACACAGCTAAGAAGCATGAGCCCCGCAGCCCTGCAAGCAACATGGCTGACCTCATGATTCTATAGGGTCCTGTCAAGATCCTGGGTGAGGAGGTGAGCGTTGGTTCTAAAGCTATACAATGGGATCAGTCAGAATTTCTACCTCCTAGTGTGCTGAGGCTTCAGATGATGTGTGTAAAAATGTCCGAACACTATTGTAACAGGCAGTACCTGCAGGGGTGAATGGACAGGTTTCACAGGAAGGCTGAGTTTCAACCCAACCTGCTTATTTTATAAGCTACTGTGTAATTTTGAAAACATTCTCCATCCTGCCTGGCATTCATTTTCATCATTTATCAAAGGAAGATGGAGACTTCTCCCTCTCCTTAGGTTAAGATTAAGTGCAGCTATAAAGGTAAGGTTGCTCAAGGTTTCAGTAATACAGACAGCTCTGTGGGCATCCTCTGCCCCAGGCCTCCATCTGACCAGGCTCCCTAAAGCAGCAGCCCTGCTGAGCCAAGACTACCAGAGCCCTCATGACAGGGGTGTGCTGTGTGAACCAAACCCAGGGCAGGCACAGCCAAACCAAACAGTGGCCGCAGGGGTGATCCCACCACCCAGCGCCCACTCCCAGGGGAGAGACCGCTTCCGACTGGCTGTTCTCCAGGGCAGTTCAACCGGGGAAGATGAAGGAGAAGGAAATAAGATTGTTTGCCAGGCCTCCCTCAAAAACAAGCAGAGGGCGTAGGCCCCTTTGCTGGCCTAACATTTGCTGCACTCATGGTCTGGATGGTAGGTATTTTGAAAATGTAGAGCCCGTTGGTTTTTCCCTCGGTCTTTTCCTGCGGCTTACCACTAAAGCCAGAGGGCTAAATTTAGGCCACTCAGCTGCTAGGCCCAGCTGGAAGGCTGCCATTATCAGAGCAGAGGGAGAGGTCAGGTGGGCCCATAGGAACAGGGATGTAGACCCTAAAGGCCTTCCGGACGTAAGCATCCTGGCCATCAGCCTGGCCTGACCTATACAGTAACCTCTGCTTGGTGGCCCTGCCTGCAACAGGTGGTTTACAGAGGCCTGTGCAGTGAGGACTGGGTGAGTCAAAGACGCCAGGATGGCACCAGTGAGAAACATCACTCGGAAACACTGACTCTCACTGTGGAAATCTTTGTCACTGTCACCACCGGGATAGACTCAACTCAAGTCTTTGCATATGAGGAAGTTGAGGTTGATTGTTAAGTTTCCATTGACCCCACACTCATCACTCAAGGCACAGCATAACGCACCCTCACAGCGCCTTCCGAGTGATGTCTTCAACATTCCCAGAAGCTGTGAGCATTATAGGCCACACAGCTAGTGAATAACACAGCAAGGTTTGAAACCTGCCAGGCCTTTTTTAGGCCCTTGTACATTTAGACATTGTAATCTCCCATATACATTAGGGAACAGAACAACTTAGGGTCACCCAGCAACTGCTGTTAGTGAAAAGCTTGGGCCCTGCAACTTCCTGACACCAGACTCTTACACACCATTTGACACTCACACCTGCACACAGAAAAAGGCCTGCTTCTGCAGTCAGGAAAACAAGTGAAGTCCACACTTAGTAATCCACACAGAAGTTTTCTGGGCCTTCAGAGGCAGTGCTATCTGATGTATGAGGAAGTTGCACGGCCACCGTTCCCACTGGACACACACCTGCTATTCCAGGTGCTGGGTTCAGCGCTCTCCATGTGACACTGTCAAAGCAGCTCTCCCTTGCTCTGTCTCTGTGCCTGCTGGCTTGGCATTTGGGTGAGGGAAGTGTCACAAACCCACTGGTTTTTTTGAGCCAGCATCTGCCTGTGGTTTCCCATTGGACGTTCACAGACAAGCTGGCATTAACGGGGTGGAAAGCCAAGCCTTTGGGTGGGGTGGATTCTGAGTTCCTGAGTTCTCTAGTGGTACCTGGTGCTATGTTCAGAGGGCCAGAGGGGCCTCCTCCTGGGAAGGGAAGGTCACACCACCTGACTTTGAGAAGGGACCCACGCTGAGTAAACCACTGTGTCAGTCAGCTTGCCATCACTATAACAAAATACCAGAGAGCCACCCTGCAGAAGGGAAGGCTAACTGGGCTCGCAGTTTCAGTGCACGGTCATCGGCTCTGTGGCTTCAGGGCTCTAGAGGAGGCAAGACCCAAGTCGTGTGGTAGTAAAGGAAGTATGTTCACCATATTGTAATCAAGAAGCAAAGGCAAGCACAGAAGGGTCCAGATCCAAATGTGCTATTCAGAACACTCCCTCAGTGACCTGAAGACTTCCCATCAAGCCCCACATCTACGGACCCCAACATCTCCCAGCAGCTCTACAGACCTGTGACACACGGGACTCCAGGAGACACTTCCAGATCACTGTGGGCACCCACCATAATAGCCATTAAATCAGGCAGCCCCATGGAAGCCAGGGTCAATGAGCCTGTCTCTAACTCACCTCTCTGCTCTTCACATCCTCTCTCCCCTGTCATTTCCTTCCCCCCCCCATCATCTCCGGGAGCTACAAAGGCCACCCAGTGAGTCACTCCATCCTTCAGTCTCCTCAGCCTGACCCCCTTCTGTCTTGTTTGCCTCCTAGGCATCACCCTTCCCAGATCCCTGATCATGTTGCCTCTCTTCTGTAAAACCCATCTATGGCTGGCCCTTTCCTGTTTAGTTTTTTTTTTTAATCACATTTATTCATTTGGGTTGTTTGTTTGTTTGTTTGTTTGTTTTGTAGGGATATGCCAGGGCTCACATGTGTGGTCAGAGGAGAACCTGTGGGAGTCCATTCTGTCCCTCCACCAAGTGGGTACTAGAGATGGAACTGAGGTCATCAGCCTTGGGGACAGGCACTTTTTTACCCACTGAGCCATCTCTCCTGCCCTCTTGCCCTGGCTCTTAAGCTAAAGTCCCAAATCCTTAACAGAGCCATCAAATCCCTAAGTGTACTTGCCTTTGACTAAATTATTCTATGGAATGAATATGAAATGTCCCCATAGGCTCATATGTTTGAACACTTTGGCCTCCATCTATTGGCAATATTGGGGGAGGTTATAGAACCTTTAAGGGGTGAGTCTAGCTGCAAGAAGCGGGTTGCTACAAGATGGGTCTATGGGTTATGATTGGGCTTGGGATCTGCTGAAAATCTCCCTGCCTCCTGGATTGCCCTTACAGTGATGCAACCCCTGTATCCTGTTCCCTCCACTGCTCTCTGCCTTCCTTACCAGGAAACTGGAGTCAACATAAACCCATCCTCCCTTAGGCTGCATTTATTGGGTATTCTGTCCCAGCAATAGTGCAGATAACTACCGTGCCTTCTGCCTGCTGTCACCGCCCTGCTTCCATAGTCAGACTGTTCCTCTTTCTCTATTTTGCACATGCTCTTCTTTCTCTCTGAAAAAAATACTTTTCCCAAGGCTCCTGGCTCCTTCCTCTTTTCCGTCCCTTTTTCTTCTTCTACTCCTCTTTCCTCTCTTTTACTTTTTGAGAAAGCATCGCACTATGTAGTCCTGGATGACCTGAAAATTATCATGAAACTTGGGCTAGTCTTGAACTCACAACCCACCTTCCTCTACTTCCTCAGTCCTGAGTTAACAGACATGTACCACTAGATTGGTTCCCATTCATCCTTTCAGATGCTCATTTGTCATTCTCCAAACATTCAGTGTGGGTCAGATGCCTTTTTAAATCACTTACAGAACTAGATACCACCCCTTCAAAGCCTTTTCTCTGATTGTAATTACACATGCTGTATGTGTGATTATCTGATTAACAAGGAAGAAAGCCCAATTAGGGAGAAAAACCTCATGAGAAAGGACACTACTTTCATTTATTCTGAACCCCTCTATCCCAAATGCTTGTTGAATACACAAATGCTACTGTGTGAACCCAAGTCTTCCCTATGATACCTCATGTATCTGTGACAGGGCCACTCTCTGTGCTCAGAGCTAAATCTACATCTTCCATGATGACTGTGGCATTCAGCTGGCCTTCACCACTAACCAACCATGAGCACAGTGTCTGTCCCCTATAATCCAGATATGTCACATACAGTGTTCAATAATGTTTGCTGGATGGGTTCTCCAGCATCTATTTCACATCCTGGCTCCTAAGTTCCAAGGTCTGGATCCCCTACTGTCTGCAGGACAAATTCCAGGCACCCTGCAATACATGTGAACAAAGCCCACCCTCTGCTGTTCTCCAAACAATGGGCCTTCTCTAGAATCCAGGTCTCAGGCGATGGCAGTCCCCTCATATCTGTGGAATTATTGAAGGGGTACATAGTTCTGAGGACCAATTTGACTTGGACATCCTGGGAAGTGTGTACTGGATGAAGCAAGGGTGAAAGGGAGAGCCGCCAGGAGGTGATGCAGCTGGACAATCGCCAACACCAGCCCAGAAGGAGTGGGAAACTGGACCCGAATCCTTTGCCAAGTCCTTAGATTTGGGTTGGCTGTGTCCTTGGAAAGTGCTGATTTTGAGGAACAACCCCAGACATGAAGGATGCAACTCAGGGAAAGAGAAGAAGGCAGCTGCAAACTCTCCCTCCACTTATCAATAAAAACACAGCTCAGACATCTTCCAGCCCTCAGCCTGCCTGGCTGGCCCCTCACCCCCGCCTCACTCCTCCCTTTACACCACCCCCAGGCATGCTCAGCAGATGCAGCCTGGAGCAAAATGCCTCTAGGGATGACCAAGAACCTCCTAATGACAAACCATGGCAGTTACAGCGTGGGCACAGTCCTTTCCAATCCACAATGTGCTTTCTTCACAAACATCTGCTCCCTCTCTCCCGGCCACAAGCCTAGGCAGTAGGTGAGATTCTTTTCCTTCTGAGGGGAACTAAACAAAAGCCCAGAGGGGTAAAGAGACCTATCTGAGGTTGCAACAAAGAAGGGGACACCAAAATGCATTCTTTCCTCCTTAGCTAGAGAACCAGTGAGAACATGGGCCAGACTTCTCCAGCACTTTGCTCAGAACCACAACAACTCGGACATTTCACCCCAAAGCCCCAATGTTGCCTGTACTCCAAACCCAACTTACTGTTCTAAGTAAGGGGAAGACAGTGACTGGTTGGGTAGCAGCCACCCACCTCAACTCAGGCCCTGATGGGGAGAACCCTGCTGGAGAACCCAGAGCTCACACAGAACCAGAGCCAGTGTGAGCACATGACTTAGAAGGCACAGTCCTCAGAGCTGATTTCAAAATGAACTCCTGGTTTCAGGCCAGCTGAGCTAAATACTCCTCCAGGTCTGGAGGTGGCAGAATAGGAACTGCTGAATATAACAGACACCATGGAACTATTAGAATGCCACACAAAGAGATTAGAGATTCTTCTGTGCTCTCAGCTGTTTCTTTGTTTCTGTATACCTGCTACAAGGCCACCAGCTGTAAGAAGTACTTCTTATACCAAGCAACCCGCTACCCCTGCCAGCACGCATAAAGACTGGAGGAAGAGAAGGAGGAAGACTATTTGTCTTATAATCTCCCATTCATTCATTTCCAGGGGGGCTCCTGCCCTGTGGTAGATGCTGTGATGCAAATATGCACATTTCTATTCTGCAGTGGTTCAGAACAGGCATGCTGGCATCAAGCCTCGTGGTGGCTGTGTACAAGAGAGAAAAAAGAATGTATTTTCACACGGTTCCACAGCAAGATGACAACATTGTAGTCTCAGCTGGCCCCTCCCACCTGGTGCAGCCTGTGCAGTCACGGTCAGACTTAGTCCAAACTCTGCCTCCTACTACACAAGCCCAGGCAAATTCTACTCCTCTCTGTGAGTTTCCATGTCCACCTAGAAATTGAGGACAGCAATAGTAAGCATCTTTGAGTGCCATGGAGGATGAAATTAAATAAATCATAGAAAGTGATGAGCACAAAGGCTCAGTGCAAAGAGGCCTGTGCAGGTGCTCCCCAACTTGCAATGGGGTGACATCCCAAAAGCCCATTGTGAATGGAAGCTATGGTTTGTCACAAATTCACTTCACACCTAAACTAGCAAACATCCCTTGGCTCAGCCTATGACACAGATGCACAGAACAATAGCACTCACCTATATTTGAGTAAAGCCATCTAACACAGGGCCTGTTTCATGGTAAAGTACCTCATGTAATTCATTGGCTTTTGTGCTAGAAGTGACAAACAGAAACGACCGTGCAGGAACACTGTTAAACCACTGTACAGTCAAAAGAGCGAAGGTGAACTGTCCTAAGTGAGGCACTAACTGAACTATCCTAGCAGTCCCTCGTAAGACACAGCTCCTGCCCGCAGGGAGGACATACTGTAATATTACATCTGCTTATGCCCAGGGTCATAGGCAGATGTAATGGGACATGGCTCAGAAAATGGTTTTTGTTTGCAAGATTTTTTTTGAGACAGGGTTTCTCTGTGTAGCCTTGGCTGTCCTGGACTCACTTTATAGACCAGGCTGGACTAAAACTCACAGAAGTCTGTCTGCCTCTGCCTCCCTGAGTGCAACACCATGCCCGGATACAAGATTTACTTTTATTGCATGTATATAAGTGTTTTTTCCTGCATGTATGTATGTGCACCATTAATATGCAGAAGCTGGAAAAGACAGGAAAGGATATGAAATAGCCTGGAACTGACATTATAGACAGTTGTGAGCAACCATGTGGGTACTGGGAATCAAACCTGGGTCCTCTGTAAGAACAGCCCATGTGCTTAACCACTGAGTGAGTCATCTCTCCAGCCCCAGGAAACTGTTCTTGAAAGATAATAGGAGTTGGATGAAGAGTGAGAGGAAGTGGGCCAGAGAGAGGAGACATACAAGGCTACAAGAACAACATGTACAAGGAGGTACCACATGCCATTGCTTCTTCCACAAACAGGGAGATGTCTCTGCAGTTCTAACTGCTGACTATAAATTCCTGCCGAGCTGCCCTGCAGAATACATGAACAAATAACTCCCTCTGAGGTCCAAACTCATGAATCCTCACACCTCACTCAAACTCAAAGCAGGACAAGTGACCTGTCACCGCGCCTGGTAGTGCTGACGATACAAGCATGGTGACCTGAGTTCAATTCCTGGTACCTCATAGACGAAGAAACAAAAAACTGACTCTACAAAGTTGTCCCCTGACTTCCACATGTCTACGGGGGAGGCTCTAAATTGGAGATGCCTCTGGTACCAAGTTGGCAGCTCCTTGCAGTGAAGAAGCCCTTCCTGAAAGACAAAGTCAGGATAAGGAGAGTTCCAGGACACTTGAGCTCCATCCAGCCATATAGGTCAGTCACTATCCCCTCCTGAGCCTCGGTTTCTTCAGCTACAAGAAGAGGCTGGACTGAGGTTTCTCCACAGTGGGAGCTGGTGCACCATGGCTGCTTTGAGCCTGGGCTTTAAAGTCAGCCCAGCTCTGTTTGACATTTGTGGAAAAGATATAACAGACAGAAAGGGCCTGATGAAAACGCTCATTGAAATCTGGATCAGTGCCATTTAGATAGTATGCTGGAGGCAGGAAGTGTCCATGGCCTTCAGTAGAAAGTAAGTCCTCATTGGCCCAAACTTCAGATCTACAAACCCAAAGTTTTGGACACATGGGAAATTTCCAGGCCTGCAAAAGCCCTGTGCTCGGGCAACTCAATAGACTCATGACTTCAGACTCTGTAATACAACCTTTCTGTTTGGCTCAGGTAGAGTTTCTTGATCTTTGTGCAAGAACATTCAAATGAAGACCCAGAGCAGCTATGGTAGGAAGGGATGGGAGGAGCTGAGGACTGAGAAGCCATTGGGGGGAGGGGTGGAAAGTGAACATTCTGAAGGACAGGAAGGTGAGAGCAGAGCCAGGATTCTCTGGAGGATAGCCTAAAGAGCCTAGTTCTGGGACTTCATTCATCCAGAAGATATCATAGCCTTTCCCATGGGACCCTTCTCCCCAAAGACACATGGACAATCCCTGTTTTACCACTGTTAATAGCATGGGGAAGGACCATTACAAAATGCCCCTGCTGTGTCCTTTCTCTGCACCTCTGTACAGCAAAGCAGATGCTCTTGTGGGTTCATTTTCACATGAATAGGCCCTGAGGCTCAGGACAGTAGAGGAACCCTGGTTCCACATAGCAGAGGCTCAAACTGGGCCCTGATCTATCCTACTCAGATGTCCATCGCCCTCAGCCTTTTGTTTGCTGGAGAGGAATGAGGTTTGTGCGGCTCCAAAAAACACTGTGACTGCCTCTGGACAAGATCTATCATTCTGAGTCCCAGCTCCATTCTGCCCTCGGAAGAAGAGCGTTCACAAGTCTGAAGTTGCCAATCTCACCCCTGAGCAGCCCACTCCTGTGTCTATAACCCCAAAGTCCTGCAGCAGGATATTGTGGGATGTTCTAACAGGATCTCAAGAGCCTCTAAGGCCCCCACTGGCCTCTACAAAGCTCCAAAGTCAGCTATCCTGACAGGCAGATATCTCTTCTTCCGCACTTCCAAGAAAGGACCAAGGGAATGTCCCTTTCCAGCCTCCAGACAAAGGTTCAGTTGCTGTTATATCATCAGATCTGCTCTAAGTTCAAGGTCATCTATGAGCTCATGGCCAGAACATGAGGCTGCGTAATGTGAGCCTTTAGACCTACCACTGCCACACCATGCGATTCTAAAGCATCTGTGAGCTGCAGTTCTGTCCTCTCAAGAATGGGACCATGCACAGTGAATACTTGACAGGCCACCTTCACATCTCACAGGGTAATGAAGGAAGGCTTTTATGTGTGTGAAATGAAA
The DNA here is from genome assembly GCF_030254825.1 of Meriones unguiculatus. Taxonomy (NCBI): domain Eukaryota; kingdom Metazoa; phylum Chordata; class Mammalia; order Rodentia; family Muridae; genus Meriones; species Meriones unguiculatus. The sequence continues at coordinate 103,727,314 of NC_083353.1, forward strand.
CACCTTCTAATAACACCTATGTCATGACTGAGGTCCTCATCACTGACCTAGAAGGCTGTGGAAACATTTTAGAATATTATTAAAGCTCTTATTACTCCTCTACATTGGCTATCATCATCATCCTTAGAATATATGCATAATCAGCATCATGATCATCATTAGAATATATGCTTGAATGCTGTAAAACAGCCCCTATGTCAAAATTCAACATGGCTCATAGAAAGCCAATGGCTAAAGTATACTGAACCACAACCAGAGGGTAGGAGGGCCAGTGCCCCATTGTTATACTTACTTCCAATGCTGCCCCACTAAGGCACTGTAGATCATGGGACCTCAGCACCAGAGATGTATAGCCTTGGTTCTGGGAGCTGAATGTCTGAGATGATGCCATGAACAGGGTTGGCTTCTTCCAGGTATGTGAGGGAAAGTTTGTTCTAGATCATTCTCCTGGATCCCTGTGGGTTTACCAGCATTGTGAGCATTTCCTGACTTCTGCAGTACCACGCTCACCCCTCACTTCCAGTTCTCCCCATATACCTGTCTGCCTCTCTGACTCAATTTCCCCCTCTCAGAATTTACAGTAGAGCACACAGGAATGAGATCATTACCCTTTGGCTGCCTCTGTAAAAATACTATGTCCAAATAAGGTCATATTCACAGCTACTAGTCATAGGACTTGAAGAAAATCTTTAGATGGGTTACAATGCAACAACACACCACAGACATCCTCCCTCGACTCTCCAAACCTGTATCCCCAGGTCACATTCACCTCTACATGTCTCTGCCTATCACATCTGTTTCTAGTCAAGCCCTGGGTCAGTGTTTGTCCCATGACTTCAAGACCTACTGGTCTTTGACCCTGACAAGATCCTTTCTTGACAGGAGGTGGGGGGGGGGAGGAAACACAGATACAAGGTCAGAGGTTTAAAAGGACAAAGTGGTAGGACTTTCCCTCACATGGTGGAGACAGCTGGTAGTGGCAGATAGGCATGCAGAGTAGATGGGCTCTCCAGGATGGGTAACACTCTAGAAGAACCCCAGGAAGGGTTCCTTGCAGAGTCTGGGTCTAATGCAGAATAGACTTAAGATGTCATGGTTATTTCACAAGGAGGAAGGCCAGAGGGAGGAGTAAATACAGAGTTTTGTGAGAGAGAGCTTGGAAGTCATCAAGGTCAACCGGAGGGGTGGTGGGGTGAGTGTGGTTCACAGCCACAACTTCTAGAATCCTGAGCTGGGAAGACCACTCCACCTCACTGGAGTGTAGGTGTAAGGGCTAACACTTGGACACATGCAGCTCACCCAGGAGCCAGGGTGCTTCCTACACTCCTGTAGGGCAGGGATGCTTCAGCTAACCAAACAGGCAGCATGGCACACTCAAGCCACATGTGTCTGTGCACTTCAGGTCTTACACAGAGGGTATGCTTCTGTGACAAAGTAAAAGCACTCGTGCTTGTTCCACGTGCAACCCTTGCAGTCCCCAGACAGCGGAGACTTCCTGTTCTCCCTATTTTGGTGGTCTCGGGCATTGCCAATGAAAAGGCTTCTCCTTGACAAGGTGTCAGCTTGAGTGTGAAGGCCACCTACCAAGAAATGCAAGGGTAGGCCGAAACGAAAACAAAACAATTCCTATACTCTGGCAGCTTACTGGCTAGTGGAAAAGCCAAAAGGAAAGTTAGAACTGACTGAAACAAGAGCCAAGGCAAAGAGCAGGTGGGGACAAAGCAACCCCTGGGCATGCCAGTTGGCAAGAGGTTCCCTGTAGGAGTTAACAATGAAATGGCCACCTATGGACAGGCCCAGCTTCACTCAGTCTCTCCAGCTCACAGTAGCTTCACACACATGGCTCCTTCTACCTGACTCCTCCCCACCATGCCTCCTCTTTCCATCCTTCCAGTTGGAACCTGCTCTTTGCCTTCACAGAATATATACCAATCTCATGCTCTGGGTGAATGGATAAACAAAATGTCATCTACCCAGATGAACAAAACAGTATTCATCAGTGGAATGAGAGGAAGTCCTGACCCATACCACAACACAGATGACACAGTGAGGATATGCTGGTTGAAGAAAGCCAGTCGTAAAAGGACAATGCTGCATATTTATACATAAGTGAGTCAAATCCAAAGAAATAGGAAGAGATTCTAACAGGACTGCTAAAGGCTAGCAGAGATGGGAAAGAAGAATTAGAGGTTTGTGAGGATGCAAACCACTGCTCCACTGGCAAGATGATAAGTTCCTGGAGACGAATGGTGGCAATGCTAACATAGCAGCATGAGTGAGCTGAATGCCCTACACACCTAAGACAAGTTAGAATATTAAATTTATGTTGTGTGTGGTGAACCACAGTTAAAATCATTTTTAAATTATTTTTAAATAATTGTTTATACAAACAATTAAATAAGGAAGTAAGAATTTCATGGCGGGAGACAGAAAGGAGATAAAATTGGGAGAGAAGGAAGAGGGAAGGGAGCAAGGTGGAGGGAGAAGGAAAGGGGGGAAGGTTGCAGACAGGTACCCTGCCACTTCGTTTTGCAGTAATCCCCCCATAAAAGTTTTCATACTGTATCTTGGCTACTGTTTCTGGTGCTGTTATAAAATACTTTGACAAATGTAACAAGGGAGGAAGGCTTTATTTTGGATCATGGTTTACAGTTATAGTCTATCATGGTGAGGATGTCACAGCGTCAGGAACTTGAAGCAGGGGTTCACTTTACGCCCACAGTAAAGAAGCCAGAGAGAGGGAGATGTAGCCATGTGCTCAGCTCACTCTTTCTTCTTTACACAATCCAGGATCCCAGCCCAGGGAATGGTGCCACCTACAGTGGGTGGGTCTTCTCACCTCAATTAGCCCACTTAAGATAAGCACACTAGGAATGCCTAGAGAACCATCTCAGTTGATTCTAGATCTCAAGCTGACAACTGATATCAACCATCACATTGAGCGTGCCATTTAATAATCAGTAAAGGCCCAGAAACAAGAGCCACAAAAAGTACCAGGAACCAAGAAATAATCCCCACCTGGCCTGAATTTGAATGTGTATGCCAGAAGAATAAAGGAGGCCAAGAAGACCATCATCTTCTACTTCTCCAGCAGAACTCCACTGGTCGTAAGCAAGACGAGAAAAGTCCAGGACATCTGTGAAGCTCCCTGTACATCTCATTTGAGCCTACCCCCTGCCTTAGGAACAGAATCATGACCCCATTTGAAAGAAAAGGGAACTGATGGCAGTGAAATGTAAGGGTTGGCTTGTCCCTGAGACTCCTCTGTAAGCCCAATATATGAGGAAGGAGTCCTGTGGGTAGGGTGGGTGGTGTGAAGGGGTGAGGACCCATGGGCATTGCCTACCTGGCTGACACAGTCCAAGGGAGACCTCTGAGCCAGCACCTCAACCTCACAGAACCCCCATAACTCCCTGGGATGCTTAAAAACACCCAACTATTCCCTACACTGCCAGCCAAACATCCAGGGCTGGCAAATGGTTGGCCCGTTATCCAGATGTTCTTACATCATTTAGACATAGCTTAAAATCCAATCCAAAAATCAATTTTGCTAATTAAAAAGAGAAAGAAATCACTCTCCTCTCTAGCCTCCACAGCAGGTTGGTTTATCTCTCTAATAAGGGCACCCCACAGTTCACCTTCTGTTTGGGTTTATTATGGCCTCACATGCATTGACCTGTCTCCATGGCCAGGTGACAGGAATGGCAGAAAAAGAGGCCACCATTTTTCTTTGTTTTTCTAACCTCAATTCATAGCCCAGGGCCAGAGGCCATAGACAGTCCCTCATAAACATTTACAGAATGAATCTGTGTTTCACGCTGAACTAACTCCTGAAAGGGACACAAACCATCCCTTCCTCGGGAGATGAGGGTGGGGGGAGGAGACACGGCTAGAGGCCTGAGAGGAGCCTGTGAAATGTAAGTGCTATAGATGGGTGGGGCAGCCTAAGCTGGACAATGAGCTGTGGCTTCGTGCCCATGTTTCTGGCACTCCAAGCACCATGCCTGGTACAGGAGGTGCTCAGAAAATATTTGTGGAATTGGGGCTATGCCCGGCCAACATTCTTCTGATGTTAGTCCTGACCAGTGTAAACCAGCACTTTGCCAGCAAGTCCCAAACTAGGTGTGACTCTTAGGATTCCCTATGCACTTGGAGAGTAAGACAGAGGCCAGCTGGTCCCACTGTAGGATGGGTCACATTGTCAGTGATTAAGGAGTTTGGACACAGACCAGACCTACTGCTGCCTACACAGTGACTGAAGATATGTAACTCTCCAGGGATTAGTTCCCTTCACCTGGTGTTTGCTGTACAAGGTTATTATGGAATGCCATGGGACAATAAGGCACAACTGTAGTTTAGGTCTGGAACACTACCCAAAACCTTACGTGGTAAAGGTTTGGCCCTTTCTACGGTATTCTTGGGAGGTGGTTATACATTTATGAGGTGGGGGTCTCGTAGCAGGATGCCTTCAGTCATTGGAGGCATGCCCCCAAATGTGAATTGTGGAACCTTGATTCCTTTTTCTTTCTGACTGCTTCCTGGTGCAGTGGGCCCTCAGCCCTGGGCTCCCACAAGCCCAAAGCAAAACGAGCAAATGCTTGTTGACTGAAACCTCCAAATTGTAAGCCAAAAGAAACCTTCCCTCCTTCTAGGTTGCCTTATCTTGAGGATCTGTTATGATGAGAGAAAACACAAGCACCGAGGACATAAAGCCTCCAGAAAATGTTAGTGACAGTCACAATTGTTGCAAATGCATGCGGTTACTAACATAAGCAGTACTTCTCTAAGAGAAGGATGTATTAGATTACACATTCTTTCTTGAATCTATTTGGACATGGATTTTCACCTACAACCAATCACCCACAAGAGTCCTTGAGGACACATCAGTATGTATCTGTGGCTCTTGGCCTACGTCTGGGAGGCCCTTGTTTTCCTAGCCCTGCTTTAGGAGAGTTGTCTCAATACTATACTGCATTAGTTATTTTCCCATCATTTGATAAAATATCTAACAAAAGCACTATTCGGATCATTTACTTGGGCTCAAAGTTTGAGGGTATATTCTATCATCTGGGAAGGATAGTTGGTCACATGGTACCCACAGTCAAGAAGCAGAGAAATATGGATGCTGGTACTCAACTCACTGTCTCCCCTTTATTCAGTCTGAAACACTGGTCCACAGAACGCTGCTGCCCATATTCAAGGCAGCCCTTCTCTTCTCAGTTAAATCTTTCTGCAGTTACACACTGAAGCATGGCAGTTCTAAGTCCTGCCACGTAAACAATCGAGGTTTAACCCTCATACTTGCTTTTTCTAAATTCTTTATTCCGATCTTTTCTTTACACGCTGGGGATCAAAAACAAGGCCTGACACGCGCCGGGCAAGCGTGATACCACTAAGCTATACCCAGTCCATATTCTGAGATTCTTAACCTGCAGTTCTGAGGCTGACCCTAGGAAGACATGGCACTAAAAACCCAGGGAAACTGAGAGCATGGACTTCCCCCTCTACTCTTAGGCAGCTAGCTAGCTATCAGACACTTTGCTGAGTGCTATGCATACCAAAGGCAAAACAGTCCTTCCCTTTATGGAGTCTCCATTAGGTAGGAGATAATCATCATATAAAAATATAATATTTAAACTCATCGCTATTTTAGTTGTACATATTCATGAGCTATAGTATGATAATCTGATCTATGTAGTCAGTGTATAATGATCATGTCAGGGGAGAGACCCTTTCCAACTTCCTGAATATTTTTAACATTTTTGATAATACACAGAAACTGTATATGGATTTGTGAGGGAGGGTGTGATGTTTTAATGCACTGAGACAGTGTGGAATGATCAAATCGGGTGATTAACATGTCCATTTCTTTATTGCCATGTGTTTGGAGCTTTTCAGCTACTCTGCTCCAGTGACTCATAAAATATATACTAGGTTATGTCTATTAAAATTTAAAGCTGCAATTAAAGTGAGTTTGGGAAAGGTTCAAAGAGCCATGAGAACACACAAATGGGAGGCGTTAAGTAGGTCAGAGGGAACCTGAAGTTCAGGGCTCTCCCACAGCTTTAAGGAGGAGGCAGCAGAGTAAATTCAAGCAACAGTGAGGCTGCTATGGCAGCCTGGGAGCTCAAAGGCCAGGCTTAGGCATCCCCTTCTGGAGAAGGGGCTTTCACTGTATTCTCAAGGGTTTCAAGAGCCCAGCTTAGTTTCAGGGAGCCCATTGTCAGAGGCTCACTGTAGGTGCCAGATGATTGGCTTCTTTCATGGACGGTCAGACCAGACCTTGGACACTGAGACCATCTGTAGTTTTTATTTGTCAAATATCCACATTCCTTTTCTTACCCCCATCCCATGCTTACATCTTGTTGTTGCTAAAGAACTATCTCTCCTTTTAACCCCAGGAGAGATCATGTGGCCCTAGCCTGGCCAGTAAGAGATATATAACTTACTATGCGATGGGCCTGTGACTGAGCAGGATCAACGCACATCAGTGCCAGCACCTCTGGAGAAACTCCTAGCCTGAGCTCTTCCATGTATGGAGGTTAGTAGATATCAAGCCAGGAGCAGCTACAAGTCACCTTGAGAGCACCAAGACTGTCTATAACAGAAGTCCACAAACCTGGAGGAAGCCCTCCCCTGGAAATACCAAAGGAGCCATCAGATCCAGACTGCCCATAATCAGAACTCTCTGCTGTCAATCCGAAAACTGCCTCTTTCCAGCACTTGCAAATTATATTTCTGCAACCAGCAGTTCTGATTGCTGTATCTCAATTTTAAAGGAATGGGCACTAAAACTCACAGCGCCCCAACCTGGGTCTCTCGACTCTCAGGCCAGGCTCACCAAAAGGCCATCAGCTACCAAATCCTTTGATGCCTCTCCATTCTGCTCCTTCCTCCCCCATGGGACTTTAGGGAGAAGGAAGGTTGTGGCTCTTTTTTTCTAGCCTCAAAGACACAAAAAAGAGAAACAGGTAGGGTATGTTTGTTCTCCCTACAGACCTGGAGAGGACCCCAGAGACTAGTTTTCTTCTGTAGCTGGAACAGGAACAGTCTGGTAAACCCTCAGGCCATAGCTGAAATGGTTGCTTGAATCAACTGCAGCTCCTTTGCTGCTTTTTCAGTCCCCTTCCCATCCTCCCTCTCGTGACTCTCACCACTCACAGCCTTTCTCCCACCAGATCAGTTCCTTATTCACACCAGCCTCTACCTTTTTCTTCTCCCTCCTTTTTCAAAATTGTAGTTCTTACAGCCTTTCACTTACCTAAGCTACACATTGTCTATCAGTCACTTGCCCAAGGTTTAACATGTGCCCTTGAAATCTGATCTCCACAATCAAACTGATCTCAGAACTCAAATGAAATCTGCAAACATTTCACATCTTCTCACTGGCCCCCAAATTAATTCCCTAACTTTATTGAGCTGAGTGAGACCCTGTCTGGTCTAAACATAAGTTTTTCTCTTCTCTCACCTAACAGGAAGTCACCTCTTCCTGATACCAAGGTCTCACCTACCTGGTCACATCTCTTATAGGGGTGGGAGCCTAACTCCTGCCAGTCTCTCTGACCTCCCTACTGCTTATGCTTTTCTGAATATCTCAGGTAGGAAGGCTGAATTGCCCAACTACACAAGCAAGTAGCACAGAGGTGACCAATCTAGTTGACACTCTGGTGTCAGACATAACTAAAATTGAATCCTAGAAATGTGGCCTGGGGGAAGTTACTCATCCCAGCTAAGTCTCAAGTTTCACATCTGGGAAGTGAGAATAATCAAAGGCACCAAAAGGCTAGATATTAACTGGGCACAGTGATGCGTGCCTGCAATCCCAGCCCTCAGGGAGACAGAGGCAGGAAGATCTCTGTGAGTTTGAGGCCAGCCTGTTCTACAAAGTGAGTCCAGGACAGCCAAGGTAACATAGAGAAACCTAGTCGTGAAAAACAAAACAACAATAACAACAAAGGCTAGCTGTTGATTATTGATGCTGCTGTTAAAGATGTCACCCAAAGTTATCACCAATGGGCCCCTGATGGTTGCATCTCCAGCACAGAACAACTACCATGAGTCTACAAACAATAAGCTGAGCACTGAGTTCCTATACTCCCTATGCCTTCACTTTTTCACCTGTACAATGGGCCTATCAACCATGCTGTGCCTGTCTCATAGTTCAGGGAAGATCTCCAGTGAGAGAACAGCAGCTAACACCACCCCTGAGCTTTATAGTTCACAGCACACTCCCCAGTGCCATCCGTGTCCTGGTAAGACAAGGCTGGGAAGACATACGGGGAAAATGATGGGCCCAGGGACAGGCAACCCGCAAGTGATTGGAACATCTAGTTTGGGGACATAAGGCCAATAAATACTTCAGTTCTGTCTACAACCCAGGGTGAGGGCTTCCAGGCCAACATTTCAGAGTGACTGTCCCATTTCTTGGCATAGTGAAGCAAAGTCTGCTGTATCAGAAAGACAAAGAGAACAGCACTCAAACTCAAGCCCTGGGAATGTAGCTTGGTTGATAGAGTGCTTGCCTAGCATGTATGAAGCACAAAATAGGTTCCTTATCACCCCCTGAACTAAGTGTGGTGGTCTATGCCTATAATCTCAGCACTTGTAAGGTAGCAGCATGAAGGTCAAGATCATCCCTAGGTAAAGAGTGAATTTGAGACATACATATGAATGGCAATGAGGTTACCTCTATTGACTTTCATAATCCCAGGAGAGAGTTAGCTTGAAAAAGACACATGATCTTCCCATAGGGAATAAGACAGAGGAAGGGACACCCAAGTACAAGGAACAAATACTAGGGAACCTTTAATAGCAGAACTCTGTCTTCAAAACACAGGCTTCTGGGTTTCCACCCACAGAAAGACAGAGTTAATGAGGGTTAAGGGTGAGGTAAGCCAGGAGCCACAGGAAGCGGGGCCAAGTGTGAAGTTATTCTAGGTCTGAGTATTTCCCTTGCTGTGACTCTTCTCTCTCACCATTTTCCCTCTGGGCAACAAAAGCTGCCAACCATGGTGATGGTGTACCCTCACCACCATGAAGGACTGAGAATGAGGGTGTCAAGACAGGCCCATATGCTGCGGGGTGTCTGAACCCACTTTGTATGGACAAGTGTCACCAAAGTGAGTAGAATCAGAGGAGGTGGGCAAAAAGACACACCCTGCAATCACACCAGAAACCCAAAGCCAGCAACATTCCCAAAGTCCAGCCTGTTCTTCAGAGCCTTGTTGGATCCAGGCTACTCTGTGACTAGGATGGCCCATGCAGTTCCCAGAGAATGTCTGTGTCTGAAGAAAGCACCAAGGATCTTTCCATACCCCCTGCAGATCCTGGGTTGAACAGGGCCTCAGAGGGCACCTCCCCTTTACAGGGTAAAGAGGCTTTTCTCAGTGTCCCTTGTAAAGTGACTGCTGGCTTCTGCACCAAGAAGTATCAGCTGTATTGGGTGAGTGAAATTATTCAATGACTCAGGACAGTAGTCATGAGGCCCCAAGAAGTTCCCAGTACTGGTCATTTTTTTGGCTGAAGGGAGTGAAAGACCAACTAAAAGGGGAAAGTAACTATGGAACAAAGTTGCACTGACTTGTACCTTAATAGAACCCAAATTTATTGTCCCACAGCTCCATAGGCCATTAGTCTACATGGATGGAGCTGGGTTTTCAGTACAAGGCTGAAATCAAGGTATCAGCTACCTAACCTCTTATTGGAAGATTCTGAAAGACTCATCTGGATGGATTGTGGATACTTCAGAATCTAGTTCCTTGCAGTTGGAGTGAGGGTCTCCATTTCCTGATGAGCTCCCAGCTTGGGGAGGACACCCTTTGCTTCTCTGGCCTCTTTGCACTCTTTGCATGGGACTCATGAATCTCAGAGTCAAGGATGGGACATATGGAGCTTGCTGATTCCTTCTCCTCCTCCTCCTCATGTTTGCTTTGGTTTCTTGAGGGGTCCTACTATAAAGCCCAAGTTGCCCCCAAATCAAAATCCTCCTGCCTCAGCATCCCAGGTGCTGACACAAGTATGGACTACCACATCCAGCTTCTACCCTTCTATGCTTCTATCCAGAGGAAGTCCTCCATTTTTCAAGAGCCCATGTACCTGTAGTAGCCCTAGGAGGTGACCCAAGATAATCTTGATAGTTTAAGATTGTTTTAGGGTACACTGAGTCATCCCCCAAAGATAGACTGCAGTTCTGATATGTGAGGTCTCTAAATGGACCATTAATCATAAGGTCTTACACAGGTAATCAAAATAAAATGAGGCCATCAGGACAGTTCCTGATCCAGTGAGACTGGCACTCTCAGGAACCACAGAGAGTGATAGCATGAGGTCACAGGGAGAAGATGGCCATGAACTAGAAAGAGGCAGCTGCAAGCCAACAACTCTAAGGACTGCTGGCATATACCCAAGGCCGGAAGAGGCAAGGAAAGTTTCTCTCCTAGAGTAAGAATACCTGAAAGTGCCTGCTTCCAGACTTTCAGTCTCCAGAAGCCAGAGGCAAGACATTTCTGTTGGTTTTAAGCCAGGAGGTCTGGATGCCTTGCTGCCACAGGTGCCTTCTGCAGTAGCTTCCCCGCTCTTGTTGGATCTTACCATTCCCCAGCACCCATGTGTTTATGCCTTGACCCCAAGGGTGGTGCAGCTGGGAAATAGTGGGACCTTCAGGAGGTCCCGAAGTCATTTCAAACACATATGAACTGGATTGTGGGACTGTAGAACCTTCCTATTTCTCTGTTTTGCTTCCTGGGTGTGGGGGTGACTGGTCTCCTCTGCCAAGAGCTCCTGTCATAATGTGCCTTCTTACCACAGACTAAAAGGCAATGAGGCCAACCCATCAGCTACTAAAATCTCAGAAACTGTGAGATGAAATAAACCTCTCTATAAATTAACCGTCCAGGGCATGTGTTATAGTAACAGAAATGTCACTAGCAAACGTCCGTAGGAAGGGCCACTGCATGTAAAATATTGTACACAAATACGCACAAACCTGAGAGCACATTCTAAGAAGTTAACAGAGTGTCTGTGAGCAGTAACAGGGGCTTTCAGTTTCTACGCCTCTAGAATCTCTGAACATGGATAGCAAGCATGTATTGCTTTTTCAGTCTTACACTATTGTTAATTCAAGCACATAGCTCCCCCAGGGAACTAGCTGAGCATGTCCTTCCACACCCACATGCTTATGTGATCATGCTAAAACACAAATTTGCTATCACAAATGTGCATGTAATATTTGCCTAAAGAGCTCCTCGTCAGCATAAGCCCTAACCCCCACCCCTCCAACACAGCCCCCGCAGCTCCTCCAGCTGTACCCAGAGCTGAAACTCAATCCTCTGCGGCCTGCCTCTTTTGTGCAGCCAGATGCAGTAACGATTCCAGCCCCTCTTGGTTCTCAGCTTGCAAGCTCCTGCCTCCTCTAGGAGCTGCGTTCTGAAAGGCTCTTTGTTGCCAGGCAGAATGCTTTCCGAGGCAGTCTAAAAAACACTCTCTGCAGACATTTCCATCTGCTCTCAGGAGGCTCCTCTCCACAGAGGTTGAAGGAAGAAAAGGAACTTCACAGGTGCCCCTACCCCTCCAGAACCCCGTGCCGTGCTGCCCGCACCCTCCACCTCCTCCCAACTCCAGCCATCAATGCATTCATCTACAGAGGGATGGAACAAGGGGATGCCAGAGGCCATGGTAAAAGACACATGATAATGTGCCCCCTCTCTGTTGAAGCCTTTAATACCAGTTTCCAGGGGCTGAAATAATTTTGTTTCACAGCAAAACATGGGTTAAAAGTGGGGGCTTTGTAGCAAGGCAGAGGTGAGGTGTATCTTCAATCCTAGCCCTTGAGAAGCAGAGGAAGATCAGTAACACAAGGCCAGCCTGGGCTACAAGAGGTCCTGTCTCAAGACATCAGAAATAAATTAATGTGTAGGCTTTGCATGTGCCTTGATACACATCCGAGCAACAGTAGGTCCTGGCTGTGGATTCTTCAGGCCCATGTTTTACATTTTGTGAGCCTCGGTTTCTTGTAGCAGGAAAAAGCAGAGTTCGGGTTTAATGTGAGGCTTCAGATAATGTGCTTAGCAGGTGCTTGCTGCTCTCAGGAATGCCATCATTGTCATCAGATATGCAGCCACAGAGCCTGCCCTGACGGCAGTTATGGTACTGAATGGGAGTTGGGCAGAGTCACTGTGTAAAAGGCATTATTCGGAGGCTAAGATCCAGTGGATGATTAAGAGATCGTTTACAGCTTTATAAGAAAGGTTAGAAGAGACCATCCCAGCTCTTTGTGCTGGCACCCCTCTTCCCAGGAGCCTCTTTTCCACCTCCAAAACCTGTCTCTAAGCAGGAGGTCTAAATGAGCCTCAGCCCCACCCCACATCTTCCACAGCAAAAAGCCAGGGTCTCACTTGTTCTGAAGTCCTGGTATGCTGGCTGAACATGTAAGTTGCCATCATCCTTGTGTTCCTTGTTCTTGTTCTTACTTCCCAGATCACAGTCTTAACCCTGATTCCCAGGAGCTCCTGGCCCCGAATCCCCTGTGCTGTATTCTGTCTACCTCCTAGACATATGTGGTTTCATAAACACTACTGACCATTCACCTACCTGCATGTCCAGCTCCTCTATCAGGCTGAGCACCCTTGAGTACCATATACCTTTTCCACCAAGTTGAGCATCAGCCCCCATCTACTTGGTCTATGCCATTTCCAGCCCCTGCCATTAGACACCTTGGAAAGAGAGGATGGAGGATGGAGTGGTCCAAGAAGAGAGCTCAGAGGAAGGAGTCATCTGTGAAAGGGGCTGACTGCAGGAGAGGCAGGTACATCAGTGGTCTCCCACTTATAAGGGGATTGCTGAACAGATGCTGAGAAGTTTTGATGCATGAGATAAGAGGAATAAAGAATAGAAATGGGGGAGCTTGGGCTGTTCTTCCAGAGGACCTAAGTCCAATTTCCAGCACCCACATGGCAGATCACAACCATCTGTCCATCAGTTCCTAGGGATCTGACTCCCTCCTCTGGCCTCTGAAGGTACCCAGCAGTCAAGTGATATACAAACATACATATAGACAAAGCACATATTATATATATATATATACACATATATATATATGTATGTATATAATTTTAAGAAAAAGAATAAAAACAGACTGAAAAGAGCTTGGGTATGTGCTGACAAGATGGCTCAGTGGGTAAGGGCACTTGCAACCAAACTTAAGTCATAAAGATGGTGACAATCTAGCTCTGAAGACAGCCCCTTCCAAGAAGTACATTCAGTACAAGGTAGGATGCACATGATGGAGGGAAAGAACCAACTCCAAAGATGTCTTCTGATTTCACACACCTTCTTGGGGAAAAAGAGCCTGGGTTTTAAGCTTAATCCCTTCTACAAGGCTCCCAGGAGGCCATAATTGCTTGATGGATAGAGGGAAACACAGTGAGCAGACTGCACTGTGCTTGGTAACCAGCAGGTACCCTTACACTCCACTGACTGCCGAAACAGACAGCTCAGCATCCCCCAACCACACCACCCTTTTCAAACTCTGGGCCAGTTACAAATAGTCACCAGCTCCCACATGATCCAGGCCGCGCCCTCCATCCCACTACCTCAGAGAATACCAAGCTTTCAATAGCATGGCCTCCAGCCTTGGGAGTCTCCCATGCTATTCTTCTTACCTTCAAGGCCTAGCTAAAAACTCCTCCAAGGAAGCCTTGCCTACCTACCCCAGAGAAAATCTGCCTTCTCTCCTTGTCTGTGGTCTCAGTACCCTCAGTAAGTTCCCCTCACTTACCTTTACCACACTGCCTTGTGACTGTTCTTCCTGAGGACAGTCACCTCTCTGCTCTCTCTCTCTTCCTTTCTTTCCTTCTTCTCTCTCTTTCACATATGCATGCACACACAGAGGGAGAGAGAGCGTGCAAAATCGATGGCTGCAAAAGTTCCTTATAGGAAATGATGCATATTTTCATAAAAACTACACCCTTAACCCTACTACAGACTTCCGGTCTCCTCTAGATTACTTACATGCAATTATAATGTACTGTTTAGGGAATGCTGACAAGGAAATCAGTCTGTAATTGTCCAGTATGGACAGTATTTTTTCCAAACATTTTTGAATGAAGGTCAGTTGAGTCTGTAAGCACAAAACCTTGTATCTAAAGGAGGACCAACTGTAAGAAGAATGTGTCTTAGAAAGCGCCAGATAGCTTTCCAGAGTGGTTGTACCAGTTTACATTCCCACCAGCAGTGGAGGAGGGTTCCCCTTTCTCCACAACCTCTCCAGCATGTGTTATCGCTTGAGTTTTTCATCTTGGCCATTTTGATGGGTGTAAGGTGATATCTCAGGGTCGTTTTGATTTGCATTTCCCTGATGGCTAATGAGGATGAGCATTTCTTTAAGTGTTTTTCTGCCATTCGATATTCCTCTGTCGAGAATTCTCTGTTTAGCTCTGTTCCCCATTTTAGGAATAGTGCTTCCTCCAGACCCAGCTCTACCACTGCTAGGTATATACCCAAAGTTTGTTCAAGTACACAAAAAGGACACTTGCTCAACCATGTTTATAGCAGCTCTATTTGTAATAGCCAGAACCTGGAAACAACCCAGATGTCCATCAACGGTGGAATGGGTACAGAAATTGTGGTATTTTTATACAATGGAATACTACTCAGCAATCAAAAAGGAGGAAATCATGAAATTTGCAGGCAAATGGTGGGATCTAGAAAAGATCATTCTGAGTGAAATATCCCAGAAGGAGAAAGACAAACATGGGATATACTCACTTATATAGACCTATAAGATATGATAAACATAATGAAATCTATACACCTAAAAAAGATAATCAATTGAGCGGACATGGGGTAAGATGATCAATCCTCGTTTACAAAGACAGATGGGATGTGCATTGAACGTATGACAGGAGTCTACTGAGCGCATCTGAAAGACTCTAACTAGCAGTGTTTTCAAAGCAAAGACTCATGACCAAACCTTTGGCAGAGTACAGGGAATCATAAGAAAGAAGGGGAGTTAGTCTGATGGGGAAAGGATAGGAGCTCCACAAGGACCAAATATATCTGGGCACAGGGTCTTTTCTGAGACTGACATTCAACCAAGGACCATGTATGGATATAACCTAGAACCTCCACTCAGATGTAGCCTGTGGTAGCTCAGTAACCAATTGGTTTCCCAAAGTGAGGGGAACAGGGACTATTTCTAAGAGGAACTCAATGACTGGCTCTTTGGTCTCCCCACCCCCGAAGGGAGGAAAAGTCCTGTTAGGCCACAGAGGAGGGCTTTGCAGACAGTCCTGAAGATACCTGATAAAACAGGATCAGATGAATGGGGAGGAGGTCCCCCCTATCAGTGGACTTGGAAAGGGGCATGGTGGAGATGAGGGAGGGAGGGAGGGACTGGGAGGGAATGAGGGATGGGGACACGGCTGGGATACAGAGTTAATAAAATGTAACTGATAAAAAAAAAAATAAAAAATAAAAAAATTTAAAAAAAGAAATAAAAAAGAACAAAAAAAAAAAAAAAAAGAAGAATGTGTCTTCCTTGTGAAGCTGGTAATGTCTCCAGCAGAGGGACACTGTGCTAATCATTCTGGAACAGCACTGGGGACACGCCATAATTGCTTGATGGCCATATTCTTAATACCACCTTGTAATGAATGTACCTCTTGGAAGGAGCTTTCCTCCGAGCTAACCTGCCACCATCTTCATGAGTCCAGCCCTGCCTACCTGTTAGAGTCCATTGGTGTCTGCCCTGTGGACTGTTGGCATTCCCCTAGAGGAAGAGGGCTAGCAAGGGCCACTGGACCCTCACCTGATATTCCAACCACTCTTTCCAGCCATTTGCCTGAAATTTTGCCCTAATTTCATGTAGCTTTGGGGTCTAGGGAAGGTCCGAGAGCATACAGGCTGGGAAAGGCTATGAAGGAAAGGCTGCATGTGTGAGTATGGGGAAGCCATCAGCTATGTGGCTGCTCTGAGCTCACCTGCACTCCTGTCATCCGTGTTCTTCTCTATAAGTGAGCCCAATTCATTGGGTCCTCAGGGCGATCTATGGTGGACCTGTACTTTGGTTTATTGGTAGGACCTTAGGAGAAGGGGGTAGGTGCTGTTTTATCTCTTCTAGGGTAGGAATTTTGAAAACAGCACTAAGTACTTGAGATATAAAACCACACTTAGAAAAAAAATTAAAAAATAAAAAATAAACCACACTTAAGGCCTCATATAAGTCACCAGCCAAGATCATGGACCCCCTTTTACAGATACGGAACTCAGCAAAAAGTGAGACGAAAGAACGAAGCAAGGCAAACTCAACCCCACACACGCCCATCTGGCCTTGGGAATAATCACCCTGCATCCTTAAGTGGCCTGGGTAGATGTTTCATTTGCAGTTACTGAAATCTACTCAATTTGGGTCAGTCCAGTCAATAAGCTCCATTTGAATAAACATTAGGGGCAGTGTGTCCTACAGAGGAGCAGTTTGGTATTCTGACAGCCCCAGAACAAGGTTAATTAGCTTTTCCCTATAGCCACGGAAAGCTAAATTCTCCCAATATCTTATTTTTCTTTGGCAGACAGAGTTTTCATAGCAATCTTTCTGAAAGGCAATGTGCCTACCAGATTAAAAGTCTCAGAGAGGCAGCAAGGTGGTTAGATTAGCTGAGGGAAAGCCTAGGGTAGGATTTAACCACTGTCACTTTTCATAACTGAGGGCAGATGGACGGCAATTAAGGGGGAAACCATACCAACACAGATAGAGCCCCTGTGCTAAGTGCCCGGCATTCATCCTCTCTGCGTGTCACCTTATTGTCATTCTTTGGAGCTAGGGCAGACCCTACCACCCTCCTCATCACCAACACAGTGGCTTTTCCCACCTGCTTCTCCTCCCAATCCACAGCAGCTCCAGCAGCCAGCACCTCCTTCCCACAACCATCTCTCCATCCCTGCCCTCAAGACCCCTTGGCCTTCATATTCTAAATGGCTGCCCCTTCCCCTTTGTCACTCTTTGTTAATGGAGTATGTTCCCTATCTTCCCTGCCAATCTCTTTGATCTATTAGGCCCTCTTTTCAGCTGCCTCTTGTCTCCTGGTTGTGCTCCCTAGGTGAGTTTATGCAAGCCATAGAAGATGTGGCTTATACAATGATCAATGACATCCTCAGAGCACCTTCCTAGCTCAAAAGCCATCAAACACAGAAACAGGACTCAGGTCCACAGCCAAACCTTGCATTTACCCAGGAAACAGCCTACTTCCAGAAGCCCATGGAGGTCACAGGTCTGGGACTCTGGTCTGGGTTCCTTTCTATGGCCAGCCCACAAGAGGAGGAAGTAGAGAAAGGAAAGAAGGTATCCTCAGATAACAAGCATAAGCAGCTGAGTGTGGCAGCACACACCTGTGACCCAGGTGTTTGGAAAGTGGGAGGAGAACAGGAGTTTAAGGTCACCCTCAGGCACATAACTAGTAGGAGGCTAGCCTGGGATACATGAGACCATTTCAAAACAAAACAAACAAAAGACTGCAAGCAGCCTACACATACGCACAGCTTTCGGTATGTGTATTTTACCTCAATATAGTCACAAAATGCATTCAGTTTGGATTAACAGCATTGAACAACTGTAGCAGAGAAATAAAAACGTTAATTCACTTTCCTAGCCCTAATAATGTCCCAGGGAAGCCTGCACAAGAGAACTGTATGGATTATGAGAAGGTAATTGTCTACATTTGTGATGATATACAATCATCCGTCTTCAAAAAGACTAGCAGAGTGGAAGGGCTAGAGAGAAAAGTATGAAAGATCATCTGAGCTACCTTTCCCTTGTCTAAAGGAGGAGAATAAGAGAAAGAAGGAGCCTGGCTCAGTCCAGCATCCCCTGCATCTCCCCCTCCACTTTTTCATCCACTCCAATACTGACAGAAGGCGAGGGGGGGTTTACTAAGGCCACAAAGGGCTCTGGGAGCTCAGAGGGTCTTCCCGTGGTTCCTGGGTAGCCTAACAAGGCCAGTTACAGCACAGCACATTTTTCTCCCTTTGATGTATGATCACTTAATTCCCTCCTTGATTGCTTTTCAAAAGCAATGTAAATTAATGCGAGCCCACACTGGGAGTCCGCAAAGGGCAAGGCTCTCTGTGAATCATTAGTACATGATAATAAATGCAAATAGGGAAAGATGCAAAAATGGCCTCAAAGCTAGAATTTCCTTATCCCAGGCCACCCTCTTCTCACTGGGAGATTCTCTCTGCCTCAATGAAGAAAAGGTTTTCAGGAAACTTGAAAACTACGGTGATTCTCACTGAAATATGACAGGAGAAGGAAAACCAGATGCTGAGAGAATCAAGTGGCTGCTACAAGGTTGTGCTGGTTCATATTCTCTGTCGACTTGACAGGATTCAGAATTACCATGGAAACACATTCTGGGTGTGTCTGTGAAGATGAGCCATCCATTGAGCTAGGTTCTAAGACTAAATAAAAAGGAGCAAGCAGGCTGTGCACCTGCATTCACCTCTATGCTTCCGGACCGTAGATGTGATCAACTTGCCTTTCAGTCCTGATGTAGTGTCTTCCTTGCTGCTTTTGTTTGTATCATATTTCCTCCCTTCCTTCCTTAAGTTGCTTTCCTCGACTATTTTTATCACAGCAACAATACTACTTGTCTAGATGTGTGCCCCTTAAAGAATGTAATGTCAGAGTCAAGGAGACACCATAACTTTGTCCCATTTGCCCAGGGTTTTTCTCTATAAACCTTAGTGCTGCCAATCTTGTCAACTTTCTCCTTTTGGCCATGGCCAAATGGTTTCTACCTTGGTAGAACCTTGGTTGTTTAAGCATAATGTCCCACCTCTTACCCCTCAAAAGGTTTATGTGTCTAAAAGCTTGGCCCTTAGTGTTGAAAAAAATCCAAGAACTTTAGAAGGTAGGGTCAGTGGAAGGTTCTAGGCAATCAGGAACATACCCTCAGAAAGGATTGATACAGTTCACAGAGCAAAGTAACCCATTGCTTTGCTCTGGTGTCCCGTGTAGTAATGTGACCCTGCCTCCTGTAGCCACTCCTGTCATTGTGGTACCAATCACCAGTGACCTGACATGCCATTTGTGTGTTTGTGTGTGTGTGTGTGTGTGTGTGTGTGTGTGTGTGTGTGTGTGTATAAGTACTCAGCCTTGGAACATTTTTTGTTATGGTAACAGAAAAGATACAGACCTACCTGTTCTTCCTCTGTCTAGAGTGCCTCCCTTCTCCCCATACGGCAAGATCAAATCCTATACATCTTTCATAGTTTTCAGAAAACTATGAAAGTCTTCTCAATGCCTCAACCCTTCAGGGGAGTCTCCTGCTATTTTAGTGTGTGTAACAGAAATTTCTGTCTTCTTTACATAGCTAGACTGTAAACCCCAGTCTTCTCTGAAGCCAGATGTGGTCATATGCCTGAGTGCTGGCCAATGAAATCTTAACACAATAGGGAGTGACCCTTCTAGGTCTAGCCTATATAGAATTCTTAGGTGTTATTCTTTCTCTTTTCCATTCACAGCTGAATGGAGATTCTACAGGCTTTGCAGTAGAGTACAGACACAAGCTGGAGGAAGCCTGCGTCTCTAAATGGCTATCTGGAGCCACTTTATTGTGCTTGAAATAAACTTTTTTGTTGTTGATCTCTCAAGATTTTGATATTGATTTGTTATAGCAATTGTTTTACATATTTTAATACATGACAGTACACAGATTTTGTTTAATCTGTCAATCCTGATTTATGGCCATGGCTCCCACATTGGGGATTGGTAGGTGGCAACTAAGCTATCAGCAAAGGCTGTTATGATTGATTAGTTCTATCTGCCAGGGGCACATTTTAAACTAAAAAAAAAAAAAAAAAAAAAAAAAAAGTTTAAAACTTAAAAGATGAAGAAAGCCAGGTATGTTGAGGCTGGTCCAGGTTACACGAGACCATGCCTCAAACTCTCCATATAGCTGAGGCCGGCCTTGAAAACTGGGGTTCACACCAGCTCCCCGAGCACCTCATACTGTTCTGTAGTACAGAGTTTAAAACTGGTCAGATCCAACAAAAACATTCATAATCCCCAAAACTATTTCTAAACATTTACATGTCATCTATGACATAAGGATGTCCTCATTCAATGATGGTCAAACACCAAGAAAGGAAATATGGTCACCCCTACTTCACAGGTAGTGTTGAGGGTAAGTAAGCTGCCTGAGGGCCCAGCACCAGGGTATGACATGCTGAGCATTTAAACACAGGAAGAAGGAAGGTCTTAGAAAACAGAACTGGATTTGGAAGTATGTTAAACCAATGGAAGATTCTGGAAAATTTTGCCAGCACAAAGTCACATTTAACAAAATGTTCCATTAGGGCTTGATGATTTTTTCAACACTTCTAAACCAGCTACAGAATAAGGAATAAAATGTCCTAGTCACCATAGCAGGAAGCAGCAATGAGGGGAGGAGAGGCTGGTAAACCAAACAGATCATTGGGCAGGAAGTGGGTATGGGCTTCACTATGATGTCAACTAAGACAAGTTGGCCACCAAAGGTCACATTTGCTCAACTGATGCTCTAAAAGGACAACTGTGGCAAAATGGAATATCACAGGTTGGCTCCTGGCCCCAGGGCTTACTGTTTCAGAAGACAGAGAGGAGCCCATCCATGTATTTATAGGCCTCAGGCTGGCACAAACCAAAGCCACCTGGGGTCACTTGACATCTGCGTTAGTGCACATTTCCCCATGTTTTTGTTTGTATCATTCGGCTTTAATCAGCCTGCTATTTGGAGCCTCAATTAGAATTTCACACATATCCAGAGCCAAATGACCAAGAATCTCAAAGAGGCCTCATGACCAAAACAGAACTTGAGACTAAAGGTTCAGCAAGGCCAGCCCCTGGGACCAATGGGAAATCCTGTAACATGTGACATTTGGAGGTTGGGGTCTTGGGAACAGGGGGGCACACCACTTCAGGTTCTACCAGCCATTCTTTTATTCTATAACCTCAGCCTAAAAAGTTGTCTTTTGGTCTTTGAACAAAATCCTTCAAGGTCTAGCCCAAGAACCAGCATATTTGGGAAGACTTCCTGAAGCTCGTGCCCACATTGTATCTACATCCTGAGAGAGGAAGATGACAGGTTTATTACTTCCTCCATATTTTGGTCTTCATGCCCCATCCCATTCCACATGTCCCTCACAGACAGAAATGACACATATGTGAAGCTGCCCTGGTTCCCAGCCTCAGAGAGATTTAGGTGACATCAGGCAGGACGTGCAGGCAGAGGCGGGACTACACCCATGATCGCCATGAGTACAATGATTAGCACTGGGGAGACAGCGTGAAACCAAATGTGCTGTCCTCCATCCCGAGCAAGCACAGTTTTTATAAGTATAAAAACAAACTTTTTTAATGGACCACATGTTCCCCACACTGAACAAGTCCATGGCGTATTCTACTGCATGGGAAATAGATGTGCAATATATTCTCAGAACATGAAATGACCTGCTGATGGCAAGAGCCATTAACAGAGTGTTTTGGGGCACACAGGAAGTGAAAAAGTATGCCTGCAGGGGTCAGGAAAGGCTTCAGGAAAAGTTTGTTTCCCTGGGGACCTAGGGATGAGGAAAAGTTCTACCCTAGACCAGGAAGAAGAAGGTGGAAGAGTGCATTAGAATATAGACTAAATGATATGGCTAGAATGTCAGAGAGAGACCACTGGATGTGAGGCTAGAAAGCATGAGAGGAAAAGTTGACCCACAGGCCTGAGGTTAGCAGGGATCCTCAAACTCTGCACATTTCAAAGAAAGAAATGGATCTGGACCTGGACCTGAACCTGGGAGGCACATCTGAGCCCTTGGAAGACTCAGCTTGTCAGGGTGTCTTTGTAACACCAGAGAGTGGGTCATACCAACCAGTTTATGCTAACACTGTGCTTCATGGGGAAGGCTAGCTCTTGTTTGCCTGGGGTCCCCGACTATGCTATTTCAGTTTGATTTCTGAGGGTAGTGAAGAAGATGGAGACCAAGGAAGCTGAGGTCACACACACCTCTGTGACTGTCCCTAAGGAGGAATGCTGAGGCACAAAGGAATTTCTGAAGCTGCAACACTTTTCAAGGGATGTCCCACATTGTTGCTGGGTCACACCATGTGTTGGACCACACATGTTGGACCAAACATTCAAAACCTTGTCACCCTAGACTTTGAGCTATATGCCTTTCATCCTTGGCTGACTTCAACACTTTTTATTTCTGCAATAAACCACAGTACTAGAACAGATTTTTCTGAGTTCTCTGAGCAAATCAAACATAAGGAAGAATCTTAGAAGTCCCCATTAGGGAGGATCAGTCAGAGACAGCATGAGAGCAGATTTGCCTAAAAGGTTAATGAGTCTGAATTTACCCTACAGTTAGTTGATATGGAACTAAAGGGTCCTAGCCCAGGGCTGTCATGTCCAAGCCAAGTGCATATCTTTGGAAGGTAGAAATGAGTCGATGGGGGAGAAGGACTAAAGCAGGGAGACCAAGACCACGGATGAGATTGATGAGCCAGTCCAGGTGAGGGCTGATAAGCCCTTCATATAGGCAAGAGCTGCAGAAGAGAGCTGAACTCAAGAGATAGCTAAGATATGCTGCAAGGACATAACCAATTACTTTCTGTGGGGAGTAAGACCAAGCCAGGATGACTCACAGATTTCTGGCCAAGACAACTGATGGATAATGGACCAACTCCTGAAGTGACGCTAAAGCTTGTGGGGAGGGAGGAGTTCCTACCTCCCAAGTCCAGCCTGATGTCTTTCACTGTATACATTCTGTGACCCAGGGCCCAGCAGGTACTTTATCCATTCTTTTTTTTCTCTCCTGGAAGCCATCTCTTTAGTCCTCTGCCCTCAGTGATCACCAACATCACTCGCTCTCCCTTAAAAGCCTCTCAGAAGAGAATCACTTGGCCAGTCTCCCTGACCTTGATTTCCTTTCTGGCAGAATCACAAGAAAGACATTAGTAGCTTTGTGAAAGGGGGTGGGGGCAGTGGCAGACATGGCTGGGTTGAATGATAAAGGCTAAAGAAACTACAGACATATAAGCAGATTCAGACATCAAGATGGGGACCGTGGTGTGGCACCAAGGACTGTGATCCCAGGGACTTAGAGTAGCGATGCTAAATAGGGAGGAAGAAGGTCTCTCCGGTCTATGTAGAAACCATCTGCTTGGCTAGGGCTTAGTGGTACCTTTTGAATTCCCAGCACAAACTCAGTTCAAGCTATGGTTTCTCCAGACATCACAGAGTGACACACTTTCTGGATTAAGTTGCTCCAACTTGTCATCAAGCCCAGAAATGAATCCCATGACTCCTGGTATTGCTGGGGTGGCTCCAAGAGTCCCCACAAGCAACACAAAGGTCTATTAGAAGCAGCCCCGGGAGTGCTCATTTCTGGCCTTTGCTTCTCTGTCTCATCCTATCTGTACCCCAACCAATATCCTAAATGTATAGTTATCTTTGGTTCTCTTGGCCTTCCTCCTTTCTTTGCTTACTCTACAGTGACTGAAGCTGCAAAGGGAATGTCATCTTATTCCACCCAAAAGAGAGTCAAGAAGGAGAAAGGCAGAATAGGGAAAGAGGGACAGGACCACCAGGCTCTGGATCTCAAATGGAACCCTTAATGAGAAAAGAGACTCAGTCATGTATTTTTCTCTAAGGAGGCAGTAGGGTGGATAGTTGGAAACAGAGGCTCTGGAATGCAGACAACAAGGACTGGGATCTGAATAGGCAATGTAGCCGTGAACCAGGCAAATCACTATGCATTTCTTACCCTCAGATTTCTCATCTGTACAATATGAAGCAAAGCCTGCTCCTTGAGTAGATGCATGGATTTAGCAAGCTGAAATCTAAAGTACTACAGGCTCAGTAAACACCATCTCTTTTTATTGATGGCTCACTAAACCTGGAGATCTGAAGAGAAACTTCTGGGCTTTCCAGTCCACAGGCCCCACAGGGAGGCATGCTCCGCGCTGGTGCTCCTCACTCATGCAGAATGACTAAGAGCACATAGTCTGAGCCAAGCACAGCTGGAAACCTCTAGAGATGTTCTGTGATCCCCATTCTGGCAGGTGAGGAAATAGTGTGAGTACACAGCCTGGAAAGAGGGATTTGGACAGAGAACCAACACTGTCTTCTACAGCCACCATGTACTATTTTGTCCATACTCTGATTTAAGGCACCCAAGTCTTTTTGTTTTACTGAGTTTCTATGGAAAAAACAGACAATGGAATAAAATTTGCTAGGCAGAGGTCCTGGTCTGGACTTTGTCACTGCTTGGCTGTATGACCTGAGAACTAGTCTACATCTCTGTCTCACTCCACCAGGGTTTTCTAAAAGATGCTCTTCAATAGGGGACATTATATCCAGGACCTGTATTAGGCTCTACTTTTAAGAACAGCAACCTGAAGTACTTGGGCAGAACAACTTTCAGAGAGATAGCAGAAAAGACCACCATGGTTTTGCATAGATGATGGGTTGCTTCTCAAGGAGTCAGTCTCCCAAGAGCGACTGGGCTTATGACTGGAAAAGAAAGACAGGAGGGTTCTCCAGGGGGACAGGAGCAGATTAATCCAAGTCAAACCAACAGCCATACATTTGATGGATTAATCTAGCATATAGGACAGGACCTCCTAGAAAAAAAGCAGGGGTCATGAACTACTCATGAGGGTGTCACCAAAGTGGAGGAGGAAACTTCCATGTCTATAATGTGACAAGGAAAGTTAGACTACGGTCTATCAAGATGTGTGGCACCCTAGGGGTATTGCATATGCCTTTAAACCCTAGCACTTGGGAAGTAGAGGCTGGAGGATCATAATAAGGTCCAGGACAGCCTGGGATACATAAAAAAAAAGCTCTAGACAGCATGGGCTGCAGAAAAAGATTTCTTCTCAGAAAGACTTATTTATTTATTGTTTGGGTTTTTTTGTTATTTGTTTTTAGTTTTACCCGTATAGTTGTTTTGCCTGAATCTATGTATGTGCATAATACATATGTCTGGTGCTCATGAAGGCCAGAAGAGAACACTGGGTCGCCTGGAATGGATGACTGTGAACCACCATACGAGTGCTTGAGAACCAAATCCTGGTCCTCTGTAAGAACAACAAGTACTCTAACTGCAGAGCCATCTCTCCTACCCCATTGTTGTCTTTGTTTCTGACAGGGTCTTAAGCAACCTAGGCTAGTAAGGAACTTGGTATGTAGCCAAAGTTGACCTTGAACTTCTGATTCTCCTGCCTCCATCTCTCAAGTGTTGCAACTGCAAGCACTTGCTATCATGCTCAGCTTAAAAAAAAAAAAAAAGTGTGGCCTTTGGGAAGGTCATTTGTACTAGAAGCATCATCCATACCAAAAGCTCTGGGGCTTGAAGGTCCGTTTCAGATTTTCTACCACACTGAGAGATGAAAGTTTTGAGGTAGGAAAAGCGTCAATGTTACTTCTTTTCTAACTGTGCTGCTACCTTTGCTTTTTTTTTTTTTTTTCCATATGGTTGGTTGGTTGGTTGGTTGGTTGGTTGGTTGGTTGGTTGGTTGGTTTTACATTTTTTAGTTGCAGCAAATATACATCAGGAACAATCTTTTCTTTGGTACTTTTCCAGAGGCCTTAAACTAAAGTGGTAAGTCTGTTTCCTTCAAAACTGATAGGTTGAGAGGGAGTCCATTTAAAGATGAAAGAGAATGCAGATGATGCAGATCCATGAAAGTTCAAGGGAAAGCTTTAGCTTTTTGTTTGAAAGCTAGCCCTATACTCTCAGTCCTGAGGTGGCCGCACAGCCCAGAGAAGGAGAAAGCACCACAGGTCATGGCACCAATTATAGAAATGAGATTAGAACTCAGGTCTTATCATTCCTGGCTGCACTCTTCCACACTTGCCATGCTTCCCTCTTAAGGGAGAAAGAGAAACTGTGCTCTTTTCTAGCATACATGTTTGCCCCCTCTAAGAGAAACATAGCAAAGAACCAGGCTCCTTTTCATTGTGACCAGAAAAGGCCACCTTTCCTTTTACATCAACCTCAGAGACACTCTCCAAGGAGGATTCATATGTCAGGGATTGCTGGCCTGGAGAGGACACAAATCCTGCAGAAATCTGTCACTCCTGAATCCATCAGTCTGTTAACATCACTCATCAGTGCTGGAAAGGAAAGGGAAATTGGCATTTTGATGCCAGCATCAGCCTCGGGCTATTGCACAGGCCTTGTCAAAGGAGTGGCCTGTTTTCCAAGCAAAAGTCTACAGCAGAATCAGTTCAGAACTTGTGAGACCAACTTGAACCTTATTATTATGCTGAGATTATAGGCCAGGAGACTGGCTTGGATGTTAGGTGACTATGGAGTCCGAGACATCCTTCTTAGACTCTCAAGGCCTCAGTGTACCCACTTTCAAATAGAGACAACAGTTCCCAGTGGCTTCAATATTTCAATAACCACTAAATACTGTACATAACAACAGTTTGTGATTCTTGGACTAGGCCACACACATACAATATACACATATAATGTATAAAAAGAAAGAATTATTACTGCTTTCTCGTGTGGTATTGGAATTAAACCACACAGTTGTTAAAAGGCTGAAAGGAGCTTCCCTACTGACATGGAGCCCTTCAGGTGAACTGCAAGAAGGAGCTTACGTAAACAGAATGAATGTGAACCCTTTCCAAAGCTGACCTGTCAAATCTACCAACAGGGATGGAACCTGACTCTTCAGGATAGAACTCCAGAGGGCATTTCAGACATGAAACTGCCTCTCCTGGTGAGCCTGGTTTCCTCACTGCTTTCGGTTGAGTTGTCCACCGCTCTCCAGAAGCTGGTGACTGCCCTCCAGAGAAGGCCCATCTTTCAGGCCTGTAAGTAGTAGACTGATCATTTTACTTGCTTGTAAGTAGCAAAGCTTTGCATGGCGCCTTTCATCATCATTGTTTTACCATGTTCTGGTGCTTTCAGTGGGCAAACCTACTATAAAAGTCTTCATGGCCTTCACTGACTGTCAATCAATGCTTAGTTATCTTCCTTTTCATCTGTGGTCTATGTTATCTATCTGTCTCTGTCTGTCTGTCTGTCTTCTCTCTCTCTCTCTCCTTCTCTCTCTCTCTCTCTCTCTCTCTCTCTCTCTATATATATATATATATATATATATATATATATATATATACACATACACAGATATATACATCAGACCACTGAGTCAAGAAAGATACCTTCTTTTGATTCCCATACACAGCAAAAATGAGGGTAGAAGTAATAAATGTAGAGTAATTCCCTTCCTCTCTTTATACTAGACCCCTCAAGAAACCATTCCTGGGGCGTGTGATGTGCGCAGCCACCTAGCCCCTAGCACTGTCTTAAGCTCCATTTGTGAACAAGGAACTGCAGTTTCTCATTTTCTACTGAGCCTTGCCTATCATGTAGCTGGATTCAAACAATGTGGCTAGTAGTAAGCTCTAGGAAAGATCACAGTCTATCTCCAATGTTGTCTCTAGCACAGGAAAGTCCAAACTATATATGGGGAGAATCCACCCATGCAAGGAGAGACCACAAAACAAGAGGCAGGGGCCTTTGGGGCCTTCAGGGCCTTCGGGGCCTTTCTCTCTGCTCTGAAGAACATATCACCAAGCAAGGATAAACACTCACACGTGGGCTGGAGGAACTCAGCCTGTAGAAAGGCACGCAAAAGAGAAGCAGGAAGCAGGCAGGTGCACTGTCCTCTCCATACATAATGGGGCATTTTCCAGCACTTCTCCAGGCAACAGCCAATTTCGGCAAAGAACCTTAACCAGAATCTGATACGGTTTCCTTGCTGTCCCCATCCAATATCTGCCCGCCTCCCCCTTTCCCTCCCTAAGCCAGCTATCTCCCATCCCCAGCACCTCTCAGCTGCTAAAAGCCTGAAAGGTTTAATCTCCAAGAAGGATGCTCAAGGGTCCTGTTATCAGTGCTGCTTAATTCTGCATTTGCCATGGGCTTAATCATCTGCATCAGACCACACTCTTGTGACTCAGCCACTCACACTCAGCCTAAAGGAGCAGAGCCGAGAGTTGTTGACACTTCATCGGCCCCTCACCACACTCATCAGCGCAAATGCAGGCTGGCAAAGCTGAGGGAAAGAGCGATTTTGTCTTGTTTGTCAATAACACTAAGGTTCCAGGTGGCTGATTGGATTGTTTTTAATGTCTTGGCATTTCATCCCTTCACTGTCAATAAAATGATTTTCAATGGCCCGTGTTTCTTTCTTTGTTCATTTTGTGTCATGGTTATAGCGGTTCTGCTTGGAGCTGCCACATCACCATCACAGGTCTCCTTCCTAGTGGCTTTATCATATTCCCTGAAATGGCCACAACCATCTAACATAAAGCCAGTCCCCTCATCTGGGCATTATTGCTGGTTCATTCTGCTTCTCTTCATTTTATTAAGGGACACATAAAATATCTACATATGGGTGAGCATGACACCCACAATTTCCCAGTCCTGGGATGAGTCAGGCTGTCAGGTAATACGCCCAGTGAGATAAGCAGCTGTTTGGTTAGTGCTTGTACCCATGGGGCAGCGTAGCTGGCCTTTGGGGATAGTAAACACTTCAGTTATAGCTTTTCACTCTACAGACCCTGTGGTTCCAAGCACAGGGTCAAGACAGCTTTAGATCCTCCTCCACTTTTCAGTGACACAAGTGGTGGCAGATACCCAGCCATAGGAGCCGATATGGACATCAGTGTCAACCACTTGTTCTGGGATCCAATGGCCGACATGACTATAGCCTATGGCACCTAAATAGTGTGCCATAGAAAGAACACAATGCATGAGGAGTGGCATCATTTTGCGTCTGTGGACAAACTCCAGCATTGTCTCACTGAGGACACAGCCATAGCCAACAAGCTGGGGCCACTGGTCTTCCCTGCACCCTTCAGAACTTAGAGGTATGGTTGTGACATTCCTTTACCTCACAGCAAGACCTCAATGCTCCACACAGCCTCCATCATCTAAATGCTGGTGGCTGTGATGGCACTGGGACTTCAGAAAGGGTTCGCCTAAAGGTCGTATGCCTATGCGCAAGCAGCTCAGCACTGCTGTGCCTGGTGCCTGGAAATGGTGGCCTGCTTCTGTGTCTTTACCTGCACTGACACAGGGAACTGAGTACCTTGCACCTGCTGACCTAAAGCAGCTGTACAGATATGGGGGTGGGGGGAGATTGAGCCTCAGCAGTCAACATGGCTGCTGGTTCATAGCAATGGCTACTACATGGACCTGACCTGGACACAGTCTGCAGTTATGTGCTATATGATGTGTTCTTTGTAAACTGATGGGATTCCCAGCCCTTCAACATTGTCTCTAGTTCTACCTGACTCTGGGAGCTGTCACCTTCCAGCCCCTTCCTCAGATACTGGCTGACCTTCCACCTCATCTGGTGACCCCTTGGTCCTGGGTAATGCTGATTTCTCCATACATTGAAGATTTGGTTTCTTGGCAGGGGGAGGGGGAACCACAGTATAGGTTTATGGGTGACCATGTGATATCTTGATACCTACATACAATGCAATATTCAATTCAGGATAAGTTTCAAATGTTTCAAACATTTGTCTTTTCTTTGGTTGAGAGCTTCTAAATCTTTCCGCCTAGTTTTTCTGTAAAGTATAGTATGTTATACATTCTGAAATGTATGGTATGTTATCATTCAGTTTAGTCACCCTGATGGACAAAGACCCTGGTTTGGTTTTTTAGCTGTTAATTATTGCTTTTGAGAGCCTGGAATTCGAATCTTGGCTTTGTGTGTCTTCCTGGCTCGTGAGACCTTGCAAAGCAACAGTATTCTCCAGCTCATAGCAGAGAACAGAAAGCACCTTATCCAAACACCCTCCAAGTGTTTGATATTTTCTGATCTACCAGACCCTGTGCCAAGAGAATTCCAAACAGTTACTCCTGTCCACTGAAACCTGATATGGCCATAGCTATTAAACAAAGAGTTAAAGACAAAAAAAACAGTACCAGGCTAAATGTCCTCAGAAAACAAGTGGCGTTTTCAAAGGGGCTTTGTGAGTCATATGTTGCCATGCTGTCAATAGGCTGGTAGTCAAGAAAATGTCACTTAAAAGCAATTTGACAAAGGTAGACGATGACATTATAAGTTGTACACATGTTTTGTGTGCCTAGAGGAGGGGAAATCTATTGTCAGGAAGAAGTCAAACTACATCCCACAGAGTTACAATCATGAGCCGTGGGGGGAAAAAATGTAAGTGTCCCTTAAATGTGACCAATGTGGTTTTTCTTTAAGATAAATCAGCTATATCACAGAGACTAAACTTGCTTTATTTGAGCAGATGTTATAAAGAACCTATATACTCTGTTATGTGGGAGGAAGTCAGCAAGAATCCTTCTGTTCGGTCCATAATTATTGGCACCTCTTCTGCTTAAACCTGGAATAAATAGAAAAATGAAGAAATGGCCCACCCTCCAAGATTGTACCCTGGACTAGCTGAATATCATGTTGAGTCCAGAAATCAGCACCATACTAAGGTCAATGTCACATATGCTTAAGTCTGAAATCCATCAATACCGGTAATAGCATGGTATTTTCCTAATGCAATCCAAGCCAAGACTGTAGCCTAAGATCACTGGCTATATATGATTTGGAAATACACAGTGCAGGCCATGAAATAAGTCTAATGTGAGCCTAGCAGTAGCCCCCTCAAGCCAAGTTCCTAGAACTCCACTCTGCCCTTGATAGACAGCCAATGTTGGTCCAAATGGATATACTCTCTCCTGTAGGAATACCATTTTGATGTCTGAAAATTGGGTTTCTAACAGAAAGGCTCAATAACATCAGACCAAGAATGACAATGACAGAAGCCAGCTGTACCCCACTCTCTCCCCTTTTAACCACTGTCTCTAACTCTCACAGACCTCCCCTATCCTCCCCCGCCTAGGCTGACAGACCACCAAGATTCTGAGTGAGCAAAGGGCAGTGTGGACACCTCTGAATCCATGGATGATGGAGCCAGTGTTGGTGCTCAAGTGAAAGGAAAACCTCGAAGCCAAGGCCGATCGATGCTCATCCAAATGAAGCAGTTCTAGGAGAAAATGAAAGCTTGCCCACTAAGACATCTGCTGTTCATTAACCTCCTAAGCAGAACTACAGCAGAGCCATCTGCTGGAACAGACTCCAGAGGCAAAGACTTCCCCACCCCTGGGTATCTCTGTAAGCTCCCAGAAAAGGCCTAGTCTTGAGTGGAGACAGGAAAGAGAACAATTCCATTTGCTCTCAAAGCCTTCTGACTCTTTCCAAAGTTGGGAGCCGCCAAAACCATGGTCAGGAGATAGTCTCACAGACATGCTGTCACAGAACTTGATGTCTGCCATGAGGTAAGCAACATGACATCAAGGAAGAATTTATTCCACATCAAGTACATGTGACACTCAAGAAGACAAAAAATGAAGGTGAGGGTGATGTTTGGGCACAGTGACCCCTAAGTGGCCCACCTGACAAAGAACAGGCAAAGAAACCATTATGTCTTGAGTTGTCCCATGGACGAGGCAATGAGCTAGGCTGTTTCAAAAGGATTTTGTCATTTTATCTTCCCAAGTCTGTGCCCTAGGCATTGTTACTTGCCTTTTACAAATGACAGAGCAGGGTTTCAAACTCAGGTCTTCCAACTTCCAGAAAAAGCAGCTGGCTTCTTTCACTAGTGTTTGTGCCACCAAAGCCACTGTCTTTGGTTTTGGAGGATGGGTGGGAAGGATGGGAGGAACCGATACAACAAAAGCTATTTGTGGGGCTCTAACAAAAGATTATGCATGGATGGGGCTCAATGCTTTTGATGCTTTTCAAGATGGCCAGACGGAGACTTAAGTGTAGCCATGGAAACAGCCATGGTTAGGAGCTGCAGCCAAATCAGTTCACCCCTGAGGCAGTTGGGATGGGGAATCCTGGAAACTCCTTGACGAAGAGAGACTTGCGGCAGCTCCCACCACCTTATTGCTAGTCTCAGCCTTTCCTGTCTCCCCAGCTGAGACACTTGAATGCTCAGCCCCCTACTAAGGCATCAGCCAATGCAGACATCAGAATTCCTATGATGCCAAGCCTTTATCTGCCTCCAAGACCCCCAATTCCAAGGAACCCCCAAAGTCCTTGGGTGGTCCCAAGATAATCTCTCTCTAGTATGCTTTGCTCTAGCAAGATCAGGCCCTATTCATGATCTCTCCTCTGGAGCAGAGGCTCCCCTCAGCCCCCCCAAACACTAGTCTCCTTGTACCTCATTCACATGCCTCCTCCTGCATTCTAACCCAGCTGTGCCTGGCCCCTGGAAACTTCATTTCCAAGAACATCTCAAGGTAACACTGGGCCCAAACCTTCATGGAGCCTGCAGTCCATGACCATGGCCTCTCATAGCCTAGCCTCTACTGATTTTTCTGGTGAGAGCTCGTCCCCACTCGGGGCAGGAGCATCATGTCCCCAGACTCCATGGTGGAGAACAGTTGATGGCAGAAAACAGTATGTTGCCCTTGGCAGAAGAGACATGGTGACTGGAAGGTACAGGGCTGAGCCACATCTGTCCATTCAAATCAACTCTGAAGGCCATACTGACCTCAGCTGCCCCTGGGGGTTCAGCAAGGCTTCCAGTGGACTCCATCAGAGTCCAGCCTCTCCCCTTGTCTAGTCTTGCCTCCTTCCTTCCTGTGCAGATCTTCACTGTGAGAGAAATCTCTGGGACTTGCCTAGAAGTCTCAAATCCACAGACTAGTTCCCAGAGAACCCAGTGCAACAGGAATAACGTCTTCATTAAACCGGAGCCCAAGTCTCCCCTAGCCATGGCTCTGAAGCAATTGTTCCCCCTATAACCAAAACAATCACCTGTACTCCCAGGCTCAGGAATGTTAGTGCAAGCACTGAATCGGATTGCAATGCTCATTCTGCCACACACATACAGAGTACCTTGAGGAATTACTTAACCTGCCTGAACCAGTTTCTTTGCTTTAAATTGATCATTGAGTACTGGAATGGTCACCCTGACAGTTCATAGCAATTTAAATTAC
This sequence comes from Meriones unguiculatus, assembly GCF_030254825.1. Classification (NCBI taxonomy): domain Eukaryota; kingdom Metazoa; phylum Chordata; class Mammalia; order Rodentia; family Muridae; genus Meriones; species Meriones unguiculatus. The sequence goes on from NC_083353.1 coordinate 103,760,344, forward strand.
ACTATTTATTTACCATTTACTAAAATTTTACACCCCAGCCTACCTGTCACCACCTGCCAGAAGGCATCTGCAGCACTAAAGCTAGAAGAGATAACCTCATTTTGAATTCCTCCAGCGCCTGGCCATACCTCGCCATAGCTCTTACTCGCTATATTTTAATAACCTGATTTTTGCCAAGAAGCTCCAAGAGGGAATACGGCTGCACACTTGGAGGCCCTCTGAGCCAAGATCAGAGCCTGGCACATGCTGGTACTTCAGAAGTAACTGGAGGTCTGGAGAGAGGAAGTCAGATCCTCAGAGCCCATGCAAATGCCTGGTAGGGATGGTGGCATGTTATGCTGGCAGAAAGAGAGGAGACAGAAACAAAGAATCAAGGGAGCAAGCTGGCTAGCTAGACTACCCATATCAACACGTTCTGGGTTCCATTGGGAGGCCTCAGCAAACATGGTGGAGAGCAATTGAGGAAGAGTCTTGATGTCAGCTTTCGGCCTCTACACACATATCCATATATACCCTCATATGTACCACACAGAGACACGAGAAAAAAAGAAAAAAAAAACTTAAAAAAAAATTTCTTATTAAGTAATGAAGCTAGAGAGCCCTGGCATCGACACAGCCCTTACAGGTGGTTTCCACAGGTCAAGACGGCATTTGATTTTCACGGCAACCTCACACCCCTTCCTACAGATGAAGATAAGAGGAGCACATCCAGATGGAGCCAGATTTGCACAGGGTTTCCTTCCCTTCCCCTGTTTCTGTGACTGCCTCATGTGGTGATCGCCACCCCAGCAATGCATGAGTGAAAGCAGAAAACAATGGAAGAATTGGAACTTGGAAGCTGCTTAGACCTCAAGTCAGAATTCTTCATGTGTCCAAACCCTTGCCAACAGGGCCCTGTGACAGTCGGCAAAGCTGGAGCAAGCAGAGGGCCTACCGAAAAAGCCAGAGGCACAAACTCCTAGAGCTCTCACACATGGGGCCCTGGGCTGAGCATTAATAGGCAGCTTCTACAGCACTGTCAAGAGTACAGGGTCATCCTCCTTCCCCAATTTATACACCCCCACCTCCCTTGATGGCTGCCACCCAGCCCCCTCCTGGGCCAGAGCTAGATGTGTTTTGTCATCTGGTGGTTTCAGCTCTGAACTTATCTCTGTTTCTGTGTTGAACACTAGCTGTCTCCACTCCCTGAATACCCTATCAGTCAGGAGATAAAACAGGGAGGAAAGGGAGGGGCTGGCACACAAAAGCCCTTTTCCAGCTTCAAAATACAAAATCTTCTCTCTTATGCCCCATGGGGGAGAGGGGACATGACAATTCTACACCCAAATTCACTACCAAACCAATCTTAACCTCCCTGAGGTCTTTTTTTTTTTAAGTGCTAATCGAATGCATGATTTTTTTTTTTCCCTAAAGAAACTGTGATAATACAATTAGTGATACACAGAGACCTAAGCTGGGAAAGGCTGGTCCTCCCCGCCCCCAGCCTCAGCAGCCATAGGAGTGAGGCTTTGAAATGAAGAAATCTATTGTCCCTGGGAAGCTAAATCACAAATCCCAGCAGAGTGGGGATGCTGGGAACCTCCCTTTGTGGAAGCAGCCAAAGGCTGTGCTGTACAGGCTTTAGAGGCAGCCGTGCCCAGGCCCATTCTTCCCATGGCTTGTTTAAGCTTCTGCCGGCCATAAATATTGGTTCCCATTTAGACTGCAGGGAGTTAGCAGTGTAAACCACATGTGGGGCTAAACTGCTGGGAAAGACACTCAGAGTGGGGAAGGAACATCCAGAGCATGGCTGACTCTCATCCAAAGACATGGGGGCAGCTCCAGACAGGGCACCATCAAATGGATACACAAAGCAAGTCATGTGTGTTATTTCAATTCAGATGTTCCAGTTACAAAGAGGTGAGATTCATGTTAATGCTGTATCGCCCTTACCCTGAATATTCAAACTGTTACTACCTACATATGTAATAAGTATTAAAACATTTTATGTTCCTCATCCTGTGTGTGTGTACATGTGAGTGCATGTGGGACCCAGAGGTCAACCTCCAGTGTCATTCTTCTGACATAGTCCACCTTGTTTTTTGAGACAGAAACTCTCCCTGACCTGGAGCTTGCTGATACTCATCTAGGCTGATGGGCCAGTAAACCCCAGAGACGCACCTGCCTCTGCCTTCCCAGTACAGGAATTACAAGGCACACAACACCTATCATGCTTAGCAGTATAGTATGCCCTGCTTCTCTATTTCATGAGCCTCTCCCTGCCCCTGCTAAAAGTTATCTTCAAGAAAGCAAGGACTCTTTTGTTGGCTACTATAGCCCTAGACCCTAAGTTGCTACCTGGAATCCGTACTCAATTGTAATTATTGAATGGATGGGTGGGAGGAAGAATCCATTGAGTGCTTTATTTAATCCTTGGACAGGGAACCCTGGTCCTGTTCTGTAAGGATTGAGGGGACTCTTATGGTACTGGAACTGGCTAAGTCCAGGTAAACCAGGACAAGCTGGTTATCCATCCTCATGCCATCTGCATTAAGTGCCATCAGCCATGTCTTACCAGGTAAGACTCTCACACCCAGAGACCCCGAGACAGACAACTCCAACCAAACCAACCCTTGAGTTCCCTTCCAACACTCTAATCCTTTCATTTTTCAAGTCTGTTACTGTTTCATATCATTCCTGCTCAAAATATCATTTCCTCCCAAGCCCAGTGATGCCAACTAGGATTGTCCCTCATTTACTCAAGGGTTTTCCTGGGCCCGTTTCCGTGGTGCTGGGCACTGCTCTAGGTAGGAGGCTACAGCGGACAGCACTGAGCCTCTGCCTGTGTGAGGTACAGCTTTTTCAAAATCAGATTGGTTGTGTATATCTGAGGTCTACAGCAGGTTGTGACAGGATAAACATACAGTTAAAAGTTTACTATCATGACTCAAATTAACATACCTAGCATCTTGAACATTTGCTTTTTTGTGACAAAAACAGCTAAAATTTATTTATTTAACAAAAAATCCTTAATAGAACTCTTTTCTTTCTTTCTTTCTTTCTTTTGGTAAGAAGCTCCTTATTGAGAACAATTCTATTAAATACCATGCCTGTGTTGTATAGCAAACCTCAGACTTGTTCTTCCTCCACATCTGTTATTTTCTGTTCTCTGCCCCACCCCCACCCTCACCCCCATTCCTAGTCACTGGCGTTTTATCTCTACCTTTGTACTGCTGGCTTTTAAAGGATTTCACGTGTGGTTTGTACTCTCTATCTCTGTATTTTTAATTCCTTTCTTTCACATTTTTTTAATTTTTTATATTTTTCTTCCTGCATCTATCTTATTTGACTCAACATGATGCTTCCCAGGTTCTTCTATGGAGTGGCAAATGCAGGATCTCCATTTCTACAGCCAAACAGCATTCCTTTGTGTGTTGTAGATAGAGATAGATAGATAGATAGATAGATAGATAGATAGATAGATAGATAGATAGATAGACAGAAGTCCTTTTCTGTACCCATCAACAGAAGCTTAGCTCATCTCCACATCTCTGATGCCATGATTATGCTGTATGAGCACAAGCTCACAGTACCAGCATGCTCACAAGGTGGGGGGTCTCATATCTTTGGAGTTTTCACGAACAGTGCAAGGATCCAGCAAGCTACTTTTGTGACACCATAGTGTCCACCGCCACGTAAAGGCAGCAGACAGAAAGGCTGTGCTTGCAGGTCTGCCATGTGTCAACTCTGGGTGAGTCACAGCCTCCCTCTGCTCCTCTCCCTACAGAAAACAGAAAGCATCCCAGCTCCAGCGCCTGTGGTGAGAATGGGCTCAGATTATCTCCGTGCTGTGGACTCTCTAGGAGGCAGGCCCCAAGATGAAGACCCTTATACAGGAAATGGGTTAGCAAGCCCTTTTAGCTTCAAATTCCATGGAAAGGAAGAGACGGAAGAGAGATCAGACAGTGTAAGAAGCCTGACTTTGGAACAGTCTCAGTGAGGCCTCAGTAGACTCCCAAGAGAAGCCAGGGCCTGAGGTGGTCCTACATAATTGGTCCAGGCTGGGGTGAAGGAGCCAAGCCTCTGAGAAGAAACATTCTTGGGTGACAATGTTATCACCCATATGGACATTTTCCCTGGTGGGCAGACAGCAAATGCTATCATCAACAATATCCCAAGACCCAGGGAAGATCTTCAGTCTTGAAGGGACACTAGAGTTTAGATCTTGAACATCACTCATGGGCCCTGGCTTGGCCCCCAGGATGTTGATACTAGAGGCAATGAAATCTTTAAGAGATCAGGCAGGACCATGAGGGGCATGCCCTAGAAAGAGACTGAGGAACCATCCTCTCAGTCTTAGTAACTTTCCCTGTTGCTGTGGTTAAAAGCTCCAACAAGAAAGAAGGGTTTTGTTTTGTTTTGTTTTGTTTTTTTCCTGGCAGTTCAAGGTCACAGTCTGTCTTGGCAGGAAGTCCCAATAGCAGGACCTTGAGGCAGCCGGTCACAGAGTATCCACAGTCAAAAAGCTGAGAGAGACAAATGCTGCTCGGCTCACTGTCCCTTTACAGAGTCCAGAATCTCAGCCCAAGATATAGTAGCACTCACGGTGGGTCTCCCTACCTCAGTTAACCTACATGAGATATTCTCCCACACATATGTGCAGAGGTCTGTCTCCACAGTGAGCCTGTCTCATCAGATCAACAGATGACATTACCTCTCTTTCTCTCTCTCCTCTCTTTCTTCTCTCTCCTTCCCATGCCCCCTGCCTTCTCCTCCCCAGGAAAGGAAATTGTCAGCTTTACTCTACCGTGCACTTGAGCCTCAAGCCTAAAGTGATTATGGCCTGGAGCCCAAAGAAACATCTTTATAATCAACCATCTTGGGTATTTTGTTAGAGCAGCAGAGAGCTGCCTATAAAGAAAGAGATCTCCGTCTACCCTGTTGATTGTTTGTGGTTTTTTTTTTTTTTTTTTTTTTTTTTTGTAGCCCAAGGCTAGCCTCACACACCCACCATCCTCTTGCCTCAGACCCCCAACGGCTAGGATTACTGGTGTGCATCATCACACCTGGCCACATCTGTTACAAAAAGCACAGACAATAAATGCCCAGCCATAAAGTCATGACAGAACTTTACTTTGAAGTCTCAACAGTAGCACTCTGGGCTCCCTCTGTTCTACCTCAGCCCTCTGTCTCAACCTCTCCTGCCTTCTGAATGGACCCGGTCTTCCTACCAGGTAGCACAGTCTCCACGTCTGACTTGCTTTTTTGTCCCTTTCATGGTCACACATGGCACACTCAGCTTCACGGCAGTTCCTAAATTAAACTGCCTTTCCTCTCCTGATCTTGGAGATCGCTGTGGATTCCAGTCATGGTCTTCTAGGCCCTCCACATCACCGCTGATGCTCAGCTTTACCACCACACCCACAGCATGCCCCATGGCCAAATTGCATCCAGACAAAGCAATGTTCACCTAAAAACCACTAGGCTTTGCAGCTGGGGCTTAAAGTCCCCTCTTTCTTCTGCTACTCAGTCCTCTCTCCACAGGGCAGGGCGTTGCAACTCCAACTGCCAACAGACAACTAATTTCTGCCGCAAGGCAAACAGAAAACCCAGAAGTGTCTAAGGGACTTGTCTCTTCTCTTGTGACCACAGCAGACTATGCTATAATCATGAGATTTCTAATTTTTTTTTAAAGAGAGGAAGGAAGGCTAGGACTACAACCCAGAGACCCTATTGGTCAAGTTCAAGCCAGCCAACTCTCTTACTACTACAGAAATTCCCTGAAGATCCTGGTCCTTCTCATAAGCCCTGATATTGGAGAATGAGGCGAGGAGGATCATGGGAATACAAGTGTGCTGTTAGGCAAAGCTGAAGCCGTTTCAGCTCAACATTTGGGTAAAGCTTACAGCAAGCTACTTAGGTCTGTTCTGTGAGACGATAGCCATACCTCTCTTACAGTCACCCTGAGGGTTAACCAAGCAAACAGCACACGTGGGCCTTCAGTTTGAATCAACTATCAGTGCTGTTATCAGCAAGGAGCTGGAAGGTTACCATCCCCTGATTCCACAATGATAGTTGGAGGCTGTGTTTACGTGTCACCAGAACAACTAAAAAGAAAGAAGAAAAGTCGGTGAAGGTCTCCCAGTCACCAAGATGCGCGTTGGAAGGAGCCCTATGACATTCCTCAGCTTTCACCTCATCACTATTTCACCTTCTCAGCTCCTCCTGTGGATATTGCACACCACTGAGTGATGCTGTAAGACTGGACCAGGGTTCTTTCCTGATGGTGTAAGATGCAGAACATCTGTAGAGCGTAAATATTGTGAACAGAGTAAGGGGCGGATAAGCCGGGGACTAAAGCTGGAATTTTACAGTGGGTTCTAAGGTTAGAACCAACTTCTCAGAACACATTTGTTTTTTCAAAAACAAAAGATTAGAAAAAAAAAAAACATAGAAAATTTAGAGTGCAAAGATCAATAGCCTGCCTAAGAATAAGAGGAGTACAGACGGCAATAGAGATATTACCCAGAAGGTTGGAAAGCCTCAAACCTTCTACCAGGCACCACAGTGGACAAGTTTGTAGACAGTCACTCCTTAGGTCTGCCATGGGTAGCAGCAACTTTTCTTAAACAATTTTCTATTGAAATTTCAAAGATTTCTAACTGTTGATAAAAAAAAAAACTTTAAAACCACCATGCAATCTATGCAAAGATATTTGTCAAAGATAGCATAATTTATATTGTCAAGACAACTGAAAATAAGTAAAGGGCCATCCACGGGTTTAGCTGAAGACATGATCGTAAGATAGTCTGTACTCCCCCCGACACTCTGAGATATATATGTCTACACCGAGATGGGGAAGGGACTCTGGTAGCGGCATCATTCTAACAGTTCCAAGCTGGAAATGCCCCGGAAGTCCACACACAGGTACACAGATCAGTAAATGCAGTAGATTATAAATTGGAATATTATTCAACAATGAAAAACTTGAATGCTCTGTAACACAAGTGAACCTTGAGTGGACTTCAAAAACATTGTGTGTAGAAGAAGCTAGACACAAAAGAACAGAGATCCCATGGCTTCTCTTATGCGATGAGGTCGATCTATGGAGGCAGGAAGGAGATCTCTGAGTGCCTAGAATGAGATGACTTGAGCTGACTGCAATGACCACAGAGATATTTAAGGCGACATAACATGATTACATGTTATGGTGTTAGCTGCACAATTCTGAAATTTTACCAAAAATAAATAAATAACTAAATCGATGAACTGCTCACACCCCTAGTCCTGAGGGAGTAAGGCAGGTGAGTCACTACAGATCTGAGCACAGCCTGAGCTATATGAAGGGACCCTGTCTCAAGCAAAACAAAGCTAAAAAGTCAAAGGGCTACATATACTTAAAATGAGTACATTTTATGAGGCATAGTTTGTAAACCTCAATAAACCTGTTTTTTAAAAATAAAACAGGGGAGCTCAATGTTTTCCATGTGCTAAGATTTCTGGGTAAATTATTAATTTTTAAGCAAATATAAATAAAGCAATGGTACGATGCATTAGTACACACTTGGAAGCAATTCCAGAAGATTCTGTGCCACACTGGTGACAGTATTGCTCCCCAGAGGCAGCATGAACCCTGGAGAAGAACCTGTCACTTCTCTCCTTTGTTTTATTATTTTGTTCCTTTTTTAGCATTCATTTGCTCTTCCTCATGTCTACGTGAGTCTGTGTGCATGAGCATATGCACATTGCACTCAGTGCCCTTGAAGCCAGGACACAGCATGAGATTCCCTAGGGCTAGAGTTATAGACAGCTGTGGGCCACCAAGATCGGTGTTGAGAACTGAGCTCAGGTCCTCTGACAGAGCAATAAGTACTCTTAATGCTGAGCCAACTCTACACTCCTCTTCCTTCCTTTATTCCTTTTATAGCCTCCTCCCCTCCTAAAACTGAGGTCAGACTTACTCCCCGCTTGTCTCACCTCCCAAATGCTAGAGTTACTGGCATGTGCCTGCATTACCCCACTTACATTTCACTCTCTTTATGGTCTCATCTTGTTTCTTATGCTATGTTCGTTGTTTTGTTTTGCATGCTGGGGATTGAACCTAGAGCCTCATGCATGCCAGGCAAGCATCCTATAGCTGAGCTATAGCACCAGCCCTATTTTTGCTTTTTTTTTTTTTTTTTTTTTTTTTTTTTCATTTTGAGACACGGTTACCAAGACTGGTCTTGAATTCACTCTGCAGCCCAAACATGGCCTGAACTTCCCTTGCTTCCACCTCACAAATAACTCGGATTACACACATCAGGCCTAGCTTGATTTATTGGCTATACGTTGGAGCATTTCATCAATCAAACATTGTGAGAAGAGTATTACATTTATAATCTAAAAATGGGCACCCAGGTGCCAAAGGTGCAGCTCAGAGCTACTACATTATTCTTAGCATGCACACAGGTCTATATTTGAACCCCAGCAATACATACACACACACACACACACACACACACACACACACACACACACTAAATAGATAAATAAAAAGGGGTTGTTGAAAGCTGGCTGTTCTAATAGCGCCTGGGCTCAGTTAAAGAGAGCACATCTGGTTACAAGCTGTATGGAAACCCTAATTCTCCAGGCTCCACCACAGCCTGGAAAAAAAAAAGTCTGAAAACCACCCAGCTCTGTCTTTCTCTCATTCCAAGATCCCCCAAACAAAGTATGACTAATTCGCCTCCCAGCCACCTTGAGGCTGGGGAGAATGAACAAGCCCTCAGAGCAGTGGTTTTCAGCCTTCCTAACGCCACATCCCTTTAATACAGTTACTCATGTTGTGGTGACCCCCAACCATACAATGACTTTCGTTGCTACTTCATAACTGTAATTTTGCTACTGCTATGAACCGTAATATACATATCTGTGTTTTTTGATGCTCTTAGGCGACCCCTATGACTGGGTCGTTCAACAACCCCTCAAAGGGGTTACAACCCACAGGTTGAGAACCACTGCCTTACAGAGGTTTGTCACAGCAAACACCATCTTGGGATACAAAGCAACAGCTTGCAGAGTCTTCAAAGGCTGGTAAAAATAATCTGATTACTCTCAGCCAAGACACAGGACACCAAGAAGTCCTGATGGATATGACCAAACCATCTCTCTGGATTTCTCTGAGCTCAGACTCTGGAAGGTCAGCAAATCTGAGCTGTGTTTTCTTAACTTCTTATTGAAGTATAATCAGACATGCAGGAGAAGGCATGTACTTTACATAGCATTTTGATGAAGACTCCTGGGCCACAAGGACAGTTCTCACCCCTTTACAATGACATTGGTGTCCTTCTCCCAGTCACAGGAAATGAAGGAGGCAATGACAGTCTACACTCCACACTGTTCCCATCCTCCTTACAGTCTAGAAAAGGAAGTGCACCATGAGTAATGGTCATTGTTGCCCAGTCTCAAAGATGCTCCCAAGTCCGGTGGCACCATCTCATCTCAGGGAACAGGGGCTGAGATCAGCCCAGTTTCACCCTCCCAAAAAGATCGCCATCGGCACTGAAGGGAGATGGAGCTATCTCCATGTGTCTACAAGCCCATCAGGCAAGAAATACGGTTTTTTACTGATGTGAATCCAGTGCCTGGTGTATAGTCACCACATAAATGTCTTCTTAAATAAATGTAGAAGGGCTGGAAAAGGGAAGTAGAGGCATCCTGGAGAACCAGTCTACAAGGCAGAAATCCCAGGGCTTGGGAAATGATGGCACTAGCACAAATGGGCCTTGAGGGAGATAGAAAGATGCTCACTTCTCCTTGATCATACAACTCCTTGGTCATTTACTTCTCCTTGGTCATACATCAGATACTGCCTGATAAGCAGTATCTCAGCAGGATTGGAAGGCTCACTTCCCAACATGGTGCCCTGTACAGGGAAAAATCTACACAACCAACACCAGGGTCCCATGTTATGTCACATCTTCACTTTGAGGTGATTGGAAATAACCACTGTCCTTGCCAGGCTTCTGACTCAGTTTGTCCACAGGAAAGGCTATCCAGAAGTCAAAACCCAAAGTCCTGGAGAGAGATCTTTATGGTCAATAGACACCTGCCAATGGATGATAGAAATCTAGAGCCCCACATTTTACACCTCTGAAAGGGAATACAGAATCGACCCCTGCCCACTTTACCAGCTCTCCACACATACCCTAAGAGAGAAACCAGGAGGGCAAAAGGAAAATGGGGACCAGCTTCCTTCGCCCTGAGACCGTGCTTCTCAAACAAAAACCCTTATATAGGTTCACACCCAGACTTAAACTGAGGACACTGCAGCGCTGTCCTTCTGCCCCTTCCAACAACCAATGACTGATCTCTCTTCCGCTCCTTGCCGGCCAGCAACCCATGCCCATGTTCTGGAAGAATCCTTCCAAAGCAGAAATCTCATCATGCCACCTTTCCATTCAAAATCTCAATGGCTGTTCATCCCTAATCTGGTCAGTGCTAAGCAAAGGGGAAATGGATATGGTGGGAGGAACTACCCCTCTCCAACACCACACACACACACACACACACACACACACACACACACACACACCACAGTAGGAGCTGCACCCTCAGCTGCACCACTGACCCACTGGAGGACCTTGGGAAAACTTTCTCCCTTCTCTGGGCCTCACAGGTCACAAGAGGGCTATGGAGAAGCTGGCTCCAGGGTTTGAAGTCACAGTGGCTTAGATTTCAGTGAGACCAAAGAAGAGCAGCACCCTCCCTCCCCGGGTTAGGGTTGGAAGAGATGAAATCTAATAGGGAAGCTGGAACTGGGAAGGCTAAGCTGCCCCCTTGCCCCAGGTCTCTTTACTTTGATTGTTGGTTTAGATGAAAAATAGGCACACAGGATAACACTGAAAACATACATACATAATGTGTTACAAATACAAAGGATGTAAGCTTGCCTCCCAACTACCCAGCTTTCCATCTCATCCCCTCAGAAATATTAGATTCTCATTTTCTTTGAACCAGGACCAAGGGGACAGTTTTAAACATGTCTTGTTTTGGGGGGAGGAGGGAGTTGTGTGTGTATGCCAATAACTTGTGGATTGAAAGATGAGAAACCCAATCCTCTTGCAGTATGTGGTGAGTTTCCTAAAGTGATTTCTCCTCATTAGTCATAGCTTTTTTTTCTGCATCTTGTGGCTGGAGACAGCCTGTTTCCATCTCTCTTCAGCTTCTGCCTGAGTTCTCTGGTCTTCTGTAGAATCAGAGGATTCCACAAGCACAGGTCAAAATTGAGATAAATCTGCATGCCCGGCAGAGGGACTTGATTTCCGAACTGATCTCAAAGCTGCATGTTTCCTTTTGCTTTGGGAAATTAACACAATTCTGTAAGTAACTGCTGTTTCTCAGTGTTAGGAAGGTTTTGCTGGGTGAATAGGAAATACGATCAGATGATAGCAGTCAGCCAAGGGGAAGAACTCTGAAGACAGAAAACCCAGATTTTTGTGCAAAGCAAGTGCGTCTTTCCTGCTTGCGAACATTAGAACTGATGGGCAGGTTCCTCCTAAGCTGTGGCAGTGTTATCCTGGGATCTCAGGCCTTGCTTCTGGGTCCTTCAGGCTTGCACTGAAATGACACTGGCAACTCCTGGTTCACCAGCTTGCCTAGTCTGAGATTTCTCTGTCTCTACTGGCACATAAGAAAATTATGGCCAAGTGAATCCTTTCTAGAGCATGTTTCCACTATCTATCCAGAGAACACTGCCCAACACCATTGCTCAGGTGCCCTGAACACAAACTGATAGGTATGTTTTAGAACAGAAGTTCTTAACCTTCCTAATGCTGTGTGACCCTTTAATACAGTTCCTCATGTTGTGGTGACCCCTAACCATAGAATTATTTCATTGCTACTTTATGACTGTAATTTTGCTACTGTTATGAGTCATAATGTAAATGTCTGATATGCAGGGTATATGATATGAGACCCCTGTCATTCAGCCCCAAAGGGGTTGTGTCCCACAGGTCGAGAACCACTGTTTCAAAAGTATCTGCCTTCGGCAGCCTCTGCTCTTCAGCCTTTTCTTCTCCTTGCCATATCTGCTTACTGCCTCCAACCACAGAAACCAACAGCCTCTGCGGCTCACCTACAGGCAAGTGAGGGCCAGCCCCAGCCCCAAGAAAATAGAGAGTGTGGGGGGTATGTTTGAAGCTGTGACAATGACCAGAAAGGAGCCAGGATACTAAATATCTCCAGTACAGCTCAAAGTGAAGGTATACGCTGTCCCCAGAGTCTCTGTGTAACACCACCTCCCTCATCATCTCCTCAAGGCATCTCAGAATCCTCCTCCACAGATGCCTGCTGCACGATAGCTGAGTGCATTCTGGAAAAATGACATTAATGAGCAAAATCCAGCACAGTTCCATACTGTCACAGCAATCCTAGCAGCCACCCCAGAAAAAGCATGCTTTCTGACTTAATAGACGAATAAATGAAGATATACAGGAGCTAGACACTTGTCAAAGCCACAGCTGAACACTGACAAGGCCACCTCACCATTCACAATAGCCTAAATGGCAAAATGACTCAGGATATTCAAAGTATGGTCTATCCATGCGATGGACTATCATTCAACCTTGTAAAGGGAGGAATTTCAACGCATGCTACCAGAAAGATGAATCCTGAAGAACTATGAAGTGAGACACACCAGTTACAAAAGAACAAACCCTCAGTGATTCCATTCCTATGATGTATCTGGAATCATTAGACACAGAGATCTGGGAGCTGGGTGAGGGGAAGAATTATGTTTTAATGGGGATGGAATTTCAGTTTTGCAAGAACTAGCAGCCTTGGAGATGGGTGATTATGGCTGCACAACGTTATGCATGAATTTAATACTGACTTGGATATGGAAAGGGGGTGAGGATGGTAAATTTTGTGTTCTGTGTACTTTACTATAAAGATTTTTACAAAGCTGGAAATTGCTACACAATTCTCCCAAAAACAAATCCAGGTTTCTTAAACAATACCCCAAATCTAGGACCAAATGAAAATATTTCTGCCTCAGATATAAATCAAACTAAAGAAAATCTGATATAATAAAAGTTACTGTGGCCCAAGAGTATACTTCAAACTTGTTGCTTTTTAAATTATTTAAAATTTATTTTTTAAAACTCATTTATTTTTACGTGAGAGAACATGAATATGAATGTGTGTGTGGCGGTCAGAGGACAACTTGCCGAAGCTGGTTCTCTCCTTCCATCATGTGGATCGAACTTGGGTCATCGGGTTTGGGCAAGCACCTGGTCTCCACTGAACCATCTCACTGGCTCCCAGAGTGCTTCTTTGAGGCCTTTGCTGGAGATGTGTAGCATTCTCGTGGCCCTTACCGGGGAAAAAAATGTTGGTTTCAAACCATGTTTCACAGTTCAATAAAATTCCAGTTTCCTCTAAAATGGGAGATGGGGTTCCATTTTGGGGAACATCTGTAGTGTCCCCTAAAGTCCCATGTGCTAAAGGTTTGATGCCCAGCTTCATGGAGCCATGGTGTCTTTAAGCAGACCAGGAGACCAGAGGTCATGGAGCTTTTAACCCAGAAGAGAGCCATGAGATCTTTCCATCTTCCACGTCCCAGCCTTGAGGGGAACAGCATGGTGTTATCACGTGTCTCCGTCATGACATGCTACTTTGTCACAGGCCAAAAAAATAATCAAGGTACCCAAACCAACCATGGGCTGACACCTCCAAATCTGTGAACTAAAATGATCCTTTTCTCCTTTTAAAACATATTTCTTAATTCTTTGAAATGTTCATATAATGTATTTTTATCATATTCACCCCAAATCCTCCCCTTAACTCTCAGCTCTGCCCCACTTTCCTACCCTCCATAGTGTTGTGCTGTCGTCATTATTATTAGTCAATAACCCATCAAGTCCAATTTGTGCTGCTCTTACACACTCCTGGGTGTGAGGTGTTGGACCATCCAATGGAGCAGGATCAGCCTAGCAGGATCCATAACCTTAAGAGAGAGAGAGAGAGAGAGAGAGAGAGAGAGAGAGAACCTACTCCTCCATCCACAGAAGCTGTCAACTATTCATAGCTCCTCAGTTAGGGGTGGAGGCTCATGAACCCCTTCCCAGTCCATTCGAGACTGTTTATCTTGACCTATTCGGGTCCTGGGTAGGCAGCCACAGCTATGAGTGCATCAGTCCTTTCATGTCCAGATGAAACTATTTAGAGCAGTGGTTCTCGACCTTCCTAATGCTGCAACCCTTTAATACAGTTCCTTGTGTTTTGGTGGCCCCAACCATAAATTATTTTCATTGCTACTTCATAGCTGTAATTTTGCCACTATTATGAATTGTAATGTAAATATCTGATGTGCAGAATATATGATCTGTGATCCCATGGGTTGAGAACCACTGATAGAACTTGTCCTCCAGACCCCTGGATTTTACAATCTTTCCAGCACCTCTTCCTTTATGGTCCCTGAGCCTTGGGGAGGGGGTGTGATACAGATGCCCCATTTGTGGCTGGGCCCTCCACAGTCACTTATTCTCTGTACTTTGGCGAGCTGTGAGTTTCTGCATTAACCACCATCCCCTGCACAAATAAACTCCACTGATGAGGTCTGAGAGCTTTCCTAATCTGGTTTCACACAAGTGGGTCCGCAGCAACAACGGAGGCTGCTGAAAGATGTAGAATTCCCAAATGCCTATGGCCTAACCTCTAGTCAAATGCAGTCTCCACCCTGAGTTTGCAGCTTTCTTCACCTTTTCTTTAAATTGATTGTCTTTGGTATTTGTCACAGCATGGAAAGGTGACTGACTTGGGTGGTTTTACAATGGGCAGCTAACATCAAAGGGCACTGAGGGAGGAGTGATATGTCAAGTGTTCAACGAAGGACAATTACACACACACACACTCACGCACCCATGCATGCACACACTCACATGCACATGTGTGCACCAGAAAGGAAGAATATAAATTAGCAACCTCACTATGACAGAAAGAGACTGGAGTCACCTGTGCCCCTACTCCAGACTTGTAACCAAACGGCCAAGAGAGTCACAGAGGCCAAATTGGGATGGGAACAAAAGACCATGGTGTCTGAGAGGAAGCTAGGAACCTCACCTAGCCTGAGGTTCCTCCCCATGCACTGAGCCACGGATAGTGTCAGGACCCCTGGGAGAGGAGGGGAGGGAGGGAGGAGTTGGCACAGTGGTGGTGGGATACACTCTCATGTCTGTGAGAAAACATTCTGGGGCTCTCACCTCCGGCCACAAGGACAAGCTAACATGGCTTTTCAGCTTGTTCCCAGAGCCTGGGCTCCACCCCTGCATTGTCAATGCCATTGGTTTCATGGTATTTAGAGTAGCTCAGTGCATACCTTGGACTTCAGATATTATGAGAGATGTCAGTTCTGTAAGAGGTTTATGTGTGGGCGGGCATAAGAGACCATTGCCTATGAAAAGATCTCTAGAGAACACTGCTCAGTAACAGCCTACAGTCCAGACAGCCAGACTGGTCATGGCCACCCTAGAAATGAACTAGGTAGAAGAGGCCACTTATTGTGGTTCGAATGTGAAATGTCCTCCATGGGCTCATGTGTTTGAACATGTACCAGCTAGTTTTATGTCAGTTTGACAAAAGCTAAGTCATCAGAGAGGAAGGAACCTCAAATGAGAAAAACCCGACAGAGGATCTGGCTGTAAACAAACCTGTAGGGCATTTCTTAATTAGTGATTTATGGGGGAGGGCCCAGCCCATTGTGGGTGGTGCCATCCCTGGGCTGGTGGTCCTAGGCTCTATACGAAAGCAGGCTGAGCAAGCCATGAGCATGCCAGTAAGTAGCACTCTTCCATGGCCTCTGCATGAGCTCCTGCCTCTAAGGGCCAGGGGCCACCCAGTGGGTTACTGTGGTAAGTATTATTGTTTCCATTTACAAATGGGGGCAGGTAGACTAACTCCACATCTCCCAGACCTTTCTGTCTACCTCTATGAGAGGCTACAGACATCAGAGATGGCCCCTTGGAAGCAAACCACCCTCAATGAAGTTTAGGCTGACTGTAGATGCTGCCCAGATTGCAAGGCCATGACCCAACAGCTGCTGCTTTAAATGCATCAGGGACAGGGCTCACCTCCCTCATTGCTGGTCAGCACGCATCTTATTTGATCACTATATCCCCAAACAAGAGCTCACTCTACACAAGGCACAGATGGCACCCTTGACACTGGGCTTAGTGTCTGTGTCCTAAAATCCCAAGCACTACCCTTTTGTGTCAAGGCATTCCAGGCATCTGTGCTGAGGCAGAGGACACTAAATCGGTACAGAATCTCAAGCCACATCAATCCCAGACTCTTGAGGCCATCAGCTACCCTGGACTGCAAGTCCTAAGCCACTGGGACAGACAAGAGGAAGGTTCTCCCAAGAGAAAAGATGGCTGGAAGAAAGGAGAAAGGCAGCGACTACATTTTCCTTGCCAGCCTGCTGCCGTCCCCTGACCCACCTCTCATTGCCAGGGGTTCTATCTTACTCGGTAGTCCCCATTCTTTCTAATTCCACCTTGTACCACTCTGATGGCAATGCTTGTCCGTTTGTCCCCAGTATCTGAGTCTTGTCCCTGAAATTCCCCAGCCCCATGGCCAGGGCATGCAGCTGCCAGATTGAACTCTCTCTTGCATGTACACAAAGCTGGGAGCAGTAACTCTGTCTAGAAGACCCTCTGGTTACTGTTAACAGACCACTGTGGACTGTGCCTCTTGCCACGGTGCCCACTTTCCTGAATGCCTTTTCTCCATTGCCTTCTAGAGGTAGTTAACAGCACCCAGCTCTGGCCAATGACCCTTCCAATTTAAACTTTCTGTCTAGAGTCCAGTTGTATGCACAATTAGGGAATTAGGGATTTATCCTTGTCAATCTCCCTTGTCAAAACTCTGCTTCCTGAAGCCTTTGGGAATGAACACTTGCTGCAGAAAGCCTTCCTTGGGTATACATCCGCTGTACAGGGCTATCCTTGAACCCACACTGCCACTACATTCGGGAACTCTGCTGGGCCTTGGGTCAAAAGATTACCCCAGCAGTCCTATTGGCTGTTTACCTTTCCTCATAGAAGACGGGGTATGGAGACTCATGGAACCCTCACCTGAGTATCCAAACGCACCTCTCAACCAATTGTATGCAATTCTGCCCTAACATGTTCTTGGGGCAGAAGCTAGCAGACATAGATGTGGAAGGATAAGGGAATGGGGCTCCATCTATGCATCCCTGAGGGTGCCATCATGACTGTGTGTTACACACCTTCCAATGTGGCTACTTCAAGGTCACCTAGCCTCCTGCCTATAACCCCTCACCCACTGCTCTGTAATGAGGCCTGAGGAATTCACTGGTTCCCCCAGGTGAACTTTGGTGGACCTGCATCTTAGCAAAAGGGGTACGCATTGCTTAAGTCTCTCCCAGGGCACGACTTTTAGCAACAGCATCAAAAGGAAGTAAACTCCTCATGCTGAAGAGGTACCCTCACTATTCACACCAGTCAAGATCAATTCTCTAACTGCCCATCAAGAGATGAGAAAATAAGGGAAATGGGGTGGTACGTATTCACAATGGAATACTATAGTACAATATTAAAAATACTGTGGGGCCTGTCACAGCAAGGTGGCTGAATCTGGAGGGCACTGCATTAAGTGAAATATGCTAGGCAAAGAAAGACAAATATGGCATGTTCTCATTCCTTTGTGGAATTGGAGAATACTGTTCTCAGAGAAAGAAAACAGTGGTTAGCAGAGGCTGGGGAGGGGAGGCTAAATAAAAGATAGAGAGAGATTGATGGTGTCACAGACATAGGGACATGTTTTTGTGTTCTTTTGCACAGTTGGATGACTAAGCATCAGGAGATGTTCTATAGCATCTAGTCGACAGCATCTTGAATGTTCTCATCACAAAGGAATGAAGTAGTTAAGGTGACAGGTACACCTCAAATGAGCAGGTAACCTGGTGGACTGTGACCTACTACATGCATATTCTGAGATACCACACTGTATAATTATTATGGGTAACCCAAAAACAAAATTAAAAAAATGTAAAAGCCCTTCCCAATGATGTTCCCCAACACAACCTCTTTCCACCTCTTGAATTTACTCAGTGTCTTCTACAATTAGTTCCTCACCTCTATTACCATCATCTCTGCTGTATGATGAAAGGATCTAGAGCATCCAACAGTGTCCTTACTCGTAACTGTTTGTTTTGTTTTCCATTAGTCTATAAACATGGAGGAATGAAAGAATTCTTTGCATCAGCTCTGTGGGGCTCCCTCTAAACTGTATGACCCACCAAATGGGTAGGATTCTGGCTGACATGGTTCATTAATATCAAATCAGTGCTGTAGCAACAGGTTCAGCATCGGCTTAAGTTGAGCCAATGAGATTCTCTTCACTGGAGGAGAGGGAAATTGAGGAGGGGGATAGAGGAAGGAGAGAGAGAACGTGTGGTCTTAGAGGTCAGTGGGCAAACACAATCATCCATGGGGTCTAAGTATAAAACCAGATGGTTTCCTGAGAAAGAAGAAAGGAGAGAGAAGAAAACAATGAGAGCAAGCATAGTTACTGTTATCTGGAACAAACCAGAGTGCCCTCATGCTCCAGTTCCTGGTGCTAGGCCATCCTGGGCCATCTGCATTTTATTACCTGGCTTTCCACAGGCAGAGACAGCCCTGTAGTAAATTCTCCTGGCACTGCCACCAGCTCCTGCTATGTTCTGTGGCTTACAATCTGCGTTCTGTCTAAAGCAAAGGCACACACTAGGTGTTCTGTGAACTCTGGCACACTGGTTGACTCTATACCTGATTCATTACCACAGATTGAGATTCCAATAGCCCCAGGGTGTCTTCTGTCTACTGTCTTCCACTAAGAGGTTTGAAATAAAGGCCTCTAACTAGGTCACTTCCCTGTCAGTCACCTTCATGCTTAATAACACAAATACCAGTCACACAGGTGCCAGCTTCCACACAACCCCTTCATGCACCTATGCACTCTCAGGACACTGCGCAGCGAGCACTATGAGCGTCTTACTCCCACCCCCACCCTCATCTCTTGCTCCATAAAAAGCTACAAATAATGAAAAAGAAATATTATTCATAGCCCTGAGCCCAGAAACATATCTGTGACAGCATTTAGTAGTCACATACCCTGAACAAGGCATTTGACCTCTGCCATGCTCATCCAGTAAAGACACTGTCGCTCAGACCAACTGATCTGAGGGCAAAGCACACAGTTCCTGTCTAGGACCCTCTGTCATAGAGAGCAACAGGCATGCACTGCAGGATGTTTGTTCTAGAATAGGTGTTGGGATGGCAAACACAGCTCATGAGTCAAATCTGGTCCCCAGCTTGTTTTATAAATAAAGTTTTATGGAACACAGCCTCATCCATTCATGTCTCTATTGTCTATGGATGTTTTTGCAGAGTAGAGGAATTATGACCAGGACTATATGGTCTGCAAAACCTCAAATATTTACTGTCTGGCACCTTCCAGAAGTTGTGTGTCTAGAGGATGCTAATAGGCACACCATAAGAGCAAAATAGTATATAACCTAACAAGTTCCGAAAACAACCAATTAAGTCGATTTCTTTTTAATTTGTTACATATATATTACACACATATATAGTGTGTGTTTCTATGTGTGTTTGTGTGTGTATGTGTTTGTGGGGGGATAACTCTGAGGAGTGTTTCTCTCCTCCCATCCCATGGGTTCTAGGGATCAAAGCTGAGTCATAAGCAAGCACCTCCGGCTCACTAACCATCCCACTGGCCCAAGATTCCTTTCCTATAGGACTTATCAGTACCTTTAAGAGGTAATTAAAAGCTAGGAATCTCTCAAGAGGAAACTCTAACTAGAGTGTTGCCTACACTCATCTGAACAGAGAGCCCTTTACTCAGCGACCTCTTAAGGGGCCAGTGACCCAAAGCCTAAGGAGGTCCTCATCTGTCAATCTGAGAGCAAAGTCACCCCGAGATGCTGTTGGGAAAATCAAGCGCATAGGTAGGGATGTACTCTGCAGCCCATGGGACATGTGGCAGCTGGCCCTTCCCCAACCCAGTCTCCTTATCAGCTGCTGCACAGCCAGACTGTCTCCTTTCACCAGTGGCCGCTGAGGACAGACACAGGCTTCAAGGAGTCACCTGTCTGTCTCCAAGAACCTGCTGATTGTGAAGTGCCCCTTGACCTTCGTAGAAAAGTACATGATGGAGAGTTTAGCGGGCGAGCTGTGCTGTAATTTCAACCCTTTCCATGAAAGAAGATCACTTTTCCTGTACAGAACACCTCGTGGCAGAGAGGGGCTTCTTTCCCAAGTTTGACTAACTACCCATGCTACACAAGAATGAAATGGGCTCCAGACGCTTCCCTGTGCAAGGCTATTTCACAGACTGTGTGGCTCCGAGGGGGCAGGTACTTCTGCAGAAGTGCCAAAAGGCTTCTTCAGCCATCCTACAACACTCTGTGTTCTCATGGCCAACTCCATGTCTTTAGCCTTTCCATGTAACATTTGCAGCCAAAGATGGGGTCTTGTCACCAAGTATCACCCAACCCAATTCATAGAACAACTCATTTAGACATAAGACTCCTCTACTTTCTAACAGAGACCCATGGACATGCCTAGGGAAGAGTGAGTGGGCCAGGGAGAAAAAGTTGGGTCTCTAAACCAAGAAGCAGGATGGTAGTATTAAAATGCCATTTACAGTGGAAGGACAGACCAATGCCAGACTGCCCTCAACTAGTTCTTCTGAATAAATACTGAAGATTGTGGGGACTTGGATAAAGAGAAGAAAGCAGGAAGAAGGAAGACATGGAGATCACAATCCACTCTACCATAGTCCTGCTGACTTAGCTCTCTCCATGCAGGCTGAATGGTACCTATCCATCTGTACCTTCCCTCCCCCAAGACCCCAGCATCTTCTAGGTGACAAGTAGTCACAGGGGCCCAGCTACTCCTAAAAACTGTCACAGTTCACAGAACCTTTCATGTCCATGGAAGAAGGATCCTCTGAAGCACCAGTCCTTAAACACAGAGCTTAGGCTGGAGATGGAGGGATGGCTCACTGGTTAGAAGCACTAACTATTCTTCCACAGGACCCATGGTTGGGTTCCCAGCACCAATGTGGCAGCTCACAACCATCTATTGCTCCGGTTCCAGAGGATACAAAATCCTCTTCTGGCTTCTAAGGATACTGCACACTTATGATGCACAATCAGTACATTTGAGCAAACTATCCATACACAGAGTAAATACATAAACAAATAAACTTTTTAAAAGTCAGGAAAAGATAAAGAGAACTCAAACTCAAATGATGACTCACTGAAAGAAAATGTTGAGATAACTGCAATAAAAAAATCCAGAATGGCCACCAGACAGCTGTACTCTACACACCCAGACAAGTAGACCCTGTGTGTACACTAGAAACAATCAGACCAGCAGACCACTTCCTAGGTGACAAGCCTGAAGAGCCAGCAAGACCCAGCTGGCAGTGTTAGAAGGTGTCTCAAGAACTTGCTCCATGCCCCCTCCTCAAATCCTGCTCTGGATTAAGTTCCTGTGATTGCTGCCATCAAATTCCAAACCTTCCCAACTAAAGTTAGCTCTTCCTTAGCCCACCCTCACGTTCCACTTGAGACACAAGATGTGGGGAGAGAGGTGTCCTGTACATCAATCATAGAAGCACATCCCACTTCCCTTCCACACAACCCACAGCCTGCCATACACACACACCTGGAGCCAGCCTTAGACCTCAGGATTGCCTTACCCCCATCACCCATGCCAATTACAAGCCCCACATTGTTTGTCCCATACTTGTGCCTGTAAATCAGGGTTCCTCCATTCCACTCCTTGTACCCCATTAATTTACTAGAGTATCTCAGAGAACTAAGGAGACACTTCTGTCCAGTGGTTCAGATGACACAGAAGGGAGGCAGAGGGTGAGATGCATGGGAGAGGCACAGGGCATCCACGACCTGTTCAGGCATTCTACTCTCCTGGAGCCTTCATGTGTTCAGCTATCAAGTCCTGTCTTTGGGCTTAGGCACTTCATGATGTGAGCGTTTCTGATTGTATCACCACTGGCGACCAAGTCCACATCTCTTTCTCTCTGGAAGTTGGCAGTAGGGTGGAGCTGAAAGCCTCAACCCTCTAACCCTGCCTTGGTTAAGATGTCAATACTGTAAGACTCCCTTTGGAGACAGCAGCCAGACTAAACCAGCTATCAGACAACTCCTTAGCATTAAAAAAAAAAAAAAAAAAATCCTTTGGAAATTCCAAGGACTTGGAAGTTATAAGCCAGAAAAGAGACAAAGGCCAAATATATAAGTCTCACTATCACAGTGCTTTGTGTGAAATCTGGGGCCTCTAAGCATAAGCCCTGCCACCGCTGGCCCGCCCCACCTTCACCCCTCACCCTAACCCCTCACCAGCTCAGGATCTGCTTGAGAGCAACTATGCCAAGCCTCTCTACACCCAGTACCTCCACCGCTACTGGCTACAGATTCTCAGAGCAAGGACAGTCCACCAGCCCCGCCAAATGGAAGACCACCATCTATGGGCAAAGGGCTGGAGGGTTTTGTTGCAGAAGAGGATGCCAGAGCTCTGCACATCTCCAGACCTGAAGATGAAGATTTGGGCCAATCTAGGGATAAACACTGGGTGCCTGGGAGTCACTCAAAAGGGTGAAGTCATGAGGAGCTGGTTGTATAGAAACCATAGGGACAGTTCAGGAGCAGCTGGACAAGCACTTCTACTCCCTCCCTCCCCAGTGGACTCTCTGCTGCCCATACCACTGTGCAGATGAGCAAGTAGAATTAAGGATAGCTCCTGAAGGATGTCCTCAACACGCCCCAAAAAAAGGATGATGCCATGCTCATTAACTGCAATCTGTACAACAGCTACCACATACAGTCCAACAGATACGACAGGTCACAAAAGTGGGAACAAGGGCCCAGCGAGAGCTCAAGTCATTCGGCACTCAGCCTCGGCTGAAGCTGCCATGCAGGAATGCCAGGCCAGCCCTGCCAGACCCCCTGACTCTCTACAAAGGTGCCGGAAGGCCAGATCTTATGTGAAATCTTCTCATTTTTACACGTTGGCATCAAATTCGCATTTTTAAAAGACACGGCCTAGGCCAAATAAAACATGTGAGTCTGCACTTGGCCCACACGCTGTCTGACTAAAAGCTCGCCTAGGAGTCCAGTTTGTAAAAAAAATTAGCAGTAATGTATAAAACAGCTCCTATGCCTTGCATCTCCGAGGAGTCGGGCAAGCGGCCGGGGGGAAGGTAGGGGCAGCCGTTAGGACAGTGACCTCCATTGTCTAAATTGCTTGGTGAGAAACAGGCATTCGTATTTTGACCACACAGCTGCAGGCAGTCAGCCTCTTCCATGCATCCTGCCTTCTTCTCCGCCTGAATGCAAGACTGGCCTGTTTGTTAAAGGAAGTGCTTTCCTCCGCTGGGCTGCTCTAGGTTGACAGCAACCTTCCATGTCACCTGTAACAAATCTCCCTCTGAAGCCTCGGTCCCCCACTGTGACAATCTTGGGCAGGGGCATCTCACTGAGCCTCAAACACCTCCTACCCGGGAGAGATCAAGGCTTCCCGAGGCCGCCTGCCTGTCTATTCAAAACAGCTCGAACTGTTAGAAAGATCTTCCAGACACTAGACTTCTATAAACACAGCCCCCAGATCAGATGAGGCTTTGCTGGCAGCTGCTCCTAGTGACCCACACTGAAAGTCACCATCAAGGCGTCCAGGCAAACCTTAAGTCGTTTTCACAAGGGCTGTCGCTGAGTACACCGCTCCATAACCTGCACTTGGCCAGAGGGATTTTCAGCCGCAAGGGTGAGACTTTCCACTTTTTCCCTATTAAATTTCAGCCCACCTACATGTTGCAATGAGGTGGCCTCTCACAGGTACAAACTGAGATCCTTTTAAGAGGGCCAAGACCCCTGCCACTGCCCTGAAGATTGTTGAGGCTGATGGCTCTGCATCTCCTGAATTTTTTTTTTTTTTTCTAATCGATAACACAGATGGTAGGTGGACCCCTGCCAGTAAATACAACTTTCTCTCTACTTCTCCCAAGCCCTCTGCAGGAGATCATATTTATGGAGTGTTGACTCCAGGTTGATGCATTCCTCCAAGATCAAAGACCTCAGATGCCCCAAAGAGCCAAGCAGACAGCAAGGAGTGAAGCAGATCAGTGGACATGAGAACAAGTCTGAGCCCCTGTCCCTGAGAAGGGGACGGACATTATTCTTTCCTCTAAGAATGATCTTCCTAACTTTGAGAGAAATGCCAAAAGTCTGGATTTTTATGTGAACACTCCAGGTTTGTGTGTGGTTTTTTTTTTTTTCTCTCTCTCTCTCTCTCTCTTTTTAAAGAAACCCTCTTGGTTTTTAAATGTTGGAAATGAATCAGTTTCTGTAAGTGCTTACAGAGCCAAAGAAAATACTCTAGTGAGTCGAACTTGCCTGCAAGCTGCCACGGCTGCTGTGACTGTTCTAAATTTCATTCTTGGATCCAATCGAACCCTGAAAATCTGGGTATGAACAATAACAGAGTTCACATCGAGTGTGCCCACGCAGCAGACGCTGTATAAGAACTGCACCTGGACTGTATTGTCTAATCCTTACAAGAGTCCAGAGAGGTGACCATGGGGGAAGGGAGAAACTGAGGTAGAGAAAGAAAATAGGCCTGCCTGAGGTCAAGCAAGTACTAAGTGGTAAATCTGGGCTTCAGTCCTAGGTCTCTCTGGTTTGACAGTCCAGAGCACTGTTCTTGGATCAGACTGGCCAGACTGCTCTGTGTAGAGTGTGTGATGGTGTTAAAACTGTCACCTTACAATAAATTGTAATAAATTTTTAAAAAATTGGAAAAAAAATTAAAAACAACTACAAAAAAAAAAAAAAACTGTCACCTTACATTACCAAAGACATATCCTGGGGGCTAGGAAGTTAGCTCAAGTACTTCAGTGCTTGTCACAAAAGCATGAGTTCAGCTCTTAGCACCTGTGTAAGCTAGGCATAGCAACACAAGCCTGTGAACTTATCGGTGGGGAGGCAGAGACAGGAGGATCCCCAGGGCTTACTAGCCAGGCATCTACCCAAAACAGTGAGCTCTAGATTCAGCCTAAAAATTAGGTAGAGAGAACCAGAGTGATTGAAGATACCCCACATCTACCTCTGGCCTCCATATATACATACATACATACATACATACATACATACATGCAAAATAAGAACATACTATGATAATGATTACAGGGATAATTAAGAACAGTATCCACCACATCCCTAGGCCTCAGTGGCCTCCAGAAACTTCAGGCTCATACCCAGTCCTCCTCAATGGTAAGTCGCAGGCCAAAAGCATCCTGCCCTTGAGTCCAATTCATCCTCAAAGATAAATACAGTTGTGTACCATTTGCTGATGAGGAGACGTGTGGAGAAATGAACACTTATTGGACTGTCTCACTATGCGAACACCAGAGAGTGTGCACTTAGCACCTACACAAGTTAAAATGACCATGAGGCCACCAAGTGGTATTGTGTGGGAGAAGGCTGCATATGTGGTCCACTGTTGACCGACATTTTGTTCTTCAGCATTTGACAATAACGATGGCATTTCTGCTGTGAAATTTTGAAAGATGACAGCAACTTAGAGGCATTTTCTTATGAAAGACATTGAATTGCATGGCACACTGGCATGCTACACTCATCATATAAGCCAATCTGGAGAGCCTCATTTGAGACAGAAAATAAAGTAGAATGCCTTAGCCTGGCCTGATCCAGAAGTGGAAAACCAGAGGCCTAGAGAAATGAGACAGCTTAGGTGAATGTGTGACACAGCAGGTGTAAGAGAAGGGATCGTGGGTACTCCGATGGCTAATCTTGATTGGCAACTTGACTCACTGAAGAATCACCATGGAAACACGAAAGAGCGTGTCTATGGGGGTATTTCCAAAGGATTTAGCTGAGGAGGGGAGATCCACCTGATTGTGGATGGCACCAGCCTATCACTAGGGTCCTGCACTGACGAAAAGGAGAAAGGAACCTGAGCACCTGCATACAGCTCTCTCTGTGCTCTTGACCGCAGGCTGCCCCATGCTCTTGCCACCGCTGCACCTTCCCCACTGCGATGGACTGTCCCCTCGCAACCACGAGTCAAAGTCAACTCTTCCTTGCTTCAGCTGCTTTAGACCATTATTTTGTCACAGCAATGGGAAAGTAAGTAATACAGGGAACTGTACAGCTCCTGGCCAAGAGAATGACAGTGTCCTGTGCACTGGTGGCTGCTCATCACCTCTGACCTACTGATCTCCCAATATGAAAGAGTCAGGGATGTGGTCATGTATAAGAAGTTGACAGCTCTGTTAGCTTCTCAACAAAACAAGTCACTAGGTCACAGACCATCTCTTGCCTGGTGCTTGGTGTCGGTCTGGGGCAGGAGTGGGGTGGAGATGGTATCAGTTCATTTTTTTTTTCTCCTAGCAAAGCAGTTCTCAACCTTCCTTATGCTGTCACCTTTTAATATAGTTCCTCGTGTGGCAGTGACCCCCAACCATAAAATGATTTTTGCTGCTACTTCATAACTGTAATTTTGTTACTGTTATGAATCATAACGTAAATATCTGTGTTTTCCAATGATCTCAGGCGACTCCTGTAAAAGGGTCATTCAACCCCCAAAGGTCGTGACCCACAGGCTGAGAACCACTGTCCTACTGAGTCGTGATCAATTTTAAGAGCATGAAGAGGAACAGAGATGTCCAAAAGGCATTGTTTAATCTTTTAGGGCTGCATGACCCAGCTGCTAGCTTCAAGGCAGGTACCCTATAGGCCAAAAATGCAGAGCGACCTCACTGGTCCTCTCTTAATTTCTTCCTGAGGGCTTAGCCTGAGCTGGTTCTAGGCTATGCTGCGAAATTCTCAGGCACAGTAAAAGACCATTGTGATGGAAGCAGGGGTGGAAGGGGGTGCTGAACTCCAGTGACCTCAAAGCCAATTCTATTTGCTCCTCCCCAGATTAAGGTCATAATGAAGGTCATTGAACTCTATACACTGAGTTGGACATGGTAGCACATGCCTGTGAACAACAGCATTCAAGGGACAGAAGCTGAAGGATCACCACAAGCCTGCCTGGTCTACACAGCAACACTCTGTCTCAAAAAAAAAAAAAAAATCTACCCACTGAAAGGAAAGATTAGATCTATGCACTAACCAATTTATAAGATAGTTTATGAACCAAAATCCTGCAGAGTGTGCTTTCAAGGGGGTCAAAGGTTAAGTGTGGATGATTCAGACCTTCCCCCTTCTTTCTGTGTCTGGTTGACCTATAGAGTTCTGGAAAGAGGAGCAGGTGTCTAGGCTCGTTCTTACAGGAAGGGATCAGAGGCTCCAGATGTCCATGTGGGTTCACAGACTCCCAGCAAGCTTTAATTACCCTAGAATAATAGAGCAACCATTCAGGCATGACTGGAGTTTGGGGGGCACTGGGTCCCAACCCTACCTACAGCCAAAGGAGTTCTCCATGTGAAGAGCAACTCATTGGGGCCCTCCTTCGCCCCCTCTCCGGTTTGAGTGCACAGGGTACGGTGGGTTTCTGAATGCTGACTACAGTGTTCTGAGTATCTACCACATGTCTGCGCTGGCCTAATGCTCAACCATGACGCTCAAGTGTATTTGCATCACTGTCTCTCTTGCAAGGCAGAGCGTCAGAGAGGACAACCTTCTCTGTAACTAATTAATACAAGAACTGGAATTTGAGCCCAAATTTCTTAGATTGCATTTTTGTGGTTAATAAAAACAGGTAGCATCACTTAAGTCCTTACTGTGTGCAAGGCGCTATGCTAAAGATTTCATGTGTTATATCGTTTCGTACAGGCAGATTATTGTTTTCACCTAACACATGAGGACACGGATGTTCAAAGAGGTAGCAAGACTCCCCAAGTCACATGGTTAGAAACTAGCAAACCTGGGCCACAACAAGCTTCACTTCAATATCAGCAATCATGCCCTTGAATGGGATCATCTAACTTGACAATGGTGTGAGCACTGTTGAAATTCAGTTAGAAACCATATGTCTAATTTTGAATTTTGGTCTTTCCCAAGACTAGCAATGTGTGATATGACAACATTATTTTTCAATGCTGGGTGAAGGCAGCAAGCCATGGCTCCCCGTCAGCCTGAGATCACCAGAGGAAACCAACATTCTGCAATGCAGAGGCTTCTCTACATACCTGCATTCAATAAATTCTATGAGACAGTAAGCATTCTCTTACAACACAAGCTATGGGCTAGATAATTTTGCCCAACTGTAAGCCGCCGTAGGTGTTCAGAACACATGTAAGGTAGGCGGGACATGGCTGCAATGTTGGTTGGTTTAACTTGCCTTCAATGGCATCTTGCCACTCAAACTGGACAGGCATGCTCACAGCCTTACCCAAGCATCCAATTCAAACTCCAAGTAACACAGAGCCTTTTGGCAGGCTCCACCGAGGTGAGCTGAAGTACACATAAGAGTCAGCATTGCCAGGCGGCGGTGGCACACGCCTTTAATCCTGGCACTTAGGAGGCAGGGGCAGAAGCAGGTGGATCTCTGAGTTCAAGGCTAGCCTGGTCTGCAGAGGGAGAGTTCCAAGAAAGCCAGGGCTACACAGAGAAACGCTGTCTCAGAAAAGCAAAAAAAAGAATCAGTACATGTTTAAGCAATCATGAACCTGTCTAATGGTGCTGTGTCTGGCCTGTGCTCAGGCAACTGGTGAAGAGAGACATTTAGATAGATAGATAGATAGATAGATAGATAGATAGATAGATAGATAGATAGATAGATAGATAGATAGATAGATACACACATACATACATACATACATACATACATACATACATAGATGATAGATAGACAAACATTTTTTTTAAACTGAAGGTCCATAGTGATACATGGACAGGGATGAAAGCATCAGTGCTGAGCTTGGGCTCTTTCCTAACAGCAGGCCTGCCCCCAGGGACTCTACTGAATTTGCTCTAGTGACCCCAGTTGCCCTTCTAGACAACAACCATTAGGGTCTTGGAGACAATAGAGCCCCTTATTTTAGGCCACAGAAAATCCCTCCAACTTTGTCAGGTAACTGGAATTTGTCCCACTTATGAGAGACATGCTTTTACCACCAAAGTCTGGAGTAAGGACTAGGAGGGGCCTTTGTTTGAGGAGCCCTGAGAGGGCTTTTTCCAGGCCGCTGGAAACTGATTGAAACTGGGGACAAAGATTGAAACTGGGGACAGTGGGGGTCATTCCTGTTTCTTGGGAAATCATTCGCCAGAGGTACCAGGATTTGCCTTCCTTTTCATCCACTCTCTCCCCTTGGAAACTGCACATGCATTTGATTGGTTGTAGAAGGGCATCGCCATCTCTTTACAAAACTGGCCAATTAAATTTTCCATCCTGAAGTTCTTTCTTCAATCCTAGCAATAACATTTCTGCTTAGAACTTAGACTGATCTTTTAAAGCCTTTTAAAGATGTACAAGGTAATGTTTTCTAGAAAACAATCTTAACCTTTCGTGGGACTACACTGAATTATTTGTGCCTCCGTTTTTTTATTTTTGTTTTACTTTATTTGCCTTTGATAATAGTCCAGAACTTATTTTGAATGCCTCCTGTGTGGCAGGCTCTAAACACAAGGATTTGAGAATGAATAAAACGAGGCCCCTGTGTTCAATGAGCTCGCAGAGAGACAGACACATAAACAAGGCCACTGTAGCAGCAATGTGTCTCGGGAGGAACCAGACAAAAAATAGAAATAATAAGCATTGTGTAGAGTTCACTTTCTCACACAGCACCACATCTGAGCATCACAGCAATTGCAATGCAGGGCAGACAAGCCCTGTGTTAGCAGCCAGAGGCGCCGGATGGAGAATGGAGATGTGGATGTGGCTTGTCATCAGAAAAACAGACCAGGAATGGAGCACCAGTCCCAGGCTCTGGCCACAGAACTTACATATTCCCTGACTTAAACCAGATTTAAAAGATTGGGCGTGAGCTTTCCACTCCTATCTATCTATCTTGTAGGATTCTGAGGAAGTGGGGAAGCGGGGAATGTTCTCACTACATGGGGAAATAACAGAGAAATATCATGATTAATCTCGGCATTCATTCTTACAGTACATAATAAAGCACACATGTAGTACATAATGAAGGTGATAATAACTCTGGCAGGGTGCCCTCTCTCTCCCTTCACAGTTCAGCTATGGGCTGGGCTTTCTTTGGGGCATTTTTTCCAACCAAATCCTTGAGACTGGAGAGAGAAGCTGACTGTTAGAGCCCACATTTAGCATGCACACACTCCTAGGTTTAATCCCCTGTAGTTCATAATAAACAAGGAATAGGTGACAAGTAAATATTAAAGTTCCATACTTTGTGAAGCTTTTATTTTAAAAAGCAATATGCCCTTTTAGGAGTCCATCAAAATTGAAGACTATGAAGATTTCTTTTCAAGTCCCCTTTTCTACTACGTCCTGTCGCTGATAGCATGCCCTCACTTCCCCCATGCCTAGTCATCAGGGTAAGCACCATATGAATCAGGAAGAATCATCGGGTCCTTTACACACACACACCCAACTAAAGAGACATACTTTTTTATTTTTAAAAGAATTATTAGTCATATATATACTTCAGCTGTTTTTTTTTCTTTCTCATAACTTAGTAACAGTCTATATCATAATTAAATTTTCTATTCTCAAAAAGAGATGCAGGGCTGGGGTGTAGCTCGGTGATAGAGTAGGATATGTGAAACTGTAAGTCCCATTCCCAGCATGGGGGAGGAGGGTGCCTTTCAGTCCCAGGCCCTTTAGGAGCTATACCATGCAGATTTGGCCAAGTCCAAGAACCACACTGCACACAACCAGTCCCCAAAATGGCACAGAAACGGCACCAAGAAACCTCTACACAACAGTTATGAACCATTAAGGAGAGCCCAATTTCCTAAGGAACATGCGGTCTGCCCAGAGGCATGAGGGCCTGAAGAAAATGCACGCACACAATGCAAAGACAGTGAATGCACATGAGAAGGCCACCAGGCCCTGGTGAAGCCTAAGGAAGTTCAGCCCCAGATGCCAAAGGGCCCCAACCACAGGCTCCACCAACTTGCTGTTGTCACCTACCCAAAGCTTGAAAAGTATATTTGCAGCTACACGGTCAAGGGTCACAAAAGCTCAAACCAAGACCAAGGCTGCAGCTTCAGTTCTGGTTCCCAAAGGTGCCCAGGCTCCTATGAGGTCCCATGGTAAGGGCCTCCACCTGCCAATGTGAAGACAGACAGATGGGAGTGACTACCCCCATCCACCACACCCACTCCCCCACTCACCCCACCTCCCACCCACCTCACCCCTATTTGCCCCCCCTCCCCCACACACACACACTGCAGATAGCTGGTGTTCTGCTCTGGTTTTAAAAAGAAACTTGAGGCAGGAGAGGAAAAAACATAGAACCCAGCTTACTATGTATCCAGAACCAGATACTGCAAGACCATGAAACCTGGGCCGTATGAGGCACAGGCTTCTGTGATCTACCACCAGAGGTTCCAGTGGGCTCCTGCGGATCAAGAACTCAGATCTGAATTTGTTACGTTCCTCCCAGGTGATGCAGAGACCATGCTAGAGAAGGCAAAGCAAACAGTAAAGCTGTCCACCGCTTCCTAGAACTTTCACTTCCCAGCAACCCCTGCTGGGAAGCTAGGACGCTTCTTTATCTCCCTTAAAGCAGTTTCACTGGAAGCGCGGCTTCACCATTCCCAGGTACCAAAATGCTGGCCCCCTACTTGGTTTATTTAACATTTTCATACTTTTTAAATGCCACTGTGTGCCAAGAATTGTGTTGGAAATTCTGTTGTGTCATTTTAACTGACCCACACACACACCACACACAGTGAGGTATTGTGATCCTCCTTTCTCAAATGAAAAAAAAAAAAAAACAGTACAAAGAAAGAAAATCTAATATCTTTTCTCGGTCATGAACTTATCATCAGTCTGACTGGCTATGAGTTATGATTCACCTCCGTGCAGAGCATGGCGTCTGCACTGTTAACACCCTCATTCCACATTCTAGATCCCTCACACATCTAGTGTGACTTTCACTTAACTCTACAGAGCCATGGTGCTTTTCATCTCTTCACTTAATCCACAGCTTTAATTTCACCTTAAATATACCTATACCATGACTGTATCCACCATCCTGACAATAGCTGTTAGAGTGTCCTCTTTCTGGACACCTGCAGCTGTGTTTTTCTCTTAGAAGCACTTACACCTACCGATCCCTTAAATATGTGAATGACTTCTGACCCTTTTCTAAATGGAAAGATGATTCTGTCTGGATCCTAAAGAGCTCTGAAAATAATGGCTATGATATAAGTTTGGCCAGTATGATCCAGTCTTACAGATCAATATCAGAAAATTGCCAAGAGCACTTTCAACCATTTAGATCTCTCTGTTACAGGTTCTCCCTGCACGGCCCCTTACATAACATTCAGCACTTTAGTAATTACAAGTTACAAGGTGTATTCCCCATAGAATGATAAAGTCCGCAAAGACAGCAAACGCAGCAGGCACTCAATAAATACTTGTTAAACTAAATCTACTGAGGTGGGCCACCACATTCTCAGCATTTCTCACACACTAATTCCTGTAACATAATGCAGTGTTTCTGGCATAGAGCTCTCAGGCCTCTGCCACTTTTGAAGCAAGAGTTTCAGTGGTAATAATATGCTGAGTAGGAGCCAAAGACACAAAGATGCTCAGCATAAGGCCAGAACTAAAAGGACCAGGCAGAGACAGAACCCAGGAGCAGGGCAAGGAACAAAAGCCAAGTGAAAGTTCAAGAGCCCAGATGGTGAGCACAAGAGAGCAATCCTTTATCAGATCTGTGGGGCCAGGGACTGTGTTGATCTGCCCCAAGGTAACACATCATAAAAGACCTGAAACATCCTGTCTAAAGAAGCCTCTGATCAAAGTAAAGACAGTGCCAACAATACTAATGGCTGCACCTCTGACCACAACACCTAACAGAGCCACTCTAAGGGAAAGAGGGCTTGTTTTGACTGAGAGATTTCAGCCCCTCATGACTAGGAAGGCAGGAGTATGAATGGCAGTTATTCCCATGGTATAGACAGGAAGCAGACAGAGCTGGACTACCAGAGGCAGACCTAGCCTTCTAAGGCCCGCCCCTAGAGACTACTTCTGCCAGCTGGACCTCACCCCTAAAAGGCTCTGCAGCCTTCAAAACAGCATCTCCAAGTAGGGACTGAGCTCTCAGACATGGCCTGTGGGAGACTTGATACATTCAAACCGTAATACTAACTGCCTGAAAATGTCTCAAGAGCAGCCATATCACTCAACTAGGTGCCATTCATCATTGCAAACTAAGTCACAGAAATGACATCCATGCTTGTTTGTCTGTAAAGAAAACGAAGGTACTTCAATACTTCATTTATAAGCTCTCTCTCTCTCTCTCTCCTTCTCTCTTACACACACACATTCCAAAATGCTATAGAAGAGCTATTGCATCTGACCACCTGGAAAAATCTAGGCTTTCCAGTTAGACAAATGGCTGAAAATGAACTGGTTTACAGTAAACTATAGACTGAAAATACTGTCAGCAGTGGTGGGAAGGAAGAGGATATCAATTTGCAACTTAGAGCTATCTTATATTGCTTTCTCTGGCTCTGATAAACACCATGACCTTGACCAAAGGCAACTTGTGAGAGAAAAGGTTGATTTCAGCTCATAGCTTAGAATCCATCTTGATGGGAAGTCAGGGTAGGAACTAAAGGCAGGAACCTGAAGATGGAACTAAAGCTGAGGCTGTGGAGGATGCTGCTTTCTGACTTGCAAGCTTTTGTCTCCTACTTTCTGACTTGCAAGCTCAGTCTCCTCAGTGGACTGAGCCCTCCCTCATCAATCATTGGTCAAGAAAATGCCCACACAAACTTACCTACAAGGACCTGTAGTCTGGGACCAGGAGGGAACTGAGACTGGAAGGGGCTAGAAAGGGGGACATTCAAGCTGGAAGTGGCTGGAATCACTGTGGGCGTGGAGGCAGTTCTTAATGGGGAAGCTCAGTTTATACACAGTTAATGTTTAAAATCTGCAAAGAGCTGGGTCAGAGGTGGTAGAGACAAGCCATGTACTGCTATAGAACAGGTTTCAGCATCCCTTTAACAAATGCACAAGGCCCTCACCTGAGCGAATGGGCACTGTTAGGCTAGGCCCTGCTCTAATTTAAGCCATAGGCCTATATGCTTACCTACCAGCTTTTTCTTTGTAAGTTTGCATTAAAGATCTGTGGAAGGGGGGTGTTGTTTTGTTTTTTGCTACATACAGATTTGATAGAGAGACATGTGGGTTCTAGAAAGATATACACTGAGTGCTTGTAGCAACTCTTGTACCTCAAGAGTGGCTTCTAGACTTTTCTCCTTTCTTAATATTTCTTTATTTTCAAAGCTTTTGAAAATAAATGTGTAAAACACCCATCATCAAAACTGAAGTTATAAAAATCTATGAACGTTATGATCAAAATACTTTGTATCAGTATTATTCATAATATCTAAAACATAGGGTGTCCACTGACAAGTGGATAAACAAAACGCCACCTCTCTGTACCATGCAAAGATAACCAGCCTTTAAAAGTAGCAAGAGTGAGGGTCTGAGTCATGCCTTGGCAGGTAAAGGTGCTTGCTGCCAAGAACCCACACAATGGAAGGAGAAGATGAATTCACATTAGTTGTCTGCTGACCTCCGCTTACACACATGGCACACACATGGCACACACACACACACACACACACACACACACACCTACCCCATATACATACATACATACATACATACATACATACATAAATGTAATTTAAATTTTTTAAATAAAAATCTTAAAGTAAGAAAATTCTGACAACAAATTCTGACAAGTAAGAAAATGCTACAACATTGATGTTATTTCCACACTGGGGAAAATGAGCTAAACCCATCCTTCATCGCATCTTCTCCATGGTCAAAGACTCGTGGGACCTGCTGGTTAGAAAGGACTCCAGTCTCTCCAGCACAGACTCCTCTCCCATTCTCTTCCACCCACTCTGAGTTTCACACATCAAATGCCTCAGCATTTCCCAAATACCCAGGCCTTTTTGTGACCTCTAAGCCTTGTGTCCATTCTATTCTCTCTTTATAAAATGTTTTCCATCACCTCAAGAATTTCTACTTACCCTTCAAACTCCGACCCAAAAAGTCTTGCTTCTATAACAACTTCTCCAGTCCTCCAAGGCAACAACTCAACTTCTTATATGAATTTCCACAGCACAAGACTCTGACACTCTTTGCACAGTCTATCTCATTGCTTAGTCCATTTTTATAACCATCTTTCTAGAGAACTAAAAGTCTGTGAAAGAGGGACATGAGAAATACCCTTTCCAGGCTTCTATCTCCCATATATTAGGAATTCATAATAAGCTGTATTCAGTTCCCTGCAGCCACAAGTAACGACCTTAAAGTCATCTATTAGGTGGCGCTGCATAGATGCAAGAGTCCCACCTCCAGACCCTTCATCTTCTAAGTTATCTCTCAGCTGTGCTGAGGGAAGCGTGGATCTGCTTCACTCTGGAGATAAGCTCTGTGTAATCACAAAGTCCATTCAAGCAGTCAACAAAGATGACAAACACCTGTTAGACACCTGGAGACGCTCTGCATGCCAGAAAAACACGAACATGGGACACTCAAGTTCTGACTTTCTGCCTCGCCTCCAATTTGCCATGCTCCTGACTCAGCTTTTTGAGGCTGGAAATACAAGTGTGAATCAATACAAGCAGCCTTCAGTGCCATTTTTGGAGCTTCAGCTCTACAGAAGAGAATAAACAAATCCAGGAGGGAAATCACTGTGTAGCCTGAGTGCTAGAGAATTCAGGTCAGCTGATCAGTGAAGGGCTACTGCATGACTCTTGGGTAATCAATCTGGTGGTGACAGGCAGAGAGTTAAATTGTGCACCAAAGAGCCGAGAAAGTGGCTATCCAGGGAAAGAACGTTCTGGAAATAGGGGAAATTGAAGAAGCTGAGGACAGGACAGTTCAGAGGAGGACAGGAGAGCAGAAAGTGGAGACTGGAGAGAGCAGACAGGCAAGGGAAGAGGCACAAAGACCACGCCTTTGTAAATCCAGTGAGGGTCCTCACAGAGAGACTCAATGTGACACTACACAGGGATGTTAAATAGAGGATATAAGACCTCACTGTAAGGATATCTGCTAGATGTGCTGGGAAAAACAGGCCATGGTGACAAAAGGAGAGAGGAAGGCCAATTGAAAGTATGGCTCCCAACCAGGAACAAGTTTGTCTCCTGGAAGTCATTAGGGAAAATCTGGAGAAATTTTTGGTTGTCACAAATCGGGGCAGGTTGGTTACTGATAGCTAAGCTCCCTCATCCGAGAAAGACCCTGGTCACAACATCAATGGTCAGGGGGAAGCCATGAATTTGGAAATTGTCACCTCTTCCCAGCAAGAGCTGATCAATATCACACTGTCATGGTGAAGATGGAGAACAAGGGAAGTCCCCACATGTAGAAATAGTCAAGGGTTTCCTACATATTTCTAAGGCCATTTTCAAGCCAGAGCACATTCCATGTTTAATTGGCTCAGGGATCATCTGTAGAAAACCAATCTGGCCTTTAGATTTTCAAATGCTTAGTCCTTGGGAAGAAGAGAAAGAATGAAGGCTGGCCAGAGATGTAGCTCAGTTAGTGCAATGTTTGCTTACCATACATAAGGTCCAACAAGGCCTAGAACACATGAGAGCCTATCTAAAACAAAACACCAAGAAAAATGAATGTAGATAACAGCTTTAAGAGGCCTGGGAAGACTCCAGACTTAGTGGTTAAGAGTGCTTACTTTTGCACAGAAGCCAAGGTCAGATCCCAACACTCATATCAGGTGGCTTACAGCTGCCTGTATCTCAAACTGCACGGGATCTGATGCCTTCTTCATTCCTTAGGCACCTGCATTCATTCTCTCTCTCTCTCTCTCTCTCTCTCTCTCTCTCTCTCACACACACACACACACACACACACAAATAAATCTTTAAAAAAGAAAGCCTGATCTCTCAACATGATGATAACCATCTTTTCCTCTTGTTTATTCTATGTACACCCACGCATACGCACATGCATGTACAAGTATGCACATGCATGCAGATAAAGACTCCCTATGCCAGAGAAGACTGCTAGTAAAATAATGTGAATGTAGATGTCACGGGTCTATAAGAAAAAGAAAATTGTTCTCTGCTCCACCCACCACAAGGGAAGATGTAGTAGTTACCAAGCAGATTCATGTGAACTGAAACGAGACCTCTGTTAGAGCAGAGATCAAGGCTCACAGAGACAACCAATATGGACCAGGGACAATTGACTGGAGTGGGTATGCATGTAAATGACATGATAGCCCTCCTTTCCTGCATATATGCATACAGGAGGATGAGAAAAAAGGAGACTCAAAGGACAAAGAATGATTGCTATCATGGGCTGACCACTGAAAACACAGTAAGAAAGATGACACCCAGCTCTGTAGCTGCCAAACTGGACTGATTAGTACATTACAACCAACAGTCCACAATCATTCTGCATCTTAGGCCATGATCATAGGGGAAATGGTAGTAGAGAGGCCCCAAATTGGCCCAGATGTTTCTTTGTCACCATCCAGCAAAACAGAGACATGAAATGGAAACCAAGTGACAGAAGAAAGAAAAGAAAGGATATTTCTTGTGCCCCCAGGTTGTGGCCAAGGTTGACTCACTCAGACTTGCAAGAGTCAAGGGCCCCCTAGTTTTTTACCTGTTCTGTTTCACTGAGCACAGTCCACAGAATTCTAGGGGCAGCGCAAAGTCCATTCAAAGCACCTTGAACATCCACCTACCACGCACCATGCACACTGTCACATAGAGACAAGCATATCCCACACACATACACACGCAGTGCAGGCAGCATATGTTGATCAGGACCCAGCTGCTCCCAAACTGCCATTTAAATAGTTGAGCACTCTGCAGTTGAAAATGTCAAAACTCACATGCTGTAAGTGACCACAAAGCACCACAGTGACATTACTTAGCAGAACAGGGCATGTATTTGTTTCCCTCAGCCTCTACTCAAACTGCCTCCTGATAAAAGCACTGTAGGAATCACAGAATGGGGTAACAAGCAGCAAGCAGACATGGATAATTCATGATTTGTGAGGGCTCACATATTTCAAACCATGAACCACGGAAGGATCTCACAAATCAATTGGAGAAGGAGGCTTTCAGGACAAACAAAGTTTGGGGAGACTGGCCTGACTCTGCAGTTCACCCCTAACACTGAGAGCGTTGTCAGAAGCCAATTTCACCTGGTTGATCCTAGACTTTTCAACACCTATTGGAGCACACAACTATTTTCTTTCACACAACACCTCTTACAAAATCCAATTCTGTTTGATACGTTTCAGGAACATTACCCCAAACACAAGCTGGTAAAATGATTCAACAAATTAGAGCATACCCAAAGTCCCATTCCAGGCCAGCCAAGAGATTTTACAAATAGCAATGAGCTACTAGAAATGAGTCACTTCCCAGTGAACCTGAGGCCAGGGCACCACTTCCTGGGTCCTGTCCGAGACCATGGCTTCTCTGCCTCAGCCAATCAGAGAAAGCAATCCTGTTCCCTTCCCAGCAGCTACTCTGGGAATGACTTCAGAAGATTCTCCGTTACTCTGCCACCCCAGGTACCCACCTCACCAGAGCAATGCACCCACTGATGTGCCCCGGTTGGCCCTGAGATGGCAGGCTCTAGCTAGGCCACAGCACTGAACCAGGCCCACTCTGCCCAGCCTCTCTCTGAGAGAGCCTCTGGGTTACAACACCATGTTGTCCCCACCAGCATCTTGTCTTCCTGTGCCAGCGGAAGTTGGAAAGATTCCTTTTTGAACCTAGC
Organism: Meriones unguiculatus; assembly: GCF_030254825.1. NCBI lineage: Eukaryota > Metazoa > Chordata > Mammalia > Rodentia > Muridae > Meriones > Meriones unguiculatus. Next base: position 103,799,313 of record NC_083353.1, read on the forward strand.
TTTGCCATGGTTCCCTGAGAAATCTAATGCAGCTGATTTTATTTCTCCAAACTTCAGCTCTTCATCTAGAAAAGTGGTGAGCCTCTTGCAAGAGGTAGAGAGGTCACAAAACAAGAGAAAATGCAATTGCCTTCCTCCATTAAGTGAAGCTATATAGCTCAAAGCATGGCCAGTAACAGTACCGAGTGGATGACTAAAGGAGTTAAAGGGAGAGAAGAAATCATCACTAGTATATAAACTCTAATGGGGTTTAAAAAATTTGATGAGGGGAGGGCTGCACCCCATCAGGACTTGTCCAAGGACTACTGGCTTTCAACACATCCTTCACCAAATCTCCACTAACACCAGAGACAAAGTAGGAAACTCAGCAAACCACGAGTATTTCTTCACACAATTAAGCGCCTCCTCTCAATGAAACAGGAAGTAAGATATTCTAGACCAAGTGTTTGTGTCCTTCAAAATGCATATGTAATGGTACTGAGAGGTGAGACATAGGCTGTGGGTCTCTCTCCCCTTAGAAGAAGACTGCTTTATCTCTATGAGCACGCTCAGTTTCTTCTGGCCTTTCTTGGCCATATGAGTGCGCAATAGGGGCACGGCCGTCTACTAGCTGGGAAGCAGTCTCACCGGAAGAAACCTGACTCGCTGGCACCTTAATCTTGGAATTACCAGCTTCCTGAACTGGGCGAAAGAGGTAAAAGCCATGCAGCCGCTGTGTTTTGCTGCGGCAGTCCAAGCTAAGGGAGGTGGCAAAGGAAATGCTTGCCTGCCACTCTCAACCGTTGGCACTGTAAACACAGTGAAGAAATAAAGATGGCCATGTGCACTTTTGCCCTTGGGAGTGCATGGGTGATGGTCTAAACAGCAGATTTTGGTGGAGACTCATGATGCTCGGGGCAGAGAGGCTAGGAGATCTGGGAAGGCATCCTAAGTAGAGCGTGATCGTCTGGGCAGACTCTAGAGGGTGATGGGGGTTTGCACAGACACAGCAGAAGCATTGGCAGGAGAGCAAAGACTTGGATAGGGAACAACCTGGTGGCAGAAGAGGAGTGTGAAGGATTTAGGGGGAGGGGTGGCCTTCTAGTGTACCTGTAAGACCACAGGTCTATCTTAGAAAAAAAAAATGACAAAGCTAAAAAAGAAAGATGGCTGAGGGTCCCACTGCCAGGATTTTTATGGCCTTCAACTTGAAGGCCACAAGTTGGGAACTGGTGGCCAAATGGGCTGCCTTGGCCCTATGTCATCAATGCTCTCGGTTAGACAGGGTAGAATTTTTTAAAGTTGGGCTATCATTTAAACAACCAAGAGATTTTGTTTCAGTTCAGCGTTCCTCACAACAGTGGGAGACCTGCCCACCCGGGGCTCACATTCCAGCCAAAGAAGACAAGCTGGAGTGAGTGGCCCCTGTGCCTCTAGACCCGTCCTGTTGGGCCCAGTCCCCACACTCCCCACAGTTCCCCCACCCAGGGTGCTTGCTCTCCTTCATCCTGCTGAAGGATAGGAGGCTAAGGAGGCTCTCTAACCACCCTAAGGTGCATGTAGGAAGCCCTCTGCAAGACTGCACTCATTCTGACACTCAGTTGCAAAGCTGTACTGTGGGGTTTTTAATTTTTTTCTTGCTTTACTGTCTTGTTCTAAGGAAGGTCATAGAAGGTAAATAATGTACCATATACTTTTGTTCTCTCATGAAACTTCACACAAGGCTTGAGGACAAAGTAGAGAGCCAATGTTTGTTGAATGAACATGTGAGCAAATTAGTGATATACATTCTTGCCTCTATACCGGTTCTTCTTTCCCCAGTTTTTTTTCTCACTTTTTCTATTAAAAATTTGGCCTAAAACAACTATGAATGATCCTAAAGTCAATTGCTGTGCTCCTGTCTCAATTTTCTATTGGACTGAAATGAAAACAGGAACACCGTGAATGAATGTGGAAGAAACTGTTATGGCTGGCACAGAGATCAATTAGAGCTCGGGGTATAGAGGATTCAGCAGATAAGCTCCCCAAATGCTATCAGTGATCTTCGAGGGAACTGTGGAGGACAGGAGGAATGCCAAGAGGCTGGAGACAGGCAAATGTTCTGATTTCCAAAAACAGAACGAGTGACAGCCAGTTTTCGTCTTGAGAACGTAATGTCATTCTTAGGCAGGGTTCGTGAGCAGATTGTAAAGGGACACTTAAAAGCACCTAAAATAGGAAGTAATGTCCATCTGGAGTCAGGTCAAATTCATCATGTTTCTTCTGACAAGACCCCTAGTGTAGGAAGACAGAGAAGGACAAGAACATGCATGGTGTAAGTGGTCAGCAAAGGACCAAGGTGCCGCCTGGAATATATGGGATATATTGGTAGGAGTATTATAAAGAGCATAATGGGGGGGGGAGGCTGTTATCTTTCTTCCACCATATTGATAAAGTATTGAGAGTTAAATCTTTAGCGTGTCGCTTTGGAAAACATTTTTAAAAAACTTGAATCTCTCTTGCAAGTTCCCGGCACCTGTGGAAAAAACTGAAAGATGTGGGCAGGCTTAAAAGTGGCAACAAATGGTTGCACTCAAGTACGGCTGTGCATTTGGACAGGATGTGAGCCCTCGGAGCTACCATAATTGTCACCACCCCTTCTACTGATGTCAGTAAGGTGCGCCATCTGCCACGCATCCTCTTCATTCTATCCTGCAAGCACCTGACACACTAGCATTTGCAACCCAGGAAGCAGTAAGTCTAAGGAGAGGGAAGGACTAGGCTGCCGCTCCGTTGGTCGGTAGAGTGTTTCACCTTAGGTCCAATCTGCACCATGGCATTAACTCAGCATGGTGATGCATGCCTGTAATTCCAGTGCTCAGGAGGTGAATGGAGGCGGGAGGATTGGGAGTCCAAAGTCATCCTTGGCTACACAGTACAGTATCTTGAGATACATGAGAAACTCACACACACACAGCCCTCAAATAAGCAAGTGAAACAATGAAGTCAGCAAACAGTAGTAGGTCATGTTACCAAAGCAAATAAGGTTAAGTACAACCAGGGGCACAATCAGAGGCTCCCAGCCCCCAGTGAGTGGGTAGTCATAGAGAAGTGTCTGTCCTGTTCTAAGAAAAACTATAGAACCAATAGGTGGGTGATGCCATCTAAGAAAAAAAAAAATTCCATGAGCCACAGCTGTCCAAAGATAAAGTATGTGGGCCTAAAGGATGCTGAGTTTTCCATCCCGGGAATACATGAGCTGGGGTATACAATCAGATTCAGGTACGTGGGAGGCAAGAGAAGGCTTGAATCTAAAGATGTTTATAATGGGAATGCTACTGTATCCATGTAAAGGATACATCCTTTGTTAAGTGAGTGAAACTCAACATCATTTTGAAAAATCAGAAGTTCCCCTCAGAAAATTCACAGTCTATGAGAGCTCTCTAATGAGGTAGACTGTTTGCACCAACCTGGCCAAATGCCAGGAAGAAAGTAACCTGCACAAAGCATTATTTTTGTTCATTGGTCAAACATTCCTCAGAGACAAGCCACAAAGGCCGAGGGATGAGAGTATGAAGGAAAACAATGGGACGCCATCAAGAGGCTGCCAGTCCCCGGCACAACACTGCCATCTGCTACTGACATCAATCCTTCAAGGGGCTGTGTCAGCCGGACAATGTACCAGGGACATCAAGCCTGGGAAGGTTTCGGCCTTGCGACCTTGGGTAAGTCATTGAACACTCCCAGGCCTCAGTCGCTTATCTCTGAACCTGGGCTCATACTGACCCTTTTGTACACCATTTGGGCCAAGAGCAGTGAGGTCTAGGACTGAACACCCTGGGTACATCAATCCTTACAACAGTGATTGACAAACAAGGCTGTGGATGGAACCCAGGGCCTAGAACATGTTAAGAAAGTACTCTACCTCTGAGCTACATGCCAGAACAACAAAACAGAACGCTGAAAGAAAAGATTTCAAAGGGCTTCAGGTACAGCAATCATATGATCTAAATCTTATGGATGCCAACTACAGAGGGGAAAAAAATACAACATCAACAACAATTAAAGTCAACCGGAGTGTAAAGAAATCCAGAATCTAGAAGAGACCAGATCTTTTGGACCAGTTTACTGAAGAAAGTCATTATCATTGCCTGTATTTGCTGGTTAGTAATTAAAATAAAGGTGAGAGGTGAAAAGGAAGTGAATTAGCTGGAGCAATTGATGCTTTGTGGGTCCTCAGGAAAGGTTGACTGGCCTGGTGGTAGCAACCCTTTAAAGAGGAGATAAGCAGATTTCCTACCAAGACAAACTGTCCAAACAACCCCTTCTCTTGTCTGTCGTAACATTTTTATGAGAATCTCGATTTAAAAAAAAAAAAGCAAGCAAGCTAGTCTCTCTATATGTGTATGTATATATGTATATGCATATATATACTATATATATTTATTTATTTCCCTAAAAAGTAGATATACAAAATTGAAAATCAGTTTTTGTTCTGAGCAGTAGGACGAGTCCCAGTCTCCGCAGCTAAAGGGTTTGTTTCTCAGTTGTCAGCAAGGCTGATAGATCTAAGTCACTGTTCCTGACACTGAGCTGAAAACTAAGGAGGAGGCTAGGGAAGAGAAGAGCTCTCTCTTCCTTTTGCCCTGGGATCTACCCAGGAATGGTTAGCATGCTGGCTGGCCCCAAAACTAAAAGACAAGGAAAACACAAATCCCCCACCCCCACCCCATGCCTGTTATCCTCCCAAAGCTTCCCCCAACATCTGAAGGTTGAAAGTAGCACAGACAGGACAGACAGGCAGACAGGCAGACAAGCAGCCAGAGGCCACTGGCTTCCTGGGGCGTGGAGCCCTCCGGCAGCACTAGAAACAGGCGTGGCATCCTCAGCTCACTGGAACCTCCAGGCAGCACCCTGCTCGCAGACTCAAAGCCAGGCCTCCACACCCACTGAGGATGCAGTTTACCCACTCCGTGAGACACCACAACATGCCCCGTGTCGCAGCAAGGAGAGCCAGGGACCAGAAAGAAAATGGGGGCTTGGAGCCACAGCCGGGGCTCTCGGGGCACAGGCTCCGCAAAGGGGAAGCGGGACAAGGAGCCCTCAGCTCTACTGAGTCTGTGCTTAGAAAGCGTGAGGCTGAGAGAAGCCCACCATCTGGCCTGAGGGCGGATGCTGCCTGCCTGCATTTAGCTGTGCAACTGCAGCCCTTCTCTTCCTCTCAACTAGCATGGATTTAGGGAGCGGCTTCTGCAAGAAGTGTAGGTTCTGTGCCACCGAAACGGGGAACCAGCACCCAAAGGTCATCTCACTCTCTCAGCAGGCAGACCTTCCCCAGAACCAGGGGAGCCAGGCAGCTCCCTACCAGTCCAAATAGCACACTGAGGTGTTGGCTTTGAACCAAAGCTGATGACCCGAAACACCGGTGCACAGAAGGACTGGAAGATAATACATTTTCTGCACAGAACTCTCTCTTTTATGCCTAAATGCCTGCATTAGCCGAGATTGGTATGTCCCGTAACAGCTAATCCATGGCAACTCAAACCAGGCAAGAAACAGCGACAAAGAAGGGCTACCTAAGGAGGTTGTGCCCCCACAGCCCACACTCATGCATTTGAATTTCAGCCCAGAGAAGGCAGCACAGGCAAAAACAACCACCCACAAAAGCCAAAAGAAGGGGTGGGGGGGAAGAGCAGAACAGAAAATATATACATAAATAGCAAAGCCTTCACAGTGGTAGTGAGGGGGAGGAGGCCTGGACTGTCAAAATGGCCTTAGAGTGACACATCACTGCCACGATGATGGAGTGCCAGCGACACTCCTGAAGTCCCTTCCTCACACACCTGCAATGCAGGGATTTCTGCCCGTTCTGTGATTCACGCGCCCAGCCCAGGCACTATCTGCAGCGGGAGCCAGTCTGGACTTGTGCAGCCGCCACTGTTCCTCCTTACAATAAGATTATTGCTGCATAGCAACTTCTCTCGAAGGCAGGGAGGCAAAGGAGGAGACGGCGGAGGCAGACAAGGGAGGGAAGAGGAGGCGAAGTCCCTCAAGCCCCACGGCTCACCTTTTATTTGGGCTTCATATTCAGCAATGATCTCTTTGTCTTTCTTGAACTTAGTTTGAGATGACATCTTCCGACGTGGCAAAAGAACTGACAGGCTGTTTGATTTATTTCTCCTTTTCTTGCCAAGTCCTCTCCCAAGCCTGGGTAATCACACAGCAATAGTCGATTTTGCAGGTTTCGGGGCTAATCTCTTTTACTTGGCTGCAGAGCGGGGGTAGAAATCCTTCTTCTGGGAGAAAAATGCTCTCTTCTGGCAGGGAAAAGGCTCTGGTGGCTCGCTCTGGTCAGCTCCTCTTGCAAAAGAAGAAATCACCCTGGGAGTACCATAACCTGCCCCAGATTTCCAGGATTTTTCTTTCAAAACAATAATAATAATAATAATAATAATAGCAGCCAAGGGCACACGAGCGCGGGCACACACACATACACACACACACACACACAAACACAAGTAGCACACACACTCACCCAGACACGCTTCCACGCAATTGTGCTGTGCACACACCCATCCACACCACAAGCGCGCGCATACACACACACACACACGCGCGCACACACATACACATACACAGCCTCACTCACACACACACACGCCCGCTTGCTCACTCATACACGCACATCCACAAGAGGCACGGCGCCTCCTGGGTCGTGTGGCCAGCCTCCGGTTCACTTTGAAAGGCTCTGCTAAAGAGATGGTCAGGTTGCCAAAGGATCGGTCATCTCTCATCCTCCCTCCGGTCGGTCGGCGCCTCGGGTCTGCTGTCCGGTGAGGATCAAAGCCCGGAGAGGGAGATGGAAGTTTTCCGGCTGTAGGTTTCAGCTCCGCTGGACCCAGGGCTGGACTGCTCACCCTGCAGGGCTGACGGAGCTCTCCCCTACCGCCCTCGTCACTAGACTCCGCCTCCCGGATTTTATAACAACTGACACATTGTAGCCTACAGGAGAGCTGAACTGGCTGCGAGCAAAAAGGGAAGAAACGCTCACAAAAGGGAAGGCAGCGGGAGGCGGCAGGAGGGGGAAAAAATCAGGTTGGGAAGGCCTGGGAGGCTCATGCAAACTCTAGCTGGTAGTAGTTGGGCTGGAGATTTTTCTAACACTGGAAGATTCAGTCAATTCAACCCCTCAGACCCTCAGCCGTATGACAAGTTGTCACTCTGTCTGAATCTATAGCAGACTGCAGGGAAGGGCACTGATATGTTTGAAGGAATTACTTGAGAGGAGGGGCAATGCCAGAGGTTTCAGTTTTGCAAAGGCGGGGGTGGGGAGGCAGGGCTGCATCCAGGCTCAGAGCGGGTGGGGACAGCATGCAATTGCGCCTCCCTTGCCTCAGTTTCTTTACCAATAAAACGAGCTCTCTTTGGAGGCTCTTTCAGAAATGCTCACTTTCAATCAACATATACCAAAAGGGCCCACTAGAGTTATAAAAGGCAAGAGGCTCCATACAAGGGTAAGACCAGACTTGAACTACCCAATGAATAGTGGAATGTGGTAAAAAAAAAAAAAAAAAAAAAAAAAAAAGCGCAAAGGAGAATTAAACATATTGCAGAGCATGGGTCATTGTGAATATAAAGAGCTTTTTGGGAATTGAGTAAGATCAGAAACTGAGTTGAGCCCAGTACCTGGGCACATAGTAAACCTCCTATAAGCAGTAGCAATTATGGTTACCCAAGTATCCCAGGGGATACATTCTGTACAAGCACCAAAGGAAGCATGTCTCCTAGGTGACAGAGCACAGACCTAGATGGTGGAAAATGACTTGCCAGGGTCACCGGATTTCCAACCCAGGCAACAGAATCCACCAGTAGTAAATACTCGGTAAATCCCACTGACGTGTACACATTTCAAATAGTCCAGTGTGATCTGTCGACCTGGAATCAAGTACTGTAGGATTGCTGACCACTGGAATTCAACAATAAACTGTCACAAGAGTGTCTTGTCCCCCGGCTGCTCCCTGGAAGAAACTTCTACCACTTCCTCAGAAAAGCTAGCACCTTCTGCTCGTCCTTCTGGAATGATCCAATGTGTGATTCGGCTTGAACGGGCCTGGAGAGGTAGACAGAGGGAGACAGGGCCTTCCCCCTGAGTGAGCAGTGAGTGAGCACCAAGGGCTGCAGGGGGGAATGTGCAGGCTCCGCCCGAGCAGCCGTCCACCTGGTGAATCATATGGCTTATTATAGCTCTGCACACACAGACAAGAGGTCACAGAGTTCAGAGGCAGATGCTGCGGCCCACGTCCTCCTGCCTCGCCCTTCCCCGGGACACGGAGGCCCTCTGCTATGCAGAAGCCACAGGTGTCATTAGAGGAAGATATGCTCAGAGATTAACCTCTCTGTCGCAAGCCCAGATCCTCAAAGAAAAATGGAGTTAGTGCACTGCGCCCTGGAATGTGAATAAGCAACTAACCAGACTCCTTCTTGTCTCTTCTCTGAGCCTGGAGCCTACACGGCTGGAGCAGATGACTCCTTCTGCTCTCTGTGCCACTGGGAGCAGGAGCCCAGTAAATGGCAGTTCTAATCATGAGGGAAAAATTTAAGCCACACATGCATGTTGGAGATTCACACAGGGCACCAAGCCATGGGAATATCCCAAGAAGCCATCAGACAATCTGTGTCAGAAAACTCCTCATGAACAGCAAGGGCAGGGTTTCTGTATAAGGATGGTTTTTTACAGTCTCACTCAGCCACATCACGGCAGTGTGGGGGGCCATTAAATGGCCTCCGTACTTTCTCAGAACTTCAATGTCCTCATCTATCAAATGACAGTCCCATGGAGACCCCACCAAGGGGGCCAAGCATCAGAGCTGTGGGCTTTGCAGAGACTCAGGACAAAAGCAGGAAGAGAAGGAGCAAAAAGGGAAGGGGAGAAGAAAAGGCTTGTACAAGCACAAAGTTGTCACCTATTAATGAACCTATATTGTCTCAGATCTTCTGTTCCCGGGAAGGAGTGAGTGCCCTAGGCAGCACCCCCCCCCCCAGCACTGTGGCTTCATCTTGTCCCTTCCAATCTTCCTAACAGCTCACTGGAATCTGGGGTCACTCTGCTGCCCTTCTGCAACGACTCTCTCCAAATGGCCATTGTTCTTTGTTGAACTGAACCAATTGCTATAGCCAGTGTTTACTCTTCACAGGGCAGTAACAGAAACCAGATCCACCCCCCCCCCATGAATTTGTAACTGAAAATGGACAGTACCCTGTCCTATTTCCCTCAGGCTCATTTCCTAAAGTATTTTAGATATTCCTGAATTATACTGAGAGTTAATTTTATTTTATTTCATTGGCTGTGTGTGTTTGCCTACATGTATGTATTGTGCCATATACATGCCTGTTACCCAAAAAGGCCAAAAGAAGTGTCAATCCCCTGGAACTGGAGTTAGGGGCTACCGTGTGGGTACCAGGAACTGAACATGGGTTCTGTATGAGAGCAGCTAGCACTCTTCAATCACTGTACCATCCCTCCAGCCCCCAAAGTTACTTTTAAAAAATTATTTGTTCATCTTTATTTTATGTGCATTAGTATTTTGCCTACAGGTAGGTCTGCGTGAGGGTGTCAGATGCCCTGAAACTAGAATTACAGGCAGTTGTGAGTGGCGATGTGGGTGCTGGGAATTGAACCCAGATCCTCTGGAAGAATAGCCAAAGAGAAATTGTCATTATAATAATGCTTATCAAGTCTTTACATCACTTTTTTTGTTCTGTGCTTATGCTTGTCTTAATAGCTTCAAATGAAAGTTTTCCATTAAATTAATTGAAGATTAAAAATATAAGGAAAACATCACAAATGACCATTGTTGTGGCTTATATTACAAAGACAGCAGAAAATATAAAACTCACCAGACCAGTTTCTTTTTCTGGTAGGAAGAGAAGAAGAAAAAAAAAAAAAAAAAAAACGGGGAGGGAGGCAGTGGGAAGGGGGGCAGAGTACTTCATTTGAAGGAAGAGTGGCCAGAATAGTTTTTGGTTCGAGGCAATTTTACTCTTCTGGTCAACTAGAAATACACCCTGCCCCTGGCTCAAGATGACTAGTTTTTGTGACATTCTGCTACACTGCTACCAACTAATGCATCCACAGCTAGTTCAAAGAATAATTCTGGTCTTCAATCTTGGCTCTAAAAAATGGAAGCAACATAACTCAGCCAGTTGGTAATAATGGGACTGTGGGTGTAGCCCAGTGATGGAATCATTTGCCTAGCTAGGACTTAAAGGCCCTGGGTTCAATCCCCAGCACACACACACACACACACACACACACACACACACCATGCCTTATGTTACGCTAATTATTATTCTAGAAAGTTCTTTGGCTTCATGTCTTCCTTGGCCCTCCAGTAGTCCTGGGAGCAAAGGCTGATTTAAATCTGTCTTGCTGATGGAAAGTGGATAGATAAGTGGAAACATGTATAAGAGGATTATTTTCTAACCCAAGTATAAGGTTGGTCTTTCAAACTGTGCCACAAAACCCAAAAGCCAGAAAAGTCAGACAAATTCAATGCTAGAGCTATTTGTTTCAAAATTCTGCCTGGCAAAACCACTATAAGCTCCACCAAGTAGGAAACATCACAAAAGAAAAGGCAGAATGATAGCCAAAGGATGGAGAGCAGTGCTGTGAAATGCGGTGTTCTGGACGTGACAGGGAGCTCACACTCAGGAACTCACAGCATCTGCCTTACCTGCACAAGGCCTGTGCAAGGTCAAGTCAGCCAAAGCTCTGACATAGGTGGGCAGGTGACCTCCAGGCTCTGCCCTATGCTGAGGCGCTGCCTGCTGCCGACAGCTTTGGGAAGGAGAATCATTCTGTCTTGAGGATGTGGCTGCTAACAAGACCCACAAGCTCCAGAGGATGGCCCCATGACCTTGTTCATATGGGCAGCACTAACAGGACCGAGTGGCCTATATGAAGGAGGAGGAGGAAGTTCGGAGAAAAGAAAAGAAGGGGAAAGGAAAGTATGAAGTTGGGAGGTAGATGTGTTGAGGGAGGAAGTGAGCAGTAGACATGATCATATCTCATTATATACACACACGAAATTCTCAAAGTCAAAGATAAATGACAGTGCCTCTCACAAGCCAATGGCTGATTTCTCCAGTATGCAAAATCATGGGCATTTTAGGGCTGGAGAGACAGCTCATCAGTTAAGAGCACTTGCTGTTCTTCCAGAGGATCAAATTTGGTTCTCTGCACCACCATGGGGGCTCACACTATCTGTAATTCCAATTTTAGGGGGTTCAGCCCTCTTTTCTGGCCTCCTTGGGCACTGCATGTACATAGTCTAGAGACATACACATAAAATAAAAACCAACAAAATTTTAAAAACATATAAATCCCCCAATATACAATTCTAACAAATACATATACCAAGTGTTCTTAATAGTACTATCAACAAACATTAAAGGTTGAAAACAACCTTAATGTCCAATGTCTTAGGGTTTCGTTTCTGTAAAAATCACCGTGATCACAGCAGCTCTTATAAAGGCAAACATTTAACTGGGGCTGGCTTAAAGTGTCAGAGGTTCAGTCCATGATCACCATGGCAGGAAGCATGGCAGTCTGCAGGCAGACATGGTGCTGAAGGTGCAGAGAGACTGTCCCTCTGGGAGTGGCTGGAGCATATAAAAGACCTCAAAGGCCATCCCCAGTAGCACACTTTCTCCAACAAGGCTACACTCACTCCAGCAAGGCCACACCTCCTAATAGTGGCACTCCATATGGGCCTATTGGGGCCAATTACATTCAAACTACTACATCCACAAATAAGTGGGTTAAGAAAATCACAGTATATTTGGATAGCAAAATATTATTCAGGTGTAAAAAAGAAAAAAAGAATTGACATGTGGCTTACTAGAAATGAATCTTAAAAGCATTGTGTTAAGTGGAAGAAAACAGACACAAAAGGTCACAATAAAAAGGATCTTTTTATATGAAATAGTGGAGGTTTGGTGTCTCTTTGGTGAGGACACATTTTGGAAGTAAACACACATGATGGTTCCCACTCTATAAATGTGCTAAGTATTCTTTGATTTCCTCTTTCGATATGGCTATTTTTTAATTTTAATTTTTTTATGTATGTGGGTGTTTGCCTACATGTATGTCTGTGCACTGTACGTACACCTGCTGCCCATGGAAGCCATAATAGTATGTCAGAGCTCTTGGTTGTGAGCCTCCATGTGGGTGCTAGGAATCAGACTTAGGTCCTCTGCAAGAGCAGCCAGTGCTCTTAACCTTTGAGCCAGCCTTCCAGCCTCTGTGGTTCATTTTCTATATTATGTATTTCACCTCAGTAATAAACAAATCAATTTTTCAAGTCTATGAAAAAAAAAATTACATCAGCCTAGAGGAAAAGTTGATGAAGGCTGTGATCGACAGTCTACAGAAAGGGAACTACATATGAATGTTACACACTTTACTCATGATCAGCATCCGTCAGGCATGGCTAGATCCAGGTGCTTTAACAGGACCAACAGGACACTGTGTTTTTCTCTAACTCTCCATTTTGCCTTCCTGTAGGGTAGCAGGCTCTCCTATAAAACTGTAAAGGTGGATCCCAGCAGCTCTAAGTTCTTTCAGCCTGGTAATCCCAGCAATAAAGACAGTTTTTCCCAGAAATTCCTGCAAATACCCTAGGAATGGACAACTAACACAGGCTAGCCCTGCACCATGGCTATCACGGATGAGGGATAGGAACATAGTAAGCTTGCTCTGAGGCTATGGAATAAAGACTGTCCCAAACAATTAATTTGGTCCCAGAGGTAAGTTCCCAAAAGCAGATCAAGGTGCCATTCCAGGAAAAAAAAAAAAAAAAAAGTGTGTAAAAATGAATGTCTTGTCTGTTAAGAACCACTGTGGGACATGCAGGGTAGACCAGCAGCAGAAGTGGCACAAGTGTCATGACATCACCTGGAAGAAAGCCCCTTCTTATCCAAAGCCACAACCTTGACCACTACTAGACTACTCCCACATTCCAGATGAGGAAAGGAAGGTACAGACATTCCATAGCTAATACAGGGGAGAGCCAGGCAGGAATTCAGCACATCTGACCCCACATCGGTGTCCTGTTACACACACACACACACACACACCTGCTGAGAACACCCTGGAGACACACATAAACTCACAGGCCTGGGCACATGCTCTGCTAGGAGTCCTGCTGCCTGAAGAAAAGGTAAGTGGGGCTGAAGATATGGCTCAATTAGTAGAGTGCTTGCCTTCTGTGCTCAAAGCCTCAGATTCCATCCCCAGCATGGCAAACCCCAGAAGGGGTGGAACATGCCACTAATGCCAGCATTGGGGACATAGGTGCAGGAGAATAGGAAAGCCGAGGTCGTCTTCAACTGAATAGTGAGTTTTGGGCCAGTATGAGGTAAATGAGACCCTGTCTCAAGAAAAGAAATGGGGGGGAAAGAGGGAGGAGAGGAAGGGAGGTTGGTTGTGATACATGCCTTTAATCTCAACATTTAGAAGGCAATGGCAGGTGGGTCTCTATGAGTCCATGGCTAGCCTACTCAGTGAGTTCCACAGTGAAAACCAGTCTCAAACAAATAGAAAGAAAGAAAGAAAGAAAGAAAGAAAGAAAGAAAGAAAGAAAGAAAGAAAGAAAGAAAGAAAGAAAGAAAAAAAGAAAGAAGAAAGAAAGAGAGAGAGAGAGAGAGAGTGGGGAGAGAGATGAGAAGGAAGTGGAAGAGAGTAAAGGGAAGAAAAGCAGGAAATTCATCTCTTGGCCATCAAGACATGAGCCTGTGTGTGGTAGTGTCTAGGGGATGCTGCAGAAGTCCTATGCCTTTCCAAGAAGAACATGTTCCATTATGCAGCCCAGATGTCCCCTTTTACCATCTAAGGACTGAACAGCCCCAGGGACAGTGATTCACAGATGGCTTCAGAGTCCTGATCCTGAGGAACAGAGGAACAGGCATTTAAACACTGGAGCTTTTCGCTTCATGGCCAACAGAGTTTGCACACTTCCAAAAAGGATGAGGCATTTGGACTGTGGATTATCTCCTCCTGCTCTCTTTCCTGATCAGCTTGCTTAGAATGAAAAACTGATCTGTCCCTGTAGAGGAAACTTCCAGAGTCTGCAGTCATGTAAGAGGGTCTGTCTAATTCATGGATGGTTGGCTGCCCATCCTCATACCTCAAAACATGTCCAGTGATCTGGCTTTTGTTCCTAAGTTCCCTAATTAAGGCTACATTCTGGGCCTGGTAAGATGGCTCAGTGGCTAAGGGCACTGACTGCTCTTGCAGAGGACCCTGGTTTGATTCCTAGCACCTACATGGCAGCTCACAACAGTCTGTAACTCTAGTCTCAGGGAATCTGACACCATTTTCTGACCTCTGTGGGCACTACAAACAGTTGGTACACAGACAACAGACAGACAGTGTAGAGTACTACACTTAAAAAATATCTCAAAACAAAAAACTGATGCAAGGTCTCACTCTGTAGCTCAGGTTAGCCTCCAATCTGCTATCCTCCTCCCCTCCTTCCAATGGGTTAAACTTTTTTGTGTCCCCTTTTTACATATTGATGTCCCTGACCACAAGTATAACAGGATTTGGAGATGGGCCTGAGGAGGAAAAAAAAAATCAAGGCTAAATGAAGTCATGAGGACATGGGATGGGTCATTACGGTGGGGTTAGTATCCCTGAAAGAAAAAGGAAAAAGAGCCAGTAGAGAGTAAGTATTCTCTGTCTCTCTGTCTCTCTCTCTCTTCTCAAAATAGAAAAATGAGAAGGTAGCCATCTAGAAGCCAAGAAGAAGCCCTCACCAGAGCATGACCATGTTCTCTGGTCTCAGTTTTATACCCTCTACAACTGTGAGAAAATGTACTGTTATATAAACCATGCAATCTGTGGGTTTTGGTGTGGCATGTGGGACAGGAAGCCTGAAGAACCTTTGTTTCAAAGGTGTAGAAAACATTGTAATTGTGAAGAAAACAAAGATATTGGGAGGAAAAGCAGCTAATCCAAATGGTATGAACTAACAATTTTTATGAATTAATTTACTCACTCATTCAGACATTATCTCTTAAGTTCCTAATACGGAGTAGATGTTGAGTTAATCATGCTCACACACCAGGCAGATGTTGTCCAGACTGTCCCAAAGATCACAAGTAAATAAGCAATAATAATTCAACGTAATAGAAAAGCTCAAGGTAGTACAGGGTGTCACAGTAAGACCACCTGCAGGCTGGCTCAATGGAAGTAGTGCTTACCTAGCCTGCAGTAAGTCTTATGTTGGAGCCCTGGAGACACATAAAATTGGGTGTGGTGATGCACACCTCTAACTCCAGCTCCAGGAAGGTGGAAGCAGGAGGGTCAGTTCAAGGTCAACATGAACCGGTCTTCAAAAAAATAAAGACCAAGAAGGGAATGGTAGTGCACACCTTTAATCCCAGCACTGAGGCAGGTGGATCTTTGTGAGTTCCAGGCCAGCAAAAAAAAAAAACAAACAGAAAGACGGGTCAGGTAAGATGCATGCTGTTGCACTGAAAAGGGCGGGGCTTTGAAAGTACTACCTTGCTGTCTCCATGTGTTACATCAATGGCATCATCCTCCAGGTACTATTGATGTCTCTTTCTTTTTTGCAGATGAGAAATTGCCTCCCACAGAACAGGAATGTGGCTCCCTCTGGGGTTAGCTGCTTCCTCTTTGTCTTGTGATGCCAAGACCTCAACATTTCTCACTAGAGCACCTTCTTCAATAGCTCCCTACTGGTTTCTCTGCCTCTGTTCTTGCCTCCCTGTTACCTTTTAATCCAAGAGCCAGGCCAGTGTGTGCTTCAAATCCTAACACTCTATTATGGCCTCCACTTGAAACGGAATGCATACTTTTTCCCCTTCCCCTTCATGGCTGGGCCTCTACCCCACTATCTGACACCATCTCATAATTCTTTCTTTCCTGTTCCCTGAGCCCAGCCATTCATATATGTATATACATACACACATTCATGCATACACTCATATACATACATGCATGCATACATATTTTTTTTCTGGAATGCGCCAAGTATTGGCTGCTCAAGCAGCTGTTCCTGAGACCTTCGCTGGTGTCCTCTTCTGGAAGAGCTGGGTCCACACCTCCTTTCCAATGGCAACTCTCACATATCTCATGTCTTGCCTTCTTCATGGCATGCCAGCATATGAAGCTTATTAATGTTGCACTAGTTCACATAATGACTGTTTTCAGACACTACACTCCATGTCCCCCACCAGACCAGAATGTCTAAGATAACTTTGTGTGGTGGTGGAAGTGTCCTATACCTGTGTTGTCGTCCACTATGATATGATTTGGGGTGGCTAGTGAGCACTCCAAACAACAGATTTGACCACAAAATGAACTTCCATTTGGGTTTGGTTTTAAGGAGTTGAAATGTGGAGTCAGTCATATGTGACTGAGGTGGGGGTTAGGTTAGTGCCTGTAATGTTTTGAATGAAAATGGCCCCCATAGGCTCATAGGGAGTGGCACCTGGAGGTGTGTCCTTGTTGGAAGAAGTGTGTTACTATGGGGCTGCGCTTTGAAGTTTCGAATGCTCAAGCCAGGCCCAGTGTTGCTCACTCTTCTTGCTACCTGAGGATCTGGATGTAAAACTCTTAGCTACCTCTCCACGTCTGCCTGCATGCCACCATGCTTCCTGCCATAACAATAATAGACTAAACCTCTGAAACTGTAAGCCAGCCACAGTTAAATGCTTTCCTTTATAACAGTTGCTGTGGTCATGGTGTCTCTTCACAGCAATAAAACCCTAACTAAGACAGTGCCCTAGCAAAGCACTAAGGATGTAAGGAGGCAGGGCCCTGTCTATGATTGTCTCCCCTATAACAGTACCTGACATGTACCGTGTGGTTGAAAACATGTCCACACTGCACAGATACTGACAAATGAACCTCCTCCCCAGGACCTTTGCTTGGTCCTCCTCTCCCTATCACTGAAGCCTCTGTACCCCATCATCACCAGAGCTTGCTTGGTCCTCCTCTCCCTATCACTGAAGCCTCTGTACCCCATCATCACCAGAGCTTGCTTGGTCCTCCTCTCCCTATCACTGAAGTCTCTGTACCCCATCATCACCAGAGTTTGCTTTCTGCACTGACCTTAGAGATTTGGCAGAAGCACCAGGTGCCAGGGCAGCAGAGTCAATTACTCCCTCCACTGCACTCCATTTGGAGCCCAACACCCCCTGTGCGGAGGTGGGGTGGTAATGAGGCCTTACCAGGCTCCAGTAAACACTGCAGCTGTTTCCTATCCAGTCATCTGGGCTTTATGGAATGTGGAAATGGCTGGGCCTATAAATCCATGTGAATCGTTCTATTCGTCTCCTCCTCCTCCTCCTCTGTGTAATGTTGGAAGGCAGGAGGAGGGAGAATAAGTCAGTGTCAGGTCAAGAGGCTGAATTCAATTAAAATGGTTTTTGGACTCAATCGCTTTAGGAAATGAAATCAGCATCAGGCTGAATAATATATTCTTTTGCAAGTTAGGATCCCTCCTGGGTTCTCTTTAAGCAGAAAGATAATTCAGAACAGACGTTAAGTCCGGTTTTAATGTCTACTCGGTGAGGATTAGGCCATCTACATTATCTCACAGTGTTAAGACCGAGTTCCCCAGCACCACCGCCCCTCCAACAGCCCTAAGTGATAACTGAGAAAGATGCAGCCTCCAAGGCCTCTAGAAAGTACCTTGTGAAACCGTGCCCAGGGCTACCTGGGAAAAGGGTAGATATGGATGCTTCCTGGTATCAATGAACACAGAGAATCACAGAACGGAGAGGCAACTGTTTGAGAGACAGAACAAACTGAGCAACTGAGCTCAACACCACAAAAATGTCTCAAAAGTCATGCTTCCCAGAGAATCTAGATCTTGCTGCAGGCGATAAACATATGAAGGGGCCCAGTGCTGATACATCAGAAGGGAACTCCTGGGCCTGTCCCAAGAGGCTGGGGTACTCTTAGGAGTGGTTTACAGCAGTTAAGTATGACTCCTCAGTTTTCCATGGTACAGCTCTAGAACTGCCTGTGATGTGATCTAACGTCTCACAGCAAAACAGCTCTCTCTCAGGGCTGAATTTTGCCCTGGGTTTTGTTTGAAGGGGCTGAAGTGTAAACAGCCACATGTGCTGTGGGTCTGTACACTGGACAGTGCCACTCCACCAGTGTAAGGAGGCAGAAGCCAACGGTGTCTGTGGTTATCTCTCTACAACAGTGCCTGACACGGTAGCAGGTGTCGTAGTGTTCGTAGGGGAAAGTGTTTGTGATGCCGTGGGGATGGGGCATACCCCTAGAGTCTCATGGACAGTGCTCCTGGGTATCAGGTGCACTGAAATGTATAAGCTAGCATTTAGGAAGCCCTGACAATGTACAAGCTTGAACACAAAGCCATTTCCAATATAATCTCAGTTAATTGCCCCAACAGCTCTAAAATAACTATAATATCCCCATTTCATAGATTATAAAATTGTGGAGTGGGGGGAATGTCTCTGAGAGGGTAAAGTCACATTTCACATTAGAGAGAATCGTGGAAAGCTGAGGTGGCTACTAGCCACCATGAAGCAAGGACCTGAGGCCCTCATTCCAACAGCCTATAGGAAAGTTTGTCCTATCAAAACCACAGATATTATCTTAGGAGGGAATTGGCTATGGACTGAACTGTACCCCTCACAAACCAAACCCATATGTGGATATGATGGTATTTGGAAAGGTAAGTCATCAGATTAGTGGTCTCAGGGCGGGATTAGTATCCTTAGGGAACCAAAAAGAAAAGATGATTTTCAAATACTGATATAGCAAAAACTTTGCAGGGCTTCTTAACCCATTTCTGAACCCCAGCCCTGAAGCAGGGCTGGAAATTTTATATATCTAGGTTCTACTAAAGTTGTCAGTCTGGATACCATACTTTGAGAACCTCTATTTACAAATATACGGAGAGGGCTGAGAAGGTGGGTCAATGGGTCCAGCATTTGCCTTGCATGCATGGGAACCTAAAATAGATTCCTCTGACCCTATGTAAAGCCATGTACAGGAGCACACACATGTAACCCCAGAATGCCTATCATATAACACAAAGCAAAAACCAGGAGAATTCCTGGAATCCTGTGGGACAGCTACCCTGACTTAACACAGCAGTAAACAAAGAATGTCGCTAAGGATGATAATTTTTTAATAATTATTTTGAAACTCTAATATAATTATATTATTTCCCCCTTCCATTTCCTTTCTCTAAACCTACCATATACTCCTCCTTGCTCTCTTTCCAATTCATGGCCTTTTTTTTCATTAATTATTGTTACATATATATAGCACACACACGTATATATATGTATACATATACAAATACATTTCTAAATATAATCTGCTCCGTCTACATAATGTTCCTTGTCAGTTTATTTTGGGACTGACCATTTGGTACTAGGTAAGCAGGCCTGTATGCTCTTCCCTAGGTAGGCCTACTTCTCCCATCTCAGCTTTCCTGTACTTTTTGAGGCTTCCTGGGCTTTCCCTAACTACTCCAGCATTCCTACTGTTGTGATTTTGTTAGTTTATGTTTAGACAGCCATGCTGGTAAGACTTTATGGGTACGACTTCTGACATTCATAGGAGACACCATCTCACAGAAAACTTACTGATCTTCTGTATCTTATAACCTTTCTGCCTCCTCTTCCTCAATGATCTCTGAGCCTTGGGGAAGGAGTTTTATTGTAGGTGTATCTGGTACCTGACAGTACCAGAGTACCTGATATGTACCATGTGGTTGTAACACATGTTCCACAACTCTGCATTTTTATTGTTTGTAGTTTTCTGTAATGGTTTCTGTCCGTGGCAAAGAGAAGTTTCCTTGATGAGGGATGAGGACTACACTTATCTGCGGGTTCAAGGACAAACACTTAGAAAGTGGTTAAGGGTTGTGCTGGTTTAGTAAAGTGATGGCTGTAGGTTTTCCTCCAAGACCCATGACCTCATGAGTCCTTTGTAGTTGGCTAGGTTTCTAATACCAGGTATGATTTCCCTCTTGTTGGGCGAGCTTTAAATCCAATTAGAGAACTTCCAGTGACAGCCAAGGTATGTGTGCCACTATTGCACTCTTAGGGCTATCACGCCATGCTGGTCATTGTTGTGGTTTCCAGACATCATAGCTGGGTAGGACTCTTGCTTCCCTCACTTAGAAGCTTACATGGTTCCTTCTGGTACCATGAAAGTTGGTCCTCAGGGAGAAGGCTTTCAAATCAGTTTCAGCTCAGGGGCCTCTGGGCCCTGCATGTGAAGTATATGGTGTTCTTCATCAGTAGAAACTTATCTTACATCTCTGGAAGTCTCTTGGACAATCCTGACAAATACTCAAAAGAGGCTTCATATGTCTAGTATTGAAGTTTATGTTAGGTGGTCTTTGTCTTTTGGAAGGAGCATTGTAGACCCAGATGGAAAATTTTCATTTAAATTATATATGTAATGTGCATTTATACAAAGAATTATGAGTGTTATAGATTTTAATGCCATATAATATTACTATATTATATTTAATATTGATAATAAAATTATATGTGTTAGCTGGATGTGGTGGCACATGCCTATAATCCCAGCACTCAGGGAGGCAAAAGCAGGCAGATCTCTATGAGTTCAAGGCCAGCCTGGTCTACCAGGACAACCAGGGATATGTAGTGAGACCCTGTCTCAAAAAAAAAAAAAAGTGTATGTGTTTTATGATTAATTTAAAATACATTAAAAAGAAAAAAAGAATCTGCTTCAGGGGCTGGAGAGATGGCTCAGAGGTTAAGGGCACCAATTGCTTTTCCAGAGGTCCTGAGTTCAATGCCCAGCAACCACATGGTGGCTCACAACCATCTATAATGAGATCTGGTGCCCTCTGTTGGCCTGCAGGCAGACCACTGTATACATAACAAATAAAATAAATACTAAAAAAAGAATAAAATACATGAGTAGCATTACAGAAATAAAGTTAATCCTTAGATACATGTGTATCAAAGTCATTCCTCTTGCATGTAAAATTAAATATCAGACAAAACTAATCCATAGTGATCAATATAAAACTTGACTGCTATAGAGATAGAAGGGTCTACCAGAAAGGGTGATAAAGAATAATGAGTAAGAGATATGCTTACCTTAATGGGCACAGTAATCCCTCAGGTGAATATATCTATAGAAACTAATCAAGTTGTGAATGCTTTATACATTATTCTATGTGAAATTTAACTCATTAGAAAAAGTCATTGTAGGGGTTGGAGAGATAGCTCAGAGGTTAAGAGCATTGGCTGTTCTTCCAGAGATCTTGAGTTCAATTCCCAGCACCCACATGGTAGTTTACAAGCATCTGTAAGGAGATCTGGTGCCCTCTTTTGGTGTTCAGGTGTACAAGCAGGCAGAACACTAAGATAGATGATAGATAGATAGATAGATAGATCTTTTAAGAAAGAAAGAAAGAAAGAAAGAAAGAAAGAAAGAAAGAAAGGAAGGAAGGAAGGAAGGAAGGAAGGAAGGAAGGAAGGAAGGAAGGAAGCAAGAAAGCAAGAAAGCAAGAAAGAAAGAAAGAAAGAAAGAAAGAAAGAAAGAAAGAAAGAAAGAAAGAAAGAAAGCCACTGTGGTCAGCAAAAGTGTCATACAGCATAGATACCACAGTCCATACACCTATGTGACAGCTAAAGTTATATGTATGCAAAAATGGTAGATATCCAAGAGTGCTGACCAGATAACAGCACAGGAACTGGAAATTGAGCAGAAGAGATGTTGGAGTACAATAAAGCTTCATTTCCATTTTTGCTGCTATAGTATTATTTGAGCAGAGAATTTTTTTTTAAATTCAGTTCCTTTTTGTTAATGCTGCTGGTGTTTTGTGCTACTGTTCCAGGAAACTCAACACTTCTGACATCAATAATTACAGAAAACAAAAACAAAGGATTGGCAGAGAAAGTATGAGTGATATGCCACACAGGGTTTCCTTTGTTTTGGTTTGTTATTGTTGTTGCCTGTGCATTTGGACTGAAGCCCTCACTTTGCCAATGTCCCAAATGCTGGCTGTCGAGCCAGCATACGCAATTTTGGCTCTCCTCAACTCAAGATGGCCCTGAATCCAGGTGACTTATCTGACCTATGGGAAAGAACCTCCCTCAGGGGCCTTTTTCGAATGACTACTAGAGAGAAGACTCATACCACCCCTTGATGTGGGTGACACTGACCATCCCAGTGTCAGAAATTCCCATGGAACTGGCAGTCAGCTGCACTCACACCCTCAGAGGTACCCTTGCTAGAAGGGTCCTATGAATTTGCATACACCCCACTAATGTGGAGATGGGAATCCAGTGTAGGACTATTGTGCCCTACTGAGAGCAAGCCACAATTTCTTATGGTTGGGTTTGTGTTCCATGACTGGCCTTGCTTACAAGACAAAAGAACGCTGAAGCAAAAACATGCCAGCTAAGGAGGAAAAAGATAGAGTAGCAGAGGGCTTGGCAATGTGAGGGTAATTTTATTCTTCTGTCCTGCCTCCTGGAACTTAAGTCCATAGAAAATGAGCTAAGAAAGACTACACTGGAGCTGAAGAGATGGATGGCTCAACAGTTGAGAACACTGGCTATTCCTCCAAAGGACCTGGCTTCAATTTTCAGCACCCCAAGAGCAGGTCACAACCATTCATTACTCCAGTCCTGGGGATGTGATGCCCTCTTCTGGCCTCTGTGAGCACTCCACGCACATGGCACACATCCATGCAGGCAAAACACTCATACACATAAAAATAATAAAAATAATAACTTTTTTTTAAAAAAGTGTGAACTTGAGGGACGTTCCCATTATTACCACAAAAGTTTCACCTGACCTTACAGAGTACCTGAAACCATGGGAAGGAGACACAGAATTCTTTCCTGAGCATAAAGTCACTATTGATGTCACTTTGTTGAAATGGCTACATGACATTGAAGAGAGTCCTTCTCTTCCTGTGGGGGGATAAGAAGAAAAAGCAGAAGAAGTAGTAGTAGTCATATGAATGGTTTCTTTCAAATCTGAGGGGAAAATATGTCTTAAGAGTAGCCAAATGGGAAAAACCTAGAAGCATTTCCTCTAGGAATTGGTCAAGGTTTTTCCATTACCTCAACTCCATTTTTTTCTTTTTTTTTTAATTGATTTTTATTTTATGTGTAGGGATGCTTTGTCTGCAAGTATATATGTGTGCCACATGCATGCAGTGTCCATGGACGTCAGAAGAGACTTCAGATCCCCTGGAACTGGATTTATGGACAGTAAAGAGCTGCTGTGTGAGGAGACAGCTTCCTGAACAGAACACCAACAGCACAGGCTCTAAGATCAACAATTAATAAATGGAACCTCATGAAACTGAAAAGCTTCTGTAAAGCAAAAGACACTGTCGTCAGAACAAAACAACAGCCTACCGACTGGGAAAGGATCTTCACCAACCCTATATCTGAACAGAGGGCTGATATCCAGCATATATAAAGAACGAAAGAAGTTAAAAAGCAATAAATCAAGCAATCCAATTTAAAAAATGGGGTACAGAGCTAAACAGAGAATTCTCTATAGAGGAATACAGAATGGCAGAGAAACACTTAAAGAGATGCTCAACGTCCTTAGCCATCAGAGAGATGCAAATCAAAATGACCCTGAGATTTCACCTTACACCCATCAGAATGGCTAAGATCAAAAATGCAAGTGACAACACATGCTGGAGAGGTTGTGGAGAAAGGGGAACTCTCCTCCATTGCTGGTGGGAATGTAAACTTGTACAACTACCTTGGAAGTCAATCTGGCACTTTCTCAGACAATTAGGAATAGTGCTTCCTCAAGATCCAGCTATACCACTCCTAGGCATATACCCAAAATTTGCTCAAGTACACAACAAGGACATTTGCGCAACCATGTTTGTAGCAGCTTTATTTGTAATAGCCAGAACCTGGAAACAACCCAGATGTCCCTCAATGGAGGAATGGATACAGAAATTGTGGTGTTTTTACACAATGGAATACTACTCAGCAATCAAAAATGAGGAAATCATGAAATTTGCAGGCAAATGGTGGGATTTAGAAAAGATCATTCTGAGTGAGGTATCCCAGAAGCAAAAAGACACACATGGTATATACTCACTCATATAGTCCTATAAGATATGATAAACATAATGAAATCTATACACCTAGAGAAGATAAACAAGAAAGAGGACATGGGGTAAGATGATCAACCCTCACTTAGAAAGACAAATGGGATGTGCATTGGATGTAGGAGAAAACAAGTAACAGGACAGGAGCCTACCGCAGAGGGCCCCTGAAAGACTCTACCTAGCAGTGTGTCAAAGCAGATGCTAAGACTCATAACCAAACTTTCGGCAGAGTGCAGGGAATCATATGAAAGAAGGGGGAGTTTGTATGACATGGAAAGGATCGGAGCTCTACAAGGACCAAATATATCTGGGTACAGGGTCTTTTCTGAGACTGACACTCCACCAAAGACCATGTATGGATATAACCTAGAACCTCTGCTCAGATGTAGCCCATGGTAGCTCAGTAACCAAGTGGGTTTCCTTAGTAAGGGGAACAGAGACTATTTCTGACAGGAACTCAATGGTAGGTTCTTTGACCTCCCCACCCCCCAAGGGAGGAGCAGCCCTGCTAGGCCACAGAGGAGGACTTTGCAGCCAGTCCTGAAGATACCTGATAAAACAGGGTCAGATGAAAGGGGAGGAGGTCCTCCCCAATCAGTGGACTTGGAAAGGGGCAGGGAGGAGATGAGGGAGGGAGGGAGGGTTTGGGAGGGAATGAGGGAGCAGGATACAGCTGGGATACAGAGTTAATAAGATGTAAATAATAATAATAATAACAATAATAATAATAATAAAAAGAGCTGCTGTGTGGGTGCTGGGAATCGAATCTGGGCCACTGGAAGAGTAACAAGTGTTCATAATCACTGAGCCTTCTCACCAGCCCTATGTCCTCCACTCCTACTCAACATAGCACTTAAATTCCTGGCTAGAGTACTAAAACACAAGGAAAGAAGGAAGGAAGGAAGGAAGGAAGGAAGGAAGGAAGGAAGGAAGGAAGGAAGGAAGGAAGGAAGGAAGGAAGGAAAGGGTATAAATTTTTACAGAAGTCAGACTGTCCCTACTGCCATATAACTACCATATGCTGACAACCATGCCACTGGAACTCTGGAAAATTATACCCATTTTCAGATGGCAAGAGCCTTCGCTTAAAAAAAAATCTGTAAGAGTCCACTAGAATATAAAACTAAGCCAGGCAGTGGTAGCACATGCCTTTAATCCCAGCACTCAGGAGGCAGAGGCAGGGGGATCTCTATAAGTTCCAGGCCAGTTTGGTCTACAGAGCGAGTTCCATGACAGCCAGGGCTTGTTGCACAGAAAAACTCTGTAAAAAAGAAAAAGAAAAAAAACAATAAGAGACTTGATGAACTCTTTCAGCAAAGAAACAAGACATAGCAACCACCAGCCTTTTACATACTGAAAGCAAACCAAACACAAAGAAACCAGGGAATCTTATTCACAACAGTTTCAAAAGAAATAAAATCCTGATAATAAATTTGATCTCTATAAAGAAATCCTCAAGGCAGTGAAGAAAGGCTTGAGGAAGTCTCTAGAAGATGGAAAGATCCCTCATATTCATTTACTAGCAGAATTAACACTGTGAAAAATAACAATACATTATCAAAAGCAATCCACGATGCACAAAAAAACATTTCAAAATACAACAAAGGCCTTAGTGTGGGACCTGAAATTCAGCTACAGAAAAAGCATTTTCAAGTGAAGACATAACTTGATATTATATAAACTAAGAAAAAAAAAAAAAAAAACCCTTCGCAAAGCAAGGGAAGTAATGACCAGAGTGACACGGCCAAAGGAATGGAAGAAAATCCTTGTATCAGACAGGGCATTAACATCTAAAATTAATGTTAATTAATATCTATAACTTAAAAATTAAATACTGAAACCAAGGCAGCCAATGAATAAATTGGCTAGGGTTGGCAAGATAAAGGGACTCTCCAACGAGCCTTAAAATAATCTACGTTTGATCCTTGGGGCCAGCATGGTAGAAGGAAAGAAACAACTTCTACATTGCCTGACTGCAGCACCCACACATGCCCATACACACAAAGTAAACTTAATAAATAAAGCACAAAATAACTGAACCGGACATACAATTCACAAGGTCCCAGAAACAGCCAGTTAGCACTTCCTTAGTCATCAGACAAATGCTCATCAAAACTGATGTACGGGGCTAGGGAGATGGGAAGATGACTTGTGGCAGATGGAGGCTCTGGTTACTCTTCCAGATGATCTGAGTTCAAGTCGTAGCGCCCACATGGTAGCTCAAAAGTGTCTATATAACTCCATCTCCAGGGATCCAACACCCTCTCCTGGCCTTCATGGGCACCAGCCAAACACATGTTGCACAGACATATAAGCAGGTAAGGCAACCATTCACATTAGATTAAAAATGGATATTTTGAAAATATGTAAATAAATAAAACTGCTCTCTGAGATTCCAGCTCATCCTAGACAAATGGCACAAAAAATGATAATGAAGTAAATGGCATTAAACGCTGGCGATGATCTGGAGAAAAGAGGAGCCCTTACTCATTGCTGGTGGGAATATAAACCTGTGCAGCCACCGTGGAAATCTCCATGGAGCTTCCTCAAAAGGCTGAAAACAGAACTACCAGGTGACTCAGCTGTGCCACTCCCGGATACACAAGAACAGGCCTTCATGTCAACAAAGCACAGAGATGCTGGCACATCCATGGTTGTTGCTGTGCCTCTCACAACAGCCAGGAAGTGGAGACAGATCAGATACCAATCAGCAGATGAGTGGTGTGTAGCTGAAAATAAAAACAAAGTCATGACATCTGCAGGAAAATCGTGATGTTACAGTGAATAAGACAGGCTCAAGGAAGAAAATGTCATGTTTTCCCATGTATGTGGAAATGTGTATGTGTGTGTGCACGTGTGTATGAGTGTGTTTATATACATGGGTGTGTTTGTAGGTCATGACACTAGCAAAGGATCATGATCGGGCTAGGAAGAAATTTTGGGAGGGGAGAAAGAGGGTACTGGGATGCATATGATAAAAAAGCAGAAAGGTGAGTGTCTAAAGAGAGAAAGAAAGCCTGAGGGAAGCAGGAAGTATGGAGGGGAGGGGAGCAATGAGAGGGGAAGAAGTGCCAAAGGAAGTACAATGAGTACGTGAAAACACTGTAATGGAACCGTTACTTCTGCTTGACTGAATAAAAAAAAAAATTTTTTTTTTGAAACAAGGCCTCACCTGGCTGACCTGGAACTGATTATTTAGACCAGGCTGGCTTGGAACTCACAGAGATCCTCCTGCCTCTGCCTCCCAAGCACTAGTGTAAATGGTAAATTTTAGAACCACTACACCTGGCTCTAAAAAAACCAAACAAACAAAAAAAAGTAAGGAATGGCTGGGAGATGACCAAGACATAAAGCACTGGCTGACGCTGCATGAGAACCCAAGTTTGAAACCCCAAACTCACATATTTTTAAGAATGTGGGCATTGTGGCACGTGATTCTAAGCCCAGCTCTGAAGAAACAGCCCTGTTCACCAGGGCTTACTGGCCAGCTCGCCTATCCTAACTAAAATGTTTCAGGCCGATGAGAGACCCTGTCTCAAAAAAACAAAACAACAACAACAAAAAGCAGGTGCAGGGCTTGAGGAATCACATCAGTTTGCTCTCTGGCCTCCACACATGCTCAGCCATCCATGCGCACCCACATAAGCACGCAAACACACGGTAAATGAACAAATGCACACCCTGCACACGTCTGTTTTGTATGATGTTTCTTACTGTGTGCATCACAGGTTTGACTGAGTTCTGCAGTGCGGCTATCCTAATGTCAGACGACTACAGTGTGCTGGCTGTGCCAGGAGACCCTTCGTCTCAGTGCTTCAGAGCATGGGACAGGGAATTAGGTGTTTGAGTTTAGCCTGAGCTACACAGCAAGCTCCAGACCACGCTGGGCCATATAAGAGACCCTACCTCAGAAAATAATAATAATAAAATACAATGTTTTTTTTAATTTAAAGATATATTTTTATTTTTTAATTTTCTTTCTCTCTCTCTCTCTCTTTCTCTCTCTCTCTCGTGTGTGTGTGTGTGTGTGTGTGTGTGTGTGTGTGTGTATGTAAGCATGTATGCATGCACTTCTGTGTCTATATATACGTGAATGCAGTTGCCTGGGGAGGCCAGAAAATAATGTCAGATGCCCTGGAGCTAGAGTTGTTGTGAGCAGCCAGATGTGGATACTGGGAACTGGACTCAAGAGCACTATGCACTCTTAACAGTGGTAAACCTCTCTCCAGCCACCATTTGCTCATATTTTTTTAAATCCAGTTGTGTATTACTGAATTTTCCATCACTATAACAAGCATCTGAGATAATCAACCTGAAAAAGGAAAGGGATTGTTGGGGCTCACAGTTCTAGAGGGTTACACCCATGGTTGTTTGGTCCTGTTTCTTTAGACCTATAGAAGTAGAAAATGGCTCACCTAGTGGCCCCAGGAAGGAAAAGAGAAGGAAGAAGGCAACAAAATCCCACAAGTTCCCTCAAAGACCTCACACTAGGCCCCCACCTTACAGTTTTACAACCTCCTGGTAGCATCAGGCTGGGAAACAGCATGAGCTCTTGGGGACACTAAAAATCCAAATCACAGCAAGTCTGATTTGTTATTGCTGGGCCACAGAAACTCTTGCCATAGCCTGGATACTGACCCTATGTTAGGCACTGCATTGGTAAGCACTGTCTCCTACAGCATGGATGTACTTCATTTCAAGTTTTGGTGCCAGCTAATTTGCCTATTCTGTTGTTATTTTTGTCTCTTCTCTTAGTGTCATTGCCAAAAAAATAATTACCACATCAACTGACCAGATGTCAAGATTTCCTACATGTATCTCTACGCTTTTCTTCCTTTGAGACAGGATTTCAATAGGTCATCCAGCCTGGTAGGGAGTTTCCTGTGTAGCCCAGGCTACTGTAGAACAAACTGTCCTGCC
The DNA here is from genome assembly GCF_030254825.1 of Meriones unguiculatus. NCBI lineage: Eukaryota > Metazoa > Chordata > Mammalia > Rodentia > Muridae > Meriones > Meriones unguiculatus. Next base: position 103,828,346 of record NC_083353.1, read on the forward strand.
CCCCCCAACTCCTGTGTGCTGAGAACACAGGCATGTACTACCACAACTGGTACCTTCATGTTCCCTCTAAAAGTATAGTTTTAACTCTTACATGTGCAACTCTGATCTGTTTTGAACGAATTTTTTGTCTAAAGTGAATTACAAAGACATGATTTCATTCTTTTCCCAAAATCATTTCTTGGAAAGACCATCTTTTCTCCACCAAATAGTTTCTTTATCATGTTGAATATCATTTGACGATGTATGTGAGGGAATGTTCCTGGGTCCTTCATTCTGTACAAAACAGAATGGCTTCTCTGTCTTCCTCTGTGCAGGTGAACATGTTTTAATATCCTTTTAGAATAATTCTGCCCAGGGATGGGGATGGAGTTCAGTTGGTAGAATACTTGCCTACCATATTCAAATCCTGAGACTCAAATCCTGACACCACATAAACCAGACACAGTGGCACACATCTGTAATCCCAGTATTCAGAAGGTGGAGGCAAGAGAATCAGAAGTTCACATCAAACCTATGAGATGGCACAACAGGTAAAAAGCCTGGAGTCCTAAGTTACATTTGAAGAACCTATGGTAGAAGAAGAGAACTGACTTCTAAGATGTTCTCTGATGTTCAAATGCGTGCTATGGCATGTGCATATGTGTTGCATGTGCATATGTGCATACACACACAGCTATAAAACCCCACATATACACAAATAATAAATTAAATTAAATAAGAAGTTCAAAATCATGCTAAGATAGGGCAAGACAGTGTAGAGGTTCCTCCATCTTGTATTCTTGCTGAGGCCATTTTTAGATATAATCTCCTTGATGGAGAATCCTGTGGGAAATTACCCAACCGTATTATTCTAGGAACTCAAGGTCAAGATGCCCCAGCTAATTTATCTTAGCTTCTGCTAAACTGCCTGCTTGTGCAGAACCCCCGCAAGCTAACTGCTTATCTTAGCTTCTGTTAAATTGCTTGCTTGCTCGAAGCCCCTGCAGCTGTAGAGTGAGAGGCCAAGCTGTGCTTTCTGCCTTCAAAAATCCTGTGCTCTGGACATTCAGTGCTACACTTTAGTCCTGGATACCTGAGTGTGGTCCCAGCTGGCTGGTTTAAAGACTTTTAAATTGGCTATAAACTGTGTCTGAGTGGTCATCTCTGGTGGGCTCCTCATAACAACACTTAGCTACATAGTAAGTTTGAGGCTAGCCTGGGCTACCTGAAGTCCTTTCAGAAGGAGGAAGAGAGGAGGAGGAGAGAACAAATATTATCTTCAGTCTCCTAGAACAAAGGTTTTCTACTCTACTTTTATCTGCTTCTGTACCTGCTCTACAAAATAAATAAATAAACAAATGAATGAATGAATGAATGCCTTGTAGCCTTGGAACCTAAGAGTACCTGGTACACAACAGGAGTTTATTATGGTTGCTTTAATGTCAATTCAACTCTACACAAATTAGAATCACCTGAACAGGGAACCTCACCTGAAGAACTGTCCTGACTGCCTTGATTGGCATGGGAAGATCCTTCTGGTAGGAGCTTAGATAAAAGGGTTCAGAAGAATGGTTATTCTGCCTTATGTGGCCTCCTTCTTATTGGAGAGTTGATTCACTCTGTTGTTGTCTCCCCAGTGAGAGCTATTCTGGGATGACTTAAGTACCCAGCCTCAAGGACTGAGTACTTGATTCTCAGTGGCTTCGGTGTTATTTGGTTGTTGTTACTATTCTAAAGCTCACTTAGTAAGCTCCAGTGTGTGTGAGTGTGTGTTCATCTGCCTGGTTCTGTTCCTCTAGGGATCCCTGACTAAAGCAAAGCTTAACCCGGTACAAAACTTCGTGCTCACCTCTTCCCCTTGAAAGGAAGTTTCTATTTCCATTCATCTTCAAAAAAGGTTGGAGATCCAAGATGGCGGCGACAATCACACACCATTGCTGAGGCAGAGGATTTGAAGCTCCAAAATTGCACCTCATGGAACCTTCTCCAATATAGACTATATAGTTGGTCACAAAGCAAGCCTCAACAGATATAAGAAGATTGAAATAATCCCCTGTATTCTATCTGACCATCATGGACTAAAGCTGGACCTCAACAACAATGGAAATAGCAAAAAGCCTACACACACATGGAAACTGAACAACTCATTACTGAATGACAGCTGGGTTAAGGAAGAAATAAAGAAAAAAATTAAAGTCTTCCTAGAATTCAATGAAAATGAAGGTACAACATACCCAAATTTATGGGACACAATAAAAGCAGTACTCAGAGGAAAATTCATAGCACTAAGTACCTTTAAGAAGAAATTTTAACATCTCATACAAGCAACTTGTATGGCCCAACTGAAAGCCCTAGGGGAAAAAAAAGAAGCAGATACACCCAAGAGGAGCAGATGGCTGGAAATAATCAAACTCAGGCTGAAATCAATCAGAAACAAATAAAACTATTCAAAGAACCAAGAGCTGGTTCTTTGAGAAAATCAACAAGATAGGCAAACCCTTAGCCAAACTAAATAAAAAGCAGAGAGAAACTATCCAAATCAGCAAAATCAGAAAAGAAAAGGGGGACATAACAACAGACACTGAGGAAATCCAAACAACCATTAGGTCATACTACAAAAGCCTATATGTGACAAAATTTGAAAATCTAAAAGAAATGGACAATTTTCTTGATAGATTCCATCTACTAAAATTAAGTCAAGATCAGGTAGAAATATTGAATAGCTCTATATTCCCCAAGAAAATTGAAGTAGTCGTCAACAGTCTCCCTTCCAAAAAAACCCTAAACCAGATGGTTTCATCGCAGAATTCTACCAGACCTTCAAAGAAGTGCTAACTCCAATTCTCTTCAAACTATTCCACAAAATAGAAAGAGAAGGAACATTACCAAACTCATTCTATAAAGCCACAGTCACCTTGATACCTAAACCACACAAAGACCCAACAAAAAAAGAGAACTTTAGACCTATCTCTCTCTAATGAACACTGATGTAAAAATACTCAATAAAATACTTGCAAATTGAATCCAAGAACACATAAAAGATATCATCCACCATGACAAAATAGGCTTCATCCCAGGCATGAAACAGCGGTTCAATATATGGAAATCCATCAATATAATCCACCATATAAACAAATTGAAAGAGAAAAATCACATGATCATTTGATCATCTCCTTAGATGCCGAAAAAGCATTCGACAAAATCCAACATCCATTCATGTTTAAAGTGTTGGAGAGATCAGGGATACAAGGCACATACCTAAACATACAATATACAGCAAGCCTATACCCAACATCAAACTCACTGGAGAGAAACATAAATCAATCCCACTGAAATCAGGGACAAGGCAAGGCTGACCACTCTCTCCATATCTCTTCAACATAGTACTTGAAGTCCTAGCTAGAGCAATAAAACAACTAAAGGAGATCAAGGGGATACAAATCAGAAAGGAAGAACTCAAAGCTTCACTATTCACAGATGATATGATAGTGCACCTGAGTGACCCCAAAAATTCAACCAGAGAACTCTTTCAGCTGATAAACACCTTCAGCAAAGTGGCTGGATACAAAGTTAACTCAAAAAAATCAGAAGCCCTCCTGTATACCCAATACAAAAGGGCCAAGAAAGAAATCAGGGAAACAACACCCTTCACAATAGCCACTAATAACATAAAGTACCTTGGGGTGACTCTAACCAAGCAGGTGAAAGACCTGTTTGAAAAAAACTTCAGACCTCTGAAGAAAGAAATTAAGGAAGATATCAGAAGATGGGCAGATCTCCTGTGCTCATGGATTGGTAGGATTAACATAGTGAAAATGACCATTCTGCCAAAAGCAATCTACAGATTCAATGCAATTCCCATCAAAATACCAACACAATTCTTTACAGACCTTGAAAGAAAAATTATCAACTTCATATGGAGAAACAAAAAACCCAGAATTTCCAAAATGATCTTGTATAATAACAGGTCATCTGGAGATATCTCCATCCCTGATTTCAAGCTGTATTACAGAGCAATAGTAAAAAAAAACTATGCATGGTATTGGCATAGAAGCAGAAAGGTGGATCAATGGAACCGAATAGAAGACCCAGAAATAAACCCACACACCTATGAATACTTGATTTTTGACAAAGAAGCCAAAACCATTCAATAGAAAAAAGACAGCATCTTCAACAAATGATGCTGGTCCAACTGGATGTCTACATGTAGAAAATGAAAATAGATCCATATTTATCACCCTGCACAAAACTAAAGTCCAAGGGGATCAAAGACCTCAACATAAAACCAGACACACTAAATCGGTTAGAAGAAAAAGTGGGGAAGAGCCTAGAACTCATTCACATAGAAGACAACTGAACAGAACACAAACAGCACAAGGTCTAAGAGCAACAATTAATAAATGGAACCTCATGAAACTGAAAAGCTTCTGTAAAACAAGACACTGTCGTCAGAACAAAACAACAGCCTACCGACTAGGAAAGGATCTTCACCAATCCTATATCTGAACAGAGGGCTGATATCCAGAATATATAAAGAACTCAAGAAGTTAAAAGGCAATAAATCAAGCAATTCAATTTAAAAAATGGGGTACAGAGCTAAACAGAGAATTCTCTATAGAGGAATACAGAATGGCAGAGAAACACTTAAAGAGATGCTCAACATCCTTAGCCATCAGAGAGATGCAAATCAAAATGACCCTGAGATTTCACCATCAGAATGGCTAAGATCAAAAACACAAGTGACAACACATGCTGAAGAGGTTGTGGAGAAAGGGGAACTCTCCTCCATTGCTGGTGGGAATGTAAACTTGTACAACCATTTTGGAAATCAATCTGGCACTTTCTCAGACAATTAGGAATAGTGTTTCCTTAAGATCCAGCTATATCACTCCTAGACATATATCCAATATGCTCAAGTATACAACAAGGACATTTGCTCAACCATGTTCATAGCAGCTTTATTCATAAGAGCCAGAATCTGGAAACAACCCAGATATCCCTCAATGCCGGAATGGATACAGAATTTGTGGCACATTTACACAATGGAATACTACTCAGCAATTAAAAGCAAGGAAATCATAAAATTTGCAGGCAAATGGAGGGATCTAGAAAAGATCATCCTGAGTGAGGTATCTCAGAAGCAGAAAGACACACTTATAAGTGGATATTAGACATTTACTATAGAATAAACATACTAAAATATGTACACCTAAAGAAGCTAAGCAAGGAGGACCTTGGGTAAGATGCTCAATCCTCATTGAGAAAGGCAAATGGGATAGATATTGGAAGAGAGTGAAAACAAGTAACAAGACAGGAGCCTACCACAGAGGACCTCTGAAAGACTCTACCTAGCAATGTCTCAAAGCAGATGCTGAGACTCATAACCAAACCTTCAGCAGAGTGCAGGGAATCTAACTCCCCCTTCTTTCATATGATGACCTGGAGAGGACAGGAGTGCCACAAGGACCAAATATATCAGGGCACAGGGGTCTTTCATGAGACTGTTTCTCCAACCAAGAACCATGTATAGATATAACCTAGAACCCCTGCTCAGATGTAGCCCACGGTAGCTCAGTACCCAAGTGGGTTTTCCTAGTAAGGGGAACAGGGACTATTTCTGACATAAACTCAATGGCTGGCTCTTTGACCCATCCCTACCCCCTACCTCCCCACTGAGGGAGGAACAGCCTTGGTAGGCCACAGAGGAAGACATTTCAGCCAGTTCTGAAGATACCTGATAAGCTAGGGTCAGATGGAAGTGGAAGAGGACCTCCCTATCAGTGGACTTGGAAAGGGGCAAGGAGGAGATGAGAGAGGGAAGGCAGGATTGGGAGGGAATGTGGAAGGGGGCTATGGCTGGGATACAAAATAAATAACCTGTGATTAATATAAAAAATAAAAATTATTTTTAAAAAAGAACCATTATCATGCTAAATGTTCTGCTCAAGAGGCTTTCACACCCAGCACTTCTGAGCATGTAATGTACAAAGATCCATGATCATGATCCACACATCAGGAATGTGCCCAGAAATACCTGTAATGATAAGTCAATCCATTATAAATATGCATTAACTTTCTTTCCGGTAAAACCATGTGTTTCCTTTATTAGCAAGGCAATGCCTCGGGGTTATCCTCATTGTTCTTTTTGTACAAGTAATAAATCTTGCTTTCTTGTTTAAAAAAAAAAAAGAAGAAGAAGAAGAAGAAAGAAAAAGGTCAAACTCCAAACCACAGGAGCTGGAATCATCTTGGAAAAGCAGGAGAGAATGCGTATCTGTGGGTCAGATGGCAAAGATTTCATAAAATTTTCCTTGTGTTTTTCTCTTTCTGCAAGGCCTTCTACCACTCAGTTGTTGGCCTCAGAGTACCAACCCACTCCTCCAAATAAGAGCCCGGTTAACTGGACAGCATTGTCTGTTATCCTTCAGACTAAATGCTTAGGACTCCATCCTCCTCCCTAGTATTAAGCAGTTGATCCAAGCATATGCACATCTGCCTGGCATTCCTGAAAGGAGAAAGGGGTCCCATTTTTATTTTTGTTTTTGTTTTCTGATCAACTTGACATAAGCTAGAGTTATCTGAGAAGAACCTCAGTGGAGACAATGTATCCATCAGATTAGCCTATAGGGCATTTTCTTGATTAGTGATTGATGTAGGGAGACCCAGCTTACTGTAGGTAGTATATTTCCTGGGCAGACATTCCTCTATTGGATAGATAGATAGATAGATAGATAGATAGATAGATAGATAGATAGATAGAAGATGGTAGAGAAGCAAGAGTTAATCCCACCAGGCAAAAATAAGATTACAACCACAATTTTGAGCCAATTTTAAGCAAGCTTTAATTAAATACTGGCCAAGATGATGGACTCTGGTCAGGTCCATTTCAGGACTTCCTGAAAATGGCAATGAGTGGCATTTTGTAAAGTGGCATTTTGCTTATTAAGGCAAACCCATATAGCTACCTATTTCTCACCAAGTCTAATCAGATGCAAGCATACATTCTGACGTGCTTCCTGCCTATATACCTCCCACCTAAGTGTGATCAAACACATCTGGTACAGTTGGGTCAAATAAACATGTATAGAGGAGTAAAAATATGTAGCTTGTTATCTTCTATAAACAATAGCCTCTAGTATCTAGGAAGTATCTTATAGGTTAGGTGCATTTTTGTTTTATGAATCTCTTAGACACAGTAATTAAAACTTAAAATGTAACTTTAGCTTTCACACAAAAGAATAAGCAGCATTCTTCTGAGGGCCCTGCTTCAGTTCCTGCCTCCATGTTTCTGCCTTTAGTTCCTGCCCTGACTTCCCTCCATAATGTACTATAAACTGTAAACAGAAATAAACCCTTTCCTTTTCATGGTATTTTATCACAATAGAAATCAAACTGAGACAAGGGGTTAAGGGAGGGAAGAATCTATTGCTTTGAAAATAAGCTTTTTCTCCATGTGGTTTATAAAGATGTGTTGAATTAACAAATCAACCAAGATTATCACCATCAAACATTAGTCAGTATGAAGACACTACACCTGCCAAAAGTTATAGATCCCCCTAATTCCAACTCCTTCTCCTGCCAAGTCAGCTACTCTTTAATGGGTTCTTGGTTTTACAGAAACCACATTTACTGTGGGTCTGATTAAAGTGACCTCTGCATCACTGAGGCATTCCCTAGTTTGCTTCCCCCTGCATAAAGGTCAATTTTCTGAACTGCTTCTCTCTGGAGCCTCCTGCGTTAGCATCCAGGCCCAACCCATACCCCATTTGCTGGTTTCTGGAGCTCTCTGGCACAGCTTCCATCCTCGAGGATCTGTGCTCATGGAATGGTTTCTCCATCTTAGCTCCAGTATTTCCGTTCTCCCTTGATCACTGGATACTGTGGGAGGGACGGAGAACCAGTCTCATGTTACCTAATCCTGGCTCTATTTCACAATACTGTGATTAACAGCTTTTAGCTGGCATGTTTGGGAGGAATACTACACTGCCACCCACAAGACATCAACCTTGGACAAGTCACTTGATTTATCTGTGTCTCAGCTTTCTCGTGTGAAAACAATAGTAGTATACTCACTGGCTGGAGATTGAGTTAATACATGCAGTCAATGCTTAGTTCTTGTGAGCTGCTGCTTTTATAACACACATATTACAATTCAGGCATGCTCCTCATTGGGTTCACACAAAAATACTATTCTCCCTGACACACAGATTTTACAAAAGAAAAACTGGATTCAGAAAAAAGTGATAAATCTGCCCATTCTGAGCCATTGCCTCTCCTACTCCATTCTTATGTTGAATTCCTAGCCCCAAAATAATAATAGTAGGAGGTGGGGTCTTTCAGAAGGTGACTAATGCTTCATGAGAAGGATTAGTGCCTTATTATTGAGAACACAGAAAACTGCTGCAATTTTCTAAATGGCCATGTTGCCAAACTGGTCAGAGAAGTTTCTTTTTTTTTTTTTTTTTTTAGTGTGCTGCAGCCAATGCAGAGACACAACTGGTCAAAGTGCTGAGAATAAATACCCATTGAGTGCTTAGCCCTACCACACCCCTAAGCTCAGGAAACGTCAAGGAAGAAGCGGTGAAATGAATGGAAAAGCTGGAGAATGGGGAGAAGGGCTGTGAAATACTCTATTCTGGAAACAAGGCTATCATACACATGAACTTGCTGAAGCTGTGGTTACCTAAATACAACCTGCACAAGACAAGCCAACCAAAAATTCCATCATAAGGCTCCACCCCTTTCTGAGGAGCTATTGGCAACAGATGGCTGCTGGGACACAGGGAGTGACTTTTTCTTCAGGGCTGTGATCACTGGTAGGTTGCCCTGCACCTATGCATATGAAGGCAGCACTCACTGGAATTAGTAGGTCATAAAGAAAGAAAGGAAAGAAAGACAGGAGGAACATGAAGGTAGAAGGGAGAAGAGGGAAGTATTTGAGAAATGAAAGAAATGGGGGTGGCATTTGGGTTGAATATGATCAAGATACATTTTACATTGTCCTGGTTAGTTTTTTGTCAACTTAACACAGGCTAGAGTAATCTGGAAAGGCCTCATTGAGAAAATTCCTCTATCAGATTGCATGTAAACAAGTCTATTGGGCATTTTCTTGATTAATGATCAGTGTGGGAGGGCTCAGCCCACTGAGGTAGTGACACCCCTGGGCTAAGCAAGCCACAGGGGGAAAGCCAGTAAATAGAACTCCTTCATGGCCTCTGCTTCAGTTTCTGCCTTAAGTTCCTCTCCTGCCTTTCTTCAGGAATGAACTGTGACTGGGCCATGTAAGCCAAATAAACCCTTTTCTCCCCAAGTTGCTTCTGGTTAGGGTGCTTTATCACAACAATAGAAAGCAAACTAACATATATACAAAATTGTCAAAGAATAAATTAAAAATATTTTAGAGAGACAACAGAGAGCTGCTTTGTCTCTTCCACCATCTGAGGACCATGGAAGTGTATCATGTGTGTATATATGTATGTGTGTGTGTATCATATACACATATATATACATAAATGTACATACATGTGTATTGTATACACATACATATGTGTATACACACACACACACACACACATATATATATATATATATATATATATATATATGTCCTGTGCCCTTACCAGAGAGATAATCTGCTAGTCTTAGATTTTCAGTCTTCATAACAATGAGAAATCCCTGCTGTTTATAAGCTATTCTTTGAATGACATTTGGGGACTTAAGATATTCATCAGTCTAAATGACCAAGACCATGATAAGGGCAGTACATGATAAAACCAAGGTCTAAGTTAGGGTCTGTTTGTCCGCCAGACCCAAGCCTTTTCTGTTGTGACATGTTTCTGCCAAAGCCAATTATCTCCAAGGTATGCAGTGGACAAGGTTTCCTTGGGAGAAAAGCTAGGCAAAAGAGGCCTCCAGCTGGGGCAATTACTAACTCTTCATGGCATACCTAAGAAGTCATGTAGCGAAACAAAATGAATATTAAACCAGACCTGAAGTACTCAGGCCTGCTTTGTAACTCATAAGCTTTGTGCAAATACAGCCAGTGTTCAATGACTTCATCCCAGGAGAAGGATGCTAATGCTATGTTTATAACAAGAATGCTATGCTGGGAATCCATGGTGAGAGCAGAACGGGCTGAGTAGAGAAGCTGTAAGAAGATGCCAGAGGTCATAAAAGGTATCAAAATGTAGGAGTGCCCTTTAAAGTTGGTGTATTGGAAGACACATTGTCACTGCAACCATGGGAAACAAGGTCAAATTAGAGAAGCTGGGCATCCTTGGTAGGCGAGTGAGCTCACTTCTGCAATCTGCTCTCACTGTGATAGTGATCAGACTCTTTCAGATGCCAGTCACAGGAAACTAATTCAAACTATGTAGGAAAAAGGACCCCCAAAACCAAGTTGTCAGATGACGCTCTCAGCACAAAGATTTATTTGCCCCAAAGGGACAGAGGGCAAGGATAAGGAGATAGAGAAAGAGGGAGAAGGGGGAGGGAACAAAGAAGAGGGGATAAAGGGGGCAAGGGAGAGTGAGACAAAGGATTGCCTGGGATGGGACAAAAGATAGAGAGGAGACAGACAGGGCACATAGGCAAATGGCAGTTTATAAAGGTAAAGTGGGAACCCCATGTTAGGATGACATGATTAATTTTAATTAGGCATGTTAATTAGGTGAGCCAATGGACTTCTGGACTTGAATACTTTGATAGCGGGACCTTGGGAGTCACTCTCAGAAAGAGGAATTGGCCAAATAAGGGAATAGACCTTGGGGCTAGTTTTAAGAATGTAATCTAATGGTTTTAGCAAGGCAGAGGGAATGGGGAAGGGGGAGGGGTGGGCAAGGCCTGCCAGAGCCATGTTTACCATACTGAGGATGACTAGAGTTCCTTCAAATAGTCATTTGCATTAAAAGGGGGATTTCATCAGACCTGGAGTCTCTCGGTCTTCTTTGTGTTGTTGTGTTCTTTAAATAGTGTCCTACCTGCTGCAAACAGGGGTTACATCTGACCCCACTGAAGAACTGCAGAGTAAGAGGCTTCTTAATAAACACTCCAGGAGTCATTCTTTGTGACTGGTTTCATGTGTCCATTTCTGGGCCATCATGAGACCTAGGGGACAAAAATACCCTAACTGGCTAGCCCCTAGAGTAAGAGGAAGGAAGCTGTGTTGGAGGTGTTAGGGGGGGTGAGTCTGGAAAACACATGGTGCTGTTACCTGAAATCAGGGAGTGAATGCTGGGCCAGGAGCAAAACCACCCCAGGTGTAATGTCTTGGCTATGACTAGGTAAAGGTGATGAGAGAGCAGGACAGAATTCTGCAAAGCAAATCTGAGCTACTGAGAAGTCAGTGCCATGGAAAGCAACATGAATCCTAGCAGAGGCAAACACTGCAGAGGACACCTCCTGGGGCCAAGACCAAGCTCACCTTATTGAGTGGGGAAAGTCTGGGGCTCAGGATGGGAAGATGGTTTGATATAATTGAGGACATATCCTAAAGGCCTGTGATGATGGAGCTGGTGCCTCTGGCTTTTGGTTGAGTGGATAGCTTGTCCCTCTTCAAGGGCCAGGCCCAGCAGCCTAAGGAAACCATAGCAACCACAAGTTAAGAAAGACAGATGAAAAGCTTGTAAACACAGCTTCCAGCCATGTGGCATAGCTTTGGGCTCCTAGGAGACAGCCACATTAAAAACCAGTCTAGCACACGGTGACCAGGCAGAGGGGACTATTTCTGGGCACCACTGTGGACCAAGTCAGAGTCTGTATGCAAAGCAGCCAGGCAAACAGGCAGCATAAACGCACAGGTCTCAGACGGATTGCACATCTAGTCGTTCACAAATGCTGAATAGCCAAGTTTGCTCCCTCCAACAGTGGCTTCTGCTATAGCTACCGTGCTGTTAAGCCACACACACACACACACACACACACACACACACACACACTCCGGGATCCACCTCCTTGCAAACTTCTGCTCCAACCTCCAGCACTATGAGGAAAGTTACCACGGGCACAGTGTGGTAGCACCCGTGAAACTTGCTGAGCAGCTCTGCGTAGCTCCATCATAAATAACCAGCTGCCTCATGCAATTTCCTGAGCTGCACAACTGGCAATGACAACCTGCATTTTCATCCATCATCTGCAGTGATGGTGGGGCCTCAGCGGGATGCTGATAACTCCATTTTTCAAGGCCATGGCCAAGCCCATTCTTCACTGCCGGAGAATTAACTGTTTCTCTGCGGGTCTTTGTGTGACAGTCCCCACTGAAAACAACCACTGACTAGGACATAAAGTCTACTTCACTCACTCTGATTTCCCAAAGGCAGAGTGTAGGCACCCGTGCACACACACACACTGAGAGAGAAAGAACAGCATTTTCTTTCTTCCTTTCTTTTTTTTTTTTTGCCTGATAAATACTTGAAATTTTAGGTGCACATAACCCAAATAGTAACTATGGCAACACAAGCCACTCCAGTAAGACGACAAAGATTATTTCCAGCACAATAGCCTGGCTTGTGCTCCAAAAGCAGAGGTAGTATTGGCTGAAATAAATTTCTGAATTGGGGTTAAAAAAATATATATCTGCCAGCATTTGGAGTTTTATGCTTAGGATTCTACTCCAAGGCCCTAGGACTGTGTGGCAAGATGAATTCACTACAGGATCTCTGGCTTGCCTCATCCTCTTCTTAGTTACTCCCCAGCCTCAAAGCTGGATTTCAGAGAATGGCACTCAGAACACAGCTAGGGAAAAATCACAAAACCAGGCATTTTGACAAGGCTCTTGGAGATCATGCCTCAGGAACTCTGAGGGCAAAGGAATGTGCTGGAGACCTGGCCCATGGCTGAGGAAAAGAGATCTAACCTTTCACATTCTCCTGGGGTAAAAGCATTTGCTGAGCAAACCTGACAGCCTGAGTTCAATCCCTGGAACCTGAGGTAGAAGGAGTGACCGGACTCCCAAACGCTCTTCTTTAATTTCCATTGTGGAGTGGCTCACACACTCCCGTATTCACACACCCACAATGGACGTTTCTTAAAATTGCACTGAAAATTCTTTCAGTGGATTTTGGAATTTGTCGGGCTTCCTGGAGCTGGGATGGAATCCAGGCCCATGTGCACACCAAGGATGTAATCTTCCATGAAGCTACAGCCCCAGTCCCTCAGTGAACTTTTCATACTCAATTGCATTACTTACCCATCAGCCAACTTTATATGGACTTTTTTTTAACGTATGTCATTTCAGCAGCACATATCCATTCGTCATTTGCCCAATGAGGTAAGCCAATCACCCAAATAGTGTCCGGTATTTCATTATCCAGTATCATACTTACTAAGTTAATTACCAATCTTATGAGATAGGTCTTTAAAGATTGGTTTGATGTCCAGCTCATTGGAGGCAGATATTTCTTATTTTTTCTTGATAACTGTAACGGGATCTCTAACAAAGACAACAAATCTGTTTTCCCTGCCAGGCCCATGTTAACTGTTTTTTGGAAAATGTCTTCCAAATACCCACTCTAGAGATGCTAAAATCTTTATCAATGGATAATTTTTTACTAGTAAAATTATTTACTATTGGCATGTTGGAAAGATAGCTTAGTGGTTAGGAGCACTGCCTGCTATTCCAGAAGACCCACATGACTCCCAGAACCCACATGGTAGCTCACAAACATCTGTAACTCCAGTTCCAGGTGATGCTGCACCTCCTGGCTTCTCCATGGGTACCAGGCACTCAAGTGGTCCCCAACATACATACAGATACACAAAATACATACATAAAAGCATCTACATACCTAAAATAATTTTTAATTATTTACTATTGTCTTTCATAATAATATAAAACAAACACATATTAAGGAATCAATGACGGAACCAAGCAGCCGTGCTAGCAGGCTGCAAGGACAAGTTAAAAAGGTACACCTTGGCTGGTGAAGAGGCTCAGGGAGAAAAGGCACTGGCCATCAAGCATAGCTGCATACGACATCAAGGACCCACACAGTGGAAAGAGAGAACCGACTCCAGCAAGTTGTCCTTTGATCTTTATATCTGCTCACACACTCTCTAAATGGAATTTTACAATTTAAGGTACAACTTCATAAAGAATAAAAGAATGGAGACAGGTGTGGCAGTGCTCGGGGCGGCAGAGGCAGGTGGATCGCTGTGAGTTCAAGGCCACCCTGGTCTACAAAAATGAGTTCAGGACAGCTAAGACTATACAGAGAAACCCTGTCCCCTGGAAAAGAAGGAGAAAAAGAAGAAGGAGGAGGAGGAGAAAAAGAAAAGAATGTTCAAAGGAAAGTGTAAATGGGTAGAAAACTCTTTTCTTCACTGGATGGAAAAAGATAGCCTTCCACTAGGGCAGAATTCATTTGCAGATCTATAATCAAGATTATTTTGTTTTATTTTTGAGTCAAGGTCTCATGTATCTCACACTAGGTGCAAACACTCACTGTACAGTTATGGATGACATTGAACATGATATAAAGGGTCACTTCATCTCCCAGCTCCAGCTTGCTGAGGTTATAGGCATGTGCCACCATGCCAGCTTATATGATGCTGGGAATAAAACCCAGGACTTCATGTGTGCTAGGCAAGTACTGAGTTACACCCCAGCCAACAAGATTACTTTGAATTGCTACAGTTTGACAGAACTGTAAAATAACTCACACAGAATCAGAATCAGCTAAGGGCTGTGTACCAAACGATATCAACTTTTGCTTTTAATCACAAATATACTTCACAGTTTTAAGCCATTCACTTTATATTTATTTTTAAAATAGTTAATTTTTATTCAGTTCTTTTTTAGTTCAGCTTACACCTCACCAAACGCACAATTGCATGCATGCACCGGAGCACTTGCACACACACATGCACACACACACACACACACACCACTTTAGTATGCTACAAGGTCCTTTATGAGGGCTTCCTATTTAATAAAGCAAAATATTAGAACAATGTGTGCCCATGAATGCTGACATTAATTGAATTAATCATTTGCACTGCCTGATCAAAGGCACGCAAATGAAATAGGGGCTTTCATTTAACTTGGTTTGATTTTATCACATTTGGCAAGCAAGAATGAACTGGCTGCAGCCTTCATTTCAGGGGTTCCACACCCATGGATTCAACCCACAGGGAATGGAAAATATTTGGGGGGGAAAAAAACCCTTACATCTGTACTGAATAGACACAGGCTTTCTCTTTGTCACTGGTTCCCAAATATGGTAGAACACTGTTTACAAAACATTTGCATTGTGTTAGGATTTATACGGGGATCTAGATTTAGAGACAGATGTAAATGCCATGACATTCACTTTGAGGGGTGTGAGGTGAGGAGCCACAGATTGGGGGAGGGGGCTGGGTAACTAGAATCAGTCCCCTGGGGACAGATTAACAGGATGACTGTGCCACAGTCTGGTGCCACTGCTGGTTTCTGCTGTAGGGAGAGCAACTTTAACAAAAGCCTCTGCAGTGTGGTCTGGGAAGAATGTTTGCTGTTTTTGCAGAGGACCAGGGTTTGGTTCCCAGCAGCCACATGGCAGCTCACAACCAGCTGCAACTGCGGCTCCAGGGACTCTGACACTCTCTGGCCTCCAAATGTCTCTGCATGCATGTGATGTACAGACGTACACCCAGGTACATTTACATACACACAAAATGAAATTGTTTTGAAAAGCCAATACAGTGAAATAGGCTCATGTAACCAACTGTGAGGTCATGAAAATTTTGCCAATAGTTAAAGGTTTCTGTTCAGAAACACAATTAATTCAAACTCAAACATATAAGGAACCCAACGTTTCTGGATGTTCTTGTCCAGGCTGCAATGTGCTGATTTGCTGCAGCCTTGGTTCTAAACACGGGGGGCACTTCACACAGTGCATGTGTTCGAACCAGGTGACTAGAGTAAATGCCACCTGAAACACCTGGGCATCAAATTAGTTTATCTCTGCATGGAATTGTTAGAATGTTTGGGTTTTTCTTTTTCTTCTGTCTTATTTTGGTTTTTTTTGAGAGTGGGTCTCACTATGTTGCCCTGGCTGGCCTAGAACTCTATCTGTAAACCAGGCTTGCCTCAAACTGAAAAGGATCCATCTGTCTCTGCCTCCTGAGTCACTGTGATTAAAAGAATGTGCCACCATGTCCAGCTAGATGATTTGATTTTAAAAGTTAGTTTGAATTTCTGTCTCAAGCTTCAGTGAATTTTACTTTGGGATTAGAACAGTATTTCTAACAATTTCTAAATGGCCTTAAGCATTCTTATGCCATTTTATACTGTGCATCTCTGCAAAGCTGTGTTATCAGCATCAATGATTATAAAATCAAACATCAATCAACTCTAGAGAATGTTGAAGATGCCCTTTGCCCTGAAGCATCAAATATTCAGCCCAGATCTAATGCCTTATGTGAAAATAAACATATCCACCTTATTAGTATGCAAATTGGCTTTTCTCTTTAATAAGTGGTGAAATGTTACATATACCAAAGAATTGTTTTAAAATAAACTTCTTCATGATTTGTAAATTTGATTCTTTTACCCATTTTATAAATCTATATATCCAGGGTCACATAAAAATGTCTCAGGAAGAATGAGCTGTGAGTGGAGTATGAAGGAAAAACCATTCAAAACCATCATCTCACCCCCAGAGAGAATGGCCATTATCAAAGAAAAACACAAATCACAAATGCTGGTAAGGATGCAGAGAAAGGGGAACTGGCAGAAATGCAAGTTAGTATAGTGTGAAGGTTTAAAAAAAATGTAATAATAGGAGTTTTGAGAGAGCTTAGAGTGAGCTCACCACAGTGAGACCTGGGTTCACTTCTTGGTAAAATGGAACCATGGTATAACCAGCACTACTTCAAAAAGAAAGGAAATTGGGATGTCAAAGAGACTTTTACACTTCTACTTTTACTTATTGCAATGCTATTCACAAAAGCCAGGAGAGGGACTCAACCATTTACAGATGAATGGGTGTGAAGAATGTAACAGACTGCACAACAGAATATTAAAAGAATATCTGCCATTAACATGATGAGCCTGGCAAACAAGCCAGACACAGCAGCAGGAATGCCATGTTCGCACTCGGATGTGAAAGCTGAGAAGAGATTGGTCTCACAGAACCCTGAGAGCAGAACTGAGATCAGGCAGGGAATGCATCTCAGTGGTAAAGTGTTTGCCTAATATTCCCAAGGCTCTGGTTCAATCCCCAGTATTAAATAATAAAGGAAAGGAAAGATGTAGGTAGAACAGAGATAAAGCAGGGGCTATCAGAGAAAGAGGGATAGAGAAAAGTTAAATAATGGGAATCAAAAGTAAGTTAGAGCCAGGAGTCATAACCCCAGTTCAGTGTGTGAAGAGACTTCTCTCGCCTTCTTCTGAAGAGAGTTTCACTTGAGAGGTTCCCTACAACAGGAACCAAAAGAACCATCTTTTTCTCTGAATGTGCAGAGACCCAGAGAAGCTGAAGAAACAGGCCTGGCTCACTTCCCACTTCTCAGATCATGTCCCTCTGGGCATGAGTCATCCCTAAGCTGACTACATAGATTCCGATTCTTATTTTCCACTGTTCTTCAAACCTAAGCCTAAAACACACAGGCTTAGCCATCTCATAAGTCTTCACTTCTCGAGACTCTTGTGTCAGATAACACTTACATTAAGTTTGTATGCTCTTGTTCTTGGTAGAATCTGTCTTTTTGAAGGGCCTCAGCCATAAGCCTAGTGATGGAAAGGGAGAGTTCTTCCCTCTTCCCCACACAGGACCTTAACAGTGTTCACACACACAAAATATCTATATGAAATATAGATACATTTTTTTAATATTCAAAATGAAATGGACCAGCATCTTAGTCCTCTTCCACCTCAAAAAAAAAAAAAAAAAAAAAAAAGTCTTTAATCTCAGCACTTACAAGGCAGAAACAGGCAACTCTTTATGAGTTCGAGGCCAGCCTGGTCTGCAGAGTGAGTTCCAGGACAACCAAGACCTCACAGAGAAACCCTGTCTTGAAACTAACTCTGGAGTTCCCTTTTTCAGCCACGCTGGCAGCTATCATGCCCCATTGATCCTCCTTTCCCTACCCTCAACTCGGTGCTATGGTTCCAGGCTTGTTACATGGGAGCTATGGCCCAACTATGGGTCCTCCTGCTTTAACAGCCTGTGTTCTTAACTGCTGAGCCACCTCTCTCCAGATCTTAAATGTGGCTGTTAAATGTGAGCCAGCATGTTTAGCTGCTTGCAGGAGGAAGATCAGCAAAGGAGCCTATTCTGGCCTGCTGCCAGCACACAAATCTACACAAAAGCACCCAACATGTGAATAATAAAGGGATTGGCATGTTATTCTTATACACAACAGGACAAAGTGGGGCCAGTAAGACTGGAACTGTAACTCAAAGCTAAGAACACACCTGAACAGCTGCAGGTTCTGTGCAGTGATGAGCACTGACTGTCATTCAGCATCTGAACTTTTTTTTTCTGTTTTTCTTTTTAATTTTTTTTTTAGTTATTACAATTTATTCACTTTGTATCCCAGCTGTAGCTCCCTCCCCTACTCCCCTCCAATCCCGCCCTCCCTCCCTCTTCTTCTTCCATGCCCCTTCCCCAGTCCACTGATAGGAAAGGTCCTCCTCCTCTTCCATCTGACCTTAGCCTATCAGGTCTCATCAGGACTGGCTGCATTATCTTCCTCTGTGGCCTGGTAAGGCTGCCCCCACTCACAGGGAGATGATCAGAGAACCAGCCACTGAGTTCATGTCAGAGACAGCTCTTGTTCCCTTTGCTAGGGAACCTGCTTGAAGACTGAGCTGCCATGGGCCACATCTGTACAGGGGTTCTAGGTTATCTCCATGCATGGTCCTTTGTTGGACTATCAGTCTCAGAAAAGACCCCTGTGCCCAGATTTTTTGGTTCTGTTGCTCTCCTTGTGGAGCAAGGAGTCCCCTCCAGGTCTATCTCCCCCTTCTTTCATAAGATTCCCTGCACTCTGCCCAAAGTTTGCCTATGAGTCTCAGCATCTGCTTTGATACATTGCTAGGTAGTCTTTCAGAGGTCCTCTGTGGTAGGCTCCTGTCTTGTTACTTGTTTTCACTCTCTTCTAATATCTATCCAATTTGCCTTTCTCAGTGAGGATTGAGCATCTTACCCAGGGTCCTCCTTGTTTAGCTTCGTCAGGTGTACACATTTAGTATGTTTATTCTATAGTAAATGTCTAATATCCACTTATAAGTGAGTATATACCATGTGTGTCTTTCTGCTTCTGGGATACCTCACTCAGGATGATCGCTTCTAGGTCCCACCATTTGCCTGCAAATTTCATGATTTCCTTGTTTTTAATTGCTGAATAGTATTTCATTGTGTAAATGTACCACAATTTCTGTATCCATTCCAATGTTGAGGGATATCTGGGTTGTTTCCAGATTCTGGGTTTTATGAATAAAGCTGCTATGAACATGGTTGAGCAAATGTCCTTGTTGTACACTTGAGCATATTTTGGATATATGCATAGGAGTGCTATAGCTGGATCTTGAGGTAGCACTATTCCTAATTGGCTGAGAAAGTGCCAGATTGATTTCCAAAGTGGTTGTACAAGTTTACATTCCCACCAGCAGTGGAGGAGGGTTCCTCTTTCTCCACAGCATGTGTTGTCACTTGCATTTTTGATATTAGCCATTCTGATGGGTGTAAGGTGAAATCTCAGGACTATTTTGATTTGCATTTCCTTAATAACTAAGGATGTTGAGCATTTCTTTAAGTGTTTCTCTGCCATTCGATGTTCCTCTATTGAGAATTCTCTCTGTTTAGCTCTATACCCCATTTTTTAACTGGATTACTTGATTTGTTGCTGTTTAACTTCTTGAGTTCTTTTTATATTCTGGATATCAGCCTTCTGTCAGATACAGGGTTGGTAAAGATCCTTTCTTAATCTGTAGGCTGTTGTTTTGTTCTGATGACAGTGTCCTTTGCTTTACAGAAGCTTTTCAGTTTCATGAGGTCCCATTTTTGATTATTGATCTTAGAGCCTGTGCTGTTTATGTTCTGTTCAGGAAGTTGTCTCCTGTGCCAATGAGTTCAAGGCTCTTTCCCACTTTTTCTTCTAACAGGTAGTGTGTTTGTTTTTATGTTGAGAACTTTGATCCCTTTGGACTTTAGTTTTGTGCAGAGTGATAAATGTGGATATATTTGCATTTTTCTATATGTAGATATCCAGTTAGACCAGCACCATTTGTTGAAGATGCTATCTTTTTTCCATTAAGTGTGTGGGTTTATTTCTGGGTCTTCTATTCAATTCCATTGACCCACCATTCTGTTTCTCTGCCAGTAGCATGCAGTTTTTATTACTGTTGCTCTATAGTATGGCTTGAAATCAGGGATGGAGATTCCTCCAGAAGATCTGAACTTTTTATCCAGTAAGTAATGAATTACTAGCTGGGTGCAGTGGCACACGCCTGTAATCCCAGCACTCTGGGAGGCAGAGGAAAGAAGATCACTGTGAGTTCGAGGCCAACCTGGTCTACAAATAGAGTCCAGGATGGCCAAGGCTACACAGAGAAACCCTGTCTTGAAAAGAAAAAGAAAAAGGTAATGAAGAAACTTCCAAATTAGGACAATGATTCATAGTTTTTCACATTAGTATTTTAAAATTGTTTTTTCCCCTTTTCTTGTTTTTCATGTTATGTGTGGTGTGTATGCTTGTGTATGATATCTTTTCATGTGTTTGTGCATGTAGTTTTATGTGCATGTGAAAGCCCAAGACTGAAGTCAGGAGTCATCCTTCATCACTCCTCCTCTTCATTCACTGAGGCAGGATCTCTTAATCAAACCCAGAGCTCATGATATGGCTAGTCTTATGAGACAGCTTGTCCTGTCCCTGCCTTTGGTCTGGAATTATAGGTGAATAGCATGCCCACCCAGTGTTTATGTGGGTGTGAGGAACTGAACCCCAATCCTATGTTTGCACAAGTGCTTTAACCACTGAGCCATGTCTCCATCCTGGGTTTTCCCTTTAAATATTTATCAAAATGTGTTCCAAGCTTTATCTACACCAAAATCCTCTAGGTCAACTATCAAAACTTGCAGATGCAAGTCATAGCCCCCACCAAACTGGTAACGGGGGGCAGGAGGAGGAGAATAGGGAAGAAATTTTTTTCCAGAATGTAGGAGTTTGAATTCTAACCATCTTTGTTTGTTTATTTGTTTTGTTTTTCGAGACAGGGTTACTCTGTGTAGCCTTGGCTGTCCTGGACTCACTTTGTAGACCAGGCTGGCCTTGAACTCACAGAAATCTGCCTGACTCCCAAGTACTGGGATTACAGGAATGTGCCACTGCACCTGGCAGATTTCTAACCATCTTTCAAGCAAACTTTATGCACAATAACTTAGAACCTGTGAGTCAGAGTGAAGCTTTCCAAACAGTTGAGACTATTAGTGGGTTGGGAATTTTTATGAATTAGAGTACAGTCAAAACTCTAAAGGATGAGGAAAGCTGCATAAAGTCTTGTTCAGGTAGGAAAGTATATACGTGCATACTTGTGTGCAAGTGTGTGTGTTTTCTGTGCTCATTTTTAAAAAGTTAGTCAGGCACTGCCTTAAAGGATGCATTCCCTGTTATTTTAATCAGATTTTACCTATAAATGAAAAAGTAGAGGGGAAAGGAATGTAGAGTAATTGCCCCCTGAATGACCCTGTCCATAGCACATCTATGTGTATATGTGAACCAATTCATTCTGGCACGTCCTGATTCTAAGTAAAATGAGCAAATGAAGCATCCAGCTAAACGTGGTGAGCTGGGAACTTGCTGTTAATTGCCACCTCCCCAAGGAGGTTTCCTTATTTTTGTCAAGACAGCACAAAGCCTGTGTTCCAGCTCTCCTTACATCTCAGCAGCTTTGCACCAAACGAAAAGGAAGACCACAAAGTTCTGGCAAGCAGTGTGTGCAAGATTCTGTCGTACTGAGTTTTGCTCCCACAAGTAGGTTGTGGGTTGCTGCTGGAGCACTTTTGCTGCTGGGGCATTTTTTTTTCTTTGCTCTGATGCTTGCTGTAATCGAATGTTTCTGCAGCCTTTTCTCAATAATAGTAATAATAATTAAAAAGAAGGAAAGACAAACATATACTCAGTCAAGCATCAATACACATGGAACTATACACATAGACACACATGTGTGCATATATACACATATAGAGAGACACATATATAGATACATGCATTAACACATACATACACATATAAACATACACATATGCATACAAACATTGACTACCTTCAATATATCTCACAAATTTTAATCACTTATGTCATGCTCTTGTATTTCTCATTTCCACAAACTTCTGATATGATCCTTTATCCTTTTCAAATTGTATTAATTATTGGGTGTTTATGTACACCGTGTTTAAGTGTGGTTGTACCATGTCATGTGCATGGATGTCAGAGGACAATTTTGTGAAGTGCACCTTCCTTCCACCTTAATATGGATGGCTCCCTGGGATCAAACTCACTCATCAGTGACTTTACTGGCTAAGCTGTCTCACCTGCCCACTTACCTCTTTCCCATAAATTTAGTAACACAAATAAGGTTTTCAAAGAGAATACTTATGCCACCCCTACAAACTGAAAACTGGTATCACTTGGAAAAAAATGGAAGGCATCTGTAAAACTAAATGTGAGGGGACGGCAGCATGATCACACTCAGGTTCGATTCTGTTGCGGACCGAGCCTCCAACATTGAATGAAGTCTGTTCTCGTTCAAAAACAGACAGAGAAAGCCTCAGCTGTTTCTTCTTAAAGACCAGTGGGATCAAGCTAAGTCTGAGAATGTTGGCAGGTGGGACCCTGGGGAAGAAAGCACTTATCCACAGCATCCCACTCTTCCCGCTTAGCTGGGAAGGCACCTCGAAGAATTACCAACTTTTATGTTAGCATATCAAGACTTGGGCAACAATGGTAGAAATCTGTGTGAGCATGAGAGCCCCCTGAGGACTCTTACAGTCCAGATGGCTGTGCCTTGTCCCCAGAGTGGCTGACTCTGTAGGCAAAGCCTGAGAGTTTGCATTTTTAGCAAATTCCCAGAAGGCACTGGTGCTGGTGGGCCACACCACTTTCTGAGAGCCACTGAGTAAAAAAAGTCCTGTCTGTGCCCCAGGCCTTTCTCAGGCTAGTTTCACCTTCTCTGCTCCCCAGGCAGCCTCCTTTGCTCTCTGCCCTCCCTAGTCTTCTCATCTAGAAAGAACACCCCTGTCATTGATTCCCAGTGTCTCCACCCAAATGGAACATCTTACTTTTCCTCGCTTCACAAAGACCATGCTTCAAAATACTTTCTATGAAACAAAATACATTTATTAACTGATAATGAATTCGCTTTCTCATGTTTTATTAATCAAAGACTGCCAATCAGAGCCTCCAATCAGCATGGGGTAACGGGTGTTTCTATACTGAGTTGTGCTAATTCTAGCCCCAAGCAAAGAAACCTGATGTTTTGGTTTAATTAGCCCAAGCATGTCATCTCTGGTAAATAGAAGCTGCTGGGGTTAGTCTTTTTGAAGCCTGGAAATAGCACATAGGTCTCTTCCCCTCCCTCACCATCACTGCTCTCTGAGTCCTTGGAAGCCTAAGGTGCTCAGATTGGGACCACCTGGTACATATCACTCCTGTGGTGATTAACCACTCATGTCTCAGTCATTTCTTCTACTCTTGTCCGGCAAGAGCACAAGGGAGCCATATCTGACCCTTGCTTCTAAACTGTGCAATACCTCACTTTGGGCTTTGGAATTAGCAACAGCCAGAAAAGAAAAAATTACAAAGGCAAGACAAAACTACTGATTTAAATTACATGTTTGATTATACAGCATTTGTATTCAGGGAAGAACAACTCAATTAAAATCCCTCTGTTGTAAAACAGCCCATCATTGTAGGTAAGCTCCAGTCAACAAAAGCCATGGGCCTTCCAGGACTTGTACAGACCTGAAAAGAACCATTTGCCTGGAGAAGCTGACCAGGATCTAATTCCTTTGCCTGGTATTTTATAGGAGAATGGTTGAAATGAGCCCAACTTAATCAGAGGCTGACAAACTGAGGCTTCAGATGATGCTAAGATTTTAATGAATCCAATCTGCCTTCCTCAGGAGAATGGCTTATTCTACAACTCTGTTTAAAACTCTCCCATGCCGATTTAAAGAAAGAAATCTCTGCCACAGCCTCAAGCATTTAATGCTTGATCCCTAGTTAGTAGTACTGTTTGGAGAGGCCATAGATAAGAAGGTGCAGCCTTGATGGAGTGAGCTCTGAGAGTTTAAAGACTCTCCCCCCTTCCAGTTCCCTCTCTGCTTCATCTTTGTGCCTGGAGACGTGAGTTCTCAGCTTCGTGCTCCTACAGCCAGGTCTATAGCTTGCTCTCATGCTTCCCCACCACAGTGATCACTTATTCCTCAGGAATTATTAGACAAAATAAACTCTTTTTTTTTCTAGAGGTTGGTTTTGGTCACAATATTTTATCACAGCAACAAAAAGGTAGCTAACACAATCCTGTCTTCCAGAAGCTGAAAAGTGTTTGACTGAATATATGTCTATGTGAGGATGTTGGATCCCCTGGAACAGGAGTTACAGGCAGTTGAGCTGCCATGTGGGTGCAGGGATTTGAACCCAGATCTTCTGGAACAGCAGTCAGTGCCCTTAACTGCTGAGCCATCCAGTCCCAACGGTTTCTTCATAAGATGATCCTGCACACCAGAACCAGACATCTTGACAACATCAATGCCAATAACAGCAGGCCGTTCGCGCTCATTCCTCTAGCCATGTGACTTCTTGCCCTACACTGGTGAGAGGAACCCTCAATACCATTACTAACTCTGCTTCAAATACTTCACCAAAGAAACCCCAGGAAGTTCTTTTGACTATTGGCGACTCTGAGGGTAACGAATGCAAAAGGGAAGATTTGGGAGGCTGTTTTACTTGTTCTGAAGACTTATTAGATTTGACTAATTATGCAGCTTATCAACGTAGAAGATCTTCTGGGTGCCTGTGATGATCTACCCCATCATTTGTGCATGATTAAATAACATAAATTGAACCTGAGAATCCCTTCCTCTAATCAGGTTCCTGCTCTGGCCTGTTGCTACGGCAACTTAGGGCTCCAGCCAAGAAGACAGCAAATATATCACACATCGCTCCATCTATGTTCTGTTCCTTCAATGCCCTCAGAGCCAGGCCTTGGTTCATACTGTACACATTTAAAAATATGTTATACCAGTGACTCACCTTTTTACCCTTCAATATGGAAACCAATCACATATTTTTTAGCATGATCCCACCCATGTAGCAGGGTCTGAAAGAATACCTTACAGAACTATGCACAGCTATTTCTTTCTCTTCCTGAGAAGAGAAATTATGATCAATATATTAAAAGACAAGCCAGCAGTTGTGGCACATGCCTTTAATCTCAGCTCTCTGGAGGCAGAGGCAGAGGCAGAGGCAGAGGCAGATGGATCTCTAAATTCAAGCCTAGCCTAGTTCCTAGTGAGTTCCAGGACAGCCAGGGTTACATAGAGAAACCCTGTCTTGAAAAACAAAACAAAAACAGAGAGAGAGGGAGAGAGAGAAGGAGTATGTTCACATCGACCTGGAAAATGGAAAGCACTGTCACAGTGAGTTAGAGATTTTCATTCCCTCCCCTTTTTGCTCTTTTTTCATTACATAAATTATGCATAATACTAAATTTGCCATTTTAGGGCTGAGGACATAGCTCAGTTATAGAATGCTGAGCTAGCAAATGAAAGGCCCTTAGGTTTAATCCCAAGAACTGCAGAGAAAAGAAGAGAGAGGGAGGAGAGGGAGGATGGGAAAGGAAGAGAAAGAGAGAGAGAAAGAAGCTGTGAAGCTGCTTTTTGATGTTCAGTTCACTGACATGATATGTATTCCCATAATGTGCAAGGACCCCTTACACCCTTCTCAAGAACTTTCATGGTCCCAAATTGAAAATCTGTCCCTATGAAGCACTAACTGCTAGTTTTCTTCTCCCCCGAGTCTTAATAACTACTTTCTGTCTCTGTGTCTTGCTGCTGTTGCTACCTTATATAATCAAAACCATACTGAATACTCAGCATCCAGGGCTTCTGTGATGGCTTACATTGCTTGTCAACTTCAGAGGATCTAGAATCACCTTGGAGACAACTCTCTGGGTATATCTATGAGGGAGTTTGTAAATTGGGTTAATTGTGGTGGGAGAATTCATCCTAAATGAGGGTGACACTATTCCAGGAGCTAGAAAGCCCAGACTGTGTGGAAAGTGGAACTGAGGTGAGTGTTAGCATCCACCTCCTTTTGCATCCTGACTTCAAGTGTGACCAACTCCCCCTTAAATTCCTGCTGCTGTGACCTTCCTACCATGATAGGCTGACTATACCCTGTAAGCCAAGGCAAACCCTTCCTTCCGTCATCTGTTTTTGTTGGGTGTTTTGCCACAGCAATGAGAAGTAACCAATATGACTCCCAACCGGGTTTTGTGCCTTACCCTAAAACATGAAGTGATAACTTCAGGTCACCATATATTTAAAAAAAAAAAGTCTCCATTAGAAGAGAGCCCAAATGAACAATGCCCCCTTCAATTGAATTAGGAATAAATAGGAAAGGCTACCAATGAAAACTATAATTATTACCCTTACAAAATTTACATATTGCATCTAGCAATTAAGAAAAATGAACTCAATGACTCAATGACTGGCTCCTTTACCTCCTCCCCCCTGACCCAAAGGAGGAACAGCCTTGCTAGGCCACAGAGAAGGACATTGCAGCCAGTCCTGAAGATACCTGATAAGCTAGGGTCAGATGGAAGGGGAGGAGGACCTCCCCTAGCAGTGGACTTGGAAAGGGACAGAAAAGAGATGAGGGAGGGAGGGTGGGATTGTGGGGGAATGAGGGAGCAGGCTACAGCTGGGATACAAAGTAAATAACCTGTGATTAATATTAAAAAAATAAAAAGTAAAAACAAAACAAGAGCAAACAAAACCAAGATTTATGAAAAAGAACCCTAGAAAATATAAAAATTAATAGACTGCTTGGAAGTAATCAAAAGACAAAATTATGTGAAAAGTTAGATGCAACATATGGATAAAGCAGTCAGGAATTTTAAAAAAGGGGGGGATACAAAGTGAATAAAGTGTAATGTAATTAATAAAAATTAAAAAAAAATTTTAAAAAAGCAGGGCATGGCAGCACACACCTGTAATCCTAGTACTCTGGGAGGCAGAGGCAGGTGGATCTCTGTGAGATCAAGGCCAGCCTGGTCTACAAACAGTCCAGAACAGCCAAGCGTCCAGAATAGCCAAGGCTACACAGAGAAACCCTGCCTTGAAAAACGAAAACAAACAAACAAAAACAAAGATGTCAGGAATCAATCAAATTCACTCAGGAAAGAGATGAAAAAAAATCAACAAAGAAGTAACTTTAGAAAGTTTTCCTGAAACTGAAGGGCACAAGGGTCTAATTGAAAGCACTATTAAGGAGGTAAGGCCAATGCCAGTGTCAACATACCAAGGGTATCAAGAAGAGCCTAGAAGTGTCCAGAAAAATACATCTGATACAACTGAATGAGATTAAGAACTATATTGGCCTCCTAGAAAATGATCCTGAAAACCAAGGACACACTAAGACAATACCTTCAAGGAAAAATAACTTGAACAGATTTCTATACAGCTGAACTAAAAAATCCAGGTAAGATATGAACTTCAAAAAATGTATCTCTCGGGCTGGAGAGATGGCTCAGAGATTGAGAGCACTCAGTGTTCTTCCAAATGTCCTGAGTTCAATTCCCAGCAACCACATGATGGCTCATAACCATCTGTAATGAGATCTGGTACCCTCTTCTGGCATGCATGTATAAATAATAATAAATCTTTTTTTTAATGTATCTCTCTTGTACATTTCTTAGAAAGACTGGATGGCATATAGACCACAGGACTCAGGAAACAAAGGGTCCAACATAAAAGTAAAGCAAAATTAACTCCCCAAATTACAACTGGGTAAAAAGTCTAAAGAAAAATCTCAGTCTATATTGGAGCAGAAAAATGTCACAGAAGAAAGGTACAGATCACATGCTATATGACTGTATGAAAAATTATTGATATGTCCTTATGCCCACAGATAAGTATTGTTCTCACCCTTCATTAATGAAGCTTCTTTTTGCAGCAGAGATCATCACAGACAACCACAACTGGGCAAAGAACAACTGACCATCTGTTGCCTCGTCCCTACTGATTCAACAATAACACAACCCCTACAGCTACAGCCGAGGGATCATCTCAGGAGAGGAAATGAAAAGATTGTAAAAGGCAGAGGACCAGTACATTTGCTGTGAGTTCATGTCTTCTAGAGATGACAGGGAAGCTGTATTCATGAAATCTCAACAATGTGGCTGCCTAAACAAGATCTAGTTGGGCTGGTGGCATATGCCTTTAATCCCAGCACTTGAGAGGCAGTCAGGTATTTCTCTGAGTTCAAGGCCAGCTTGGTCTATAAATCGAGTTCCAGGACAGCCAGGACTACATAGAGAAACACTGTCTTGAAAAAACAAACAAACAAACAAGACCCGAACAATGACAACATTGATTGACATACCAATTTGGATAGGGGAAAATCACACACAAGTTTCCACCCCTAGATGAAGAACTATAGGCAATTAATGACTGAAGAGAGAAGGAAAATCATTCCCTAGGGATGAGCCTTCTAACTGGTTGCTCAATACCAAGTGAACAGCCCTAAAAACATATACATACAAGCAACACTAAATAAACTCAATCAGTTGTGTTGATATATTCATTTATATATATATATATATATAATATTAATAAAAGAAAAAAGAGGCATGAGTTTGAGAGGAAGAACACATGAGAGGGGTTGAAAGGAAGAGAAGGAGAGAAATTATTTAAATACAGTACACATAGAAATTTTAGAAAAATAAATATAAATAAACAAAATCTGTAGGGTAATTTTAATCCATCAATAGGGCTACTCTGGCAAGGGATCACATCCAAAGACCTTCTGGGTCTGTGAGATTTGGCTCTAATGACACAACTTAATCTCCCTAGCTGGAATACAGACATGCCCTTAGTGCACACCTTTAATTCCAAACAATGAAGGTAAAGTTAATTTGTAGAAGAAAGCACCTATGTTTGAAAGCGACATGTAACTGAGAGACAAAGTGAGGAATCAGAGAAAGATTTTACAGAATGAGTCAGGGATAGGATAGTCCCAACCCTCATGAGACCAAATAGGGCAGAAAAGCTACTTAAGAGCAGTCCAGTAAAGTTGAGACAGTAGAGTAGGGTACAGCAAAGAGAGTAGAGGAGACAATACAGTAGAGAGCTCAGTAGAAAGTACAGTAGAGAAAGGAGTACAGTAAAGAAGACAGTACATGCATGCAGTGCCCACAGAGGCCCAAAGAGGACACCAAAACCTCTGGAACTAGTGTTACATAAATGTGGTTCTAAGCTGCCATATGGGTTCTGAAAACTGAACTCACATCCTCTACCAGAGCAGTAAGGGATCTTTACGAATGAGCCACCTCTCCAGCACCAACTTTGTCACTCGCTTTGTTTTGTTTGAAAGCCTTGACAGATAGTGCAGGCTGACTCTGAACTAATGATGTTGCTGTCCTACCTCCTATGTGCTAGAATTACAGGCATGCATTACATTCTGCCACACCTGTCAGAGAATTTTTGCAGTATTTGTCACATATTCTGTGTTCGTTAAATGTAGGCCAGTATGTGTGCTGTCTTCATGTTAAAATCCAGTTGCACCGGTCTCCCCATAATAACAGAATCAAAAGGAAAGTTTGTGACCAACTCCATTGAAAGTATCCAAGTTTACTACAGTGGTTTCATAACTAGTCTCCATGATTTCTATGGCTAATTTGGGTTGTCAACTTGACACAGCTGGGAAGAAGAAAACTGAGAATTGCCTCCATTTGCCTGGGCATGAGTGTGAGGCTTTCTTTTGTTATCAATCGATGTTGGAGGGTCCAGCCCACCTTGGGCGGTGCCACTGCTGAGCAGGTGGCCCTAGGTTGTATAAGAAAACAAGACAGTAGTGTTCCTGCACGGCCTCTGCTTCAGTTCCTGCCTCCAGGTCCCTGCCTTTAGTTCCTGACCTGGCTCCTCTCAGTGATGGACTGTGAGCTGTAAACCCTCTATTTAGACCAGCAACAGAAAGTGAACTAGAACAATGTCTAATCACCGTCTAATCATCTTCCACAACACTGCCACAATCTCTTTCTGAAACAAAAACTTAACTGTGCTGGTGAGTATCCAAAGATGACCTCAAACAGTTCTGTCTTCCCTGTATGTACATGCCTCTCCTTCCACCAGAAGTCCAACCTAATTCCCCTCTCCAGGAATCTGCCTGTGACCACTTTGACCAGCACCACACATAGGAAATGAAGTCTGGGGACTTGGGAGTCTATAGGCATCAGGAAGGCCTGGCAGCTTCTAAGCCACCAGGAAGAACACACTGAGAAAGTGGTTAGAAGGGAAGACCTGGAATGATGGACAGAGTCATCCAGCTGCCAGACATCCCACTCCAACCATGTCAATGTCACCTTGAGACTACAAGCTAAACCAATAAAGGAATGGCCCCGAGCTCCAGGCACTCTGCAGAACGGTGAGGTGAGACACTGTAAGTGTGGGTGCTTTGCTATGTCACAGCGACCCTTACCTTTCCTTGGCTCTTTTGGCCAAGCTTCTTAATGAGGCTTACAAGAAGTCATCATGTGCTATGTGACTGGGACATGCTACCTCACCCCTTAGTGTGTTGCTCTATGTCTGCAGTGAGGCAGAGTCTGGCAAATACAACGTGCTCAATGTGTGTTCACCATCACCACCACCATCATTGCTTTGTCCTGCTTCCATCTCATTCCTTCTTCCTAGTCATGCCTTGTGCACACTCTGGGAAAACCATAATTCTAAAATACGCTTGTCTCCAACATGTCACACTTCACACTTTCCTTATATGTATCCCTTCTGCCTAGAATGTCCTTCATTCACCTTCTGGGAAAGCTTTTCGGATCTCCGAAGTCATTAAACTATTTGTCCCTATGATTCCCTAGTTTTTGTCTTTGTTGAGGGTTTTCCCTTTTGCTACCTCTATGACCCCTGCCTCCTTAACTGAATTCTGAATTCCTGAAAGATGAGTGCATATCTGATTCACAAGCCAGCAAAGCTTGTGTGCTGGGTAATTTTATGTCAACTTGACACAAGCTTGAGCCATATGAGAGGTGGGAACATCAATTATGAAAATACCTCCATAAGATTGGCCTGTAGGCAAGCCTATGGATATTTTCTTAATAGTATTGAATGGGGGGGGAGGCGCCAGCCCATTGTAGGTGGTGTCACCTCTGGCATAGTGGTCTTGAGTGGTGTCAGAAAGCAGGCTGAGCAAGCCATGAATAGCAAGCCAGTAAGCAGCACTCCTTCATGGCCTCTGCATCTGTTCCTGCCTATTGGTTCCTGTCCTGACTGAGTTCCTGCCCTAATTGTCTAAGACAATGAACTATAACATGTAAATGTAAGGAAAATAAGCTCTTTCCTCCCCAGATTGCTTGATAACGGTGTTTCATCACAGCTAACAGAAACCTAATGAAGAAAGAAATTGGTACCAGGAAGTGGAGTATTGCTGTTATAGACCTGACCAAGTTGTTTTGGGGAGGACTGTAGAATGTTGGAACTTTGGGCAAGAAAAGCCATTGAGTATTTAAAGCTTGGTGAGCTGTTGTGAGAACTTGGAAGATGAACCTCAGAGCAATGCAGAGGATAGAAGCCTGGCTTGTGACGTTTCAGAGGAAAGCAAAGACTCTATCAGGGCCATTTGTTATTCTGATTTTAGAATCTGTCGTTCTGGTCAGCTCTGGCCAAAGAATCAGCCATGATTAACAAGAGACCAGCACCACTAAAGTGAAACCTTGGCTTAACTGGGACAATTGATGCCAGTGAGCTGCAGCAGAGAAATTAGCAGTGCCTAGGAAGGGACCAGTATCACAGCAATAAAAACCCTAACTAAGACACCACGGAACACAGAAAGGTCTTTAAAAAATGATTTCTTTTCATTATGTGTTTATGCATGTATTTGTGTGTAGGTATGTGCAAGTATGAGTTCAGGTAACTGTGGAATCCAGAAAAGAACACTGAATCCCCTGGAGCTAGAACTACAGGAAGTTGTAAGTTGTCCAATGTGAATGCTAGAAAATGAACTCAGATCCTCTGCGGCAGCAGCACAGGCCACTAACTGTAAGCTATCTTCTCCAGCCCTCAGAAAAAAATTTAATATATATTTCAAGAAGGGAATGAGGAAGTAGTTGCTTTTACAACCATGATTCTCAATAAAAGAAAGGGAAAAAAATTCTATCCCCCAAGACATCCAAAGTGTCTAGAGACATTTGGCTGTTGTACTTCTGGAGGATGTTATGTTATCTGGTTGGGTAGAAGACAAAGATAGTACTCACACCAGACAATGCAGAGGACAGCTCCTCACAACAAGCCATTGCCTCGACATAGTTGAGATTGAGAATTTTTGTTTAGAAGATACAAGAGACACATACAAGGGAAAGAGACAGACAGACAGACAGATGGGAAGACATCAAGAAATAGCTGAATGCACACGTGCATACTGCTCACCCTCCTTGTGCTAACCCTCGTCAGGGCCCCACTCTCCATTTTCCATGTGTACTCCCTCTGGCCCTGCCTGGAACGCTACGATTCTGTGACAGAGCATGGTGTCTAGTGTTTCTTTTCTTGCTAAAAGCTGTCGATGCTGCACAGACTGTCACATGCCCAGAAAGGAAAAATCTCAGAGAGTCTGATCTGAATCACAGAATGCTTGTGTTACATCTTGGATGGTTCAATAGACCTCACGTGCCTGGGACGTAGGCTGCCTTGCCTGTCCAAAGAGCTGGCCTGAGGCTGCACAAAAAAAAAAAAAAAAGCAAGATAGGGGAAGGTGACCCTTGAAGGTTCTAATGCTAAATATAATCTAAGAGTCCTTGTATTTGTCACTCAAGGCATCTTAGAACAGCAGAAAAGCATGAATGAAATCTGCCTCTTTGTCCCCCAGGTTAAGAGCTGTAAAAAATATTGCTCAGTGCTTAAGAGCACTTTTTCTGCTCTTCCAGAGGATCAAAGTTTGGTTCCCAACACCCTCGTCAGGTTCCCAGCTCTGTATAACTCCAGCTCTGAGGGGATCTAGTGCCCTCTTCTGCCTTCTTCAAGCACCCACACACAGGTGGCATATATTCGCACAGACACGCACATACAATAAAAACAACAGAATAAATCTAGCCAGGGGTGGGGGCAGATGCCTTTAATTCCAGCACTAAAGAAGAGGAGGCAAATGAATCTCTGTGAGTTCAAGGCCAGCCTGGTCTAAATAGAGAGTCTCAACCCATCCAGTATTATGTTGAGAGACTCTGCAAACAAATAGATACATAGACAGCCAGATAGACAGACAGTCTTTTTAAATGGAGTAAGTAACACCAGCCTACCGTTGGGCATTTCTGGGAACAATGCACCTTGCAAGGAGTACCATGAGCATAGATGATGCAAACGCTGTTGAGGGTTTGAGGGGTTTGTGTTTACTGTTTTTACCAGTGTCAAAAGGAGGCGGTAGAGTGCAGAGGTAAACAGCTTAATCTTGGGCATCAGACAGGCCTGACTGTAAGGCACCATCCTGTCACTAGCAGGATCCTGGAGAGATGACTTTGTCATGTCTGAGCTTCCTCTGTGAGGTGGGAACATGCTTAGTACCTACTTGCCTGGGTTGGGCTGCAAATTCATCGAGAGCATGAGAGCCGAGGTTTAGAACATGGCATCACACAGCATCACCAAAATATGTGACTGGTCTCATAAAAGGATGCTGTGGCAGGAAAACATAGGTGAGGGGCAGTATGGCAGCCCAGCATCCTCCCAGGAGCTCCTCTGACCAGTAGGATGCTGCTGAGCCTTGAAGCTCACATTCTCAGACCATGTGCTTCCAATTGCAGTAGGTGCTACAGCTCTGTCCTCCTGATGACCTCGTGGGTATTTTCTTGCCCCTACTTTAAGGAAAGAGTTTACTCACAGTCCGTTATCCCGCTGTGAAGAGGAAGGGTTGGTCTCAGGGTCCCTGCCCCTAGCTGCACATCTATTGCCCCTGAATGTCTCCAGAAGGGGAAGAAATGGCAGAGCCTGACTATATCCTTTTCGTGCTCCCAAATACATTCCCCACCATTAGTCGCAGAAATTAGCAAACACCCCTCGGGGAAGCACTAACTCTGCCCACCGGGGTCCAGTGTGAGATGATGCCTGCAAGGCAAGATCTAGACGAGTCTGTGCAGACCTGGGTAAGGGATGCCGCACGGAGGTAGGAAGCAGATGAGGCTCAGAACTGACCCAGGACCCCTCCCTACTACCACCTGGTGACGTGGGGCCTCTGGGCCCAGAGACACACTTTCTCAAAAACACATTATTCCTACTAGCTCTCCAACGCCAGGCTGTCCTGGTGGGGAAAGGCCACTGCATGCTGGGAAGTGGGAAGAGGGAGTTTGTCAGACCCTAACCCGGTAAAAGAGCGCCACCTGGTGAGACATTCTGAGAATATTCCCAGTGGCTGCTCTGAGCAGACCACTACTCTCTGAATTTCAGAATTTAAAACAGTAAAAGGACATTGGAAACTGCGATGATAACACCTACAATATTTAACCCCTTTTCCCCACACACATCTCTTATCACTCTATTTCAAAATGGAAATGAGCTGTGAACAATGCAAAGGATAAATCTTGGATGTGAAAACCATTTGTTCTGGATGTGCAGATAAGTCACAACGATGCCTCTGTTTTTTTTTCCCTTCGTTTTTGTTTACTTAGGTTTAGGTGGATATTTTTGTCGTTGTTATTGTTTTGTTTTTAGACAGGGTCCCCCTATATACCCCTGGCTGGCTATGTAGGGCAGGCTGTCCTCAAACTCACAAACTCTGGCCTCTAGTGCTGGGATTGAAGTCATACACTACTCTGCCCAACTGTTTACTTGCTTGATTTCTTATTTGTTCTTCCATTCATTCACTCATATGTTTATTTTGGTTTTTTCAAGACAGGGTTTCTCTATGTAGTAGCCCTTGTTGTACTGGAACTCACTCTGTAGACCAGGCTGGTTTCAAACTCATAGAAATCTGCCTGCCTCTGCCCCAAGCACTGCCTCCTCCTCACCCAGCTACTTGTTTCTAATTGTAAGCACACGACAGGAGACTTCTTGTCAGTGTGGTGCTGCACACAGCCAGAGTGGAACTCACTCACCTGAATAACTTAACGAATACACTTGTTACTTACCAAATGTTGCATGGATATTAATTACGTGATTAGCCTTGTTGAGAGTGCTTTGTTCTTATGACTTCATTTACCCCACTCCCCCAAGTAACCGTATGAGTAGGGAAGGAGCCAGACTATACCACTCGTGTTAGCACCTAAGACTCCATCAACTTGAAAAGTCCACACTAACAACACATGTGATGTGAATCACACTTGACGAACATGCACTGATTCAAGCCATATGACCACCGCAGGAGAGGTTGTTCCTGCAGCCAGGAAACAGTAAACATGCTACAGTTTGAATCTTGTATGTTCTTCAAAGGCCCATGTGATAAAGGGTTGGTTCCAAGCCCATAGTGTTGTCAGGAAAAGTTAGAAACTGAAAGATGTGGAACCTAATGGGGAGCTTTAGCTGATGGGGAGGCAAGACCTCAAGAGAATTGTAGGCCTCTTCGTTTTTTCTGCACCTGAGGTGAAGGGCTACTTTCCACACTGTGTGTTGCCACCATGATGTACCTCACCATAGGCTCAGAAGCATGGGGACCAATCATTCAGAGACTGAGACTTCCAAACTGTGAGCTAAAACAAACCCTTCCTCTTGACAAGCTTATTGTCTCCAGTCTCTGTCGCTGTACTGACAAGCTGAGCACACAAGGTGCTGTGTGCTGAGCATTGCACTGGAATCTAGGGTGTGCCTGACCAAGGTACTTGTGGGGTCTTCAAGCTTATGGGGTCTTCAAACTATTCATTTGGCAGGAAACAGATACTACTAAGCACTCATACAATGAATGTATAACATGGAAGCATCTAGAAGCCAGAAGAGCTGACTTGCTCTAAGGAAAGAACTGTCAAAAATGGCGACTCCCAGAGTGATACTGCTGCAAGCATTTGTGTCCCTCTGAGAACTGGGTACTGCTCACAGACCTATTTGTACCCAATTTCCCTTTTGACATCTCAAGCCTTAACAGCACCTGTGTCTTGATCTCCTGATAACCAGTTCCCAATAAGGAGCAGAGCAATGGTTGCTAAGCAGATATTTACTCAGGAAAAAAAAAAGCCTCAAATCCATCTCTCTTACTTTCCTCAGAGCTTCCTCTTGTTCCCAGTATCCACAGAGATTAGCCCCAAGTTCCTCAAGGGACATCTAAGGACATGGGGATCCAGAGACAGCCACCAGCCTAAATGAGCTAATGGCACTGACGCCTCACAGATGTGGCTCTGCACCGGTTCCCCTGGCACAAGGTCAGTTAAGACAGTAAGGCTCACGACAGCCACAGACACCCTTCACTGAGGCCTTCCTCCATGCTGGCCTGCTGCTGAGCCCCTGTTGCATGAACTTTTCCTAGGGAAACATGACCAAGTGACTGCTTCCTTCAAATAGGGTATGTGCTGGTTAGAGTTTTTGTTATTGTTTTGTTTTTCGACATGAGGTAAGCTTGAGTCATCTGGGAAGAGAAAATGTCAGTTGAGGAACTGCTTCTGTCACATGACCTCCATCCTGACAGATGATTGGCTGGGGAAGGCCCAGCTCATTGTGGATGGTGTCATCCCTGGAGCAGGTGGTCCTGGGTTGCGTAAGAAAGTAAGGTAAGCAAGCCAGGGAGTGCAAGCCAGTCAGCAGCCTTCCTCCAGGGGCTCTGGCTTCTGCTCCTACCCTGACTTCCCTCTATGATGGACTGTGATCAGAACATGTAAACCAAATAAACTCTTTCTTCCTTAAGTTGCTTCGTGGTCCTAGTGTTCATCACAGCAACAGAAAGCAAACTAAGACAAGAATCCCAGTAACAGGCCAAAGTAACAATTCTACCTAGGTCTGGTTTGGTGAGCTAGCCAGTATACTAGGCTTACCTACAGAAGCATGGGTTACCCCCAAAGCAGCTGCAGTACTACATGGGTTTCCCCATGTCTGCATAGATGGAGTCGTCTCCCCCTCCATATCCCTGCTCAGGAGAACCACTCCTGAGCGGTGGTTGCCAACCTTGCTAATGCTGAGACCATTTAGTACAGATCTTTAAGTTGTGCTGACCTCCAACTATGAAATTATTTTATTGCTACTTCATAACTGTAATTTTGCTACTGTTGTGAATCATAATGTAAACACCTGATATGCAAGATATCTGATATACTACCCCTGTGGGGCTCAAAACCCACAAAATAAAAACCACTGCTTTTGTGCCTCCTGAGACTGTGAAGCCAGGGAAGAATTACATACAGCTGGCAGAGAGGCACAGGCCCGGGAATGGCTAAAGTCTCAGGTGAGGGCCAATGATCGCCCCCTCACTCCTTCTATAAGATAGCATCAACATCAGCTGCTCTGAGCGGATGGTAACAGCTATGTTTGAGAACTGTGCCCCACCACAGCCCTTCACAGCGTAATCTCCCTATATCCTTACATCGACCTACAGCGTGTGCTGTCCTGCCATTATTCAGATTCTAAAGGATAAGGAGTTGTCAGGTTGAGCCCTCTACAAGAAGGTATTAAGACAGAATTAAACATGCAGGAGACATATTGCGCAAGAGACTTATGGAGGAGAAGGAGCAGGAGTGGCGAGGAAAGCCTCAGACCATACATACGGCCTGAAGAGAGAGGGGGAAAGAGGCCGGATTGGGAAAAGCTTCCAGCCACAGTGCTCTATTGTCCTTTCAAGCTCTGTCTCTGTGGAGACAGCCCAAGAAGAGAATGGCCTTAGTAGGAGTGCTCCAGGAAGTCTCAGGAGGCTACAGCTAACTACACCTCTTGCAAAAGTTCTCCCCTGAAGTTGAACTCCTGCGGCTGACAAGACTCTTTTCCTTGCTGACAGCCCTAGCCCAGGCCATAGCAAGCACTTGCACTCGGCAAATACTTGTTGAATCTGCCTCCTGCTCCTTTTGTGTAAAAGGAGAATTAGATACAGAAAATTTTCCTTACTTGTTCAAAGTGATGCAGTTGGTAGATAGCCTGGTTTTATCCTGGTTCTCTGACCCCAAATTTCATCTTATACTGTACTTCAGCTCTCTCACATCACTCCTCTTTCTCTATGCTGAGCATTCAAACATTACCTGTCTACTGTATAAGGATTCCTGCCTACTTTTCTTTTCTCACTCAGATAATCGCTCACTCATTTGTTCATTTATTCAACAGATATTCCCTGTGTAGTATCTTGACGCAGGTACTACTGCAGGGTGCTTGGGCAGTACACCAGGAAAGGTCCCTCCCATCAAGAGCAGAGAGGCAGGTACATGTCAAAGATGAGGGAAAAGTGTGATTGTTCCCATGGCTGCACTGCCCAGTATTAAAGTCCCTGAAAAGAGAAGGGCCAAGGAGTATGGCAGAAGCCTTCATGGCTCCATCTAGATTTTATTACTACTCACCTTTTCCCAAATCTAGCCATATCAAACTACTAGAGGTTGTCTGACCTCTGAACACACAAGCCAGCCAGAGGGCTGGAAATGCTAATGGCATGACAGTTTTTTTAAGGAGGGAGTGGTAACTTGGTAACCATGGTTACATACAATTCAGCCATCCAAGGGATGTGATTGGTTCACAATTCCACTCATAGGGATTGAACTCGTTTCTTAACCAAATGCAGATTGTGTTTAATAAGTAGGCTGAGGGCTGAAAAGATGGCTCGGGAGTTTAGAGCACTTGCTGATCTTGCACAGAACCCAAGTTCCATTCCCAGTCTTCCTATCAGGCAGCTTCCAATCCAGCATATCCAAAGCCCTCTTCTAAACTCTGAAGGCACCTGAATTCACATGCACAAACCTAGGCACAGATACACATACAATAAATAATAATAAAATAAATAAAAATAATAAATAATAATGAAAGCAAATCTTTTTTTAGAAAAAGAATTTAGTGAGTGGGTTGAAAGTCTTTCATCTATTGCTTGAAGACAATTTATGGATTCCTATTAGAGGTGCGAAACAAAATATCTGACCAAAGCAGCTAAGGCAGTAGAAACCCAACACAGTTGGTATATTCAGCAAGATTGACATAGGTCCCAAGGACGAGAGCCAAAGACTTCAAGGACATATCTGAAATAAGAACAGCAAAAAGTTCACCAAGCAGGCTACGGTGGCACACACCTTTAATCCCAGCACTTGGGAGGCGGAAGCCCCTGTGAGTTCGAGGCCAGCCTGGTCTACAAAACAAGTCCAATACAGCTAAAGCTATACAGAGAAACCCTGTCTTTAAAAAAATAAATAAATAAATAAAGTTCATCGAAGTTATAAACACTGGACACAACCCTAATCGCTATCAGAGTGGGACTGAACAAATTTACACATTCACAGCCATGAGGTTAAGTCCAAGCACAGCACCATCCTACTTCTTCCTACTTCTTACATTTGTGCACAAACTCACTTGGGGGATTGATGATAAACACTAATATGTAACAGATGTGCCTTCTGGGTGGCAGAACCCCAATAAGACTTAAACTTGTCTGGGTTGTTTACATGTCATACTGTGTTGTATTGTATTGTGTTGTGTCGTGTCATATCGTGTCGTATCGTATCGTATCGTATCGTATCGTATCGTATCGTATGGGTGTTCTGCCTGCAAGTATATCTCTGTACCATTTGCATGCCCAGTGCCTCTAAAAGCCAGAAAGAGGGTGTCCGATCCCCTGGAACTCATTAATCATGTCCACCCTTATCCTATTCTTTCTATGTGCTTAAACCAGGACTTGTAAGCCTCTATCAGTGACTCTGCATAAACGCTGATGTTGGTCTTGGCATCCTTGTATGTCATCCTCTTCCATCCTGACTCAGGGTGGCCATAAGATTTTACTTTAGCCAATGAAACATGACCGATTGTGAAGCAAGCACAGCCTAGAAAAGTGCTTACCCACTGATGCCTGACCCCACAGAAGGCTTCCCTTGGAAATCCAATTGCTGTGTAAAAAGTGCAAGCAAGACAGTAAGGATGAGAAACCACAGGGGAGAGGGACTCATCCTCCTGTCCTGACTGAGAAGCCTCCTCGTGAGAAGCCCCAGGCCATACTCATAGAATCTCCTAGTCAAACCAGAGAATGATGAGAAACAATAAATTGCTGTTGTATTACACCGCTGACTTTTGGAGCAGCTGTGTGACAGTGAGTACCGAAACAGCTTCTGCGGAATATATCCCTTTCATTCATATCACCCCTCCATATCCTATTGGCCTCACCCCTCGTATTCCCTCACCTCACCCCTCTGTGTCCTGTCAGCCCCACCACTCTTTTCTCCTTTGCTTCCCACACTTCAGATAACCTTGGAAATGGTGTATCTTTCCACTCTGACTGTTATCCCTAGGACACCTTCCTAAGGTACACTGTTCTACAGAGTAGCCTGGGCTTTCAGAGAAAATTCCAGAAACAAAGGCAATGGCATTCACCTAAATTTGGAAGAAATTGAGGTAAAAACTCCAAGGCACAGTTAACCTCCAATTTAATGTTTACTTATTCACACAAACGTTTTCTGGACAGCTGTTAACGTGCTAGCTAACAGTATTACAGCCATTAGATACAAGAGAGTACTAACATCTACTCATTGAATCTGTCTTAACAAACAGGTGGAGCTAACACTACCCAAAAAAGCCCTTTTTGTTATAAATATTTTTTAAAGCAAATTATTTCACTAAGATCATTAAGCTAATTAGTAGCAGTGCCAAACTGAGATTTCCTTTCATCACAACCAACAGGGTGAAGTAAATGGGTTCTTTCCCAGTGAAGATGGGTAAATAAAATAGTTGGCAGGACTGAGTGTAATTTTATTTTTAAAAATAAGCATAAAAAGGGGCTGGAGAGATGGCTCAGAGGTTAAGAGCACTGGTTGCTCTTCGAGAGGTCATGAGTTCACTTCCCAGCAACCACATGATGGCCCACAGCCATCTATAACGAGATCTGGTGCCCTCGTCTGGCCTGCAGGTACCTGCAGGCAGACTACTATATACATAATAAATAAATAAATCTTTTTTAAAAAAATAAGCAGAAAGTATAATGCCCAATATAGCGAGCACTCATTGTTTCTCCCTTTTGCACCCACTTCTCCCTTTTCCTGCTCACAGTCTCCTTATTTTTTTCTTCTTCTTTTAATTAAGTAGTGTGTGTGGAGTCGTCATACTTCTAACTACATGAGTGGATATGGTAGGCATATGGTATCAGCGAGTAGAGAGTACAAGGTCCTGTGCTGACAGAAGAGCACTTACAGAACCAGGAATGTTAAAACACACAGGATTGCCTCTCAATGGAGGGGACGTATACCTGTTTTCTTCCCAGAAAGCTGGGGATAGATGTAGTTAATAGCCTGATAATCTGTGTTATCTGTAGGACCAGGCCACACTTGAATCCCCCACACTATTATGTTTATCCTAGACTCTGCCTCCGTAACCTTTATCTTGAGCACTGTTTTTCAATCAGCAGAGCCCATCCTTATGGGAGATGTCACATGTACTTTACAACAGCCTGGGTAAACTCTGTTGCCATCGTAGGGCCACTCCTGACTCCCCCAGACTTTTATGTTAATCTCAATCATTCTCCCTAGATCCTTATCTTGAGCATTGTTTTTGAGTCAATAGAACCCATCTTTATGGGTGAGGTCACGTGTACTTTGTAAAGAGTTTCAATGTAAACATGTCATAAGCTTTGTTGTACCCGTGGGATTGAGTTAATTATCATCAGGACCCCTTTTTCCAAAATTGTGCTGCATCTAAATATGCCTAAACTAAATTTGTCAGACTCCAGAAGTTTAAACCATCACCAGCTGAGTAGTGTTGGACTGGACTTCCTTCCTGCCTCATGTGGTTCTTCTCTTTGCAAGCCCTTGTGGTCACAGGGAGACACACCACCACCACCACCACCACCATCAGAGTATCCCACCATTGGCCACAGGAATTGGCTTAAGGACAGATCTGTAAGTATTCTTTAGGTGCCATGTATTGAAGGCTTAGTCCCTAGTCTATGATGCTATCAGGAGGTTGTGGAACCTTTAAGAGGTGAAACTTAATAGGGGTCATCGGGAGCATGCCTTTGAAGGAGATAATGGGAACCTGGCCCCCACAGAACTCTTTCTCTCATTTGCCTACTGGCTGCTGTGAGGTGAACAGGTTCCCTCTACCATGTGCTTTAGCCATGATGGACCTCCTTACTAAAAGCCCAAGGCAATATGTGTAAGCAACCAGGACTAAAACCTCTGAAACCATGAGCTACAATAAATTTCCTCCTTTGATTTTTCCAAGGCATTTTGTCACAAAAATGGAAAGCTGACTACCACATATTCCAATTCCATAAAGCCAAAGGCACTTAATAAGTTGTTTCCTGGTGTTTCTGGGAAGGGACAATCCTATAAAAGCTAATCAAAGAAACAGCTTATTTTTGCTTAAGTTTGGTACAAGGTGGCAAGTCTGAGGCTGTGAGAACAAGTTAGAACCTTACTAGAAGAACCTCAGATGGACTGGGTGGTTACAGGCCTGTAATCTAAGCACTGGGTGTGGGGGATGGGGGCAGATCTCTGTGAGTTTGAGGCTAGTATGGGTCTACAGAGCCATGATCCAGACCAATCCAGGCTCTATAATGAGACCCAGTTTCAAAAACAAAACCATAAATAAACTAACAAAAACTCAGAACAGACCACGGGGTGGATTTGGCTTTCAGGTCATAGTTTCATCTGCCCCTGCTCTGAAATATTTCCTAAAGTTAAAGTACTTGGGGATTGATGGGAATGGGAGGAACAAAGGTAGGAAGAAGCATCCATGTATCACAATTACCTACCCTGCAGAAAACTGGGCATATGTTGTGTGCATCAACTCTTTCCTACCAGAAGTGAGCTGAGAATTGCAATATGCTACTGTTGCT
Organism: Meriones unguiculatus; assembly: GCF_030254825.1. Classification (NCBI taxonomy): domain Eukaryota; kingdom Metazoa; phylum Chordata; class Mammalia; order Rodentia; family Muridae; genus Meriones; species Meriones unguiculatus. The sequence continues at coordinate 103,871,438 of NC_083353.1, forward strand.
AGCACAATTGCATGGGTGGCTGCTACCTCTATTTTCCAATGCATAGAGCATAGTTCCACTTTGTTGCTGGAAGTTCAGCAAAACTTCTGGCATTACATCTAACCTGCATGGTCAGCTGGAGTCCCAAGGAGCATGACATTTGCCAAGGCCAAGTCTCAGACACTGGGAAAGAAACTAGGGGCTGGTTATCAGACCAGGCACATAGCCAGGCCACTCCCACGCTGCCCAGAAAAAGAGATTACTTGATGCTGATTTCTACAGCAATCAAGTCTGCCCTGAGAACGGGAAGCACCAGAGTTGGAGGTGGGGAACCCTTAGGCCTCCAGCTATGGGAAAAGGACAACGTCATTCCTTGAGGGGTCTGGGCAGTGGTGGTGAATGCCTTTAATCCCAGCACTCAAGAAGCTGAGGCAGGTTGATCTCTGAGAATTCAAGGCCAGCATGGTCTACAAAGTGAGTTCCACAACAGTCAGGGCTACATACACATAGAAACCCTGTCTCACCGGGCCTGGTGGTGCATGCCTTCAATCTGAGCACTCAAGGAGGCAGAGGCAGGTGGATTGCTGTGAGTTCCAGGCCTACAAAGCAAATCCAAGACAGCCAGTGCTACACAGAGAAACCCTGTCTTGAAAAAAAAAAAAAAAAAACAGAACAAAAAGATACATTCCCATGTGGGTTCCATTTATCTCTTTCATTGCAGGGACACTTTATGATCTCCTTCTCTGAGGCCCCATGACCAGGGAATATACTGGACTTGAGCATCATTCTACTCTTTTGTGGTCACTTATTTTCACAGATGGGTTAGATGTCTGTCCTCCATGTGCCCTTGTGCTCTGACCATCATGTTTATCATATATTTTAATTCATAAAGCATTAAATATTCATAAAACCATAATACTGATATTTTTTCATTATTCATAAAATTATTTTCATTACTCATAATTATTATTCATAAAATCATTAATAAAACCATTAATAAACCCCAACCATAAAATTATTCTGTTACTTCATAACTGTAATTTTGCTACTATTATAAATTGTGATGTAAATATCTGATATGCACGATATCTCATATATGTCCCCTGTGACAGGGTCATTAGAAACCCCTCAAGCGGGTGTGCAACCCACAGGTTGAAAACCACTGATCTAGAGGATAAGCATGCACAAGCCCTGAGTGTGAATGTGAAAGCAATTGCTAAGGACCTGCAGTGGATACCCACTAAGTTGGAGAAATGGCAGGGAAGCCAGCGTGGGAGGAGAATGCAGCTGGGGTGGGGTAATGTTTGGGGTGCTGAATGGGTTGCAGAACACCCTGAACCCTATACCTATAGTAATGAGTAATCTACAGCAGAGGAGGAGAGCTTTATCTTAGTCTGTTTTAAGCTATTCAAACAATGCTCCAGACTGAGTAATTTATAAACAGTAGAAGCTCATTTGCCTCAGGGTTCTAGGCTGGAAAGGCCAAGATAAAGGGCTGCATCCCATAAGAGCTGCTGGGGTCATAACTTGGCAGAAGACATGGCAACAGAGGGAGAGAGGGAGGTCACGGGAAGATGAACATACTCCTCCAGTCAGGGAGAGCCACTCAGAAGAGCAGAGCACTCATTACCTAATCACTTCTTAAAGGTCCCACCTCTTATTCTCAAAATGACATTTCTTTTTTTTAAGATTTAACCTTATTTATGTCTATGGGTGTTTTGTCTGAAGATATATATGTCTGTGCAGTCAGTGCCCATGAAGTCAGAAGAGGTCACTGGGCTGAACATTGGTGGCACACGCCTTTAATCCCAACACTCTGGAGGCAGAGGCAGGTAGATTTCTGTGAGTCCAAGGCCAGCCTGGTCTACAGATCTAGTCATTGGATCCCCAAGGACCTAGAGATTGAATGGTTGTGAGCCCACATTTGGGGGCTGGGAACTGAAACTTGATCCTCTGGAAGAGCAGCCAGTGCTCTTAACCACTGAGCCATCTCCCCAGCCCCAACAAAACATGTGTTTTAGATGTATTATTTCAATCATAGCAGCACATGGCATGTTTGTTATTGTTGTTATATTAAAAGATCACATGAGTCAACAATATTCCAAAATTACTCTGAGAAATAGACTACTAGCTGTACTGAAGTTTCAACACCCCGGCACCTTCCTTCGTTCATTCAACAAACTTTACTGAGCCAGTCACCTGGGCAGAGAGCTGAAAGCAGCTGTGATCATTGAGGTGTGGGTCTTTGCTGTCAAGAAATGAACTGAGGAACAGCAAAGGCAGATCAACAGCAGCTTACCTGTCTGAGAAGAAAGTGGGTATGTGTGCTCCTCAGCTTGTACTTCCTATTAAAAAAATGAGTGGGCTATTTCCTGAAGTGGCCATGGTTAAACTTTAGTCATAACAGTGGAGGATTTGATGCACCCTTTCAGAATGCTTTGCTTCTGAGGGAAACATTAGATTCCTTTAAAAAAAAAAAAAGAGAGAGAGAGAAATTCCATTATCAATAGCTTGTAATATTAAAATAATTAATAATACTAATAATGAAGTAACTTTTTTAAAAAGTCAAACCCCAGTAAACCCATCTTTCCTTAGTGGAAATGTCCTATGTTTATAGTTTATCTATTGCTATGCAGACACTTGCAACTTTGATAACTCTGAGGAACTATTAAAAAGAAAATATTCTTTCAATGTATTTGCCTTGATTGATTGATTGGTTAGTTGGTTAGGGATGGGACTCAAGGTAAAGTGCATGTGAGGTCAGAAGACAATTTGTAAGAATAGGCTCTCTCCTTCCACCATGTGGAACCCAGGGATCACACTCAGGGAGTCAGGCTTAGCAGCCTTACCCACTGAGCTATCTTGTGGCCCTTCTCTAGGTTTTTATTAGCACACACTAGCTGTAACAATGGGTTTCATTATGAAATCTATATCCATGCACATAATGTGTTTTGATCATATTCACCCCATCACCCTTTCTTGTCCCTTTCCATTGATCCCCTTTCTCTTCCCTGTAGTCCCTGTAGCCCAAAGCTTACAGGCCCCCTTCTACTTCCACTGGGGGAAGAGGGGCAGCAGTGTGTTTAACTAATCAGGCTTTCTTACAACAGTATGGATGAGGGATTGTTTATAGAAGCATGAGCATCTTACCAATGGTTATGCCAGTGAAGAAAATGCCTTTGAATCCCCTGGTAATCATTAACTGCCTGTAGATCCTCAAGGGATTGGCCCTCCTGAGCCCCTCCCCTCTGCAAGAAGTAATCTTGTAAAGGTCTTGGGTAGATAATCACAGCTGAACAGTGAGAAATATTTATGAAAAGCCTCTATGTTTTGTCATTTAATAACAAACAAACAAACAAAAAGCCATCTCAACAGCTTCCAAAGATCAAATTCCTTTTTGGAAATACAGTTCTCCTCTGTCACATATTTCATGAAAGTGGGTCAGTGGCTGCAGCCAAAAGCTGGGGCCTGTTGTTGTTGGTTGGTTTTTGTTTTTTCTTTGGAGTATGTCTTCTCTTTTTTCAATGTGTGGTAATTTTTCCTATAGTTTTAGAAGTTGAATTTTTGAGTCAAGCCAATATTCTTGTCCTTCTGAAGGAATGCATCAGATACATTTGTTTCAAAGCCTGCCTTCCAAGCAATTTCCAACCTTAATAAAGAAAGTGTGAGTCCATCATTGTTCTGCCTCTTCACTGCTCCCCACTAAGCATCTTAAGAGAGAAGGCTGCAGAAAGCTTGTTTTGTTTCGGCTTTTTTTTAAGCCTGAGAAACTGGGACTTCCCTGCCTTTCAGAGTACAAAGGTCTATTCTTTGAGGCAAAGGGCCAGGGAGGCGGAGTAATTCAATTTTGTAGGCCATCATGTACTTCCTTCTCCCTTTCTCCTGCCAAATCAAGGCTCATACCAATCCCAGTGGACCTTAAGGGGCAATTCTCCATGAAAAAGTGAAAGCAGTCGAGGAAAAAGAAAAGGGGCCAGCCAGAAGCAGTCCTTCCGAGAGCCTGGGGAACGCTCATTATAATTGAATGAAGCCCATGAAAAGGGCCTTTTCTGAGCAGCCTTGGTGGGGCCACTGGCTCCGTCCCATTGTAAATTCCATCTGTGTGCTATCACTTCCTGACCCAGAAACTGGGCAGGCCACACGAGGATCACAAGCACCGGGAGATTCAGTATATAAAGTTCTAAGATCATGTTGGCCTGTAATGAACTTTTTCTGCTTTTACTTACTACAGGATCTTTTTCCCATCTCCCCAGAAACTGGAGCCTAAGTGAAGCAAAATGCAGTTGGAATCGTTATGAGGAAAATTCTGGAGGGAAACAGAAGCTACCTGGTTTTTGAGGAAAAGCTTATAACATGCAGATGCCCATAAGCTGAAGCCAGTCAGATGCCAAATACACAGAGGGAGCTTGACTGTGTTCGAGTCTGGGAGACTGGGGGTGTAAATAAGAAAACCAAAATGCTGTGGAGTAGTGGTTTTCACACTCTCCCATGTTTGGGTATGATCTGATAGACTGTGATTCAGTAATTGTGAGATGGGGCCTGCAAATATGCATTTCTCCAGGGCCTCTGATGCAGAGAGGGCTACCCTAGGCCTTGGACATCAAGCCAGACATGAGATTGAGTCAAAGGCTCAACAGCATCATACTCAGAGGGAGCAAACACACTGTGGTGCCCAGCTACAGACACAGGCTAACTGTTTCATACGGGCACTGGTTATGATCTCCATCTCACACAGGTTTGATGGAACCATGTTTGACTCTAAAATAAAGCACCTGTGCAAATCCATTTTTAGCCTGTATCCAAACAGGAGAGCAAACATGTCACCTAGGTAAGAAACACCTCTTAAGTTCTGGTTCTTATGGAAAACCACAGAAGCAGAAAGGGTTACATTCTGACCCTGCTGCAGTCTGCCCGCTGCAATAGTCAGTTGAAATTATAATCACTATCTGGCTCATAGGCAGGCGTCAGTCCTCACTAATCACACTGACACATGCCTCACTCCAGGACTTCCAACCCAACACCCTTTCTAGGTTGTTGGGGCACAATCCAGGAATGGAGTCGTGTGAGAAATCTGCGTGCTTGTGAGAAAACAAGACAAGTCTTGTAACCTCAGTTTCTTCAAAACACAAAATTGTTTTGGAATGTGTTTTTGTGCTCCTCCAAGGTGTAGCAAAGAGCAGCGGGTTTACTTCAGATTACTCATTGTAACTGGCTATTGTTGCTTGTGTATATGACTCTATGAAAAAATACGGTGGCTTGCCCTTGTAACTGTACACTTTATTCCTGTGACTCCTCTTAACCCCAGAGCATCGGCTGATGCTTTGAATTAAGTTGGCTATTGTAGGAGACTGTAGTCTGCCTCGCTTATCAGCTTCATTCTCCCAGGTCCCACTACCTCCAGAGTGGTAAAAACTAGGACACACTGGGAATCCTAGATCTGTTAGTCTTGTCCCTTGTGCTCTATAGGACTCTGACTAGAAAACAAAGCAGAGGTTCCCGTTCTCTGCTACTGGCTATGTCTCTGCTTTCATCACACCTTCTCCATACATTTCTACTCATCCCCTACCCCCAAACAGTGGACTCTTACCTACACCCTTATTAATGTGTGCATATATGCGAGAAAGGCTAGACTATAAATAAAATTTACCAAGAGATTAATAGTGACTAAATCTGGATGGTAAGATATTGAGTAATTTGAAATATTTTTTCTTGTTTTGCTTTTCTATATTTAACAACTCTCTTAAAGGAATGTGGATTACTTATAAAGTGAAGACACATTCATAGGGAAGTTTTTGGGTTTTTTATTTTATTTTATGTGTACAGGTGTTTTGTCTGCATGTATGTCTATGCACCACATATGTGCAATGCTAAAGAGGCCACAAGAGAGCATTGGATCCCTAGAACTTCAATTATGAGCCTCCATGTAGATGCTGGGAACTTAACCCAGGTCCTCTGGAAAAGTAGCCAGTGCTCTTAACCACTGAGCCATCTCCCCAGAGTGAAGAATTTTGAATACGGGCACTCAAGGTAGGTAACTCAGTGAGTGGTGGAGCACACGACTAGCATATGTGAGGCCCTCGGTTCAGTCACCAAAATCTCAAGAAACAAAATCATAAACCTAAAATCAGGCCTGTAATCCCAGAACTAGAGAGCCTGAGACAGGTGGATTCGCATGACTTCAGGAGCAACATGGGCTACAGAGTAAGTTCTAACCCAGCCTGAGCTACACAGTAAGACATTTCATTATTTATCTGAATAATGTGTCACATACTATGCAAAATGTTTTCAATACATGATAGGTTTCATTTAAACTTCACAATGTTTCTGAGAAATGCTATTGCTGTGCCCATTTTAAAGATGAAGAAATGAGGCTTGAGGCCATATGGATTGACTAAGGAATATAATTGTACAGATGTGCACAAATATGCCTGGCTATCATCATATACACTCCATTTTAAAGATACCAGACAGAGGTGGCAGCTAGTTAAAACTCAAATCTCAGCATGGTTACCCTCACCAGGCCCACATATCCTAATAATAATTCTCTCTTAGGTACATAGCTATGTGGTAGATAGAAAAACTGATCACAATGCTTTGGGATTTCTCTTCCTTCTTACATCATCATCATCATCATCATTATTATTATTATTTTGGTTTATCGAGATAGAGTTTCTCTGTGTGGCCTTAGCTGTCCTGGACTCACTTTGTAGACTAGGCTGGTCTTGAACTCACAGTGATATGCCTGCCTCTGCCTCCCCAAGTACTGGGATTACAGGCGTGCGTCACTGCACCCAGCTCTTCTTACAATTTTATTTATTGCTCTCATTTTCTATATCTCAATGTTTACCTAAATGTATGTATGTGTACCATGTGTGTGCCTGGTAACTCCAGAGGCCAGAAGAGGCCAGAGGCCAGATGGTTTGAGACATCTCTTCAGCTCCCAGGACCCCTTTTTTCAAGAAGTAGTTTCCCATTCCTCAAATCTGAGCTGGCCTCGAGATGTACTTTGACAGACAGATTGTGGGAGAGATGACACTATGTAAGCACCAAGGGACTTGCAGATTCTACCTTCACAGGCAGAATACTACTTTGGAAATCCAAGACCACCACCATGTGACAAAGCCCTAATAAATGAACCCACAGAGGCAGAAGCTCAGCCACCTTTTTTAGCCCAAATGAACTCAGCCCCTTGTCAACCTTACACATGAATGCAGCCATGAGTCTATGCAAAACCAAAAGAAAACCCCACCCAGAGAACCCACAAAATAATGGAAAATGCTGTAAACATACACCACCTGATGATGTCTCTGTCAGCAATAGACCACATGTGACGGTGGCCCCTTGAGACTGCATTCCCCAGGAAAAGAGTCTGGGAGATACTATTGGATGGTGTCCACACAATGAAATGGCTTCTCAGAATATAGCTACATTATTAAGGGACAAGTGACTGTTGACCGAGCCAGTAAACTGGGAAGGGATTTGTTAGGGAGCATTATCTGGCTGATACAACTTGAATTTACGAGTGAGCAAGCTGTCAAGTCCTGAGATGCCTGTGGTTGCCATGGTTTTCAAAGTAAGACGTGGTACAAGACCTTGCAGTGTTCCTTGTGCAGAAATCTAGACCATGGTTTCACACTCCGTTCTGAATACTCTTCTCTAAACAGAGCAATGTGCAACTAAACAGACTCTGGTGAGAAAGAGGAGACTAGAGAAGAAAAAGAGCTCCTTCTGCTTGAAAGTGAACTGTTTGTATAGAAAAGCCTGTGATAAAACCCTTCCCCTTTGTCTTTACAGCACACTGGGTTTCTGCCCCTCAAGATTTACTGGTTTGTGAAATGTGGTAACTGTAGTAGACTGAGTTTCAATTACAACAGAAGGCAAGGGTCATTTACCTACAATTAAATGTCTCTTTAATAACACACTCCCAAACAAAAGGAACTTGCTGGAAGAAGCATGAGACAGATTGTTACAAGAGCTGACACTCTTATCAGATCTGAATTGCTCTAGACTAGGACATCCTGTTCACTCCAAACACAATTTAGAACCCCCTCCTCATTCCAGGGGATGCTTCTTCCACTTGGGTAGTTCCCTCTGGAAATCAGAAATCAAGACAGTAGGAAAAAACACTTATCAGTGGTGGGACAGCTTATGGCCAGTTTATAAAACAGCAACACATGTGCTTGTGACAATCAAGATAGCCTTAAAAATAAAGTCATTAGCAGGGCACAATGGTGCACGCCTGTAATCCCAGCACTCAGGGAGGCAGAGGCAGGGGATCTCTGTGAGTTCGAAGCCAGCCTGGTCTACAAAGCAATTCCAGGACAGCTAGGGCTATACAGAGAAACCCTGTCTCTAAAAAAAACAAACTAACAAAAAAGAAAAATTTTAAAAAGTCATCATTAGCTTAAAAACCACTTTTCTTTGTTTCTTTAAAGGAGGAACACAAACGATGATAAAGTCACCAATCAAATGCCCTGGCATTGGCTAGGATGAAATGACAAAATAGTGTTGCCAGCCTTACTTGGCCCCTCTGGTTCTTCCTCTTCTTGACTCTCAGTCTTGTCTGTTGTGCTTTGCCTGCCCCACCAAGAGCAAAGCTGTTTCCCACAGGACAACCTGTATTCCTCTGATGGTGGACAAAGGAAGACCTCTCTCAGGCAGGGTTGAGCTATACAGCGATTTCTCTCATCTTCCTTTTCTCAAAGATTTTTGTCTCTCTATCTCTCTCTGTCTCTGTTGCTTTTTCCTGCCCTGCCCCCAAATATGTTTTGATTAAAGAATAAGGATAAATTTGGTCACCAGTCAGAGGAGTACAGTAGATTCGAATACTAGGTAACTACTGGAGTTTTGTTAGGGATTTTTAGGGATGTTGATGGAATACAGAGCAAGTGTTCTGCCACTGAGCACACCCCATGCCCCACTCAGAGACAACTTTTTTGAGACAGGGTTTCCCTGTGTAGCCTTGGCTGTCCTGGAACTTGCTCTGTAGAGCAGGCTGACCTCTAATTCAGAGATCCAACAGCCTCTGTGTCCCAGAGTGCTGGGATTACAGGCATGTGCCTCCACCACTCTCCCCACTCCCCCACCCCCACTCCAAAAGACAACTTTTGAATGTATTTGTCATTTCTTGTTAGGTGGGGAAAGGGGTCATGTGTGGAGGTCAAAGGACAACGTCATAAAGTCATTTCTCTCCTTCCACCTTTACATAGGTTCTGGGAATCAAACTCAGGTCACCAAGTTTGCATAGCAAGTGTCTTTTTCTGCTGAGCCATCTTGCCAGCCCATACACGACTTCCAAATGACATTTTCAAACATTTCTCCAGAAAGCAGTCCTTTATATATCTTCTAAGATACTAAAGAAATTTCATTTAATCAACAATTACTGGATATTTACCATATACCAGACCTTAGGATAAGATTTGGGCTCTGTCATCAAAGAGAAAACATAGCAAAAAAGTAGTTTAAAAAAAAAAAAGCAAAGATCCACCAGCTGCTTGTGAGGGGCTGGGGCTGTAGCTCAACTGTAGCACCCTTGCATAGCATACAAGGTGCTGGGTTCCAACCTCATTACCACAATTACAACAATCAACTGTTGGCTGAACAATGGCAGACACCACCTCAGTATCTCCAATGGAAAAGAAATTCTCAGGTACTCATTTAAATATGAAGATAATGAGATCGATGATAGCACTTGCTTCTCAGCATTATCACTGTTGGGATCAAATCAGAACATGTGTGTTGTTTAGATTTTGCAATGTCCTGGGAGTCTATAATTACTGCAAAATAAAAGAGTTAAAAGAAAAACTTTAATGTAATTGAATGTATCATGCAACCATACCATTCAATTTCAGTTCTACTCAATCAGCATTTACTCAGCCAGATCCTAGGCTGAAGACTAGATAGGTAATCCATGAACCCTGAAATAAAGCACATAAGGTCTAAAGGAATGGAGAGGCAGAGAACAGCTGGAAGATGGTGTGGTGTATACCGGGACAAAGCTACAGGAGACATGTCAGATGGTAGGGCAGAGATTACATAACCCAGGCCAGGGAAGAAGAGTGACATCATGGGGTGCACTGGAAATAAAAGGTGCTAACTCATTAAGGCCTTCCATGCGCTAGTCAGATGTTGGGCGTCTGACAAGCAATATTTTCAAATACAAACACTGGACAGAGGGTTCCCCTTTTCAAGTGTTTTGTTACATATATATGCAACTATATATTCAATATATTTATTATGTATAAGTATGCATATTTATTACTATATTTATTATATATTATAGTATGTATGGGTGTGGGTGTGTGCCAGCACATGCCAGAGGACACGCCATGGGAGTCAGTTGTCCTTCCACCGTGTGAGTCCCAGGGATGAGACTCAGGTCTTCCAGTTTAGCAGTGAAGACCTTTACCTACACAGCCATTTCACAGCCACCCTATTTCTTTTAATTTTTATTTATTTATTTATTTACTTAATGGGGGACATGATGTGTGTATGTGGGCACATGTGTGGAGACCAAAGGTAAACTCTATGGTTAGTGGGAACAAACTCAGGCTGCCAGGCTTATGCAGCAAACACCTTTACCTGCTGAGCCATCCCTCCTGCCCAAACCCCTGCCCCCCCTTCTTGAAAACATCCTGTTTCACTGATTTGCAGAGTTGGGCTTTGGTGGAGTCTTATGGCCCACCCGTTGGCTGCCCAGGTAGAGGGGAGGAAGCCCCGGACTAAGCGGAAAATGACTTGTCTTCCTCAGTTAGTGTGTGGCTCTAAGGTGCCTCTTGACTCTCTGATACTCAGATTCTTCATGGGCACCTTGGAATTGTAATTCCACCTAACCTGACAAGCAAGGTCATTGGGATAATGGGTACAGAAGATACGCTGAGGAGCTGGAAAGATAGCTCAGTGGTTAAGATCACTTATTGCTCTTGCAGAGGACCCAGATTTGATTCCCGGTATCCACACGGTGTTTCACGTCCATTCATCACTCCAGTTCCAAGGGATCTGACTCCCTCCAGTGCACAAACGTACATGCAGGCCACATACCCACATGCAAAATAAAGTGAATACATTTGATTAAATTTGGTGAAAGAAAGAACTGTTCTTTATCCAGTGTCCCCCAAGGTAAGGCCAGGCTGGTGATTCATCTGCTCACTGACTGATAGCCAGCAAGAGCCTCTCAACGGAGGTTCCGAGCACTCCTTCCCTAAGCACCACTCTTGCCAGCGGTATATATTTCTGCCTCTCCCTCACCCTGTATGTGGTCTTCTCAGGAGTGAGAATATATACAAAGCGCAAAATTAACTGAAGGGGGACTCCATCTCCACAGCTTTTGGGAGTTCATTATCCATGCTGAAATGAGACATTTCGTTGAAGCTATGTGGGAGTCACCCACACTCCTGGTAGAAGCACTTTGGGGTAACCCACACTCCCATAAACCCAATAAACCCAGTGAAAAGCAGTGTTTGCTTAGGACCCTAAGGCTTATGGCTGTAAGTTTAACTGTTTTAGCATTTCTTTCTCATCCCTGCATCCAAAGCCATACCTCACAAAACACCTTATCGTTTCATTTACTGAGGAAATTTAAAAATATATAATTAAAACAGCTCGTGAATGTTTACTTAATTTTTAAACTTTGTTTGACGTTTAAACCTTATTGGAAGCTACATTCTTCAAAGAGCTTGAGAGATGGCTCAGTGTTTTAGAGAGGACCTGAGTTCAGTTCCCAACACCCACACCTGGCAATTCAAAACTACCTTGTCACTCCAGTTATACTGGACCTGACACCCTCTTCTGGACTCTACGGGCACTGCATTTACAGGCACAGACTCATGCATAGACATAAACTTATACACATCATTTTAAAATAATTAAACTAACTTGTTTTAAAAATTACATCTTTTAAATAAATTAGTAACTTATATAATTTAAATAACTTTAAGTAACTTAGAAAACCACCAAATCAGACAAATACACATCACCCACACACTGACTCATCCTGAGATTCTTTTCTACAACATAGTCAAGAATCTGACTTTGGCCAGGCAGGCGTGGTGGCACACACCTGTTATCCCAGCATTCAGAGAGGTAAAGGCAGGTGGATCTCTGTGAGTTCGAGGCCAGCCTGGTCTAAAAAGTGAGTCCAAGACAGCCAACGCTACAAAGAGAAACTCTGTCTCAAAGAACAAAAACAAACAAAGAAACTGACTTTGTTTACTGGAGGTCTCTAAGGGGGAAATTCCTCAGGCTATTGGTTGCAATACTGGGCTGAGTCTCCTCACTACCAATGACTTGACTTTAGCCTGCCAAAGCTGCCAGAGCCCAGGCTTTTGCCATAAAAACTGTAGTTACATGGGGATTCTGCTAATTATATCAGCTAGCTATTTCTGTATAACAAATGACCCTACAGCTTAATAGCTGATATCAAAATAGTATATTACGAGCTCTCTCCTTAGTTTCTCTGTCTGTACCCACCCAGCCCACTGCAGCCAAGATGATGTGTGGTGCACCATCCGCCACGATGCCGGCCACAGCCTAGACGCAGGAGATCGCCGACAAGGTGAAGACCCAGCTTGAATCCCTCATGAAAACAAGCCTTTGACCCTGTCTTCCTACCAGACCAACAAAGAAAAACATGATGAGCTGACCTACTTCTGATTCTACAGCCCCTTTGCCAAATACTCCATCTTTTCAATCTGTGTTTGGGACCACAAAGTTAAATACCCCTCTATGATTGAGGGGGTGGAGTTAAGCAGCTTCTTTTGTGATTCCAAAACTGCATTGTATTTTGTTTTCTTCCAAATAATTATTTTCAGAAAGCTGTATATGATCTCTCTCTCTAAATATATTATATATTTTTAGAGACTATAAAAAATAGTACATTACTTTCTGAAGAGAGCTCAAGGCTGGTAAGCATGGCTCTGGCAGGTCTTGCACCTCTCTCCCATTCCCTCTGCCTTGCTAAAAACCATTAGATTACATTCCTAAAGCTAGCCCTCAAAGTCATTCCCTTATTTGGCCATTTCCTCTTCCTCAGGCTGACTACCAAGGTCCAGCTATCAAAGTATTGAAGTCCTGTGATCAAAAGCCCCCTTTGGCTCACCTAATTAACATTCTCAATTAAAATTAAACACCTCACCCTAACGTGAGAGTCCCCTTGTTACCTTTATAAACTGCCATTTTCCTGCGACATGTCTGTCTCCTCTATCTTTTATCCCCAGAACAAATACCCCTCCTCCCTCTCCCTTGTTCCCTCCCTCTTTCCCTCCTCCTCTATCTCCTGTCTTTGTTCCTTAATCCCTGCCCTCTGTCCTCTGGGCAAATAAATCTCCTTTGTGCTGAGAATTGATCTTGGGGGTCCTGAGCAAATACTTTTCCTTTCACTTTCTACTATTTTACTAGTTTCTTGGTATTAACTGATATGACTACCTTCTTTTGGAAGGCTTACTGGGCCTACACTTTCTTTTAGGTAGTGTTTGTGTCTTTGTTTGTTGAAACACTGTCTCATGTAGGCCAGGGTGGCTTCCAACTTGCTTTATAGCCAAGGATGACTTTGAACTCCTGAACCTCCTGCCTTTGCCTCCCTAGCACTAGTATTACAGGATTGTACCACTATATCCATTTTATGCAGGGCTAGGGATAAAACCTAGAGTTTTTACCACAGAAGGCAGGCACTCTGCCAACTGAGCTACATTCCCTGCCCTATGTGTAAATCTCTGGTTTTAAAAGATTAACTAATTTTAATAGAAAACATTGTGTGGTTCTGACTCAGTGGGTAAAGCCACCTGCCCCAAGCCTGACAACCTCAGTTCAATCTCCTGCATGCATAAATACACACAATAAAAAAATGTATTTAAGAAAAGAAGAGAAGAGAAAATATTGTATGACTCTAAAAAACATGTTCAGGGCCCTAAATTTGGAGCTTGGTCCACCCAACTAGCAGCTACTATGCAAATTAATGCTTTCAGCTAATTCTTTAATGTGTATTCTATCAGGTTTTCCTCAGTCAGGAGTCAGGGACCTGGGTCCTGATCCTCAGTCCTGATTCTCCTGGACAGAGCTTCTCAAGGTAAGACCCCAAGGCCAGCAGCAGTTGAGTACATGTTAGAAATGCAAATTCTTGGGCCCTGCCCCAAATCTACTGATGAAGACACTGAGGGTGGAGCCCAGGCATCAGACCAACCTGGGCTAGTCCTAAACTATTTTTATGCACTGGAAACACCTGGAGAATTTAACAAACTGTAACGACAGAGTTCTACTTCCACAGATTCTGATTTACATACCCGGGTGCAGCAGTCCCTTCAAGATCTTAAGTGCTCTGCAAATGACTCTAAGCTGCAGCCATTGGACTTTACTTGGACCTTGAAACGGGGGTTGGGAGGCTAGGGATATCTGGAAGAGGGAGGAGTACTGAGTATTGATTAGAAAGCTAGGAAACACTATTTCCCTACCCACCTCATCCTCCCTAGTGATGTAGATATAACTCAAGGCCTCTCACATGCTACTCAAAGGTCCTACCCATGAGCTACATCCCAGCCAGAGACTCATTCTTGCAACTGCTCATTTCCACAGAGCACAATGGAAGTTACATCCTGATAGACCCATCTTAAGGTCAAACAATCACAAGCCTAATTCTCATAATTCAGAGACTGCATATATATATATATATATGTATATATATATACACTTACATACGTAGGAATTAGTTTGCATGATCACCAAGGCTCAAGATCTATAAGGTGAGAGCCAGGGAGATGGCTCAGCAGGTAAAGTGCACGCTGTGCAAGACTGATGATCTGAGTTCAATCTCTGGAATCCGTGTAAAGGCAGGAGAGAACCTACTCCACAAAGTTGTCCTCAAACCTCCACATGCATGCTGCAGCACGCACTGCACAAAAAACACACAATAATAATAAATGATAAAATATCTGCAAGGGGGAGTTGGAGACTCAAGAAGAACAGATATACAAAGAGAGAAAGAAAAAAAAATCCCAGTCCAAAGGTAGTCAGGCAGGTAAAGTTGTCTTAGTCTTTTTACTCAATTTAAGCAGAAGGATATGCTTTACTCAATCTACCGATTTCAATGCTAATATCATCTAGACACACACCTCAAATAATGACTGACTAGCCGGGTGCTAGTAACATCAGCAGAAGCAGGCAGGATCTCTGTGAATTCAAAGCCAACCAGGTCTAGAAAGAGAGTCTAGAACAGCCAAGAATACACAGAAAAGCCCTGTCTCTAAAAAACTATAAACAAACAAACAAATAATAATGACTGAGCAAATATTTAGGCATTCCATGGCCCAGTCAAATTGACACATAAAATTAATCATCACAGAGAGGATGGATTGAATTGGTGGACCAGTGTTTCCCAAATGTTTTTCATGAGGATGTAGGCCAATGAAGTTCTCCACCAAAGAGGCCTCTGTGAAAATACACATCTTGGGGAAGGTCATGTAATGAGGCACATTAACATATCAAGGCTAAGAATCTCCCCTCAGGAAAGAAGTGACTCATCACTTTCTCAACAGTGATCTCAATTAGTGTTTGATCCCAGAACCTG
This sequence comes from Meriones unguiculatus, assembly GCF_030254825.1. Lineage (NCBI taxonomy): Eukaryota > Metazoa > Chordata > Mammalia > Rodentia > Muridae > Meriones > Meriones unguiculatus. Next base: position 103,886,973 of record NC_083353.1, read on the forward strand.
TTTTACTTAACACCTATTCATTTCCCACGGAACTGAAGTGTTGCGTAGCACATATTGGGAAATGCTATGCTAAGCCATGAGAAAATAATACAGATCTGGAACGTGGGTGGGGCATGATGTTTTAGAGAAATTTGATGGTAGTATATAGTCTTTTAAAATAAAGACTCTAGAAACAAAGAGCCCAGCTGTGTCTGAAGTGATAGAGGCTGTTCTTGAGTGGGAAGGGGGAGAAAAGGAATATGATGAGATATTTAATGGAAAAGTGTTTGAATATATAGGTTATTAAGAGAAAAGAATAATAGAAAAGCCCAAAATTTGGAGCTTATGAAATGAAAGAATAAACAGCCACATATAGGAGAAAGAAAGAAAGAAAGAAAGAAAGAAAGGAGGGAGGGAGGGAGGGAGGGAGGGAGGGAGGGAGGAAGGAAGGAAGGAAGGAAGGAAGGAAGGAAAGAAAGAAAGAAAGAAAGAAAGAAAGAAAGAAAGAAAGAAAGAAAGAAAGAAAGAAAAGCTGGCTTGGGAACAAAATGTGGCATCTTAGGATAGGGATGTAGCTTAGTACTAGAGTGTCTGCCTACCTAAGGGAGGCCCTGAATTTGATTCCAAAATCCCCAACACTGACATGCTCACATGCACACACACATGTTTTTCATATATTGGGAGAGAATGGGAACAATAAAACTGGTACCCAGCCCCATTCCTTGACATGCATGAGACACATGAGTCCTCCAGAAGAGGTACTGAACTCAGTTCACAATTGAATTATATAACCTTGGTAAATGGACTGAGGATTTCCTCAGAAAGAAAAAGTCTAGACTGCCAGAAAAATCAAAGGACCACCATGAATCAAAGAATTTGATACCTGAATTTCTCACTCTGCCTGGGCTGCCATAACTAAGCACCATAGACCAAATGGCCAAGTGAGAGAAAATTATTTTCTCACAATTCTGGAGATTGGTTTTTGGTAAGGGCTCTTTTCTGGCTTGCAAAAAACAAGTGTGTGTGTTGAGAGAGAGAGAGAGTCACTGTCTTAAAGCAGGAATTCTATAGGATGAGGGACCCACACAATTAGCACCTCATTTCACATCACTTAACATTAATTACCTTCTAAAACACACTGTCTCCAGAGAGAGTCACATTAGGGGTTAGGACTTCACCATAAGGATGGGAACATGGAGAGAGGCAGACAATAAAGTCACAGCAGTGAGCTACTCAGAGCAGCATGCTATAGATGCTGAAGGAACATTGCCTGGTTATTCCTCAACCCAGTAAGGCTCCCCCTCCCCCATGTTCAAGTGTCCTTTAATTCTGTGAAAGAAAAGCATAAAGCAGGAAGCTGTGTCACTAGGGCTCAGAGCTCAGCTACAAGAACATACCTCTGAGAAAGTGTAACTGCCTTTCAGATGCTTAAAGACATCGACGAGAATAGAGATTGGTCTTCTGAGGGAAGAGGCCGCCACCAACACAGGCTGTCGCCAATGAGCTGTGTGCAGATCAGCATCTATAGGAAGCTAGCAGACAGCGTGGTGTGGTCAGCGAGTAAGGAGCAGTCTGGAAATCAGTGGCCCAGTGAAAGTGGGTAAGGACAGTGAGAGTGAGAGGAGCACCATGCCTGCGGCCCAAGGAAATTTAAAATGGTGGAAGTAGGAAATGCCAAGCAGAAAGTCTGCTGCTCCAACTACGCCCAAGAGCCTTCTCTCCACTCTCAAGGCTTCTAACACGTCCCCTCTTCCACTCAGAGAGAATCCTTTGAGAAAAGAAGAATGGACACCAAGCATTCAATCATACATTGAAGTATGGCTACAAACATCACACTTACATTTCCCAGGGAGCCCAAAAATTGTGTGCTACCTGAGTTTTCCCATCAACCTACAGAGCACACACTTTTTCCCAAACTGCTCAAGTCTCTAAATACAGATTTTCTTAACACTGTGCTAACAATAGTACTATTTGCTAAGTCTAAATTTAAAGTTAAGTTGAGAAGCTAGAATAAATATTCTGTTTCTCTTTTATAAAAGAATGAAAAAAATAGTGCTGGGAAGACAGATCTGTGGTTAAGCACTTGCTGTACAAGTGTGAGGAGCAGAGTTTGGATCCTCAGAACCCACGTGAATGTCAGGCCTGCATGTAATTACAGTTTTGAAAGGTGAGAGCAGAGTTCCCCAGAGCAAGCTGGCTAGTTCTGGGTTTCACTGAGAGACTTCAATTTAATGAATCAGGTGGAAGAGCAACTGAGAATGATACATCACTCTCAGGCCTCACCATAAGCATGTGCAAGTTCTTACACACATGCAAAATGTGTACCAACACATACATGCACAGCACAAACACATACATGAAAATGACTTGGTAGGATCTTGTGTAGACAACTATGAACAGCCTCTAAGTGGCCAAGTAGGGAATTTTTCATTTTTGTGGCAATTGACCTCTCCAACTTCTGTTATGTAAACAATTCCCTATCACACTCTCCTCCTCTGATGACCTCCTTTTCCTTCTCAAGTCTCTGGCCACTTTTGGTACGCCACTGTCAAGCTAGGCACACATGGAAAGACATGACTTTTTTAAACCACATATGTATCTGTGGCACTACCAGGAACTGCCTTAAACACTTAGACACTTGAAGGGTCCCCACCCTGAAAAGCAGTGAACAAAAAAAGCTCAGGTACAGAAAGGGCTGCACTGACAGCCCAGACTGTGGCCATAGCTCTAGATGAAGAATCTCTCATTCTGAGCGTTGGTCCCTATGCCTGCTGCATGGCTAACCTGCAGGGGTCCTAATAGGATGAAAGGAAAGCAACACGAAGTTGGCCCAGTTGGTCAGTCTTGACAAGCTTTATATCCAGACCAGCCAATTAGAGGCTGGCCTTTATCTCCACTTCTGTTTGGCCTTCTCAGTGACCTCTGCTTTGCCTTGCCTGGACTTTTGCTGCCCAAAGCACTTACCACTCAGCAGCAGCATTCCCTGCACAACTCCTTTGATTGCCTATTCCAAGAAGCCTGACCATCACCTTAGTTTTAATTATTTGCTTTAACTATGATTTGCACCAATTATGCAGACTGCTGATTCTGTGTTTTGTGCCTACAGACCACACACCTGGGTTCCAGACATATGACAGCTTAGTACAAGCCCCACAAACCCCTCATACTTTGTGTTTCTAAAGATGAATTAATTGTTTCCTTCCAGTCCAGCCTTTCTCGTCTGTTCTTTCTGGCAGTTAGTTGTACCTCCATTAGTTCAGTTAAACAAGCTTGAAAGCCAAAATCATCAAAGTTACTTGCATTTCTTTAAACACTTATTTGAAGCACCTTAACAATGACAATGAATCACGCTACCTCCTCTGAAAGACCAACTTTATCACTGGCTTGAAGGTGTGGCCTATGCTTACTGTTCTCATAGGAGTACCGATCTCATAGATCTCATAGGTAGGAGTACTGAGGATGTCCAAATCAGCTTTCTGAGTCATCTACACGAGCAAGACCTTGTTTCTCACTCACATTGATTCTCACCTGAAATGCTGTAATCTAACATCCTTTGTTCATGCTCTTCTAACTTCTGGCAAGGAATTTTTTGTTTCTTTGTTTTTAGTAATGTAAAAAAAAAATTTAATTTTTCTGAAGTAATAAACATCTACTGTAAACATCTTAGAAAATTTTTAACTGTTATAGATATTCTCTGTTATCATGCATATGTATGTATGCATTCTAGTCATTTTCCCTCTTTAGATGGAAAGGATTATATTATACACATTCCTATATGTCCTATTTTTAAAATTAGTCTTGTGGATAATTTTTATGTTATTAAGTCTCTTTGTTTTCACTATTAATGAAAATGTAGCATCCTATTATTGGACCATAGTTTTCTGTATTTCTTACTCTAAAATAATACACTGTAGGGACTGGAGAGACAGCTCAGCAATTAAGGGCACTGGCTCCTCTTCCAAGGACCCAGGTTTGAATCCCAGCACTCACATGGTAGTTTATAACTGTTTTAAATTCCAGTTCCAAGGGATCTGATACCCTCACACAGACATATATTGCAGCAGAAAACCAATGTAAGTAAAATTTAAAAAAAAACCTTAAAAAAAACACACTCTAATAAACATCTTTTTAAAAAATATTATTTATTTATTATGTATACAGTGTTCTGTATGCACATACACCTGCTCGCCAGAAGTTGGTATCTGATCTCATTATAGATGGTTGTGAGCTGCCATGTGGTTGCTGGAAATTGAATTCAGGACCTCTGAAAGAGGTGCCAGTTCTCTTAACCTCTGAGCTATCTCTCCAACCCCTATAATAAACATCTTTATGCATAGATCTTTCTAATCTCTTCAGGATTAGAAAAGCTAAGGGTGCTGTATATTTTTAAAACTCTGAACCTGTCACCAAACACTCCATTAGAAGGGTTTGATCCAATTACATTCCCACTGCAAGTGATCATGATAATGCACAAATCAGACTATTGCTGAAAACTAGAAAGAAAGTTATAGGTTCAAATACAGAAAGGCAGAGAAGATTCAGAAATAAGGTGTTCACAGACATGCAGGCCATGTCTCCCATTACTTTGTTCAGCTCTCAACATTCACAGTTGCCTGTTACTCCAGTTGCAGGGGATCCAATGCCCTCTTCTGGCCTCGTTGGGTACCTGCGTGTACAAACATACTGTGCTGGGTAGACACAAGCTGAATTCACCTGAGCCAAGGAAACCTTAATTAAGAAACTGCCCTACTGAAAGCATTTTCTTAATTACTGATTGATGAGGGAGGGGCCATCCCATTGTGGGTGATGCCATTCCTGGGCTAGTGGTTCTGGGTTCTACAAGAAAGCAGGCTGAGCAAGACATGAAGAGCAAGCCAGTAATCAGGACCCCTCCATGGGCTCTGCATCAGCTCCTGCCTTCAGGTTCCTGCCCTGCTTGAGTTCCTGTCCTGACTTCCTTTAATGCTGAATTGTGGTGCTAAAGTGTAAGCTAAATAAATCCTTTCCTTCTTAAGTTTCTTTGGTCAAGATGTTCCATCACAGCAATAGTAGCCCTAACTAGGACAGAGGCTGGCAGGCAAACACACATGCATGTATACAAAAATATTTTTAATGTGATAATACAGCCAAACTTGGTGGTAGAGGCCTGTAATACCTACTTGAAAAGCTAAGGCAGGATGACTGAAAAGTCAAGACCTGTCTGGGATAAAGAGAGCATTTAGTCCAGTCTCAGCCACTTAGTGAAATCTGTCTCAAAAGAAAAACTTAAAAAGTGGGTGGGATATAGCTAAGTAGTTTTTGCCTGTATATATTCATGAGCCCCTGGGATTATCTTCCCATCCCCTGCCCAAGATTCAAAACTGCAAATTTTGATTCTTAAAGCAAACAGCATGCAAACTGAGGACTTTCATTTTTAAAACATGACTAAGTATTTAATAGCTTCCTTCATTAATTATTAAGGGTGGTTAAGTTTTTATGTTCACAGGAAAAAAAATGAAGTTCTGCCAAGTGTTGAAAATTCTGGATTGCATAGGAAGTTTGGCAATGATACTAATTTTCTGCTGAACACAACGTGAGAACACAGATTGTGGGAGTTTCCCCAGTCTTCCAGAAGAATCTTTTTGCTTTGTCCACTGATGTCTTCTTCTGTACCTTTTGTACTTCATTGTGTTTTTTTTTTCAATCACAGCTTTCTTGTATGTGTTATTTCACATGTCAAATAACTTTGTTTTGCTATTTTTGATCATTTTGTTCATGTATAAATGCCATATTTTTGCTTAGGATTGTTATATATCCTCTCCTCTCCTCTTCTCTCTTTCTCACTCTCTCTGTGTATATGTATCCAGGGTCTATATAGTCCTGGCTGTCCTGTAACTCACTATGTAGACCAAGCTGGCCTCAAACTCACAGAGATCTGTCTGACTCTGCCTCCTGGAATTAAAGTGCTGGAGTTAACGGTGTAAGCCACAACATCTGTCTCCTCTCTCATTCCTCTGTTATCACTGAATTCTGATCCCAGGGTAGGGACAATAGATGCACCAGGTATAGTTTAGGGTCCTTTGGCCCCAGCAAGGGAGAACCAGTGGTCTGAATGGTTCAAAATCTCCCTTCCCTGAAACTAGGTTGGTTTATTTACCAATAAGCCTAACCCATACGATGATCAAATATTTAGGGGAGAGAAGAAGCTGAAAGCAATCTTAATGGAAGGTGACAGTGAAGGCAAGAGACTTGTCCTTTATGGTACCTTGGCTTTGAAAACACTGTTCTTAGGTAATAGAAGTGTACACGTGGGACTCTGTTTAACATCAGCAGGGCTAAGAGCTTGGAGTTGAGAACTGTAATACCACTGTTCTCTACTGAGATGAGCTATCTCTATTAGCTACTGGTCTACTGATTAATAATACTGTGTATTTGAAGATGAAAGATGTTAGGAAAGAGAAGCAAGACCTTCCTACTTCAGTGACTACCCAAGGAAATACAAGTGTCTGTGCAATTGGTTCTAGCTATCAGTACCACACAGATTTTTTTCTATCTAGCCTTGGGAAGTCATGCTTCTAAAATGTATATGATTACCTCGACAAACAGCTTAGGAGGGGATATAGGATCTGATTTCTGCCAACCAGTTTGCATTTCAAGAGATTCTTAACAGACACTGCCTGAGAAAGGACTATGCTACTGCACATTAGTACATTTCCATTCCTTTATCTAGAAAAAGAGAAAATTGGCTAATTACTCCTACTTGATTCTATTCATATTTCTACTGCCAAGACTAGCAGTTACTCACCAACAGACACTAGGAACACCCACATGCTAACAGACATGTACAGTCAGGCCCTTTTCAAGCTTTCCCAGATTGCCATTCCACTCATGGAAGCCTCTGGTTGAAGCGTTCCCAAGTATCAGAACAGGTTTCTCCTCAACAGCAGAAGTTTTTTTTGTTTGTTTGTTTTAATTTTGTATTTTCTTTTATGTATACGGATGTCTGCATGTATATCTGTGCACCACATGGCCAGACGAGGGTGTCATATCTGCTAGAAATAGAGTTACATGTAGCTGTGAACTACTGTGTAGGTGCTAGGAATCAAACCTGGGACCTTTGAAAGAGTAGCCAGTGCTCTTAACCACTGATCCATCTCTCCAGCTCTGAAGAACAGAGTTTTATATGCAATAAAATTACAAGCAACCATCACTTACGGATATATACTTGTGATTCCAGTATTTTTTTTCTTGAATCATAGAAAAGACAGAATATCCAAAGATAGAGGCAGAAAGAAAAGAAAGGGGAGCTTTCTTATAGCTTTCATAGCTATGCATGCCTGTAATCCTAATATTCAGAGGCTGACAGGGGAAAGTTACAAATAGGAGGGTCACATAGTGAATATGAGGCTACCCTGTGCTACCGAGCAAGACCTGTCTCAAGAGAAAGAGAGGTGGAAGAAGACAACTAAATGAAAGCAGGCTAAAAGTAAGCAAACATCTTAAAAGATAAATGTGAATGGTTTATTATAGTACTGGATGGTTTCAGCTATTGAGCATAATCTATGTTAAACATTGCTCTACCCCATTGTTTAATTCAACGCAGAGTCTCCACACATGTTCTATATTCTAGTCATGGTTCTAAGGAAAGAGCATTTTATAGAGAAAATGCAAGGAAATTTTCTCCTCCTTGGACCTTACCTCACAGTAGGGAGAGCTAATTTAGTTATCCCAATAAGAAATGGAGATAGAGGGGCTGGAGAGATGTCTCAGCAGTCAAGAGCACTGCCTGCTCTTCTAGAGAACCCGGGGTTCAACTCCCAGCACCCACATAACAGTTCACCACTGTTTGTAACTCCACTTCCAGCATATCTGACATCCTCCCACACACACAAAAGCAGGCAGAATATCAATGTACATAAAATAAAAATAAATAATTTTTTAAAAAGAGAAGGAAATGGAGATAAGAAAGGCAGGAGGGTCTGAGGTACAGTCCAGTGACAGAGCATAGGCTTAGCCTACACAAAGCCCTGGTCTGATCCGGGGCAGCAGGAAAGAGAGTAAAGAATGAAAAGAAGAGAAGAGGAAGCCGGGCTCAGTGGTGCATGTCTGTAATCCTAACGCTCAGGGAGGCAGTGGCAGGTGGATCTCTGTGAGTTCAAGGGCCAGCCTAGTCTACAAAGTGAGTCCAGGACAGCCAAGACTACACAGAGAAACCCTGTCTCAAAAAAAAAAGCCAAACCAAACCAAAACAACAACAACAAATCCCCCCCCCAAAAAAAACAACAAAAAAAAAGAAGAAGAAGAAGAAGAGAAAAACAGTAGATAGAAACAGGAAAAAAAAAAAAAAAAAAAAAAACAGGGACAAGTACAGAGGACATAAAAAAAAATCAAGGGATCACCTAGTTTTGTTTCTGTTGCTGTGATAATATAATAACTTGGAAAGGAAAGAGTTAATTTCATCTTAAGGCTCATTGTCTATCACTGAGCTAAGGCAGGAACTAAAGGAAGGAACCTAGAGACAGGAAATGAAGCAGAAGCCAGGCAGGAATTCTGCTTACTGGCTTGCTTTCCATGGTTTGCTTTTTTCTACAGCCCAGGCCTATCTGCCCAGGGGTGTCACCCACAGTGGTCTAAACCCTTCCAACATCAATCATTAATCAAGAAAACGACCCCAAAGAGGAGTATATAGGCTTATCTGATGGAGGCAATATCTTAATTGAGGTTCCCTCGTCCCAGAAGACTCTGGTTTGTTCCACACTTACAAAAACCTAACCAGCACAAGGGTAGAGGATCTAAAGGATAATTAGACCCGGTCTCAAAACAGTCTCTAGGCTTGGCTTCCTCACATAGTCACTAGCAAAAGCAGTGCAAAGAGTAAAAGTGGAGACTACGAGGCCTCTCATGACTCACACTTGGTACTGGTCAGTGACACATTGCCACATTCCAAAGAACCAAATCAAGTCCAGAGGTCAAAGCAAGCCATAAACCCAGCCCAGGCTGTGCCCCTTGTTGAAAGTAAGAATATCAGAATTGTTGGAAGCCATCTTTGTAGAACCTTTATATTAGCGCAATGAATATTCACAGCCACTTATGAGACAGTTATCTTTTTACCCCTTATTGTGTAATTAAGGAAAACTCAGTCTGGGTTGACTAAGTAGCCCCCTGCAAGCAGGCAGCAGATCTGGGAGTAGCCTCTGAGTTCCCCTTCAATGTAGAGGGCAGTGGTTAGACAGATAGAACCTGGTGTTCCTTCTTCGCTGAGAGAGACGGGAAAGCAAAGTACTTAAGAGTTCAGATGCTGGTGTGCAAATCACCTTGGTTTGTGTTTGAATGCTGGTTCTGACTCAGTGGTTTCATGACTTGGGCTAGTTAGCCTCAGTTTCACCACCTCAATAATGGCACTGATAACAATATGTACAGTTAAAACAATGGTGAGATAAGGCCCAGCCTGGACACCTGCAACCAGCTCTTTTCTCATGGGTTCTGCATTTCTTGACTCAGTCAATTACAGAGGATGAAAGGATTTTTTAATTGCACCTGTACTATACATGTACAGACTACTTACATAGAATTTTCATTGTTTTAATTATAATAGACAACCTAGGAATGTCTTAAAGTATACAAGCAGATGTTCAGAAGTTAGTACTATGCCATTTTATATAGGAACTTCAATATTTTGAATCTGGGAATCTATTGGCGTACTTGAAACGAATCTACTGCCACATCTAAAGACTGCTTACTATTGTTGACCTAAGTGTCTTAATTATTTGCCTTGAATCAAGGAGTGTACTGCAGCCTTGTGACCACAGTGTCCAGGGCTCCTGTGGCCTAACGATACTCAGTCCTTGTGGCTTTGCCATTGTCATCCCATTGTCCCCATGAACTCTGCCTCTGACCTCAATACTGCTACAGTGACTACTCCCAAGGGACCCTGTCACACAGTTGACTCTGTGTCTGCACTTTTGTTGCACCTCTTATCCCCTTTGTAGCTAGCTACTGCTTTGTGCTAGAGAACTGGTGGCCATCCATTTTTACCTATATTATTTCCGTTGTCAGTCTCTTTCAGCTCTGACAGGACAATTGGAGGAGGAAATGGAAGTTTCCAGCTTAGGACATTTGCTGCATCTGTTTCCTGTACTAGCTCATTTTTGACCCCCTGTGCTTTGAAATAGCCAAAATGTTCCAGCATGAGGAACCACTAGGTGGCAGGGGCGTTTCACTGCTTGGCTCATCTCCTTTATTTCATTCTATATAGCAATTGCAGCAAAACACAGTTCCTTTTAAACAAATAAGTTGCTTTAAAATCACCTTATTTACCAATATGCAATTATTGAAGAACTATCAAAATCACATACTTTATTCTGAAAATCCACTATGATGTCACTAATCTGTTTAGTTCTCACAAGGGTCATATTACTAAAGAAGTTTTACTGCCTTTGGATTGAAAGGGTGTGGGAAAAGCAAATAAACCAATGCTTGTTCAGCACTGGGCCAAAGCTGATTGTTTTCCCTCTAGTTGTCAACACCCAGCAGGACAAAGGTCTTTGGGTTAAGGGTTCATGGACTATTAGACTGTTGTTTCATTAATAGGATTGTAGACGCATCTCTCGTTTCCCAGAGAGGTTCCCAGAAGGTTTCTTTGGAGGAGATGGAATTTCAGCTGCTTATTGAGATAGAAGCAGGTGTAGGCACATCCTTCTTTCAATTACATCCCCACAGGAATCCAACCTGCCAGGTGGAATCGTCTTTTAACAAAATGAACTAGGAGGGACAAAGAAGGGAGGAGATGTGGAGTGAAGGCCAGGAATGCTAATAAAACCCTCTTACAGCATGAAGGATCAAGAATTGCTGTATACAGTTGACAGGACAAGATATATGACCAGGTGTGGTAGTGCACACTTGTGATTCCATTACTTGAAAGAAATGGAAAGGGGCAGGAGGATCTTGAATTCTATGCCAACCAGTGCGACTTAATGAGACTGAAAAATAAGCAAACAAATATTTAACATATTCATATAATGCCTAAAGTTAAAAGTAACATTAAAATACAAATTATTTGAGGACAAAGGGAAAAGAAAACTATGATAAAGGCAAAGTTAACAGTCAATTTAAGTAGCACAACACAATCCATAGAAAAAACCAGAAAACTAAAAAAGCAATGAATAGTACTATAAACATGTTATTTGGAGGCACGAAGGTAATTGTCAAAACAAAACAAACAGCAGCAAACCCCCAAAACACAAAGAGCTAATAATCCTTGTCTACAGAAGAGATGGGGTCAGTAGGCAATGGAGCAACTATACTGTGTGCTGAGACAGAGAGAGAGAGGAGAGAGAGAGAGAGAGAGAGAGAGAGAGAGAGAGAGAGAGAGAAAGAGAGAGAGAGAGAGAACAATGAGATAGGGTTTCTCTGTGTAGCCTTGGCTGTCCTGGACTCACTTTGTAAATCAGGCTGGCCTTAGACTCACAGAGATCCAGCTGCCACTGCCTCCCTGAGTGCTGAGATTTCAGATAAGTACCACCATGCCCAGCTCTGTGTGATTTTCTAATCATGATCTTAAGAATGGGCTGAGGGTGTGAGACAGTTCAGAAGCTAAAGTCCTTGCTATTAACAATCTGAGCTTGATCCCTGGAACCCATGTAAAGGTAGAATGAGAGAACCACCTCTACAAAATGATCCTCAGACCTCCAAATTGTGCCATAACATGTACATACACATCATCACCACCATCTCTATCATCACCATTATCATTACCATAATCATCATTATCATCAAAGAATGGATGAAAGGCTGGTAAAATGGTTTATGGGGTAGTGTTCTTGCCAAGCAAGTCTAGTGACCTGAGTTCAGTTTCTGGAACCTACACAAAGGTGAGGGAGAGAACCAATCTCTGAAAGTTGTCTTCTGGTCTCCACACATACAGCCTTTGCAGATACAACACACGCACACAAATGTAAAACATAGCTGGGTGTGGTAGTGCAGGCAGATCTCTGTGAGTTCGAGGCCAGCCTGGTCAACAGCCAGAGAAACCCTGTAGTCAAAAAACCAAAGTGAAACATTTAAGGACATACTTGTTTGCTTGAAGATAACTTTAGCTTAATAGAACTACTACTGTGAGTTACAATTTAGAGGCTTCAGTTTTCATACAAATATGTAATTTGTTCAAAATAGGCATAGGATCCATTTTAGTCAATATTTTCACAGCATATCTTTGGGTTCTTCATGATACAAACTAAAATAATATTTTCTTTCCAATAAAACTAGAATAAAGATAAACTATGCTGCTGGCTTCATTTTGGCACAAGTTTCTTAGCATGCAGACCTATCATCAAAATGTGGTTGGCCTAAAGCAGCAAATTTCTTAGGCTTGACCACACACTTCCTTTTTTATCTTCTTTTGAAAAACCACATCCAGTCTATCAGCAATGACTGGTATTCCTTCAGAATATACCAGAACTTGATAAGTCTCACCATATCCAACACTAACACTCTAGTCTGAGTGTCATCACCTCTTATTTGGACCACTGAAATGGTCTAGTTACTGCTTTCATTCTGGCTCCAAAGTAATATATACATTATATATATTATATGTTATATAATATAATTAATATAATAATATAAAATATAATAAATATAATGTAATAAATATAATATAATATAATAATATAATTCTTTTCTGGTTTTGCTGTTTGGTTTCTGGCCTTGAAACAAGGTATCAGGTACTTCAGGCTGGCCTCAAGAACTTGCCATGTAGCTGATGATGACACTGAACCTCTAACTCCCAAGTGCTAGGATTATAAGCCTGTACCTTCACTACATACTAGAAATGAACTCAGGGCTTCTGCACACAAACTGAGCTATACTCTAAATCCCAGAGTGGTGAATTTTTTTAATTTTATTTTTTATTTGTGTGTGTGTGTGTGTGTGTGTGTGCAGAACTGCATCAGGTCCTTTGGAGCTGGAGCTGTGAGTAACTGTAAGCCATCCAATGTTGGTGCTGGAAAGGGATCTCTGGTTCCATAACTGCAGCAAGTGTTCCTTACCACTGAACGACCTTTGTAGCCCTGAAGTGGGGCTTTCAACTGTAAGGTATGATGAGAATTTTTTAAACACTGGTCATTTCATCTTACACTTGACTCCTTCATTTCCTCAGCCTAACAGCCTAGTGGGCCTCTTGGCTACTTCTAGACCTCTGAACACTGTGAATCTGCACTAGAATATTCTTCTTCCAGACTGCTAAACATCCTGCTCTCTTCCTTCAGGCTCTGCCCTATGACCTTCTCAAAGAGGCCTTTCCTGTCCTGCAGGCATAACATTGAATTCTTCCCTATATCTTCAGCACTCTCTACCTTGTTCCAACCCTGACAGTTTTTCTTCATAATACTTATCCTCAAAAAATGTTATTGAATATTGTTTACTGTGCTATCTGTCTTTTTTTTTTTTTATTAATGTAATGCAGACACCTACAGATCACCCCCTTGCCTCCACTGCTGTATACCCAGAAGCCTAAAAGAATGGTCAATATATTCTGTTGCCTAAGTTGACAGGCCCAGCATAGACTGGTGGAACCTTATTAGACAGTATAAAGACACATATTAGATACACATTAGATGGCACTAAATTAGACTCAGAGAATATCTCTTCAGTATTTTAATCCTTCATTATGTCAAGAAAGTTGCTGTTAGTGCTGGGCTGTCTCTCCTACCTGCCCATTTATATTTATATTTCACAACTGGAGAGTGGGCTCTACAGTCACAACTTATTAAAAGCCTTTACAATCCTAAGATTAAAAATGGGCAAATGAATATATTTTTAGAAAAAATGAACAACATAAAAGCCTTTTACACGGAATAATCCCTGACCAGAATTTAATAATCTTGTCTCATTTATATTGTTTTTTTTTTTTTTTCGATTACCATGTGTGTGTATACCCATACCCACATACACACATGCCACAATTCCTTCAGGAATAGATGTCAGACAATGACCTGTGGAAGCTGGTTCTCTCCCCATGCCATGTGGTTTCAGAGGATGGAACTCAGATCATCAGGCTCGGTGCCTTGCACTCCCGCCTGCTGAGCCATCCCACCAGCCGCTGCTCCAAGAACATTATCTATTTATTATGTGGCTGGCAGGGTCTTAATCTCACTTAAGTCTCCCCAGCAATTCTAGGATGGAAGTATGATCTTGCTGATGAAGAAACTGTAGGTGAATCTCTCATAAGTTCCAAAGCTTCTCACATAGATAAAATTCACACAAAACTTGCTGTTTTACTTAAAGTGTGTAATTCAGTGTCTCTTAGTACATGTGTAGTGGTGTGTAACTTATCATTGCTACCTAACTGCAGACCATTCTCATCCTCTGAAAAGCCAATAACCTTTACCTATTACCCAATTCCTAAACAATACTAAACTGCTTTCTGACTCTATAGATTTACCTTTTCTAGACATTGAATATAAATGAAATTGTACCTGTAGTTTTCTATTCTCTCTCTCTCTCTCTCTCTCTGACTGGGGATTAGACCTATGGCCTCTCACATGCTAAGATAAAAAGGACACTATCACTGAGCTACATTCCCAGCCATATATGGTCTTTGGCATCTGACTTCTTTTAGTTAACATGACCCCAAGGTTCATCCATATTGTAGCATGTATCTGTACTTCGGTGCTTTTTATTAGTAACTATGGAGGTAGCTTATGGTCAAGTGTTTACTTAGCACAGCAAAGCATTGGGCTTGGTATCACATATGACAAAAATAAAAAATTTTAACAGTACTTTATAATAACTAAATACTAGCCTGTATTTGTGTAAATGTTTGTCCATCATCTCATGGATATTCAGGTTGTTTTTACTTTGGAGGCTATATGCAATGCGTATTTGTGAACATCTTCTTGTTTGAACATATTTCCACTTCTGAGTATACACTTACTGGTAGAATGGGTAATGTGGTGATTATATGTTACACTTTTCCAGAAAAGCTAAACTGAATTCTAACATGGTGGCTCTAACATTTTTCATTGACAGTAGCAAGATTTCATTGTTCCATGTCCTCCCAAGAACATGCTTTTCATTTGAATAGTAATCAGAAAGTTAGTATTAATTTACATTTCCCTAATGATTAGTGATGCTGACCATTGTTTCACCTACTTTTATGTATCTTTTCGGAAAGCTCTGTTGCAAGTCTTTTGTGAAGCAGAGTAGAAAGAAGAAACTACAAAGACCTGAGAAGCAAAAGGAGCCTCCCTTTCAACAGCTGAGAATCACAAATTCCAAAACAATTAGCAACTGCTTGATGCCTTTCTCCCTTCCCATCTATAAACCTATAATTTTCTAGGACTCTCATCAGAAAATCCATGTAGTAAAGGGCAAGCCCTAACCCCGTTATACAATCCTAGTGGCTCCTGGTTTTATCAGATTGTAAAACCATCCATGGTACTTCTGAAGCATCCTATATCATTTATGAAAAATAAAAAAGGAAAAGCTTCCTTTTCCATTTGAGATGTTTTTCTTAAGTCCTGGGCTTAAAAAATTTTAACAGTACTTTATAATAACTAAATACTAGCCTGTATTTGTGTAAATGTTTGTCCATCATCTCATGGATATTCAGGTTGTTTTTACTTTGGAGGCTATATGCAATGCGTATTTGTGAACATCTTCTTGTTTGAACATATTTCCACTTCTGAGTATACACTTACTGGTAGAATGGGTAATGTGGTGATTATATGTTACACTTTTCCAGAAAAGCTAAACTGAATTCTAACATGGTGGCTCTAACATTTTTCATTGACAGTAGCAAGATTTCATTGTTCCATGTCCTCCCAAGAACATGCTTTTCATTTGAATAGTAATCAGAAAGTTAGTATTAATTTACATTTCCCTAATGATTAGTGATGCTGACCATTGTTTCACCTACT
This sequence comes from Meriones unguiculatus, assembly GCF_030254825.1. NCBI lineage: Eukaryota > Metazoa > Chordata > Mammalia > Rodentia > Muridae > Meriones > Meriones unguiculatus. The sequence continues at coordinate 103,902,845 of NC_083353.1, forward strand.
TTTATGTATCTTTTCGGAAAGCTCTGTTGCAAGTCTTTTGTGAAGCAGAGTAGAAAGAAGAAACTACAAAGACCTGAGAAGCAAAAGGAGCCTCCCTTTCAACAGCTGAGAATCACAAATTCCAAAACAATTAGCAACTGCTTGATGCCTTTCTCCCTTCCCATCTATAAACCTATAATTTTCTAGGACTCTCATCAGAAAATCCATGTAGTAAAGGGCAAGCCCTAACCCCGTTATACAATCCTAGTGGCTCCTGGTTTTATCAGATTGTAAAACCATCCATGGTACTTCTGAAGCATCCTATATCATTTATGAAAAATAAAAAAGGAAAAGCTTCCTTTTCCATTTGAGATGTTTTTCTTAAGTCCTGGGCTTAAAAAAAAAATCTGTGTTAAAGCGCTCGCTGTGGCTACGCCCTCCGTAGGGTTACCTTCAGCAGGTGACCAGCCGGCAGCACTTCCAGTTCCGGTTCAGAGTGCAGCCAACTGCGCATAGCTTTACGCGCATCCTCGTCTCACCTCGAGCGCACCCTGAGCGCGGGAGCGCCATGACCCCAAGGCCTGACTTCCGTTTCCGGGGCGGCAACGCGGCTTCCGGCGGCGTGCCCTGAGTGCGCAGGGCCCACAGGTGCAGCGGCCGGAAGGGTCTGTGCTTGCCGCCGGTAACTGGCCGCGGGTGGGAGTGGCTGGGTGGGCGGGACGGAGAGAGGGCAGCGGCGGCGTTGTGTGGGTCGGTGCTGGGGCGGAGGAGCTGGCCTCTGGCTGCGTTTTACCGCGAGTGACAGTGGGAGACGAACTTCCCTTCTATCTGAGCAACCTATCAACTCTCCAACCTGTTTGTAGGAGTTATTCGCCTCTGTGGCCTGTCCTTGGCACGGCATAGGGACAGGGAAGGTGTTAGTTTAAGTCACAACGCTTTTAAAAGTCTAATGGGAGGTATGGATCCTCCATCCCGGTAACACCCCTCCAGCCCCTTCAAACTACACAAACACTAATACAGGAAGTTTGTTTTAATAGCTTCAGGTAGTTACAAGATCTCCCCTGGATGCACATCATTGGATGTCAGCGTCACCTTGCAATAAGCTTTCGGATCTTTGTAATTATTTCGGTAGTGGAAGTTATTGACTACCCACTTGACTAGAGGGAGAAAATAGATACAATAAGTTTTTGATCTAGCCTGGCGGTGGTGGTACACGCCTTTAATACCAACACACAGGGAGGCAGGGGCAGGCAGATCGCTGTGAGTTCGAGGACAGTCTGGTCTACAAAGTGAGTCCAGGACAGCCAAGGCAATACAGAGAAACCCTCTTTCTCAAAACAAACAAAAAAATGGATCATTAGTCCAGAACTGTGTTGTTTTTATTAAAATCTTGCAACTTTGGGAAAGAGATTATTTAGTTCCCAGTTTGAGGCTAGGCAGGATTAATTTACTTTAATCCTTGGACCTGTGAGTAGTGTGGGAGGCATGAACTCAAATTTAGAACCAACAGAGCCTCTGAATTGCTAAACTGAAAGGAAAAGATGGGAGGACCTTCTGTTTTCCTGTTAGCAAGTATAGTTGTAAGATGGTTCTTACCAACATAGATGACCCTAAATAAACACTGCATGCTGTGGAAATACTCTTGACGTCCTCTTTTCTTCTAACGTGCCCGTATTTTGCTTGTTTAATCATGTTTCATTGCCTGTAATCCCTGCCCTGGTACATACACTGAACTGTGAAAAGTGACTGCATCTTATTTTTTCCCCCTTTTCTGTATTGCCTTTAAAGGGACCGTCAGGAACATTCCCATCATGTCTGACACTCAAGAAGCTACCAGACAGATCCTGGATCTGAACCTTCGTGAGAGCAAGAGGTCTGTGCCTATGACAGAAAGTGGCATCGGAAGTGAGTCCAAGGATTTCCGAGTCACTATTGGAGCCACTGTCCCTACTGGCTTTGAGCAAACAGCTGCAGATGAAGTGAGAGAGAAATTGAAGTCATCATGCTCAATCAGCAAAGACCGGGGCAAGATATATTTTGATATTGCAGTGGAAAGTCTGGCTCAGGTTTGAACAAAACTATTAATTAGTCTTTTAACTTGGTTATTTTAGAATTATTTTTCTGGTTTGTAGACCCCTTGAGAATGCTTTACCTTGTTCTGTTCAAAGTATTGCTGCATTTTCTGTTGTATATTGATTTGTGAAATTGACTGTATTTTTTTAGTTTTTTGGTGTTTATAATGTATATTCAGTTTAGTACATTTTAGCATCAACTGTGGTTTAGAAGTGATCATGGCATTTCTTGACGATTTATTCACCAAAATGAAATATATATGAATGTCTATGACACTTAAATTTACTTTCGCAGAAGTTTGGGTAAGTACAAAAGCAGAGGTTTTCCTTTTCATCTGTGTCAAAGACACTTAAAAAGAATTTTTTTTTTTTTGTTAATTTTAGTGATTTTTAAAATTTTTTTATTTTATGCACATTGGTGCTATGCCTTTGTGTGTATGTGTGTGGAGGTGTCAGATCCCCTGGAAATGGAGTTACAGACAGTTGTGAGCTGCCTTGTGGGTGCTGGGAATTGAGCTTGGGTCCTCTAGAAGAGCAGCTGGTGCTCTTAACTGCTGAGCCATCTCTCCAGGCCCTTCAGAGACATTCTTGATCAAAAGTAATTATGCATGACTATGGGAATTAGAGGCTAGGAAACCACCATCCCCTTGTCACAAAAGTGACGTAGGGCGTGGATTACTGCCTGGAGATTCTTTACGTTTTGTTTTTGTCTTGCCAGTGTACCCCAGGCTTGTAGAATATAACATGTGGTAGGCACCTGTCTTTTTGTTAGTAAGCAAGTATTTTCTTTATGCCCTCAGTCGTTTTTTTGAAGCCTTGGTACTGTTATCTTGTCATTAATCATTAGATTTAACAAGAAAAGTAGTTTGTCCGCAGTAACTTAGCTATCACAGAACTAGAGCTTATACCCATGTAGTTTTTTTGGGAGGTAGGAGGATGAGATGTAGCCCAGGTTAGCCTACACTTGACTACACAGCTGAGGGGGGCTGTGTCTCCAGAATGCTGGGGTTGTACGCATGCTTGTGTATATCCATCTTTCAGGTCACATGCTCTAACCCACTGCGGTACACTGCATACCACTTTAATCCACGAGAAGTATGTTAGAGGCCCATTTGGTTTATATTTTTCCCTTCTCCAAACCAGTCTTTTTTTTTTCCTTCATGACATTTCAGACTGTTATACTTTTATCTCATTAGCTCTTTCTCCTGGGAAAAGCAGGAAACTGATCAGTAACTAAAGAAATAGAACACTTGGAATGGGAAAAAATTTAAATATAAAATACAGATAGGAGGTGCTTTAAAATTATTATACTTAGTTAGACACGGTAGCTTATACCTTTAATTTCCAGTCCTGGGGAGACTGAGTCAGACGAATTGTGAGTTTGAGGCAGCCCAGAGCAACATAACAAGTCCCTGTCTCAAACAAAACAAAACAAGAAAACAACAAAGTGAAACAGTTTTGTACCTATTTTCTTTTAAATATTTAACTGATGATAGCTTATGTTATTCAAAGGTATTTTCAGTGTGTTTTTAACATTTGTTTTCCTCCCTAGGTTCATTGTCTGAGATCAGTTGATAACTTGTTTGTGGTTGTTCAGGAGTTTAAAGATTACCAGTTCAAAAACACAAAGGTGAGCTATTCCCAGCATGGTAGCTCATTATCAGCTATCTTTCCCAAAGAGATTGTTTTCTGCTATTTACTACCTATCTGTCACTTAGCTTTGCTATTGGTTTATTTGTTTACAATGTTGAGAATAAAACAAGAGCCTTGCACAAGCCAGGCATGTGACCACAATAAGCTTTTTCATTAAAATTCAGAAATCTCTTTACAGACCACCCCAAAGGCTGCTTTTAAAGGTCAGTGTTAAGAAAAACTTGAAGTTATAGGGAAAAAGTCTTACATTGGCTTGACCCATAGTACACATGGTTTGAAAGTAGAATTGGTTCTAGCGTGTGAACGGGAGACAGAGAGCACAAATAGCATTCCCTTCCTTTTTTTCTTTTGCCTTCTTTTAGATTCATGTTTTGAAATGAAGCCAAAACAACATTTAATACCCCTTCAGTTGTTAGGATAACAGCTTTGTCTCCAGCCTGTATTTATCATCTGAGTTCTAAATATTCAACTGTTGTTTAATCTGAAGGTTGAAAATAGACCTCAGTAACACTTTAGGTTATTTTCCTATATCACTTTCTGTCCAGGTTTCCAGACTCAAGTTCTTAAAACCCTTTCTGTCAACGTTACAGAAATGTCTAATTTAGAGCTAATCTTTCTTGAAAGAACTGTGGCATGCTCTCTAATTCTCTTGTCTTTATTAATTTTCCAGATTATTTTGGAAAACCAAAGTATCCCCAAATCAATCAAACTGATCTGTAGTTGGGGGCTTAATGATAAAGCATTTTTCCTTATTAGATCCTAGTAAAAAATTTAAACAGCAATACAAAAGCTAATAGAACCTATAGCCTATAGAAAATTTAAACAGCTCTAAAAGAATACCATTGAAAATATCTAAAAATTTTACAGCCTACAAAAATAACTTTCAACATTAGCAACACTAGTATTGTAATCCTTCAGACTCATGTTTTTTCTTTAGTGCTGTCCTGGTGGATTGAACCCTTGATCTTTGCATCCTACATAAGCAGTGACACTGACTACATCTCCAGGCCTAACTCTTGAGAATGATAGTTACTACCAACTGAATGATAATTAAAAAATCTTAAGAGGTAGTCTTGAAGTTAAGCTGATAAGTATTTGGGAATTTTGAAGGTCAGTTTTATGCATGAATAAATACTATTGAGCATTAAGAAAAATTTTTCCTGTCCTAAATTCTTTTGTCTTAAATTACCAGGACATTATTAAATTCTTGGATGTTTGTCATCATAATTTTTTTTTCCCGAGACAGGATTTCTCCAAATAGCCTTGGCTATACTGGAACTTGCTTTGTAGACCAAGCTGGCCTCTAAGTCAGAGTTGCCTACCTCTGCCTCCTGAGTGTTGGGATTAAAGGTGTGCACCACCTCCCCAACTGCCTGCCCCCAACTCATTTTAAAATTTGTTTAGTTGATGTAGTTCTGATCTCTAATAAGGGATGAATTTGATTGCTGTGGTACAAGTCTACATATGCTAATGTTTCAGAGTTGCCTTGAAAATCACTGTAAAAAAGGTTTTTGAAGAGGGCTGGAGAGATGGCTCAGCAATTAAATGAAAAACACTGTCTCTTCTTCCAGAATTCCTGAGTTCAGTTCCCAGCAACCACATGGTGGCTCATAATCATCTATACAGCAATCTGATGCCCTCTTCTGGCATGCAGATGCACATGCAGATAGAGCACTCATATACATTAATAAGGAACCAAAAAAAAAAGCTTTTTGAAGGCAGAGGAAATCCATGTTGGTAAGGTCCCTGTTGCACTAGCACAAGGAGCCGAGCACCAGCAGCAAAGCTGAGCCTGGCAATGTAAGCTAAAACCCATTACAAAGGGAGTAGGAGAGATAGTCGACATGAACGAGTTCCAGATTCACTGAGAGATCCTGTCACTGGGTTTGTTTGTTTTTTGAGATGAGATTTCTCTGTAGGCCTGCCTGTCCTGTAGACTAGGTTGTTTCAAAATCAGAGATTCGCCTGCTGTTGAGTGCTGGGACTAAAGGCGTGCTACTACTACCACCCAGCCAGAATTTCTGGTCCCAAAAGTGAATGCAGCCAGGTAGAGGTGACTCAGACATTTAATCCCAGCACTGGGAAGGCAGAAGCAGGCAGATTTCCTGAGTTAGGGAACAGCCTTGTCAATAGAGTGAGTTCCTGGACAGCCAGGAAACCCTGTCTCCAAGCAAGCAAACAAACAAATATGAGATGCAGCATGATCAGGAAAAGACACTGACTTTGACCTCTGGCTGCTACAGTTGCACATGCACTTGTATAAATGTGCACATACAAGCACATGCATATAGCACACACCCACAAAGCATTCCTGGTATAAGTTTCAAAAGAAGGAGCAAGGGCTCAGATACATTTTCAGGTCTACGCAAAGGAAATTTCTGTGTCTTGACTATGAAAAATTGTTAATCCCTTACTTTATGAATGTAAATTGTACTACCCATCTCCCTAATGAAATCTCATTTTTACTTATTTTTTAAACGCCTGCACATTTACAATACAGATAGTTTTAATTGTTTGTTTCTAAATTAGCTTATAAAATAATGGGTAAGGTTTGGTTGTTTTTCTTTAATTTGTCTTTTGCTTTATATGCTTGTTTGTTTTGGGTTTTGGGGTTTGTTTTTTGTTTATTTGTTTTTGTGTTTGGAGATGGAATCTCTCTACAGAGCCCTGGCTGTCTTGGAACTCAGTATGTAGACCAGGTTGGCCTTCACAGATCACCTCTGCCTTGGGAGTGCTGCCATTAAAGGTATGGGCCACCATTCCTGGCTAGTTTTTTTTTTGTTGTTGTTTGTTTTTTGTTTTTTTTTTTAACTGCTTCCTGTAGCTGACTTCAAACTTACTATGTAGCTGAGGATGACCAGATCTCCTACCTGCACCTTCTGTGTACTGGGATTGCAGGCATATTCTACCATGCCTGTTTTATGAGGTCCTGGGGACCAAACTGGGGGTTTTGTGTGTAATAGGCAAGTACTCGACCAACTGAACCACACTTCCAGCCCCCAAACCTTTGTAAATCACATAATCTGATGTGTCTATGATGTATATTCACAGAAGTCAGAGGACAACTTCCCAGTTCCCTCCTTTCATCATGTGGGTCCTGAGGATCGAACCCAGATAGTGAAGTTTTATATAGACGTCTTTACCCCCACAGCCTTGTTTTTAATTTTTTATTTTATTCTTTTGTTTGTTTGTTTTTTGAGACAGGGTTTTTTTTTTTGTGTAGCCTGGCTATCCTGGACCTCACTCTATAGACCAGGCTGGCCTTGAACTCACAGAGATCAGCCTGCCTCTGCCTTTCAAGTGCTGGGATCAAAGGCCTGTGCCACCTTCATGTGTTATGTGCCAGTGCCCAAGGAGGACGGAAGAGGTCATTATATCCTTGAAATTGGAGTTACAGGTTGTTTTGAGCTGCCTGGTTTAGATTCTGGGAACTGATCACAGATCTTCTGCAAGATCAGCAAGTGCTTCACCTCTGAGCCCTCTTTGCATCCTTTGAGGGTCCTGTTTATGTTTAATCCCATTGGTATAACCAAACGGTAGGGTTTGAAGGTAGTTTTTCTGTTTGTTTGGTCTTAGTTTTGTCATATTTCCATTATGCATTCTTTTTCTTTTAAACATCTCTTTGTGTAACTTTTTTCGTGTACTATGTTTTCTCTTTTGGGGTTTTTTGTTTGTTTGTTTTTTTGTTTGAGACACAATCTCATCTGCTGTCGTAGAATTCACTGTGTAGAACAGACTGCCCTCGAATTCACTAAAATCCACCTGCCTTTGCCTCCTTCATGCTGGGATTAAAAGTGTGAACTAACACATCTGGCTCTTGTGCTATACTTTTTAATAGTTTAGAAGTTTTATATATGTTTCCTAGCTATTGGCTTTATATACAATTTGTTATTATCCATCTAATTTACTATTTTCATTATTTTTTATATCCCTGCTGTGGTTGCAGACAAAATTGTCATTTTTCCTCAGCCTTCTGATTTTATTAACGTCCTTAGTGTTGGCCCATTAATTATACTGTATCAGCTTTTACTTCTATCCTTTGACCTATAAGTATAAGAGATAAGGACTATAGTATTCTTAATTTCTCTTTCCCATTATGTGCTGATGTGTAACTTTGCTTTTGTTTTATAGTCACAACCCACACTTTGTTTCTCTTTTAGTCTTAAAGCCAAGTGAATAAAGGTGTTCTTCCTGTCCTTTACTATTGGCTTGTTTTGAGGATGGGGTTTTACTCTGTAGCCCAGGCTAAGGTTGCATTTGAAGAGATCCTCCTGAGGTTGTGAGCATGTGCCCCTGTTCCTGGCTGGTTCTTGTTATTTTGTACTGGCCTGAGTTGAGAGATGTTTGGCTTTGTGTGTTCTTTCAGGAGGTGGACTGTAAAGAACTAGTCTCCCCTTCTAAAAAGACCATAAGAGTCAGTGTTCATTTGAGTTGATTTTCCTAAGTATTTCTCCCTTATTCTTGCTTTCTGAGTTTTGTGTCTGTGTGTGTGTGTGTGATGACCAAAAATATAAGCAAAAACCTCAGCTTTTTTTTTTTTTAAGTCTTTTTTAAAAAGTTCTATGTCTGGTATTGTTGATAATTTCTTATCAGGACATGTTTGTAGGTGTTTTGTTGTTGTTTTGTTGTTGTTTTTAGCTATTTCTTATATACATACCACCTTCTCCACTCCAATCCCTTCCAGTCCTCCAAGACTAGGTAAGTGAGAAAGAAGGTTAGAAGGAAAAGGGGACATAGACTTTTTTAGACTACTTCCTGCTGGTTAGGGTCATTGAGTTCCTAGGGACGAGTCAGAATATCCAGCAATCTAGTAAGCCAGCAATAGCAAATGTGACAGCAGGGACCAGCAGCAAGCTAGGGGATCCACTGCCACAGGTCCCCCTTGTGGAGCTGTATCCCTGAGAACTGAAGTTATGGATAATGTAAATTACTATGTGGGTAATAAGATCCAAAACTGGGTCCTTTACTGGCGCAATAAGTGATCTTAATCACTGAGTCACTTTCTAGCCTCTTCCTCCTTATTTATTTATTTTGAGTTAAGTTTTCTAGGTGAACATTGAACTCACTGTCACCTAGGCTGGCTGGTGAGAAAAATCTCAGGAATCTTCCTGTCTTCCCCACCCAACCCTGGGATTGCAGACACACAGCACTATGTCCACTTTTTAAAATGAGTGTTGAGGAAAAGAACTAGATCCTCATACTTTTGCAACAATAACTTTATCAACTGTTCCATACACTCAACTCTCTGCTTTTATTTTTATTTTTTTACATTTTTCTTTAAGCTCTATAAACTCCATTTCCTGGTGACTCACCTCATTTCATTTCTAAGTCTGCTATGAGGTCTTGTTTACCAGATATTTTCTCATATTTTTGATGTTATTTTGTTGTTGTTGTTCATTGTCTTTAAATCACTTTTTTAACACTGTCTGGGCAGTTTTCTGGTGACTTTTTTTTCCTGTTATTTCTTCCCTACTCATGTTTCCTTCCCTTGTGTCCTTTTGCTTATTTTTTAAGTTCTGTATTGATAAGTTTTGAACTTACTCACCTGTGAATGAAGCAATTTCTCTTGGGTCTGCCTTTTGTAAGAAGCTCCTGAGGGCAGGACCGTGAGAGTTTTTCAGAACAGGAAGAGCTCTCCTTTGGACTGACTAGGGATAAACAAGTTTTTTCCTCCTTTTTTCTTTTTATTGTTTTACTGAAGTATAATTTTCATTCCACTAAATGAACTGTTGTAATCTTTACTTCCTCTTTAACCTCATGATCAGAGGCTTTGGAGTTATTCATCAAGGAAAGCACACTTAACTCTTGTCAGTGAACTGTAGACAAAAGATATTTTTAAAAATGGATTTATGTAGTATGCTAACTGCTAGATTGGAGTGTAAATGTGACTAAGTACTTAATTTCCTAAAGTTTTTTTTTTGTTTGTTTTGTTTTGTTTTTTATGAAACAAGAGGCTTACTGCATCTGTGCCTGGCCTGAAACTCACTTAGACCAGGCTATACTCAGCCTCACAGCGATCCATCTGTCTGCCTAGGATTTAAGGTGTACACTCCCACACCTGGCTTCTGAATCTTTAATCTATACTGTTGATGTGTATATAGAGTCTGTAGCTGTTTGGCTAGTGCTTGCTCTATTGGATAGCAGTCTTCTGTATTTAACCTTTTAAACATTTAATCACATCATCCAATAACTGCTTCTTTGTTGTTTACTCTGGCAGTACTAGCAATTGAATTTAGAACCCCATGCATTGTATTTAGGACCACTGAGCTATATTCCTGGCCCTCTTACTTTTTATTTTGCGATATGGTGGTGTTGTTTTTTGTTTTCTTGAGACAGGGTTTTTCTCTGGCCTTGCATGTCCTGGACTCACTTTATAGACCAGGCTGGTCTCGAAATCACAGAGATCGCCTGCCTCTGCCTCCCAGAGAGCTGGGATCACAGGTGTGCACCACCTCACCCAGCTGAGATATGGTGTTAATAATTTATCTAAGCTGGCCTTGAACCCACTCTGTAGCTCAGGAAGGCCAGAACTTGTAACTTTGCCTCAGGTTGCTTAGTAGCCTAGCCGGGATTATAAGCCTGTGTCCATAACCCTAGCCTGGCAGCTGTATATTAACCACCCTTTATATGCCTCTGCTGTTGGCCTATAATAAAAGTCGAGGTAGTTAAGGTGTTTCTACCATGAACTTATAGGAGTGGCCTTGCTAGTAAATAGTACAGAGGTCTACAGTTGTAGACCATGCTTAGTATTGTAAATAAAGTCAGACTGGAAGAGAAGAACTGGACAGGGCAGCACCACCAAATTAACTTTAAAAAAAATTTTATTTATTTATTTTACATATGAGTGCTCCACTTGCATGTATACCTGCATGACAGAAGAGGGCATCAGATTTCAGTATAGATTGGTTGTGAGCCACCATGTGGCTGCTAGGAATTAAACTCACGACCTCTGGAAGAGCACAGTGCTCTTAATCTATGAGCCATCTCTCCAGCCCCTCAAATTTACTTTAAAAAAGATACACATGTGAGCCAAGTGTGGTGGTGCATGCCTTTAATCCTAGCACTCAGGACGGAGAGGCAGGTGGATCTTTTTGAATTCTGGGCCAGTCTGATCTATAGAATGAGTTTTAGGACAGCCAGGGCTATAGAGAAGAGACCCTCAAACAAAAAAGATAATCATACTATTTAAAATCTGGACAGATGACATTTTTTAACTTACCATTTTTGCCCAAATTCAGAAGACCTGAAAGGAAGTCACCTAGATATGTTGTATTCTTTCCCTCTGCTGCCTTTTGTCTGCTTCCCCTCATAGGTAGTTCCTCAGTGTTGTGCATCTGAACTTCCTTCTGCTGGGTTATTCTTTAGTAGTCTAAAGTTTATATTATTTACCATTGAAACTGGGTTTTTCTTAATTGCAGGAATTATTTTGTTTACCCTTTTGTTCTGCATTCCCACCATCTTCATCATAAGGACCAGAGTTGTGTATAAAGAAAGTAGGCATTTATTTGTTTAGGTAAAGTAGTGAGAAACAAAAGGGTTTCATTCTCCATTCTTTGCAGGAAGAGGTTCTAAAGGACTTTGAAGAATTGGCTGAAAAGCTCCCATGGTCGGACCCTTTAAAAGTCTGGCAAATTAACACCACTTTCAAGAAGAAGAAAGCAAAGCGCAGAAAGGCAAATCAGGGTGCAGGTAAAGAGAAGGTTGACTGTGGACAAGGAGATAAAGAAGATGAGAAAGATGGTAAGAAGCTTGCCAGCAGCATTACAGATTCACATATCTTGGACTATTATGAAAATCCAGCCATCAAAGAAGAGATATCAACTTTAGTAGGTGATGTCTTGGCATCTTGCAAAGATGAAACTGGTGAAAGCTTAAGAGAAGAAACTGAACCACAAGTACAGAAGTTTAGAGTTACCTGCAACAGAGCAGGAGAAAAACATTGCTTTACCTCAAATGAGGCTGCGAGAGAGTTTGGGGGTGCTGTTCAGGAGCATTTCAAGTGGAAGGCTGATATGACCAACTTTGATGTAGAGGTGGGTATTAGCTTTGACTGATAATTTAAAAAAAAAATCTTGCCAGGTAGTGGTAGCACATGCCTATAATCCCAGCACTTGGGAGGGAAAGGCAAGTGAATCTCTGTGAGTTTTAGGCCAGGTTGGTCATCAGAGCAAGTTCTAGGGCAGCAGAGCTACACAAAGAAACTGTCTTGAAAAAAAATTCTGTAATGAGGCTGGGAAGATGGTTCAGTGGGTAAAGTGCTTGCAGAGTAAGCATGAGAACATGAATTCAAATCCCTAGCATCCACATAAAAGCTGGAACTGGTGTATGCATGTTAACCCTAGCACTGATAGGCAGAGACAGGCAGTTCCCTGGAGCTTTTGGGCAGACCAGCTGAAACAGCGCGGGCCCAAGTTCAGTGAGAGACCCAATCTCAAAACTAAGGTAAAATCGTCAGTGAGAGACCCAATCTCAAAACTAAGGTAAAATCGTCAGTGAGAGACCCAATCTCAAAACTAAGGTAAAATCGTAGACAGACACTCAATGTAAAGTCTGGCTTCTGTGCAGTCACACACAAAAGTAAAAAAAAGAAGGCTCTCACACATTTGTAGATATTCCAGACTAACCCAGCACAAGGATAGTTAAACAGTGGCCAGAAAGCTAGGAGGATGTTCGGAATAAGCATGGCCTATACATGTGGAGATAAATGGATAGGTATAGACTGAAATTTTTATTGTGTAACTCTACACAAGATTTCTCTTTGGGCCTCTGTTTCAAATGGAGCCTACAATAGTATATACCTTTAAGGTCAATACTGCAGATGGCACAGGAAATAATGGCTTAAAGTGTTTGGTAGAGTATGCTGGTGTATGCGAAGTGCTCAACGGCTAGATGCTATCAGAACTCAAATAGTGGTAGCACATGGCTTTAATCTTAGTACTCAGGAGGCAGAAGACCTCTTGTGAGTTTGAGGCAAGTCTGGCTTATATAGTGAGTTTCAGGACAGCCAGGGCTATGTAGAGACCCTGTCTTGAAAACCCTCAGGTATGCTCTGTTTGTCTGTCTGTTTCTGAACTGGCATCACTGCATCCAGCAGAAGAAAAATGAGTCTTTTTTTTTTTTTTTTTAATTTGGGTGCTGGACTCAGGGCCTTGCATAGTGAATAAGCACACTATTTCTAAGCTATAGCCCCAGTCTTCTAATTTCTTTCTTTTTTTGAGACAGGGTTTCTCTGTAAATTCTAATTTCCTTTTTTTTTCTTTTCTTTTTTTTTTTTTTTTTTTTTTGGTTTTTGGAGACAGGAACTCTTTGTGTAGCCTTGGCTGTCCGGACTTACTTCATAGAGATCCACCTGCCTCTGCCTCCCTGAATGCTGGGATTATAGGCATGTGCCATCACGCCTGGCTTAGTCTTCTAATTTCTAATCTAGTATTTTTCTACATTACATGGACTTCTAGATTGTAAATTTACCTAAAACAAACTTATTTCTATCTTCATTGCAGAGTTCTGCCGCTAAACATTAGTGGAATCTAATTTTCAGAACCTTGAGTTAGGTTTTAGGGCAAATCTCCATCTAGAGCCAGCTCTGCTCTTTTTAAAGTCAGCCAAGTTCTTAAAACCAAATGCCTCCTATTAGCCTGATTATCCTTGGATTACTGCATGACTAATGTGGGTGATAGTAACTGCAGTTCCTTAAATTTCTGATGGTCTCTAGCAGTTGACGATTTTACCAAGAAGTCAATTTCTGTTTCTTTTGGGATACTTAAATCTGGGGCATGTCACTTTCTTTGTGATTTTTCTTTTTTAAATGTCAGACCAGAACAATTCCCCATTCCCTATTCCCTTACACAGCTGCCATGAGAACAAATTGGCTAAAGAAAGTCATGTACAGAAATTAGTGGCACAGAAAACAAATCCTGGAGCCACACTGCCTGGGGTAAATTGCAACTCAGGTACTCGTGTAACAGGGCATATGTCCCAGGCTCTGAGGGCTTCACAGGACATAAGGCCATGCAAGTATAATATGTAAAGTAGGGCCTTCCTTGTTGGAGTGCCAGCTCTTGACTTCTGCCTTTGGTAAGGCCATGATGAGGACATTATAAGGGGAAGAGTGGGTAATATTTTATCCTCATAAGATATCTGTGAGTTACAAAAACTAGGACAAAAATAGTCATATCAGACATTATTTTAAAACACTAGAAAAACAAGAGTTGATAAAAGCAAATGTGACATGGTATCAACTCTGGATAAAGGGTATGTTTGAGAGTCCACTGTGAAAGTGGGCTTGTTGCACTTACGTATGTTTGAAGTGTTTTCTGAAAACACTTCAAATATATATAGGCCAAGTGTGGTGGTACATGCCTTTGGTCAGGAGGCAGAGACTGGTAGATCTCTGTAATTTGAAGGCCAGCATGATCTACATAGTAATTTCCATGCCAGCCAGAGTGAATAGTGAAACACTGTCTTAAACAAAACAAACTACAATAAAACACACACACACACACAACAGTGGTGTACACCTTTAATCCCAGCACTAGGGAGAAAGAGGCAGGTAGCCAGCCTGGTCTACAAAGTGAGTTCCAGGATAGCCAGAGAAACCCTGTCTCTGGCAAACAAACAAACAAACAAAAAAGGAAAAGTGGTAGGAAAAACCCACAAACACTTATATTTTAAATCCACACCATCAAAATATGTTTATATAATAAAAACTGGGAGATACTCTAGTGATAGCCAGCCAGATATACATAGTGAGTGAAAAGAATAAAATACTTTAAAATTAAATGAAAATAGTATATACTATTTTTTTTCTTTTTCTTTTTTTTTTAAATGGCACAACTAATTTATAATAGTGTTAGATTAATGATCACCCTGCATGTTGACCAGGAAGGAGACAAAAGGAACCTTCTAAAGAGTACTGAGTATAGGTCAGAGCTCACAGAATATATATGTACTTAAGATTTATATACCTCTGGGGTCATGAAATGGCTAAGACAGTAGACAGACTTGCCATCAAAGCTGCTGACGAGAGTTCAATTCTTGGGATACATTGTGAAAGCTGTTCTTTGATCTCCACAGACCCAGGCCACATATAAATACAAATATAAAAATAAATGAATTTTATGTACTTTACTGTGAGCAAACTGCAACTTAGTCAGAAAGTTCGTGTGGGTTGGAGAGATGGCTCAGCAGTTGAAAGAACTGGCTGTTCTTCAGGGGACACAGTTTAATTCCCAGTACCCACATAGCAGGCAACTCGAAATCATCAGAAACTCCACTTTCCCAGGACCAGACACTCCTTTCTGGCCTCCATGAGCACCAAGTGTGCATATGGTGCACAAATACACATGCAGGGAAAACACTAATACACATACAATAAAAATTAAAAATTTTCTAAAAAGAAAGTTGTGAGATGGGTATATGTACAAGCTATGCCTGGCTTTTAGTGTGTGCTGGGATCCCAATTCAGATCTTCATGCTTGCATAGCAGGTCATCTTTCCATTGAATTATCGCCCTGGCCCTGAAAAGAAAGGTATTTTGTTTTTATTTTATCTTAAAAATTCAGAAAGTCTTAATAAGGCAGACATGCATCTCATATGTGTGATCCCAGCATTTATGAAGCAGAGGCAAGAGGACTGTGTTTCAGCCCAGGTAGCCTATATCAGAAAGTCAGGCCAATCTTGGCTCTGAGGCTGTTTTATTTTATTCTTACAAATTTATTTGTTTTGTTTTAGACAGGGATCTCTATTTAGTCCTGGAACTCACTATATAGATCAGTTTGGCCTTGAACTCACCTGCCCTCTGCCTCTTAAGTGCTTTGATAAGGCCCTGCTTTTAAAAAGTCTTAGTAATAAAAGCAGTTTGAAGATGCTGACTGTTCTCTCTTTTCTAATTTGATGTAGGTTCTTCTAAACATCCATGATAATGAAGTCATTGTTGGCATTGCACTGACAGAGGAGAGTCTCCATCGCAGAAATATTACACATTTTGGACCTACAACTCTTAGATCAACTCTTGCCTATGGGATGCTCAGGTAACAGAAGGGGATTTTGTTATATATATATGTTAAGGGACACTTTGCTCTGAATTAAAACACTCATTTTCTTAAAAAAAAAATTCTTAGTTAGAATCACAAAATCACCTATTTTCTCTTCAGTATTCAATATTGTCAGGTTGTGACTCAGAAAATATCACAAGGATGATTTATTAGGCTTTCTCTGTCTCTGTATAACAGCCCTGGCTGTCCTGGAACTCACTCTGTAGACCAGAGTGGCCTGGAACTCACAGAGATCCTCCTGCTTTGACTCTCAAAGTGTTGGGATTAAATGCATGCACCATCATGCCTGGTTAGTGTTCTTGATTATAAAGTGAATGGTAGTTTTGTATGTGTCTTTGGTGGAGTAGCCATCTCTGTTGGGAGGAGATGGGGAAAGTTTTGCTGTGCTTTGCTTTTGTACTGAGAGGCAGATGAGATTCTTAGTATGTGTAAGTGAATACAGAACTTATATTGAGTGGAGGTGTTGCTATGCTGCATAGGCCAGACTGAAGTTGGATACCTTGAGTGCTGGGATCACAGTACACACCACCACACCCCATCCTGGCACCAAGCCAGAGATTATCTGGGACTTTCAGAAGTACAAGGCAAGCAACCCTTCCATGTTATCATTCTTATGTTATTAGTGTTTCTCAAATAAGTCTTTTTCCCTCTAAATTGAGATTTAAGACTGTAAAAATGGGCTTCTTGATGTGGGACTCAAAAAAGTATTCATGTGCTCAATTTGGCAGTACATATTATAAAATTAAAGCAATACAGAGATCAGCATGGCCCCTTCATAGAGATGACGGATTTGTAAAGTGTTGCCCTTCAACAGAAAAGAAAAAAAAAAAAAAAAAGGAAAGATTTATTCATGCTAGAGAGATGGCTCAGAGGTTTCAGAGTGTATGTTGCTCTTGCTGAGGACCTGAGTTTGGTTCCTAGCAATCAGGGTGGCAGTTAACAATGACGTGCAGCTCCAGCTCCAGAGGATTCAACACCTCTGTCTTCTGCAGGCACCAGCACTTACATGCACATATCCACCCACACATACACATACTTTAAAAAAAAAAAAAGAGTGGTAGCTGACTTTGGGGCTATAGAAATGGCACAGAGGTTAATAGTTCTTGCTGGTTTTCTAGAGGACCAGAGCTCATACCCAGGCCCCTTGTCTGACAGCTTACAACTGTCTTTAATTCCAGCTCCATACCTTCTTTTCCAATACCTTCTTCTGGCCTGGCCATGCACACACATACACAAACACTGAGAGACAGGACAGAGACTAACACACGTACATAAATAAAAAATAAAAACATTTTATGAAAAAGTTTTGTTCATGAGGGCCGAATGCAGAAACACGACAAATTATTTTATTCTATACAGTGTCTGGCAGGTTCTAGTGAGTTATATAGTTACATTTTTTTTCCTTTTCAGTTTTTGTTTTCTCTCTTTGAGACAGGGTTTCCCTGTTGTGGCCTTGGCTGTCCTGGACAGCTTTGTAGACCAGGCTGGCCTTGAACTCACAGTGATCTGCCTACCTCTGCCTCCCGAGTGCTAGGATCAAAGGCGTGTGCCACCACACTCAGCTTCTTGCTTCCTCTTTTATTCTGCTCATGTGTGGATTCATAGTTCCTCACAACTGGAACATGTTAACTTAATAATGGACAGCTTAAAAGAAACCCTAAGCTTCATTCATTGAACAGACATTTATTATCTGCCTCCAACCATGATTATAGAAACCAGCATACAAAGTTATTTTGAGTACAATTATTAAAAACTAAGTAGAAAAAAGGTAACAATGGGGGCTGAAGAGATAGCCTGCTACAGTGTCTGCACAAGGGCCTGAATTTGACCTCCCAGAAGCACTTTTGTCTGTAATTTTGTCAGCACTGAGGAGGTAGAGACAGGATCCCTGAGGCATTCTGGCCAGGCAGCCTAACTAAATTTGTAAGCTCCAGGCTGTGAGGGACCCTCTCTTGAAAATGAGGTGAAGAGCAATTGAGAAGGAGCCCCAACTGTATGTGGTGGTGCACACCTTTAATCTCAGCACTTAATAGGCAGAGGCAGGTGGATCTCTGAATTTAATGCCAGCCTGGTCTACAGAGTGTGTTCCAGGATAGCCAGTGTTCTGTAGACACACCCTCTCTCTCAAAAAAAAAAAAAAAAAAAAAAAAAACACAGGAGAAAAAGGGAGGGGTATGCCCAATGTTGACCCTTCACATGCATGTGGGCAAACAAACACAAGTGTTCACACACATGTACACATACACATGAAGTGATGATTATGCTGAGGATGGGAGATGAGCAAAAATTATACCAGGTCCACAGAAAACTTTGAAAACATCTCAAGAAAAGTAGAAACTACAAGGCTGGGGAGACGGCTGCTCTTGTAGATCTGGGTTCAACTCCTAGCCCCAGCATAGTGACTCACAATTGTAATTGTTTATAACTCCAGTCTCAAGGGATCTGATGCTTTCTTCTTACTTCGACAAGCAGTGCTCACATGTGATGCAGATATACATGCAGGCAAAACATTCATGCACATAAAGGTTAAAAATTAAGAAATGTAGAAACTAGATGGTAGAAAATACAAAGGATTGCTGTCCTGTCTCCTGAAAGCTTATGGGCTCTTGCTTAGCTTACCCAGTATTTAAATGTATGTACCTCCAGATGCATATGATTGGCTCACCCAACCCAGGGCTACTTGTTCTTTATTCCAAATTCCTAAGAGGACTTGAGTGATATATTTTGATCAAGTGCCCAGTCCTGGCCCATTAGCAATGACTGGCATTACAGGTTTGTCCACGAATCTATCTTCTGAGAGAGATCATTAACATGCATAGTGCAAGGTCTCAAACGGAACAGATTAGAACAGATGTGACTTAGTGACCTGAGGTCTGGTAAGTGACTTGTATTCCTGTCACCTCATTTTTTTTAACCCTAGGAAAAAGGTTTCTTTGCATCAGTTCGTCTTTAAATGATAATAGGGTTGTTGCAAGCATTCAGTGAAATAAAATAAGTGTATAAAGTTAAAGCAGTTGTTTTATGTTAAGGATGTTAATACAACTAAATCCAAAATGAAAGGATACTGAATGTCTGGTTGTCAGCAAATGTCCACTAAAAAATCTTACTGCCTCAGAGCTACAGTAACAAATCTTTCTCTCTCTCTCTTCTTTCTCTTTTTTTTTTTTTTTTTTTTCTTTTCCAGTGCTGAGTCTGAAACCCAAAGCCTTGTACTGAGTGCCAGCCCTAGGCCGACTTTCAAACTGTAGATGGCTGGTCCTTCATGCCAGTGTGATGGGTTCTTGATCCTAACCTTCAGGAATCTCTATTGTGGAAGCCTCAGCTTTTGACTGATCCTCATATGTCCTGAATTGTTTTCTCCCTCCAGGCTCTGTGAACCTAAACCTACTGATGTAATAGTGGATCCAATGTGTGGAACAGGGGCTATACCAATAGAGGTAATAACACCTGTTTATTTTTACATAAGCAAGTGATATATTCAAAGTGTTCTAGACTTACTGGGCAAATTGTGTATAGTAAGAAAACCTCCAAAACTTTACAAAGAATTCTAATAGTCAAGTTAAAACTTCTGTCAAAACATGTAATATGACTAGATAGTGAAATTTGTTTTCTGGATCACAGAGGAGCTGAGAAAGACAAACTGATAAGCCCTTTTTCTATGACAAATGGATAAGTCACTAGATTGAATAGCAGGGGATAACTGAAGGCATCATAAACTGGAAGGTGGTTCTCATCTCTATATAATTAGAGGTTCCTGTAGTGAACAAGTTTAGTCATGAAAAGGAGAAGCCACAATAGTACAGCTCAGTGCTGGGGTGCTTGCCTGGCATGCCACATAGATGTCCTGGGCTTAATTTCCAGCACTGCAAAACAAAAACAGTAACAAACCCACTACCTATGAGCATTCTTTATGTTTCGTTGAGATACAGGCTTACTATGTAGCACTGGCTGATCTCAAACTCAGATTTCACCCAATTCACCTCTATCCTCTAGGATTAAGGATACAAACTATCACACCTGGTATTTTTGTTGTTGTTTTGTTTTGTGGTCTTTTTTTGTTTTGTTTTGGTTTGGTTTGGTTTGGTTTTTTTCAAGACAGGGTTTCTCCATGTAGCCTTGGCTGTCCTGGACTCACTTTGTAGACCAGGCTGGCCTTGAATTCACAGCGATCCGCTTGCCTCTGCCTGAGTGCAGAGATTACAGATATATGATGCTGTCAGGCTCACACTGATCTTGTTATCTTTTTTATTTTTAAATGTTTTAAAAAATATGACAAAGCTGCATACTCAGTGACGTTAAATAATTTTCAGAATTACTACGACACTCATAAAAACTATAAAAGGTTCTGGGTGAGGTACACAGTTTTAATCTTAGCACTTGGGAGGCAGAGGCAAACAGATCTCTTTTGAGTTCAAAGCCAGCCTAGTCAACAGAGTTAGTTCCAGGACATCCAGGGATACACAGGCAAACCCTGTCTCCAAAAACAAGAACAAAACAAACAAACAAACAAAAATACAGAGGGCAAAACAAGAAATGGGAAGATGTTTTCTACTTTTCTTTTTCTTTAACCTTTTGAGGCAGGGTCTTGGTATGTAGCACAGATTCACCTTCAATGTTTTCTGGTCCTCGTGCTCGAGCCTCTCCCAAGTGCTGGAATTACAGGCATGGAAAAGGGATCTTATCTTGTAGGTAGAGAACCTGGGAGATTGAGTGAATCACATCACCTGTGTGAGTGATCAAGCAGGAGCTCACAGTAAAATCACTTTAAGTTTTGTGTAAAATACGGTGAAATATTCCAGATTATACTAAAAGCCAGGGAAAAGAAACTGCACAGAAGTACTACAGATTGCGTTGAGTGGGCAGAAATGGGACAGATGAGCAAGCCCATAGTAACCCACAAAGGGAAAAATAATCCAGAGTGTTAATTAGGAACTCTATGGTCTGACTTTGATCAGGAGTTAAAATCCAAGAGGAAACCATATAGTTTGCATGTTCTACTATTGATTGCTGGGGAGTGACTACTGCTTGAGGTCTGGACAGAGCTGAGTCAAGAATTCTGGAAACAAAGCTATTGTTCTCTAGCATTAAACCATGATTTATCTATGAAACACAGGTAAAGTTACCATGGATCAAGAAACATGCAACAGAAATAGACATCAGAATGAAAGAGGGAGAAGGATCAGACTGAGCCATTTCCATGTAAAAGTAGGCGTGAGAGTACCAATGTAGGAACTTCAGATGAGAAATGATGAAAATTGTGAAGAGTTTCCAGGATCTATATACAGATGTGTCCACTAAAGTATCAAATACCTGGCCTTGAATACTCTTGATTTAGAAGTACTGTAACGTGCAGCCCCTATGGTGGGAAATACATATCAGACTAAAAATTTAAAGAAGGTTGGCAACCAAGAATCACCTGAGAAACTTACTCTGTGGGTTTCTCCTGTATCCCTGCCTGCCCACCCAGTTTCTGGCATACTTGAATATTCCTTTTGTTTGCAGTCATAATAGACTAGAATGTCATCACCCTTAAGGGTCTATACAAAATAAAAAGTTATGAAGTGGGTGTCGTCGTGGCATGTCTTCACGCATGCATGTCTTTTTTGCTAGAAACTGTACCTTAGTGTGTTACTTCATAAGTATGTCACTGTTTGCCATTTATATGCTGCTGATTTTTTACTGAACTAAAAAATCCTTTCAGAGATATGGTCGTTATCTTTTAAAAGCTAAACTCTCACAATCCAAGAGAATTTAGGTCTGGTTAGTTTAGTTAATTTTTAGAATCATGTTTATTTAGGGGATTCAGTCCCTCATAGGGGCTAGCCATTGCTTGCTTGTTAGGGATTGAATAAAACACTAGACATATCTGGAAGGAGTTGCTGGATTGCTTAGAAGGCAGAGTTGATAGACATAGTTAAAAATGGGGCAAGTCAGCCACAACAGAGGTGTACAAAGTGCTTCTGGGTTGGCATTGATGTCATAGTGGGTGACATTGGAGCCACATCTCCAGTGGGTGAGAGTTCAACAGGCAGAAAAAGAACAGGGAGGTCATTTTTGACAAGGACTGCCATGTTACTGAAAGTTGACCACAGTGACATCCCCTTCAGTTTTCTCTTGTGACATGTTTAACCAACACTCCTGTCTTATAGGGGGCTACTGAGTGGTCTCACTGTTACCATATTGCTGGGGACAACAATCCACTGGCAGTGAACAGAGCAGCAAATAACATCTCGTCTCTATTAACTAAGAGCCAGATTAAAGATGGGTAAGTTTAACTCCAAAGATTGCATTGCAGCTTTTGAGTCACTCTCCCTAGTGACTTGGAATTAACATTCGCCCTGAGTGCTTTATGGTATTGTTAACCAAATGAACAGTATGAGAAGACACCATCTAACTTAATTGAAATTTACCTGTAATTTAACTACAATTTCTATAGTTTGTTGCAATTTTTTCTTTTTCGAGGCAAGATTTCTTTGTATAGTGTTGGCACTTTATTGCAGTTTTAATTCTTTTTTGTTTGTTTGTTTGTTTGTTTTTTGTGTGTGTGTGTCCTTTTCCCAAACAGTATGGTATAGATTTTCATGGTCATATACCCTATAACTCACTGTATAGCCCAGCTGGCCTCAGACTCATAGTGATCTCCCTGTCTTCACCTCCCAAGACAAGAGCTACCAAGAGCTACCAAATCCAACTGTTCACATCTGCAGTACATGAGTAGATTAATTTTAATGTCACAGATTTGAAAATACTTTCAATATTTTTTATATAGTCTATTTTTAATGACCACATTATTTCATTATATAGAACTACTACAGTTTATTTTAGGTTTTTCTAAAATGCGAGTTGAGTCAGGTGGTGGTGGCACAAACCTTTAATCTGGAGGCAGAGGTAGGTGGATCTCTGAGTTCAGGGCCAGCCTGGTCTACAGATTGAGTGCCAGGACAGCCAGGACTACATAGAGAAAACCTGTCTTGAAAAACATAATTGACTAATTAAAACAATGTGAGTTCAAAGAAGCATGAAAGCCATTACCATAACTTCTAAATTACTAGGTATCTTTCCTAGTGACCCTGGCCTGTTTAAATCACTTTGTTTCTGATGTGTGTGAGCCTAAGTATGCCATCAAACTGTGTCATGCATGGTGTGGAGGTCAGAGAACAACTTGTGGGAGTTGGTGCTCTCCTTCCTTCTCTGGGTCCTAGGACTCAAACTCCATTTGTCAGGCTTAGTGGCAGGCACCTTTGCTGGCTGGGTCATTGCTCTGGACTTTCAGATACTTTTTTTGTATGTAACCTCATTTTTTCCCTGGTGCTTTTCTTAAATTGTGTGTGAGACCGGACATCCTTTCAAAACTAATCCTAACCATTACAAAAACTTGCATTTCAGTTATGGACATATTTCTTCCTATATTACTTTAACATTTCTATTTGGAAAAACAAATCTTTAAAAATTCATACTACAGAATATTATTACATTTATTTATTTATTTATTTATTTATTTATTTATTACATGATGGCAGGGGTTAGAAGTCAAACTTAAGGATTCAGTTCTCTTTTTGCAACATGTGCCCTGAGGATAAAGTTTAGGTCATCAGGCTTAATGGCAAGTGCCCTTATATGCTGAGCCATCTCATTAGCCTGGGAAAATATATTGAAATAGCTTTCCTTTGTCTTCACAGAAAAACATCCTGGGGTTTGCCGATTGATGCTGTTCAGTGGGATATCTGCAACCTTCCACTGAGAACTGCTTCTGTGGATATTATCGTAACAGATATGCCATTTGGAAAAAGGTAGAATTTTTTTGTTAATGGAGTGTGAATTCACCTGTTATTTTACTGTTTGTCTTCTCAGAAAAACGTACCATAATTCATTTCACCCATTGTGCCATTACATGATCCTAGTCCACATTAAAGGCTGAGTGCTTGCTTCTTGAGACAGATTTCTACTTAGTGGTTTGGCTCATGTAATTTGATTTCTTGTTACATCATTGAGATGTTACAGTTGTTAAAAAAAAAAAAGTGTTGTGATAGAAAACTCTGAGCACTTGACTAACATGGCTTTCTTCATTGGCATAGGATACCTGACCTCTAAAAGATGACTTCTTCGTATCTTGGATTTTGTTCTTGTCTCACGTAATAAACTACCTATTTATCCTTTGCAATAGTTTATACTTGGCCTTCTTTTACAGGATGGGCTCCAAGAAGAGAAACTGGAATCTATATCCAGCATGCCTTCGGGAAATGAGTCGTGTCTGTAGACCAGGGACAGGCAGAGCTGTACTGCTTACCCAGGACAAGAAATGTTTTAACAAGGTACTGCACATGAGCTAAAATCCCAGCCTAAAGCAACTTTAGGATTCTTAAAAGAAGGTTTGGGCCCTAGGGCCAAGATATGGGTGCAGCAGGCCAGGAAGACAGGTGTGGCCCCAGAGCTTTGCTGGCCAGCCAGTGTAGCCATTCAGTGAGCTCTGGGTTCAGTTGAGACCCTTCCAAACTTTAAATAAGCACACACATACACACCCGCACGCCACACCCACTTGTATACAACATGTATGCCTGGTCCCCTCAAAGGACAGAAGAGGGTGTTGGATGGATCCCCTAGAATTGTGATCTGCCATGTAGTGCCAGAAACTGAACCCAGATCCTCTGCAAGAAGAACAAGTGCTCTTAACTTCTGAACCAACTCTCCATCTCACTACCCATAGCATTTCTAAAGTGGCAAAGATTCCAGTTTGGTTTAGAAGCATACTGGTGGCCTAATGACTTTTATGCTTTTTGTGTGTTCCAGGCATTATCTGGAATGGGACATGTGTGGCGAAAGGTCCATACAGTCTGGGTGAACATCGGGGGCCTTCATGCTGCAGTCTATCTTCTGAAACGCACGGCTCAAGCCTTTGTTCATCCCTGAGAACAAGATGGACAAAGAGGCCCTCTTTGGTAAAGCAAAGAATGAAGACGACTTAATAGTATTTGTAGTTCCTAACACTGGCAATGTCAGCATAAAGAACTTGCTTTGGGAGAAAAATAGCAGAAAAGTAATTTAGTTTTGCAGTTTTAACTGCTTAACTACTCTGGAATGCTTTATTGTTAGCAAGGTGACTGTAATAGTATTTCCTGAGGACCCTACATTGCTTGGTTTCTAGGTTTTAGAACACTTCCGGCCACATTCTATTGCCTGTTATGCAGCCTGTTCTATATATCACCCTCAGAAACTGAAGCATCTCTCAAGACCTACAGTTTGCCATTTGCCTTAAAATAAATACACACAACCAAAACAGGACAAAGATGCTTTGTGTGACTATTAGTAATAGTGCATTAGTAATAGAAGCATCAGCAGATGGGGTACAAAGGACTTTTTCTTTTAGGATACAAAAGTGTTACTTTCCAAAGCTCCCTCCCTACCCCACAAAGCACCTGTCAGTATTGGTGGGGGGTAGCAAAATGTATCTTTAAATGAAAACCTGACTGAGAGCCCTGTTATTCCTACCCATTTGTCAGTTCTCCAGTTGCCTTCTTCAGATAGTTGTATGGGAAATTAAATAACTCAGTACTCATCAGTTCCTTAACAGTGCCTCCTAAAGCAAGCCTTGCTTGAGCTTTGATGCGAAGTTATTTTGGAGAGTCTGGCTTCATTTGGGTTAGATTTTCAGTATTATGTTTCTATTTAGAATAAAGGACACAGTACTTCCTTTAAGGACAGAATCCACATTGCAGCACAGTCACTAGCCAGTTGACTTCTTGGAACTACTCACTGCAGAATGAACTGGATTAAGAAATTTGTAAAGGTTTTATACACCAGATGGGCATTTTTGCAGTTGTCAAAATACATTATTGAACATAAATTTCCATTGTTGACAAAAGAAACCATTTAAGTCTCAAACCAAGGTAGCAGAGCCAGGATGTACAGGGATGGCTATCTCGTTTCATCACTATTTACCAAGTTCCTTGCACAGTATTTGTCAGTGTGCATTTAATATTTACTGAACAAATGAACTAATACTTTTTATGCAAACTTCTCAAGTTAGTACACCAGGTTTGTGCTTGATTCACCATAGCTCTAATTCTATTAAATAAAAAAAAAAAAAAAAGTTGAGTTACAGTGGGCACTCGAGTTGGTAAATTTTGTTAATCTGGTTACTAGAGTAAGTAATGAGCTATGAGTAGTTTTTTCCACTAGACAAGGTTTTGTCATATAGCCCTTGTTGGCCTCTGCCTCCAAGTGTTAGCATTAAAGAAATGCAGTATTTTGCCAGGTGGAAGGCTTATTTTTAAATTGTGTTTATGTACAGCTATGTGCAAGTACCTGGGAAGATTAGAAGCTGCAATTAGCAGCTGCCTGGTGTGGGTGATGAGATCTGAATGCAAGTCCTCCTAGATGGTAGTCTGGGCTCCATTGTTACCTTTTTATTTATTTTTTGCCTCAGGGTAAAGTTCTTGCTTATCTGTGGATGTTAGCCGTTTGAGATGCCAGTTCAACCCAAATTCTTAACTTCCTACCTACCTTGTACGACCCACTTAAAGCAATATATGCTTTTCTCCACTTAAACCTGCTAGTCTAGTGTAGTGTGCCCAGTCCCAGTCTTCAAGGCTCTTTCAGAGTCAGAGTGTTCCCTATGTACATCTTTCTAAAGAAGCCATCTTTAGAAAATTTAAAACTTTCTAATTCTCATTCTTAAAATTTTGAAACATTGTAGCATCAACTCTGTTTTCAAGACTGGGCTGGGGATATATTAGTGAGAACACTAACATAGGAGTTTGGAACTGTCAATTTCTGGGCTAGAAGGCCCAGATGTTATCTTATGCATGCAATTGATAGGGCATAGGTATTGGTCAGCTGGAAGGCAATGAATCAGAGTTATTATATACATCTTCCAGAAGTTGGTCCACACAATATTCAAGTTTTTTCCAATTTCCCTCAAAGTTTGGATTTAATTATGCCCCTGTCAGCTGTTTACCTAACAGGCCAGGCTTGCCCAATTCCAACCGTGATTACCAAAACTTGTCAGTCTTTCAGAAGGGTGTTTTGAAGTAAAAGCACATGCCTCCCTCTTTGGCTGACATCACAAATGAGTGGCAATGAACAGTGTGTGCCAAGGCATTGCATGTTCTACCCACTTTGTTTTTCACCGTCAGGGCAAATGTCAACACAGTTCTGGATAAGCTTTGAGATTAAAAAGTCATCCCACACTTTTGACTATTTTAGGACATAGGTTTATTGCCAAGTTTTCACATAAATAAATACAATCACAATATAAAGTCCAGTCATGTTTGTAGCTTCATCCATCGGTAAGGTATTACATATACACCTACATGTATGAATTAGAGTTCATATCTGTGGAAAGATTTTTACATAACAAGTTGCTATACTATTCAAAAGAACCACTAGGAACATTTCTTTTCACCTGGCAGGTAGATACTACTCAGCAATGCTAACTTTAAAACCATAACCATTATACATTACAGCCAATACAAGTAGCTTGTTTACCTTCTGAAATATTTCAGCTTATGTTTCTAGTTTGAAGCTTCTGACAGTTGTCTTATGGAATACAAACAAGTCTGCATTTAAAACATTCAACAGCATTCAAAACAATCCAACACTCATTAGAAGGCCTCTTTAAAATGACTCTACAACATAGCTGGTGCCAACACTATTCAAAGTTAGTATGTTGCAAAAGACATGCTAGTTAAATGCTTTCTAAAGACAGTACACATTTCTTAAAATTTCTTGACCAGCACTTCCACACGTCAGTTTTATATAATATCTTCTAACACAAAACATAAATGGTAATTAAGCATCATCTTAAACCACAACCATCTTCCTTAAATGAATTCTAAAGTTGCAATTTTATAATTCGGAACTTTGGGGAAATGTTCAAAACATGACAATAAAACACCTTTATCCTTATGTACGAAGCTACAAGACTTAACAATTTCATGACACACTGCATGGATTATGGAAGGTGTAACAGTTAATTCAAAACATATACATAGTACCTAAACTACCTTAGGAAAACCGGAACTGCACAGCAATATTTAACATAGTGACAGTATTTAACACAACATCATGTGCCTCTGCTTGCTTCTGAGAATGTAAAAGGCAACAGCCTTGGTATTATGAAAAGTATGTTGATCTCGAAGACGGTCCTGCTCAGACAGCAGGAATACAGCCTTAAACAAGCACTGTCCTGTCCCCTAGGAACAATCTAAAAGAAGAAAAACAATAATTACACAATTACTATTCTTACTTGCAATTTTAAGAGCTATGACAACATTCAAGTGGACCAAATGGTGTTGGAGTGAGGGCATTAAAGAAAAGTTCCTTAAGTGATCTTTTGAGACCATTCTCAGTGACTTAACACTTGGTCAAATTTTTTTAATTCTCCCTGGAGATATCTAGTAATCTAATAGTTTTTTTTTTTGTTTTCAACTTTCTATAAGCCTACTACAAACTTAAAGTACACAATATCTATGTTTCCTAAAACAATATTTCTATCAGAGCAAGGTAGTATAAAAGATGGTGGGTATATCAAACGCTAGCTAGTTAAATTTCTATCCCTAGCTCCTCAATCTGCTAGTATATTCATGGTAAGTTGCTTTTAAGTCCCACTGTGCTTTAGTTCCCTCCTGTCCAGACTGGTACCAATAGCATCTGTTAAGGTGAATAGTACTTCATACTGGATTTTAATGAAGGATCAGTAAAGACCATTCAAGACTACTGAGAGAATTAAAAATCCATCCACTGGTGATATTAGCCAAGTAACAAAACATTCAACTTTGTAAATAGGACCTGAAAACATGCTACTGTGCCAAAAGGAAGACCCAAACTTAAACATTTCTTTGAACAAACTAATACCTAGAAAACAAAGTGTTAAAAAGTACTAGGGCAAAAAACCCAATCAATCAATCAACCACCAGTGATTACTGGGAAAGGTAGGGAAAATGAATCTAGACTTCAGAGAAACAAGTAACTCCAGTTCAAGCCTAAAAGCCATTCCATGTTCACTAACAGTGCTAATCAGTGTCTTAACTCAGTCAAAAATGGAGTCACGAATATCATTTGGATAAGTATGTCCTCCCATATATAAACTAGCATACACTAGACTAACAAAATCAAGGCCTCAACCTTCAAGGTCAAATGCTTTTGACTCCTGGACTTGTGACCCAGCAAAGTGCTCTATAGCTAGGGTTGCCTCCAGCCAACTAGTCACAATTGCCCTTGTTATGCTCAATTTTCACATTCTAGACCAATGACTACAAACCATAATAGTCACATCAAACATTAAGACATGTAAAAATGCCTTATCTTGCTCAAAATTTGAAAATTAAACTGAATCACAAACCCTCACTTAACTTTCACATTAAGTACAAATGTTTAATATTTAACAAAGTTTCTGCCATAAGTATATGCAATTATATGGCACCACCTGACAGGAAACTAAGTTGATTTAAATAACCATTAGCCCAAGGCACGCCTAGCACAGAAACAGGATATCTGCAATGGTTGGTGCAGGGAAACCCAAGAAAGTGCTTGTGAGTATAAACCAGATCTCAGTTACTGCACAATAGGAGCTTTGTTCTGTATTTCACAAATTAAAAAAAAAAAAAAATCAGTTCCCAACTCTTGCTTACTCACTGAAGCAATCCCTGTGTCCTTGCGGGATACAATTTGATGGGAGAAACATAGTACCAGATAAATGTTGCTGAATGAAAACTTTGGAATATTTTAATCTCTGTGTATATGCAAATGGGTGTGAAAGACAGATAACCTTGACTGTAGTTTCTTAGTTGCTGTCTGCCTTGTTTTTTGAGATATGTTCTCGCTTGGAGCCTGCCAAGTAACTAGACTTGTGTGGCTAGTAAGTCCTTGAGATCCTTCAAACAACGAGCTCTGACATGCCTGGATTTTTTTGTGTGTGTGTGTGTCAGGGAGATTTAACTCAAGTTCTCACTGCTTGCACCACAAACACTACCAATTATCACCCAAGACTCCTTAATATAGTCCCTTCAAAAGAATCTGATCTGCAAGTTCCAAAAGTATTACTACATTTTTCTTTTCCATTTCACTGTTACTGTTTGGTTGCTTTTTAAAGCTTAAAAACAAAACAAAAACAAAAAAACAGTTCAGGCTGACAGTTACTGGTCACACTTTTAACCTCACCAATCAGGAGACAAAGGCAGGCAGAAGTTTGTAAGTTTAAGGCTAGTTGCAGGCCAGCCAGATATATACAGTGAGTCCCTGCCTCAACAAAACAATCTTTGAAGCCACCTTTTCAATTTACCGTAAGCAAATGAACAAGAAAAGACAAAACTGTAATTTGACCTTGGTTGCCCAGAATTTAAATCCTCTGGGTGAGACTAGAAAAATCCAATGAAACAAGTTGACAAGTTTCTGCATACTAAAGCCCCCTGCCCCCAGTCCTAAACATAACATAGAAATGTTTCCTAGAAAACAATGTCTTTTATAGAGGAGGGGCTCATTTAATATTAGCTCAACCTCACTCCTATGTAACTATTGTATTCTTTTATATTATACAACCCCCCACTAAATTTTTAAAGGGACAACTTTAGAGTTTGAAAGAATTGCTAACCCCACCCAGGAAATCAGCTGCCCATAAGGCAAAAAGCCATACCACTTAAGCCAGAATAGGAATTAAGACAGTGGCAAACAAGGGGCTACATGGTTGGGAAGGAAGCTTAAAGAAAAAAGAATCCCCAAAAAAAGCTATTGGGTTGACCAGTAGCAGATAGAAATAAGAATATCCAGCCTCAGAAAGGTGGGCACATTCTGCCAAATCCCATGGTGGCTCGAACGGATTGCCTAAATTATGATTTAATGAAATCTCAGCCCTCTAAGTTTTTGTTTTGTTTGTTTTTGTTTTGGAGACACAATTTCTGTGTGTTCTTAGTTGTCCTGGAACTCGTTATGTAGACCAGGTTGGTCTGCCTGCCTCTGCCTCCAGAGTGCTGGAATTAAAGGCGTATGCCATCACTGCCTGACTAAACTCTGGCCCTAAGTTTCTGAAATACAAATTTTTAAGTACTTGCTTTCATGTTTAGTAATGACCTGTAGATTTTAGCTTTTAGCTTAGTATAGATGAGGCACAAAAATTAAGTAAAACAAGCAGCTTAAACAAATGGGCTACCAGAGCTTCAATTTTTATTTCTTTATTGCGTAGTCTAAGAGAAAATCATTAAAAAACACATTTGTCTTCTGTAATGAACAAGTTTGCAGTTATAGCTCCTCTGTCCATAGTCATGCTTCAAATAAAAATTACTTCCTTGGTAACATTTCCAGTGTTTAAGGAGTAATTTGATTACTGGCTACTGTATTGGTACAATACAAACACAGAATATCCCATGCAGTAAGTTTTACTAGGTAGTAGTCTTACAGAGCATGAGCACAAACTGAACCTATAGACCAAGCTTCAAATACATTTATGTTGCTTACTCCATTTTACTTCGCAGAACATGACTCAGTAAGACAGTCCTAAAGAAGCTTGGCAAAATCACATTTAAACCAGCAATAACACGAGGAATGCCATGAATTAAGCCAGAGATCAAGAGAAAACACTGCTTAAATAGAAAAATATAGGCTCACAGCACCTTAGGTCAGGAAGAAAATCTCAACCTTCAGTCTATATAGGAACTACCTTCTACACATGTACAGAGACAAAAGTTTAGTAAGCAGCTATCAATTCCATGTGACTTAAGGGGTGTGTATGAGAAGTGATAAAATAAAGTTGTCATTAGCTCATTACTAGTCTTCTGTATTGTTCTCATGGAGTCCACTAAAGCATTAAGTTTTGTGTGTCAGTTCATGCACCTCTTAAGACAATCAGACTAACAACAATCTAAGATATATCAGGTAATATTGGGAGGGAGGAGACATCCATCTGGAAGCCATTAATTGGACACAGTTCAGTTTATTAATGGTGAAAAAGGAGATAGGCATCCATGGGAGCAGAAAGATGAAAATTCTCAACAAATCTATTATTGTGAAGCTCTCTGGACTGTGAATAGACCCAAGTGTGGAACACTTGGGCTGGGGAAAGAAAATGAAAATCTAGGCGAAGAGTCAAAGTGTACTAAGGAGGAATAAAAGAACTGCAGTGTAAGGCCCCAGCTACAGCCTCAATTTGTGGTATAACTAATCTGTCTGGTTTCATGACTCATCGAGCTTCTAAGATCAGGAGAGGGAGAATGCCAGTGCTCTGTCTAGGGATTGGATGAGCTAGTATAACAAATGAAAACGCTAAAATATCTTTTGGTAGGGCTGCAGAGAAAAGGGATGGACATAAAGTACCGGGCTCTGTAAAAAATGCTAAAATTCTGTTTATGTATTCTAATTCACAATACTCTAATTTCATGATGTAGCAAGAATCTCAAGTGGGAGAGTATAAAACTCGGGTGAGCATGTCTGTAATCTGCCTCGAAGAGAAATATTCCAAGGCAGATCATTAGCAGTAATAACCTGTAGTTTTGCTGCATGAAACCCCAGTTGAGTGCCTAGTCTCCCTTTTCTGTTTGCCCCTATTATAATTATCTCCCCACACAAACGAAAGTCAGAGGTTAGTCTCCCCTCTCCAATTTTACACCTGTTCAATTCCCCTGCAGGACAACGCCCAGGCAGCAGGTTAGGCCTTAAGCCTGCCCAGAAGACTACCGCCCATCTACAGAAAGCCTCGACTTGCAGATCACGAGGGGAGAGGGGGAAGGGATTCTTCCAGGCCCAGGGCGGTCCTTAGAAGACAGGAGGCAGCAGAGAACTCCCAGAAAGGTACTGCAGCACTCCCCTCCCCCTACCGAGAAGGGTGCGGCCTTCTCTCCGCCTACTCCACTGCGGTTCCCTCATGGATTGCAGCTCCCACCAATTTTTGGAGAGCAAGTGCTTCCTGCCTCCAAGCTAGACTGACTGAGCCCCCGCTCCTTCCTCCGCTCCCAGGAGTGCACGGTGCATGTCCGGCTCCTCTCGTCCCTCGTGTGGCTACAACTCAAGGGAAGAATCGCGCCCGCCCCCGCCCCGCGGCTCAGACAGCCCGCCCAACCCCGCCTCCAGCGCGCGCTTCCTGCCACGTTGCGCAGGGGCGCGGGGCCAGACTCTGCGGCGCGGGGCCTCGGGGAGGGCCGGAACCTGCGAGCGCCTCCCTGCCGCCCCCGCCAGCCCGCCGACGGCCTGAACTTGCATGAACGCGGGCCAATTGCAAAGGCCAGTTTTCTGGGCCCCGGGAGCCAATCAGGCAGCGAGGCCAGGCTGGCGGCGGGTAAACCGACTCCCCCAGAGGAAGAGGAGGGTGGGAGGCCGCCCGCGCGCGAGCCACTTTCGCTGACCCTCCCTCCCTCCCCTCCCCCGCCCCGCCAGAGGCCGGCCGCGCCCGCACGTCCAGTTCTCCTCACCCCACCTACCTCCCGCCCCACCCAGTGGGCACAGCGAGGCGGCCGGCGGCTGCGCACTCCAGCAGCCGTTAACTGACAGGCGCCTCACTCCAACCAAAGCACGCCATTTGTGTTTTCACACGCGGCGGGAGGAGAAGAGGCCAATCAGCGACGAGACGTGAACCGGAAGCGCTCCCCCGGCCCCTGGGGGAGCCAAGGCCGCGTCCGACGGAGACTTCCCGCTCCCTTCTCCCTCCCCCTCCGGTTGCTGCAGGGCGGACCGTCGTCCTGCGCCCCCCACCCGCTCGCCCCTTTGAGCGTAACGAGCCGTGCCCGGCCGTCCCACAAGGCGGCCTCGCCGCCCTCGGAGGGCGCACCGCAGCCGCCCGTCCCCACGAGCGCGCCAAGCCACCCTCCCGCCAGAGTCCCGATACCCTACCTAGCCGAGGCTCTCTGAGGAGCCGGAGCCTCGGAGCACAGCCTCTTCTTTAGGCGGCTCCAGCAGCCTCCGCTGATTGGCGGCGAGCTGGCCAATAAGTGCCGGGTGGTGGGCGGAGAGGCCAATGGCGCGGCGGGAGGGGGCGTGTCCCGCGTGCCCCTGGCGCCGGCACTGGGAATCCCCGTGCGGTCAGTGGCGTTTCCGCTCGGGCAGCGGGCTGAGTGAGCTGCCGCTGCCGCCGCCGCTGCCGCCGCCGGGGGAGGGGCGGCCGCCGCCCGCCTGCGCTCAAGAGACTCACGCAGCCCTAGTCCCGCCAGTCCGCCAACACAGTAGTGCCGGCCCCCCTCCGCCCCTGGCCCTCCCCCTCCCCGCCTTGGGCTTGCTCCGCCTTTCTGCCCCCCACCCCCACCTCACGGGTACGGGCCATTCCCGGCCAGGAAACGCCGTGGCGCCGCGTTGGGCCTAACTCGAGTCTCGCTGCCTCCCGGGAGTGCCGTGCGCCGCAGCCCGGGCCCAGGCCCCGGCAGCGCCTGGGTCAAGGTAAGGGTCCAACAGAAATGAGACACCGAACCACACGACCGGGCCCCCGGGGGGAAGAAGGGTCACCTCAGTCTCCCCGTGCTCTCTCTCCTCGGGGTCGTGGGCCCTGGGCCTTTCCAGGTTAGTAGCAGGACGATGCTGCCCTTCCCACCTTCTCGGCAACCCTTACACACCATTGCACCCCTCTTGCCCAGGGAGAAAGGCTCTCCTTAATCTGATCGACCCCACTACCCTTTTAATGTCTTCCCTGGGTCAAGACTCTTCCCCTCCCCCTACTCTGGTCTCCCCTTTTTTCCTGGGCACTGCCTACTCCACGTTTATACCCTTTTCAGGAGAGGCCTCTCGCAACCCTGTTCTCAAAATACACAGGCATACTTTTTTTTTTTTTCTGTCCCTGAGCCCCCACCTCCACCCCTGTTCTTGCGGCCTTGTAACAACTCTGATCGCTCGGGGGGGGGGGCGTCCTCCCCTCCATAATCTTTCTGAACGCCTCCCCTCTGGTTCTCGAGTCCCTGTATCAGATGGCTGCTGCTTTTCCCACACCAAAGACATTACCTTCGCCACCCCCACCTCACATTCTTGGACTCTCTGTGGCGTATGCCCCAGTATCCCTGCGATATCCCTGTTGAATTTGTAGGGTTCCAGACTGGAATTGAGCCAAATTTTGTCATTTTTCCTGCCTAGGGTGTGGAGATCGATCTTTTAAAAGAATGACTTTAAAGACGAGGGAAAAAATGTGCCCCTTATGAATCCTCTTCCTCTATGTGTGCAAGCCAAGATGTGAGGTGAATGGTGGTGGACAATAGCCCTGGTTTTAGTAGGTAAATCGCTCTCTGAGCGAAAGTTTTAACTGCTGGGAAACCCCCTTCTATGCTAATTTATTCTGTAGAGAGCCTTTGCCTTTTTCATGCTTAGGAATAAGGGATCTTTCTCCTGTGTATTGATGCTGCAGCCCGCTCTACTGGTCTGGGTCAGGGGTGCGTGTATGACCTGCATTTTCTGCTTTCTCATGTTACTTGTGTAATATGTTCACCAGCAACTCATTTCTTGCCCAGAGCTGTGGACTCTATGGGTTTTTGTCTATACCTGAGTTCCTTTTGCCAATCCTCCCTGTGCTCAGAATACTTAAAGGAATTCAGATTCTCTAATTTCCTCCATACCTTGACTAAATTGTTTTTAGATGACATATTTGTGATCAAGGTCGTGTTTACAGTACTTCCTTTGGCATATGTTAAATAGCTAACTATGCTTTTGATTGAGAAAGATCCAGGTGGATCCAGCTGACTGTTAGGAGCTTTTTAGGAGGTTTGTGTGCGACATATTGAGAGGAAAGTGTTTTTGACGCTTAATTTTATATTAATAATGGTTAGGTCGCTAGGAGGAAAGCTGTAAGGGGTAATTTTAGATGTGTGTAAACTGACCTAGGACTAAAGCAGAGAATTCTGACATAATCAGAGATTTCTGAGCTTGGAGGACACGGGAATTTTTTTTCCCTTGGATTTCTTCCAGTTTTCTCATGAGGATCATTAGTTTTCTGGCCAAATTTTGTGGTCCGTTATGGGATTAGAGCCTTTAAGGTTATTCATATTGTTGTGTATAGAACACTGATATGCCTTTTAGTAGCACACAACCCAAGGCTCTTGTCCCTAGCTGTAAATTTAAATTTGATTGCTGAATGTTTGGAAAAATTGGCGTTTTAAAAACTAAAGCTTAATGCTTACTCCTAAATTGCTGGTTTAGTTAAAACAAATATTTGGAATTTGCTATATATTGATTTTTTTTTTAATCAAAGATCTCAATTTAAGACCGTGACCTTAGGATTGTTTCTTTCTAAAAGCATACTTCCATCATGGAGCATTGGTTCCCCCCCCTCCAAAAAGAAAGTGTGTTAAGAAGTGGGGGTGGGGTAAAGAGAAGGTTGCTCCTGTGTTGGATCACAGGAGTGAGTATACAAGGCGGCGGCAGCTGCTGGCTCTGGAGCTCTGGTTGCTACGTGAGAAGCTTGGAGTAGTGCTGGCTGCTGTCTCCAGGGAAGGACAGCAGTGCAGCGTCCATTAATGCTGTTGGCTGCAGGGAACTGCACTTAGGCGATGGCTGCTCAGGGCTGGAAAGAAACCTAGCTTGCTTTCCTGGGAAATTGCACTGCTGAGCTGGTTTGCTTTTTGTTCGTGAAGAGACCAGAACTAGCAATTCATAACTGTATCCATTTATGGATATCAGCATCTGAAAGCTGGATCAAAGTTAAAGACTTCAGGTTTTTGTTTGGGGAGGGGCTTGGCAGCTTTTTGTTACTATCTTGAGGTTGTACTTCGACTTGACTAAAAGATTTTTTAGTGTTTTGATCTTTTTTAATCCTTGTAAAGATTTTCCTGGGTACCAGAATAGGGTAAGGAGGATCTTTTTGTTTTGTTTTTCCAAAGCAACTGAAATGTTTTCCTTCTGATTTATATTTCTTTCTCCATGTTATTCCATATTTACCTACGTGAATAGATATTTTCCCTAAACATCGTATTACAATTGGATACCTAAACTAAAAAGAGCTACTTTTGGATTAATATTTAATGTTTTGGTCTTAATTTTTATATTAATCTGTAGATTTCTCCAGATTAGATATATTCACTGATATTTGACTTGTAAATTGGATTGGTCATGTATGTGTTGGATTATACTCTTTCCACTGAACAAAAATGTGTTTTGGCAACAATCCATCAGAAAAAGAGAAGGAATATTTAGAATTGAACAACTTCAGGATAGTAAGGCAGCAAGAGTCCCTTCTAAGTTTTGATTATCACCACCCCACTCCTAACTGAACAGAACCGGTAGTTTGCCTGGCAGGGAATATTTGAAACAGAACCCTCACCCAGGCATGTGCAACACATGAAATCATGTGGATTGTTTTTTTGTTTTGTTTTGTTTTTTCCTTCCTCTCTAAATTACTCCTGCAAACGATACCTTTCCTTTAGGATTCTGTTTGTTCAGCTTTGTACACATGTATTTAAAGCCCACAAACATCTATAATTTTTTAGTATGGCTCTGGCATTTGTGGCAAGGAACCAAGAAACAATGGAGAGTATTCTATATTCACAGATGTGGTTCATATTGTTTTTCCAGTGCTAGAAGCAGGAAAAATCTCTTAATGGTGGTTAGGTGGTTTTAATAAGAATATTGTGTCATAGGTAAGATGCTGTATCCCTTAGGTATGGTTTCATTCATACTGACTTTTTAATAATACTACAGCTTAATAATATTAACTGTAATAATATTTACAGTTAAAGGTGCTAGTGTTTTTAGCTTAATTACACAAGTTTCTTTAGAAAATAGTGACTACCAGTTTTATTTCCTGTTTTTTGGAATTGGTTGTGGTCTCACAGTAATTACTCTGGAGGAGCAAGACTCTTTTGTCTTAGAAGGATTATTTGGACTGGCACACTTAAAAATGCTTACATCTTTTGTTACTGTTTAGTATCTAGGAGTCTGCATACTTTCTGAAATTACAGCTTGGCCTTTGGTTGGGGAAATAAAATCATCTTCATATTGAAATAACTTATTAGACCATACCAGCCAGTAATTATTGAGTACATGGCCAAGAGAAGTTAGATCATAAGTAAAATAAAATTTTATTGTAACTTTTCGCTGAACTCTAGTGACTTGTCGATTTAGTCTGAAATTAGGAGGCCTGACTAGTGGTGAACTTAGACTAGAAAATGTGTGTATGCTAGTTCAACTGGTATAAAGTGTCCTTTCAGACAACTTCTTAGAAAAGAATAATGCGGCTCTGAAATATGATGGTACTCTGGACCCCAGAGCTTCAACACATTTAGTAAATGACATGACCTTCACTTGGTGTTGTGAAGTGGCTAGAATTCAGGGAAGGCTGCAAAAGGTAGAGCGAATAGCCTTTTACTTATCTCTACATGCTTTGTTAAATTATGTAATCTTAGAAAAATTGTCCTATTCTATATTCAGTTATAATAAACTGGGTAAAGATGCCAATAATACTGAGGGGAGATTCTGTTAGAGAGCATCACTCGGGAGAGGTTTTACTTAGCACTTGAGGGATTTGTGATGTACACCAAAGAGACAGTGAAACTAAGTCCAGACTGTATGTTTCTTCTGAGTAAAAGTTCTCAAACCCCTTCCTGCCCCACTCTGTTTCTATTATATTGATTTTGCAGAGTAACTGGGGAAATGCCTTACTTAATGTAAATCCCATAAAATGTCTTGATAGGAAGGCAAGAAAATGAATTTTTGGCTTTTTGAATCCTTGGTGTTTTCAAAACCTTAAGATTATTGGTCAGCTTGTTTGATAAATATGTCTGCTACTTCCTTGTCTCTTCTGTCTTGTAGTATGAGACTTTCTAGAGTTTTCATGGCAAATTGAAGTGATACATGTGTCTACCTAGAGGTGAGGAACCTTCTGGCCTTAATATTATACATTACAACACACAAACACCAGTAGCTGTAAGAATTTCTGGCTAGGGAATCAAGTTTTTTATTTATACTACCGAATCAAAGGGAAGTGCCAGTTCCTTGCTGCTCTATTTGAGAAATAGGTGGAAGTATGGGAGGAGCCACAGACCTCTGCAGCAGGATTTTGATGTGAGTAGAAAAGGAAGATTTTTGTTTCAAATCGCCAGCTGCTTATGTCAGACTGACTCCCTTATTATGCCTCCAGTAGGCCTGTCAATATGGCCAAACAGCTAGATAAGTGCGGGGCAGGACAAAGGGCTCTTTGCACAGCAGGGATGCAGTGTTGGTGGGGGAGGGGCAGGAGGTAGGAAAAGCAAGAGGGTTTTTTTTTCCCCCAGGAGGTTATTCACTTTGGTTTACAATTAAAGAAACTGTTTTTAGTTCCCACTTAAGCCTTGAATTTATGCCAAGCATATCCTTTTAAGCCTAAATTTCATATATACTAGAAATCTGGAAGAACCTGTCCTATCTCCCAGTGGGTGGGGGAGAGAAGGTACAAGGGGACCTGAAGCTTTGTATGTATTAAAGTAAGTTCCGTGTTCTCTTCCCTTCTAAGTGTAAGTTGCCTTCTTAGTAGAGCTGTCCAGAGCATCTGCTAGCCAGATTTTAGTGAGGGTTGGAAGGGCCTATTCTGTGTGAATTATATTTGTGTTTCAATTTTTGGTTGGGTTTAGATTCGACAAGGTGTCAAATATTATGGGGTTTTTTTGTACAGTAATCGCACATG
Organism: Meriones unguiculatus; assembly: GCF_030254825.1. NCBI lineage: Eukaryota > Metazoa > Chordata > Mammalia > Rodentia > Muridae > Meriones > Meriones unguiculatus. The sequence goes on from NC_083353.1 coordinate 103,942,150, forward strand.
GTTAATTTTGGTTTATTTTAGTAAGAGGAAGTGCACAGTCCAACATATTTGATCACTATCATGAAAAAATGTGTACTAAAAAAAGTCTTTTTATAACAGGGCCTTATAGCTCACATCTCTATATCCTGTACTCAGGAAACTGAGTCAGGAAGCTTAGCCAAAATGCCAGCCAAGCTACAGAATAAGATTCTTGTCTCAAAAAAGCAAAACCAACCAACCAAATCCAAAAAACAATAACCACATACACAAAAAAGGAAAGCTACCTTATTGTTTCAGTCTTCCTCCTACTTCCTGCAGGATCTGATGCACTGGAGATTACTGTTGCCCCAACTTATAGTTTAGGCTCAATCTTATTAGTTGGTGCTTAGCTCTCAGCAAAAGGTGATTATATCTAGCTCATTACTTACTAAGAGTTACAGTGTTAGAGGTGTGTAAGTTATATCTTTATAGGCAAACCCATGAGATACTGCCAAATTTAGGTTCCTGTTGAAGTTGTCATTAACATGTTAAGAGTCTGTCCTGAATCATTTCAGTTAGTTAAATGTCAAATGTTACACGTATGCTAGTTCTTTTTTAAAATTCCATTCACAAATTAGACAGTAGTTATTTAGATTACAAAGGATTCTTCTTTATAAAGTAATATATGACTGTTCATTTCCATGAACAGGTTGTTTTAAGAGAATTTAAGTTTTAAAAATCCTTGAACCGTTTTTCCAAGAGTACATCTATTGCTTGAATGAGATTAAAAAGAACCAGAAGGCCGGTTTCTTTTTATGGATTAGTAAAGAAGACATGGCTGTAAATTAACATAACCAGAATGTTGTAACACGTTGATCAAGTTTTGTGTCATTTCTCTCTTTTGTAAAAAAATAAAATAAAATTACAAATGTGTTGCCTATGTAACACTTTTAAGTATGGCTGTCTTGACAGTTACATAGGGTATTTTGATCCAGAAAAAAAAAAAAAATGTGAGAGGCTTGTAGAAGGCTCCCTTGGTCAGGAATTTGTAAAAAAAGAGTACTCGAGTTCAGTTCCCCATGTAAAACAGCTGTATGTGATGGGTAATGGATGCTTGTAATCCCAGCCCTGAGCAGGCAGAGATGCCAGATCTTTAGGGTTCACTCACCAGTCATCCTGGCCTACTTGACCAGTTTAGACCAGTAAGAGACCCTGTCTGAGAGTTGGAGGGAAAGTTAATGCCTGAGCATGTATCCCCATGTGGACACGGGCCCAAACAAAATAAATTTGCGTTACTATCACTTCTTGGAAAAGTTTTTCATCAGCAAAATAGAAACAGCATTGATATGAACTTTAGGGAGGTGTATCATACATTCTTATGGATATTTAGATGGCCATTTCTTTTTGACAGTCAATTAACATGGATTATTTCCATAGATTTGTGGGACTAAAAGGAAGCTAGTCCTAGCCTCAGTCTCTCCACCAAGTATCTATTGTTAGCATTAGGGTTCCCTTCTGAAATACTCAAAATCTCTAAAAATGTGGCCTTTATTGCTTCTGTTGACAGAATCTGACTAGAGGCCTAAAACAGATCCTGATAAAAATGAGAAAAGTAGGAGACTACATCTTGATCCCAGTAATATTTATTATAACTTATGGCTTCCCAAACAGCTAATTTCATTTTCATAAGCCGAGGCAGCAGTAGGCCAACACGGAGGTGAAGCACATACATCACCTCATCTTGCTGTGCAGCTGCTCCACCTTACTTCCTGCTATTATTATCCCACTACGCCTCTTCCCAGCAAAAAAGAAACTAGGACAAAGGGGGGAATTGAATGGGCTACTGTAGTTTATATATTATGGTAGGTTGTGGATTTGTTTATATGTTCTAAAGCTAATACTTAAAAGTCTAGTGACAAATACCTTATGTCCTCTACTCTTGGTACACTGTTTCAGGTTCTTAGCTTATAGAAAGGTTTTAAAGCATATAATTTCATTGGCTATTCATAGTTGTTACCACTGCCAGAAGTCACTATTATAAAATGAAATCCATTCTGTGTTTGCAGTTTGTATTGGAGATCACCCATGTATGTCTGTGTTTATGACTAGAATTAAGATTTTTAAAGTTAAACCTTTATATATGTTGACCTCTCACCCAATTAAATAGTTGTTTGAGTATAAAAATGTCATTCTTAAAATCTTTAAGACTTCTTTTCCAACACTGCTCAAAATGAAAATTTTAATTTAGTGTTTTTACTTTGTATTTTGGTGCTCAGATTTCCCCCTCTTCACTCCTGAAATGTGAAGGCTTAAGACCCCTAGTAGTTGAAGATGGTATGTGTGCTGATGTTACTTTAAGAGTGGAAATTTTGTGATTCTAGACATTATGATCTGGTTAGGATTTTCCAGAATTGCACTAGCATATTTAATAGTCAAGTGTCATTCCACAGGGATTTCATTGTTTTATGTTTGCATTGTTGATTTGTATTAGGAAGTTGGTTTTTTTTTTTCTCCCAATGTGCATAACTTTTTTTTTAAACAATTTATTTGTTTTTATTTTTTGTGCATTAGTGGTTTTACCTGCATGTATGTCTGTGTGAAGGCAGATCTCCTTGATCTGGAGTTACAGACAGTTGTGACCTGCCATGTGGGTTTTGGGAATTGAACCCAGGTCCTCTCGAAGAGCAGCCACTTAACCACTGAGCCATCTTCCCAGCTCCGTGCACAACTTTTCTGTCTTGTTCCGATCTTTAACTCATACTGAAATTTATATTTCCTTCCTGCTCCTGACTAGCATGTAGTGTTATGCCTTCATGGCTTCTGTGAGGAAGGGTGGTCTGCAGTTAACAATCAGCTGAACATGTAAAGAGCCTTGAAGGGTATTAGCAATTAGTTTTCCTCTGCATTCATTTATATTACTTTTTTCTTTATTATGGACTATTGAGAATTGGCTTGTTTTTAGGGGAAGATATATATATATATATATATATATAATGTGGTTATTGTGGCATTTGAGATAGAATCAAAAGAGTGCTTTTGTGTGTCGTGTGTGGTTTTGAGAATTGAACCAAGGACCTTGCATATGTTGGCAGGTACTATCTATATATGAGCACAAAAGGACACTTTAAAAAAAGAGAGACAAATTTTACGCTAAAAACAAGTATTTACCTTCCTAAAACAGAACTGTCTCAAAAACCCATCTTTGTTATTTTATTTTTCTCAGTTCTGTGGCACAAACTACTACAGCCATAGAAGTGAATGTGTTTCTGTGCCCACAGCCTGAAAAATGTTAGCTAGAATAATTCTTGTTCTTGTTTTCTTCTTCTCTTCTTCTTCCTCTTCCTCCTCTTCAGAAGATCTAGAAAAAAATGTAGGAGCTATTCAAAAATTGAAGTTTCTTTTAAAATATTTCTCTTCTTTCTAGACAAATTTGGTTTTATTTATACCAAGTAGAACTTTAATTCATGACCCAGCAGAAGTACAGGACAGGTTGATTATTTTAAGATGACGCCAAAAGTATATGAAATTGTTGGGATTTTTGTGTTTGGACTCCTTTTACTGAAAGTGTGTCTGTCAGTATTTAAAATCTTTAAAACGAAATAAAATCTTCACAGGTTATAAACAGTCGCTTTATTGACTGCATAGTAAGTAAACAGAAAATTCAGACACCTTCAAAGAACCAGAACAAGTCAACATTACTAACATCAGGTACATTGCTCAGAAGTTACTTGCTACATAGCAGGTAGAACAAGTAAATAAGAAAGGTGGCTAACTCCAAGGCAGTTTTAGTTTGAAATCTTGGGCTTAATTGATTTGAACCAAATGTATGTCACTCACATACGTGATGCTTAGCTCATCGACCTTACAGTATTGCTAGTCATAATGTGTCAGTTCATGGTTTGAGTAGAAATCCAGCTAGACCATGTATGGGAAGACATTTTTTGAGAAACATGGCTCTGGGTAGGTGTAATCTTCCTCTTAAAGTTTAATATGAACTGTTAGTATGAAAAGGAATGGCTAGAGATTTGAATGGTATACAAAGCAACAAGAAGTAGGCATACCCTACTTTATAAAATAGCAGTCTGAGAGCTGGACAGCTCAGGCTTAAGAGCACTTTCCTGCTCTTCTACAGCAGTGATTCTCAACCTTCCTAATGCTTAGTACATTATAGTTCCTCATGTAACCCCCAACCACGAAATTGTTTTCATTGCTACTTCATAACTATAATTTTGCTACTGTTACAAGCCATAATGTAAATATCTGTATTTTTGATGGTCTTAGGTGACCTGAGGGGTTTTATGACCCACAGGTTGAAAACCACTGTTACAGAGGAACCAAATTTGGTTCCTAGCATACTCAAGCTTAAAGAGAGCTAATGGTCTCTTCTGGCCTCCACGGAAACCACATGCATGTACATATAACTTAAAAATAAGATGAATCTTGCATAGAATAGCAGTGTGCTAACCAAGAGAAGTGAAAAGCAATTTTTGGGTAGGATTTCTTAGTTTTTCCTAAATGTGTAATAATGATTTCCTAAGTACATTCTGTGCCAGATAGTTGTGCAAAGGATTCAGCTAAATTTTTACATTTCTATTTTCTGTGTATGGGTGTTTTGTCTGCAGCTACGTTTATACACTATGTGCATGCATGAACAAAATGAAGGTATCAGATCCTCTGGTATTGTATTTACAAATGTTGTAAGCCACCATGTGGGTTCTAGGAATTGAACTCTCGTCCTATGGAGGAGCAGTCAGTATTCTTAACCACTGAGCCATCTCTTCAGCACCTGAGTTGATTATGTTTTATTATTATTATTATTATTTATTTATTTATTTAGAGTAATGAGGGGAAAGGCAAGAATTCTATCACTATACCCTAGTCCTGAAATAATTTTTCTTAATCTTTTATGAGGAGGGACTGTGCTACAGCTGAGTTTCCCTAGAACAGTCCCGCTGTCCTAGCATCATTGATAACATCCTTTTCACTCTCCAAAATTGGCCTAGAGGTGAACATCAACTATGGAGGTAACGCTTAGCCCCTACCTAGCAAACCAGTTTTCTTTGTTGAGTTCTGATTCTATGCCAGAATTTGTCTCTCGGTCTCTTATTCTTCCCTAGTAAGCAATTCTTAGAATGTATTTTCTTTTCATTATTAGCATGGCAACAAATAGCTAGAGATTGGGTTGGATTTTAAAACTTTACTATGAAAATTCTAAATACACCAGAATAGGAAAAATGGTTTTCCTTCAGATTTTATCAAATTGTTTAAAATAACTATTTCAGACTGGGCATAGTAGAACATGCCTAATTGCAGCACGCAAGAGGCAGAGCCAGGTAGATCTCTGAATTCAAGGCCAGCCTGTTCTGCAAAGTGAGGTCCAGGCCTATACAGTGAAACCCTGCCCCAGAACAACAATAATAATAACCTGTTTGGGTAACATGGTAGAACATGTGCCTGGCATATGCCTAGTTCTCCCAGCTCACCCTACTCAGGTCACTTGATTAAGGGCCATAATGGCACTTGAGAGATGACTTAGCAGTTAAGAACACTTGCTGCTTTTGCAGAGGACCCGGGTTGGGTTGTCAGCATCCAGATGGTAACTCACAACCTTCTGTAATTCCAGTTCCCTGGGATCTGACTTGCACAGTCACCAGGCAGATACCTACACGCAGGCAGAACTACATTGCCCTTGATTGGTTTGAATCTATAATTTTATTTACCTCCCTTTCTTTTGTGTCTTGTGTATATATTTTTTAAATTGTCTTTTGTAGTGTTTCTAGGTTTTCGATTTTAAAGGCTATGTTTCTAGGGTTTCTCTGTAGCACTGGCTGTCCTGGAATTCGCTCTATAGACTAGACTGGCCTCAGATTTACAGAGATCTGCCTGCCTCTGCCTCCCAAGTGCTGGGATGAAAGGCATGCACCACCACCACCAACTTGACGTGAGGTTTTTAATGAACAATAACATTGCTTTTTAAATAACATTGTTTTACATTTTTGCAAATCTTTTAATATCTATCTTAATAAAAGACAGCTGCTTTTTCAAAGCCCCTTCTTTAATTTGTTGTGATAAGCTGAAAACAGAGGGCATTCATAATCCTTGTGGACATATAGTCAGAAAAGGGAAAACTCAAGGTCTCCCTCGAGGGAGTCTAGCAGATTTCACTCTGCTTGGATCTCAGGTGAAGATCCATTCTACTTTCTTTATGCTTGTGAAATGGTGGTATAATATTACTTCATATATTGTCTGGGCTGAAATATTTCCTCTCGTGTAACCCCTTTAGGACTACAGTTGAATACAAAAGGCAAGATTAGTACTTGTTTTTTATTACCCCTATTTATCGGTTTTCAAAATAGTGGATTGGTAACTTAGCAACTTTAGGAGGTGATCAGTGAAGTGTTATGTGCTCATGGTTTTGAATATGTTTAATATGTTGGTCTCATTACTATTTTTGATATTCAGATTGTACTGTCTTTACCTCTTGGCTAAGTAAATCTTTAACGGTTCATCTTTAATGGTTTTTCTTTGTTTTGTTGCATTCTAGTTCTAGTATGACAGAATGTTCTGGGATCATTTTTACCGTTTTTCACCGCAGTTTCTGGTGTATGTGGTTGTTGGTAATGGTACTTTGCTTTGCTTTTGTGACAGGTTTTTGGGGTATATAGTACAGGCCTGCCTGGAATGATCTTCCTCACCCAGCCTTAGTTTAAAACAAATTCAGGAAATGATCCTTAGAGACTGAAAATGTTCGTTATTTTTGAATTGATGATGTTTCTAGATCTTTTTTAAAAATGAGGGTTTCAAAATGCTTTATTTTTAAAACACCTAATCACTGATATTTCACATTTAGTACCAATATTTATTGTAAGCTGATCTTTTTTTTTTTCTGTGCCCAATTCTCAATTTCCAGTGACACCAACGTATTTCTTCACTTTTTTTGCCACAGTTTTAAATTAGTAGGACAATGTGGTTACTAAAAGGTGGGTGAATTGTTTTATTCTGTTTCCTTTTTTCTTAAAACATATCCCTCCTGGCTGGAGAGATGGCTTAGAGGTTAAGAGTGCTGACTGTTCTTTGAAAGGTCCTGAGTTCAATTCCCAGAGACCACATGGTGACTCATAACCATCTAAAACCATCTGTAATGAAGTCTGGTGCTCTCTTCTGGCCTGTAGGCACACATGCAGGCAGAACACTGTATGTATAATAAACAAATAAATAAATAAATAAATCTTTTAGAACAGCATATCCCTTCAGACATAGTCAATTAAATTACAGCATTAAAGAAAAAATCTTTTGGTGTTTTCTCTGTGTGATTATGCCACCAGCTTGATACTCAATGAAGTTAATTTTTTATTTCACTTTAAGATTTTTCAGAGATTACCTTTTGTTCTACAAGTAAATGAAAATACTTTATTTGCTACTGTGTAAAATGTATAAAGTATGGTCAAAAATGTCCTGCTTCACCAAACGTGGTGGTGCATGCCTTTAATTCCAGCACTTGGGAGGCAGAGAGAAACAGGTGGATGATCTCTTTGAGTTCGAGGCCAGCCTGCCTGATCTACAGAGTTAGTTCCAGGACAGCCAGGACTGTTAACACAGAGAGACTCTGTCTCAGAAAAAGAAAAAGAGAAAACCTAGCAAAAACTCCTGTTTCTAGCCCAAAGGTCTTCTCTCCTGTCATCTTTGTATCAGACACTTACGCTTGACCTGTTCTTTATAAACCTCATAGTATTTTTTGATTTATAGTTATTTAGAGGAGGCATGTACATCTGCATGCGTGAAATCAGAAGTTAATTGTAAATCAGTTTTCTCTGTTGTATGTGTTTTACGGATCCAACTCAGGTCTTTAGTGTTGGTGGCAAACACCTTTTCCTGGTGAGCCATCTTGCTGGCCCTCATATGGTCTTTTCTTAGGATACTTTTGTCTTAATGGGAGAAGTACTTAGATTAAGTTAATTTAAAACTATCTCCTTTTAGATTTTTCAGTAATGAAAATGAATAGTTCTCGACCATAAAAGCAGTGGCATAGAGTTTCTTAGGAACCAGAATTTCTTGACTTAGTATAACTTTTGGGGATAGTAGTAATCTTGCTGTTAATACTAAAAAATGTTTATTGAAATGCTAGGTTATGTGTGTTTCTGGTGACTTCAGGTGCTGGCTCCTCAGCAGACATTTCTTGAATTCAGGCACTGCTTAGAAAAAATACCATTTTATTTCATCAATTCAGTTCCAAATAAATTCAGTGTTCTAAAATCAGTTGAATGTTTTAATTCTTGCTAACTGATATCTTAGAGTTTCATGTTTCAGCACTATCAAGTTGTAGTAAGTAGTAATAGTATTAAATTATAATGGGTGAATCAGTGAGGAAATAGTGATAAGTATGTGAAAGTTCTGAAAGGAAAAATGAGGGTCTGAGAAGCATATGCTGGATATACAGTATATATTTGTGTATACAAATTTAAATTGGAAAGAAAGGAAATGAGTATACTTTGAGATTGAGTTGTCTCCCTCACAGCTCCCACAAGAAGAGATGGGGCCTTTAGAATGGAATAGACCTATTCATGTTCTGGTTATGCTTTTATTAATGTGTGTGCACACATGTTGGGTGCTTGAGAAGGCAAGAAGGTACAGGATCCCCTTGAGGTGGAGTTAAAAGCATTTGTGAGCTGCTCAACAAATGTGCTGGGAACTGAACTTGGGTCTTCTGCCAGAGTAGTATGTGTTCTTTAACTGCTGAGCCATCTCTTCAGCCCCAGATTCTAGTTTGTGTGCTTCTTTGTTTTTTCAAGACAGTTTCTCTGTGTAGCCCAGGATGTCCTGGAACTCAACTCTGTAGATCTGGCTGGCCCTTGAATTCAGAGATCCGCCTGCCTCTGCCTCCCAAGAGCTGGGATCAAAGGCATGCACCACCACTGTCCAGACAGATTCAATTTATTTTTTTTTAATTTTTTATTTAACTTTTTTTTTTGTTTTTGTTTGAACCAGGGTTTCTCTGTGTAACCTTGGTTACCTTCTCTGTGTAACCTGTCCTGGACTTGCTTTGTAGACCAGGCTGCCCTCAGACTGACAGAGATCCTCCTGCCTCTGCCTTCCTGAGTGCTGAGTGTGCCACCACACCCAGCCAGATTCTAACTTTTTTTAATTTATTTATTTATTATATACACAGTGTTCTGCCTGCATGTCTACCTGCATGCCCAGAAGAGGGCATTAGCTCACATTATAGATGGTTGTGAGCCACCATGTGGTTGCTAAGAATTGAACTCAGGATCTCTGGAAGAGCAGTCAGTGCTCTTAACCTCTGAGCCATCTCTCCAACCCCCAGATTCTAATTTTTAACTCACGTTTCTTGGCAATTTAAATTTTGGCCTAGTAAGATGTTATAAACATTACATGAGGTAGTGAGTGAAAATGAGTATAGAAACAGTGATTGGGACAGAATAATCCAGTAAACAATTGCTTTCAGTTTTAAAGTTGGTATTACTGTTATGAGTAATTAGTTTTCTAAACTCAGTGTCAACCTTACTTGGGATTATGTTCACATGTTGTAAGTAGCACCTGATTTTCATTTTTCGGTTGATTTTATGAAAATAACTGATTGCTAACAAAGGAGTAATTGGTACCCAGCTGAAAAGGTTCTGACGTGTTTGCTTAGAATGCAGGCATTCAAATCCAGGGCCTTGCCTGTACTTGGCAGTTGTTTTTGCCACGGAGCTGTACCCCCCAGCCCCTCTTGAGGCTTTGTAGCCCAGATTGACCTTGAACTTGTGCATCTGATTGCTTCCCACTCCTAAATTTGACTACATGCTTTGGTCATCACACTAGGCAGGCCTCTTGTTTTATAAATATGCCAGTGTTTGCTTCAGAAATGTAATCACAAGATGGCTCAGCAGGTAAAAAAAAATCTTGCTGTGAAAGCCCAACTGGAGTCAGTCTCTGGAATTCATTTTAAGTTGGAAGGAGAGAACCAACTGCCAAAAGATGTTCTCTGGCCTCCATGCTGGGGCTGTGATATATGTCCACCACCCACTGTCCACTTGATAATAAATAAAATAAAGTTTTAAAAATTTAATAGACAAGGGAGCTTTAAGGCCTTAGGAATTAGCCCTTAAACATAGTTTTAGTGCCAGTTGTAGGGTTCATTCTTTTTCTACCAAGATAGTTTGCCATTAAAGCATGCGTGCTGCCTTTTTTAAACCCTAGAAATAAGCTGTCTTACTAACTCTCCCAGGATGACCTTGAAATAACAGTCCTCCTAAGTAGCTGGGATTACAGGTTTGCCACCAAGTCCAGGAATTCCTTAACCATAGAAATGTAACTTTTGCTTTTTAAGTAGTTGATGGACAAAAACACATTTGACAGGTTATTCATAAATTCAGTCTTTAAAAATATTTTGAGGTTGGAGGTTGAATAATACCAAAATTTGTATTAGATAACAGTATTTTAGATATAGGGAATGTAGGAAAGGACAAAATGGCAATCTAAAGTCAAGCAAAAAGATAAAGCAACTTTATCTTTTAAAATTATATGCTGAAATATTTATGAATAGTAGATTATCTGTATTTGCTGTGGAATGAAGAGATAATGAAGCAAAATCAGTTGTAGGTGTTAGTTGGAACTGGATAATGACTAGATGGAATTCTATATACTATTTTACTTTTGTACTTACAGTTTCAATTTAAAATAAAAGTATTCATAGAGTTGGCCGTGGTAGGACCTGGTAAAGCAGATTTTAGTAGTGGTTAACAGAACCAGTGGGGATGCCTGTAATCAGAATATTTGTTAGTGTAGATAAGACAGGAAGATTTGGAGGTCAACCTGGGCTACAGAATAAGGTCCTGTCTCAAAATAAAATCAAACAAAACCCCAAACAGAACCAGATGTTTTGGTTTCTCCCTGTTGTTTACTATGTGTACTCTGAGCCAAGTTTATCTCCTGACCATCACATAGTTCCTGTCAACAACAAAATAGAGTGGCTCAAAAGAATATATTGGCCTGTATAGACTTGTTTGTTTTGCTTTGCTTTGCTTTGTTTGTTTTTCTGGGGGCTTTGTTTTGTTTTGTTTTGTTTTTTTGAGACAGGATTTTCTATGTAGTTCTGGCAGCTCTGGAACTATAGACCAAACTGATGGATATCGTGATTTTTAAACTTTTAAAGAGATCTACAAAGTTTGGAAAGCCTAGTTGACCAGGAGATTTAGGAAGCAAATTTGTTAACTGTTAATATGTTTATAATATATATTGTATCTTTGAGTTGGTTTAACTTTTGGAGAAGCATCTCATAAATATCATGAGATCTATGCTGAGGACTTAACTAAGAACAGTGACCTGGCACTTAAGTATGTTGTGTATTACTCACACATGAGCATCATTAGTGACAGAGTTTTGATCCTCTCCTCCACTTGAAATAGTTACCTTAGAAGAAGGAAAGCAGTTCCTTATTTGTTTTCATCCAGTCCCCTATTTTGTTCCTTCCTAGTACTGGAAAGCTGTATACCAAAATTTGGGTTCTGTACTATGCTTAATTCTTAGAACCATGCACTGAGGTGGATTGCAATAAGAGTTAGTAAGAATGACCACACAGCTAGGTAATACAATATGTCAAATCTTTTGATTCCAAGATCTTTTCATTATACCACATCCTCCTCCTCATTTCTGGAACCTTTTACTCTGCTGATAAAACCTGCACTTCCTTTCCTTGGTTGTCTGGATCCATTTTGATCAGGATTCTTTGTCAGAATTGCATAGGACTTTTGCGCCATAGACTATGTATAGAAAGAGGAATGAATAGGAAGTTACTGAGAGCTATCCCTTATTATAGTGATTGCAAATCCTTGGTAATGGGAGACAATAGCTTCTAACAAATATCTATACATTATAAGTCACTTTTGAGCCTCCCTTATTCCAGGCTTGCCGCTTGTTGCAGTTCAGAAAAGGGTATAGAGAGCAAAAGCATATGAGTTTCTAAACACTTTTAGATCATATTTTTTTCTCTATTTTTTATTTGAGGGAAAGTTTGTAGTTTTTATCAGATTATTATGGACATCAGTGACCACTCCTTAAAATAGTAAGAACTACAGGTATCCTAGAATTGGCTTCATAAGAGAGCAACGTGCCAGACTCAACTAAGTTTTTTTTTGGGGGGGGGGTGTCTGGAAGAGGACAGGCAATAAACTACTGTGAAGCCCACCGATGAGGCAGTTATTGCCTGAGCTAAATAAATAATAAACTCTGTTATTTTTGAGGATTGAAATAACTTTGCTACTAGGTGTTAGAGCCAGCTTGTCTTTATTTGTATTAGCACTCTGTTTGCTCTTGATAAGCTTTTTTAAAAGTACTCTTTAGAAAGAATTACTAACAGGTCTGGAAGTCACAGAAGACTTCCTAATTGAATTTCAGAAGAATAAGGAATGATGATAGCCCCTAAACTTTATCTTTCCTTGTTTTGTTTTCTAAGTGTATTTAGAATTCAGCAGGTTGATAGCCAAAGTGAAGGCCAATATTTTGTCTCCTTTGACCAGTTCACTAAAGCAGGATTGGCAGGAATTTGTGAGTGTATGTACTCAAGTAATAGCTAAAATGTATTATGTTTGAAAGCTGGTAGAAAAACAAGCTAGTTAACAGACATCCAGGATTAGTTAAAGGTCTTTGAATATTGGTACTGAGCCAAATGGAGAGCCAGTGTGTTTGTTTCCTCTAAGTTTTGGGATTTATAATTGAAAAAGCAATCTTGAAAATTAGAAAACCTGAATTTATAGAATTATGTTAGGTTTGTCACTCTTAGGGGCAAGTGGTAATTAGCCAGGTTGTAAATTGCTAGTGGTCTGTTAGGATAGAAAATAAAGAATCCTATGCAAAAGCGTTGCTAGTTCTACAGTGCTTCTCTATTTTTGTGGGTTGTTTGTTTGTTTTGAGACAGGGTCTCACTGTGTATCTCTGGCTGTCCTGGAACTCTATGTAGACCAGACCAGACTCAGAGCGATATGCTTACCTCTGCCCTCTGAATGTTAATATTAAAGGCATGTACCACCACACTGGCCAGTTTTTGCACTTTCAAAGATCTTTTATTTTTCTCTCAGAAAACTGGAATCTTCTGCTTTTTAGTTGTAAATGTTGGTTTATAAGCGTTGAATCCCCCCATCCCCTTGTATGTTGGGGCACATCTTTAATCCCAGCATTCAGGGAGGCTGAGGCAGGTGGCTCCCTGTAAGTTCAAGGCCTGCTGCTGCTGCACCAGCAGCAGCATGAATTTGGACTCTTGTGTAGAGGTCAGAAGCTGGGTTTGGTTCTCTTCTTCCACTGTATGGATACTGGGAATCCACACAGTGTCTTATTCACTGGCCCAAGGACATGGAATTTTTTAAAATAAATTTTTAGCCTGTGTTGTGGTATAGGTCTTGTACTTGGGAGGTGATAATTGCAGAACAACCAAGAATTCAAGGTCATCTTTAGCCACATAATCATGTTCAAATCAAATCTTAGTTTTTACATTGGTTACAAAGCAGTGGTAAAACATTCATTTGAAAATGTTTCGCTCAGCTGGGCGTGGTAGCACATGCCTTTAATCACAGCACTCAGGGAGGCAGAGTCAGACAGATTGCTGTGGGTTCGAGGCCAACCGTGTCTTCATTACTTTGCTCAAGAAAAATTCGTAAGTAGAAGGTGTTTTAATGAAAAGGAAAATAACTGATGCATAGAAATTCTAAGATACTTTGTGTTTTACTTCATTCAGTAAACTCCTTACTTGTTTTAAGGTATGACTAGAAAAACAACAAATGATTCAGGAGACAATAAAATAACTACAAAAAAATGTTAATGTGCTTTATGGTTGTGGTTATGTTTTGTATAGGAATTCAGAGTAGCAAAAGTACTACTTTACCAGTGCCCTGAAGCTAAAATTTTCAAGTATGAAGACATTTTATTCCAAATACAGTGCAATGTTTACTGAAACTAGATTTAAAAAAAAAAAATGTGTCCATGTCAAAGCTTCAGAATAGTTTTTTATGTTAAGGTCTTCTGCAAAAATATTTGCAGCTGATAATCTAAAATTTTTTTAGCACTAATTAAATACTTTATTTGAATAAATAAAATACCAACAAAATAGAAATATTTTCTTTAAAAATCACTTATAAAGGACTTTCTAATTAGGCTAATAACAAACACAAAGGCAGATATGCTAGTTTAATATAATTGGCTGATTTTCTACAACACACGTCTTTTAGTCCAGAAGTATAGTATTAAATGGTAGAGGACATGTAATACAACCATTTCTACATAACAGGAAATGAATTTCTAAGGAAAAAAAAAGATTTTACAGACCCTATCTTTTTATGCCCACCCCCAACAGCTTATCTCTAAAGAGGATAAAGCCAATGCCTCACAAGAGCTCAGGACGAAAGTCGCTTTGCTGTCAGAATCTGTGTTTGTGATCTGTTATGAGCATTGAAACAAGATTCAAATATTCTCAAAGAAGCACAGTGCACATTGTAATTGCCTATTCAGCAACAGCGAGCACTGCATTCAAAACTATCTCATCCCAGGTCAGCCACATTCATGGGCGTTTCCTCCACTGTAGTGTTGTAGAAAGTCTCAGTGTCACAGAGAATCCTCTTCTTCAGTAACAAAATTTGTAGCCACACCTTTCCTCCCAAATAGACCTCGTCTGTTAATTCAACTCACTCTTTATTCAAACATGTGCTGTTTTCTTATGATTCCATATCATAAATTATGTCAGTGCCATTTCTGTGCACCATCTCATCAACTGCCGCTATCAACTCCTGAATATAGTTTTCACAGTTGGTAGGTAGGTCATAGTTTATAACCAAGGACATTTGTTGCACATCAATCTCACAAGCCAACAAGTCAGTAGTGATCAGAATGCAACTTGACCCTGATGGGAATTCGCTCATGATGAAATCTCCTTCCTTCTGGTCCATGTCACCATGCAGAGCAGAACAGAAACTGTGACGTCCCTGGCTTCGTTTTCTCAGTGAGCCAGTCCACCTTGCGCCTTGAAGTGAGAAAAATAACTGCTTGTGTGATAGTCAAAGCCTCATACAAGTCACAGAGTGTGTCCAGTTTCCATTCCTTTCTAATGCTGCAACCTCTAAAAACAGATCCTCATGTTTTGGTGAATCCCCCAACCATAAAATTTTCGTTGCTACTTTGTAAATTTGCTATTACGAATCATAATATATATAACCTGATATGTGATTCCAGAAGAGGTCATGATCTATAAGATAACAAAGGACACTAGACATGAAGAAAGAGGATCCAGTGCAGTTACTTTTTTTATTCTTGTGTGTATTCTGCTAGCATTATTACAAAAACCAATATACTGTCCTAATTTCTGCAAGTTTAGTACAGTTCTTATACAAGAATGTTATCTAAATATTTTTGATGTTTTGGATGATAGGAACTGTCAAAGGTCTTGGGTCTTAGACCAAATCAGTAGCTGTCTAATTCCATTCATTCTCATGGGCTTCTAGAGAAATATGTGTACACTCTCCATCCAAAGACTACATTTTTGTCAGTGGCTGTGTGATCAATACAAGCTAGTTTTTACGAAGACAAAGCTTTCACTCATGTTTATCCATATTTCTTTGAAGTAGCTATTACCTTCTGTTACTGTTACTTTTTAAATAACTAAGGATTCTAAGGTTAGTTTCGTTGTCATAAGTACAGTTAGGTTTATTTGGGTAGTGGGTGATACAGTATTAAGTTTTCATTGGTGGTGCTTATGGCCTGTTTCAAAGTTATGTTGGCTTTGCATTTAAAATAGAAATTGTCTAAACAGCTACATGTTTTTGTTCTGACACTCAGCCATTATTACTGAGTTATTTTTCTAATGGGGAATAGATGAGTCTGTCTGAAGTCTATCACCACTCACAACTCCCCATGTAGTCTTAAGAGACCACTAAGTGAAAACAAGAACAGCTGGTCACCAGTGATGTGATGTAATTAGTTCTTATCTTTCCAGAGACAGTGTGCAGAACACCACATGGATTTTTGTCTTCTTGATTGGGGGGGGAGTATTTCCTGTGTTTTACCCATTTTTATGTGATGACAAACAATATGTAAGAATGCTATTCATTCTTCCATATGAGAAATGTGTATTCCCAGTAATGTATGAGAATTCTTCCGCCGAAACATTTTAAATAAGCACTTGTGTAACTCATGTCTGAACATTACCCAGCAGGCTAGAATCTTGCAAAAAAAAAAAAAAAGACCTTGAGCCCCTCCACAAACTTTATTGTTAGGCTAAGTAGGCCCCTCTCATTATCACCAGTTATATTAAGTAAGTTGCTTTTGTATTCATGTGATATGCAGATCTAGTATTTTTGGAACTTGCTATATAAGATAATCCTGGGGATAAATAACATAGCCGTCTTACCGTGTTAATCAACCCCAGTGTCTGAGACTTTAATGACTTTAATTTTCTGGAGGATGGTTTATTTAGAATATGAAACATGCTCATACCATCTAAGGACTCCTGTACATAGTTCTAGTAAGTACAATGTTCAGTGTAGCACTGCAGAGTACCAAAAATGAATAACAGTGTGAGCATCTTCCTGCAGAAGATGAACTTAAAATAGAATGAATCAATAGAATGGTGCTGCAGTATCATTGAAGAACTACATATATACACAAAGATACATCTTGTTAAATATAAAAACCAGCTTACAGAACCAGTCAGGCTTCTCTTTTAAAAAAGTATACAAGGATTTCATGCTCTTCTAATGTTGGGTTTCTGTGAGATGTATTATCATTGTGTGGCTCTAGCCAGCCTGAAACTTGGTAGAACCAGACAACTGCAATGAGGAAGCCTCTTGGATACACCAGAGTATTAAACAAGGTTCTTTGATATTTTTTTTGTTAGCTACTTCGTCAGGCATCATAAAACATACATGGTCAAACTCATTTCTTCTTTAAGAAATCTTCCTGCCATATTTATCTTTGCTCTTAAGAAAAATGTTTGTATTTTCTCTAAACAACATAAACACTTTATACAAAAAAAAACAAAAAACAAAACTCTGCCTGGTAAACAGTGTAGTGGCTTGTCTCTATAGCAGTGGGGAGGGTTACTCTCCCTTCAGAATTGGACTCAGTTATCAAAAGAAACGTACTTCAAGAGGTTTTTGTTGTGTGTGTGTTTGTGTATGTATGTTTGTTTGTTTGTTTTTAATGTGGTTGTGAAAATGCAATGCTTGTTACATGGGTAAGCCTACAGAGTTAAAAAACATTTTCAGGGACCAGGTGAGTTGATAATACCATACCTTAAATTCAGCATTTAGGAGCCAGGACTATATACTGAGATCCTGTTTAAAAAACGAGAGAGAGAGAAGAGAAGAAAGATAGCTCTTCAGAGTGAGAATGTGGCTCAGTTGCTAAGGGTGCTTGCACACCATGTATAAAACCCCAGATTTGATTCCTAGCACCACATAAAGCTCTAGGTGTCTTGCACATTCCTATATTTTTAGCATGCAGGAGGTAGAGGCAAGTGGATCAGCCTGCAAAGTTCCTAAGACCATGTAGGAAGACACACCTTCAAATAGTTTTTACCTTCATAGTAATTATTTTTGTTGAATCAACGATGAATAAAGGGAAAGTGGAAATCTACATAATATAATTTCCCCATTTTATATTATGGAGCTGGGAGTTGTATTCTAGACTTGTTTAATGTAGTGCTAGTTAATAAGTACTTTTAATTTAGATATTGCTATCCAAAGTAGTTAGTAATTAGTTGCTTTAATAAATAAAGGCTACACATCAAAATCTTAACTTTCTTTTGAACTCTATTGCTATATATGTCACTTTCTTGTGAGTAAATTTTCCCCTTTTCATTGTAACCATCCAACCTTGTTGAATGTTAGGCAAGCACTCATCATTCAGCTACATCCCCAGTCCCATAAGTTAAATTCTGTTTTTGTCTACAAAATAATCAAGCCTGGGAGATGTCTCAGTGGCTAATAGTACCTGCCTTTACAAGCATAAGTGCTGCGTTTAAGTGTGTTTCCCAGAACCTACGCAAAGCTGAACACAGCTCAGGCCTGTTATCCCAGAGGCAGAGACAAGAAATTCACCAGAAGTGTGCAGGCCAGCTAACATTGTATACACAGCTGTACATATTTTAAGCAAGGACTAATAACTTGACCTGCACATTCATAATTATGCATATGAACATGTGTTCGCACAAACAATTTTAAAACCATTTTCTAAGCCCTAAAATTTCATTTTTATGAAATAGAATTTACCTAAATCAGTACCATTGTGAGGTATTAATGCCTCCTGCTATGTAAAAAGAGGCAAGTATATGCAAGTGTGAGATTCTTCTGCCTACTGAAGTACATTGCTAGTGAGAAAGTTTCTAAGTACTCTCTGACTCTTAAGAACACAATGGGACAGAACCTCCAAAGTCTTGTTGTTTTTTTTTCTTTCTTTTTTATTTTCTGAGAAAATTTTATCGGCCTTTGGATAAAATGTGTCAGGCAGGACAATCCCATCATCTCGTGTTTACCACTGCATATATGTTAGCTGGTCTGCATTGAGATGAGGTAGGGTCTCACTTATATAGCCTTTGGCTGACTTGGAATCTAATGTTTAGATCAAGCTGGTCTTGAATTCATAGAGATCTTTGCCTGTTTGTTCCCCCTAAATGCTCAGATTAAAGGCATGCATCACCACAATGGGCTCAGAAGTCTTGAGTATTGAATTCAATCTAAATTCCTTGAGGACAAGATCTCTATTTGATTAGTAGAAACTTTATATTTTCTTCCTTTTTTATTTTTCATTTCTCTGAGAAAATTGTATTGGCCATTTGAATAAAATATATTTGCCAGGTAGGGCAATCCTATCATACTTAGGCTGGAACCAGTACATGGATTCCTCCTTGCTAATTCTGTTTGTCCCCAATACAGTCTGTCCTATTATTTTTATCTGCCATGCTGAAACCTGGCCTACCTAGCACCATATAGATCCAAGCCATAGATTCTAAAGATTGGGTCACATTTGATGGCCAGGTCAATGTGTTCTTGAATCCCCAAACCAAAGTTTCCAGTATCTGAAAAGTTATTTTTCCTTAACTCCTACTCAGGCACCTTCAGGTCTTTCTCCAAGATTTCTTCTGCCTTGGCCCAGTGGATATATAGTAAACAACAATCTTTTCATTTTTCCTTATGCCAGAGGACATAACTGTGTATCTAACTTTGGAAAGTGCAGGTGTCTGGCCGGTGAACTGCTCAAGCACCATGACTGCCAAGGTCAGTCTGTCTGTCTCCACTTTCATCCACACAGATACTGAAGTTCCCACATGGAGTTCACCTTGTTGCCTTGATCTTGTCCCATGATGGAGAACAGGAAGAGAACATTTCTTTTTTTCTTTTTTTTCTTTTTTTTTTTTTTTTTTTTTTTTTTTGAGAACATTTCTTGACTGTTGTTAGGATACAGATTCTGAGCATTCTGTTTTGTTTATTCGGATATAAAATATTGATTTTTAAAGAGCCTTACTAAGTTAAGATCATATTATTTAGCTTTGGTCATGGTGTGTAGTCTTACCCTACTTCTTTTGCTACCTCTCCTCCTGCTGCTACATACAGCTTGACCTCTGGCACAGTATAAGTTATAAGTAGGAATTTCTTTTTAATTGGTCTTAAATTGCTTCATAGTAAGCAAAGCTTCACAGACATTGGCTTATACTGGTACCACAATTCCCTGGATAGAATGTAAATTTAGCTAAAGAAAACAACCTGGAGCACAGAGATCTCCACAAAGGGACTAAGATTAAAGGCTTTTACCAGCACACCCAACCTGTATGTTTTGTTGGTTTTGTTTGTTTGTTTGTTTGGGTTTATTGTGGGTTGTTTACTTTGTTGAGTTTTCTGAATTTCCTCTCCCCGTGTATTTTGTGTAGCAGAATTGAAATGCATACTGTTTGGGAAAAGTGAAATCACACTCAGGTGATTAGTGATCGCTCCTCTTTCTTCCTACATTGTTAACTAAATACAGAGCTGTGTAAACATCCTGCTGCAGATTCTTCACGGTGTATATCTTAGAGTCAGCAGGACAGTATTCGTTCTCTTGGACTGACTTGAGACAGTATCTATAAATCACCAACCTGTTGGGACCATGCCAGGATTCACAGAAATTTGAAGCAGAAAAAAATGAAAATGAGTATTTTGTTTTGAGACCTTTAGAGTTCAATGTAATACAGTGTTTCTGAAGTCTTCAAACTAAATTGTGGGCTGCATCACAAATTTTCTAGCTCCTTATGTAATCATTTTTCCTAGCATCCTTTTCTTCCAAGGTAATATGTTATAGTGTTACTAGTCTTCCCCTTGGGATAGTTGGGTTTTGGCTAGAAATGGATAAGCATATATTCAGATGGCACGTGAGTTCTGCAGAATGCTGATTATATGGGTAAAGCCTGCATTTTGAACTGTTTTTTTTTGTGATTTTTTTTTTAAATTAAGTATAAGATTAAAACAAAAATAGAAGTTGTTGAAGGTAAGTTATTTAAAAATCTTAATATAAAAATTTTCCATTCTTTAAAATTGTATAATCATAAGAAAAACTGATTTAAGAAAAAATTCAACTTACATGTACAACATTTTAGATAACCATATTGAAAGATTAAATCATTAAATTACCATTTTTCCCAACCCTTTTGCAGTTTTTCTGTAGGTAATTTTTTATTTTTATTTATTTACTTATTTTTAGAGATAGGATCTCATTCCGCAGATTTGCCCAAAATTTCCTATATGTAGACCAGAATGACATTGAACTTCTGATAATTCTATGTATCTCCCAAGTGCTAGGATTGTAGCGCTGTAACACCACACCAAGTTTGTGCCAGGCTAGGGCTAGAACCGAGGGCTTTGTATTACCAGGTAAGCATTCTACCAAATTACATCTCTAGTCCCTTTTTTGTAAAATTTTTCTTCTTTAACTGAGTTAAATTACTCATTTATTAGGCTGGTAAGATTTTTCAGAGCTGTGCTGTGTGTTAACTTTTATTATTATGTAAATACAGGGCTGAACATAATCCTTTCAGGGTACATATGTCTTAGATACCCGAGTTTTTAGTTGAGTTCCAGTTTAAAAGAGGTTTGGTTTGTGGCTTCTAGTTAGTAGTTGCCTATCACTAATCTAAGGTCTTTAACAAGAGAAAAAACAATGTTATAAATGAAAAAGCCTGGTACCTAAACTGAACAATAAATTGGGCATATGATCTAGGGAAGATTTTAAATTGAGTGTATATTTAAGTCGGAGTCTAAGTTAACCAGTTACAATCATTGATCTAGTAAGATCTGAAGTCATGCTGTAACATTGCTGTCGCTTGTAAAAAGTGGGCAGTGTAAATAGCATTGTAAAGATGTGTTGTTAACTTTTATTTTGGCCTAAGCAAGAGTAAATTTTTTTCTTTTTTTCTCTACTACATGACATTTTAAGTATTGGGTTTCATGTAATTTCAGAAATACAAAATATACCTCTCTGACCCTAGAATATTTATCTTTGCATTTGTGACTCATAATTGGTTACCAGATTTCTTACTAAGGCTATTGCATCCCAGGCTTTTCTTAGGAGTCTGAGGAAAATAAGTATAAATTTTTACTGTAAAGGTATTATTGTTAATGTGTTGAGAATTCTGTTCATCAAAGTGAACATGTTCTTGGTTTTTCATTTTTAAATTAAATTATGAGTGGTAGATACTGAAAACCCAAACAAGTTAAAAGAAGGAAGGGGAAGACAAAGGAGCATTCTAAGAAAAGGGCTTGGGGGGTCTGGGGCGGAGATTATCCCTTTATTTTATCAGAGACTGAAATTGAAATTTGACATTCTTGTGGCTTATGAGGAGCTGATCAGAGATTTCTTCTTGGCTGAGTTGCTGTCTGCAAAAGCTGCTAACAATCACTTGTCTGGCAGCAGATCTTGTTCATCAGGATTGCATCATCTCTGGGAGAGTGGCCAAGGTCCACAGCCTCAGTACAAAGACTGTCTGAAGCCTGTTCTCTTTCTGTAGCCGGCACTCCTCTTCCTGCCTGTCCTCTTCACAGGATTGCTAAAGCAGACTTGTTCTTCATTTCTTTCATTGGATTGGCTGTTTATTGGATGCTTGTCTTCCAGCTGCTTCCGCCTCACCTGTCTGATGTATTTCTTCTGAAATCTCTTGAAAGTCTAGAAACTACATATAAATGGTGACTTTCAAAAGAGTACTCAGCATTAGAAAACAAGCTGTGTTTGTTGGTAGATCCAGTGTTTTTTAATATTGAATGTATTTTTGGAAATATTGTTCAAATGTATAGTTTTCCAGATTTTTAAAAATTGGAAATCCACATATAAAGCATAAATGTAAAGTACATGTCCTTTAATGATTGGTGACTCGTGAACAGCTCTCTTTCCAATTTATGACCTACTAATGTTTCAGGTATGGAAAGCTCATTTTGGCCAATACTGTATTTGACTGTGTGGAGAAAACAGTGAAATCTAAGAAATACTGATCATCTCTTTCCTTTCTTCCTCCTCATTTCCCCAAATCTTAAAGGTTACCTGTTTCCTTTCCTTTCAGGGTTGTAGATAATTGATGGAATTGACCATAGGCAGAACTGACAATACTCCCTGACTCCCTGTTTTGTCAGGAATGGAATGAGGGGGAAGAAAGAAGTCATGGCTTAATATGTTTTGCAAAACTCTTGTCCAGCGTAAACCTGGTATTTAATAAAAAGAGGTCTGTGCCAGGTGTGGTGGCATATGCTCACACTAGCGCGTGGGAGGTTGGGCCAGGAGGCTGATTTGGCCTACAGAGACTGTATCAAAGAAAAAAGAAAAGTTTGAGAGTGGTTGGTGAAGAACCAACCCCCAAGAAAAGAGAGTAAAATTTTGAAAATCCCTTGGAAAATGGAGTTTTGATTTGAAGAGAAAGGCAGCTTATACAATACCTCGGCAGCTTATACAATACCTCGTCACCTTGGAAAATCAAGGCCATTTCCTTCCTATCCTTATTTATGCACAATGAGGCATGCAGGTTAAAGGGTTAAGCTTAATGCTAAATAGAAAGTAAGGAGATTAAGGCAGTACAGAAATAAAATTATCATTAATCTGTAGGTTTGCACTTTGTGAGCATAAAACTGTTTCTTCCTACACTAGTTTGGTGTCTCAGCCTTTTCTAGATTTTGCAGATAATTGGGAATCTCACAGGTTACTGCCCCACATCTTTTTAATTTGTTTTATTTTGAATTTTAGTAAATACTGAACTTGGTTACTGTGATGAGCTCGGTAAACATTTCTTGATACCTCTTGATGTGTCAGGCATTTGACCATTGGCACTGTTGCAGTGGGTGAAAATATATTTGTTTAAATCCCTGCCAATTGTTTGTGTTCTGGTGGTAAGAATTTGAATAATGGAGTAAATTATATTTTCAAATTTTTCCTGTCTAAAAACAGTTCTTACACTCTTTCCAGGGACATCTCCAAACTAGGAAATTAAGTTAATAGTTATTCTAACTATAATCTTGGTTAACCAGAGTATATAATCTGTTTTCTTATATGATATAAGTGTTATAATAAAAGATTGTATCTAGATGATCTAGTGAAAGTTTTTAACGTTTAAATTATACCATTTTACATTGTTTTTCAGGGAAGGAACTATATAAAGAGAATTTTATATTATTAGGATTTGAATTAAGAAACCTCATCATAGGGAGTGGTGAAATGGCCCATCAGTTAAGAGCCCTGTCTGTTATTCCTGAGTTCAATTTCCAGCACCCACAACCATCTGTAACTATAGCCTTATGGGATCTGATGTCCTCTCCTGGTGTGCAGATGTACATGCAGACCAAACGGCCATAGACGTAATAAATTGAAAAAAAAAAGGACCCCATTATTATGAAAACATGATTTAGAACAATATGGTCAATTGGCCTATTATAGTTGTCTTCATCAGAACAGTAGCAGTGGTACAGTTACATAAAGCAGACAGGAAGAAAAAGAATTTATGAAGATAAAATTAATAAATAAATAAATTAAAATTGATAGGCTATTTTGTTGTTTATCAAGACAGGGTTTCTTTGTGTAGCCTTGACTGTTCTGGACTCACTTTGTAGACCAAGCTGTCCTCGAATTCACAGAGATCAACCTGCCTCTGCCTCCCTGAGTGCTCGGCTTAAGAGCATATGCCACCATATTAGCTAATAGGCTAATTTCTTAAATGTGTTATCAACTGTCCATGTTGCTAGTATAATATCACTGTATTTGAGACAAGCTCTTACCTATTGTAGTCCAGGCTGGCCCCTCTTGATCCTCTCCCTTAGTCTATTGAACGCTGGATTACTGGGTGTGTGCCACCACACCTAGCTATTGTGTTAGAATTTCATTAGGCAATGTAGAAATAATGTATTTGTTCTTGAAAGGAGATACTACCTGAAGTATCTTCCATCTTTGCCTTGTAGGATATCTTTTTTTCATGTTACTATCTGAGGGGGGAAAAAAGTTAGCTATCAGCCTAGGTTTGAGTGTATGCAGATGGGTGGTAGGATAGATAATATTTATTAATATGAATGTTAGTGGTGTCTATAGCAAAGGATTATTTTTAAAAGGCCTTTTCTGAAATAGAACACATGATTTGGATTATTTTTACTAGTCATAGGTTATGGTCATCAGATTTCTGATGGTTATCTGGTCAAACAACTTTTCTTAATGCAAATTATTCTAACTGAAATTAGAGGGAGTATCCTTTAGTATGTCCTTTGGGTTTATTTTAGGTGGTCTCTTGTCATTTGCAGCTTTTGTGTCATTTTTCTATGTGTAGGGTTTCTATGTGTAGCCCTGGCTGTCCTGGAGCTTAGTATGTAGACCAGGCTGACCTCAAACTCAGCTATTTCCTGCCTCTGCCTACTGAGTGCTGGGGTTAAAATGTGCGCTACCACCTGGCTGATAATTATTTGACTTTCTATTGTCTTAATGTAAATTAATGTGTTAGTCATGAGAGTCTAGATCTTTGACATTAAATTGACTTCTCAACACTCGATAAAAAAAATGCTTTTTGTTTCCTCCTTCAGTGGCTCTTTTTATATTACTATGAAACAACTGATGTGAATCATGCAGATTCTGCTTTTTACTTCTGAGTGGCTTAATCTGCTCCCCACCCCCATTTACTATTCAGTGAATATTTTTTTCTACCTAAATAATACCAGTTTATGTTTATCAGGTCAAAATATGTTCTTTACTTTTCTCATGCAAAAGCCTTTGTCATGAAATGTTTAGGATTTTTATGTTACCTTCTAGAAGAGAAAAAGCACAAAGATATTTTAAAGTATTATTAAGTCATAGCAAAACTGAGCAGGAGGCACAGATTTCTGTATGTCCTCTACCCACACATGCTTAGCTGCTTTCTTCCACCCTCTCGTCTTACATTTTCATTTATATCTATCAGTGTATATTACCACACAGATGTAGTTTTTTGGATAATTATATCTTTTCTAAGACTAGTTAAGACTATTTAAAAGAAGTTAGAGAGGGCCTGGAGAAATGGCTATTCTTCTAGAGGACCCTGGGTTCAATACCTAGCACCCACATAGCTCACGACTCTCTGATGCCAGTCTGAGGAGATCTAATGCCCTCTTCTGGCCTTTGTGGGCACTGCATGCATTAGGTGTTTAGGCATGCAGGTGGAACACCCATACACAAGTATATTTTTAATAAAACAAGTCAGAGCATAAGAAATGGCTGTTTGATTGATTATAAGTAACTAATTGTATCTTCTACCAGGTTTACTTTAGAAGGAATGACTAAGTGTTTGTAAAGCTGTGTTTATTGATTGCCTGGAAGAAGTTTAAATGGAACTGTTAAGGAGTAAATTAGGATACTTCTGATAACCATCCTGAATCTTGTTTGGTATATTCTAGACTGCTGGTCAGTTAAAGAGTGAGGAACATGTAGCCAGGCGTGGTGGCACACACCCAGGACTCAGGGAGGCAGAGGCAGGTAGATCTCTATGAGTTCGATGCCATCCTGGTCTACAAAGTGAGTCCAGGACAGCCAAAGCTACACAAAGAAACCCTGTCTCAAAACCAAAAAAAAAAAAAAAAAAGGCGAGGAACATGTACTTGTTAGTGAGCCAGTCAGACCATTGTTTTCACTTTGTGAGAAAAGAAAATAATTAAAATAGAAATTTAAAAGTAAGAATAACTTTTTACTAACTTCTTTAGTAGAGTACATAGTAAAACCTTATTCAAGGAGCTGGAGAGATGGTTCTATAGATAAATAGCATTTGGGCAAGTATGAGAACCTTAGTTCGAATCTCCAGCATCCATGTGAGACAGAATGTGACTTCATATGCTAGTATTGGTAGGGATAGAGGCTAGTGGATCCTATGTGCTTCCTGGCCAGCCAGCTAACCCACCCAAAATGCTAACTTTGCAGTTCAGTGAGAGAGACCCTGACTCAAAATAAGATTTGAGAGCTATAGAAGACACTCAAAACCATCCTGTGGTCTCCATGTACTTATACAAGCGCACTCAAGCATACACACTTGACCTACATTACACAGACACCACAAACACAAAGTCTTATTCAAATAATAGAAAAACATCCTACTGAGCATTTAAGAAAAAAAATGTTTTTTTAACTGCCGGGTCAGTCGTTATTTTCCTTTTCTGTGCAGGATTCCTCATGTCCATAACATGTTGGCTGAGGCTCTGCAGCTCACCCCCATTCTCTGAATGGTCAGTCTCCATTAATTGGACCCCGTGATTTCCACCTTCTGCTGTCTTGGACGTCATGAGCATTGCAATCCCTCTGGGAGTCACCACACCAGATACATCCTACTCAGATATGGCTGCTGGATCAGAGTAAGTGCTATTTCCTAGGTAATAGGATTTCTACAAGTTTGTGTGAGGATGGACTTCTTCTGGGCAGTTCATAAGCTATATGTAATATTTTCTTAAAACCTATCCCACTTCAGAAAACATTAGGCT
The DNA here is from genome assembly GCF_030254825.1 of Meriones unguiculatus. NCBI lineage: Eukaryota > Metazoa > Chordata > Mammalia > Rodentia > Muridae > Meriones > Meriones unguiculatus. The sequence continues at coordinate 103,969,074 of NC_083353.1, forward strand.
CTCCCTCCCCTCACCCCCAGCTGGAGGGACAAAGGAGTTGGAAGGGGGAGGAAAGGAACTTTTAAGGAGGGATTTCTGGGTAAATAATAAATGAAATCAAAGTTGCAAAGCAATGGTTACATTTTCCTTTGTTTTATGGGTGGGGAAAATTGAAATGAAGTAGGTGTTAACCACCTCCTTCTAAAGAGTTAATTATTTTGATGAAGAGAGATAGGAGGTTTTCTTTCCAATTGATTTTCTTTGAAGGCCTCTTCCTATGTACTTGTCATTAATCTAGAGTTAAAGGGGCTGAAACTTTATATGGGCAGACTGCTTAACCAGCTCATTCTGGGGTAGAAGATGTGGAGAGCTGTATCATCTGTTTTTACAATATTCGTTGCCTAGAAAGAGGACCTTCAAAGTCAGTGGTACTAAACTTGTTTTTCAGCTAAGAGCAGCATTAGAAATTCAGAATTTGTCGAAAAGCCCAATCCCTAAAATAGACTCAGGTCTTTGAAGAATTTAAATGCCAAATGACAATGAAGGTAGGCCTTCATTATATAATTTTATATATTATTCAGTTAAAAAATTTTAGTCTTTTGTATCCCTTCTCTTTTAAGTTGTCCAAGATTGCCCCCGCTCACAGATTCCCCCCTCTTGTCCTTTTACCTCCCTTGTACCCAATCTTCCTTGCTTACAGAAAGGAAGTGGAAGCCCCCTACCTTTCAAGACGAAGTGGCACTACAGCAGGATGTGAAAGTCCAGCGAAAGAGACCCAAGGGGCCTAGGGGGCAGCACACCCCCAGAAGCCAAGTCTATTCCAGGCAGGACCAGGGATTAGGGTCTGGGCTGGAGAAACCCTGGTGTTTTGAATATGTTCAGGTCCAGTTCAGACTCTTGATCCCACAGCCACTTCTTGAGTGAGGTGGGTGTTGCTCTAATTCCCGTTTCTCTTGCCATTTTCAGTCCCTGGGAATTCTTTCCCCTTCAGCAAAGCAAAACAGTGGTTCCAGAATTCTGGGTTGAATGACGTCCCTACTTAATAGTGGTTTCCTTAAACTGAGGATATTATTAAAGAGCATGTGTACTTATTCATAGAGCTACCTACTGCTGACTGTTTATTGGGTTCCTTAAAGACGAGACCTGAAACTACCCTAGGCAGTAATATATGGTATTCTGGGGTAGTCTGGAATTGAACGTCGTTTTTAAGCTTCTTCCAGTAAAATTATGGGAGGGGGAGGGCATAGGAAAGACTAGTTGTCTTTGTTGTAGGGGGTTTTGTTGTTGTTGTTATTGCTGTTTGGGGTTTTTTGTTTGTTTGTTTGTTTTAGTTTTGGTTTTTTGCATGCTAACAAGATTTAGTTATATACTATTAGCTGAAAGTTCCAATTGTGTAGCTCTTGCCCAAAATAAAGTACTTAAAAGTCTTCCTGTGTTATTGGATAGCCAGCTCAATTGTATATTGGTTATAGGTCTTTATAAAGTCAGATAATAACCTACTGCAATGTTAATAATGTATAAATAGACAACATTAATATTTATGAGGAATAAAGAGGTTAAACAATTAAGTTTGGAATTGGAAGGTAAGGAAAAGACCCAAGGCAGTTATTCTTAAACCAGTAACTCCCTCAAAGTATGACAGTAACTGCATACATGTTCTGGGGAATCAAGGAGTAATGGAAGAGTGAAAGTCGCCTTGTCTGTACTATGACAGTAGTGCTGTGTTCTAGGACTTTTCTAAGTGCTCAGTCAGTGTCTGCAGACAAAGTTCTGATACTATAGTCACAACCAATTTCACATTTCTTGTTGAATAGTTTTACAAAGAACATTGATGTCAGTTGTTTTTAGCTTATGTACTAGTCTGCTATTAATTATTATTGATGTTTGTCCTTACCTCATCATGCCTAACCATTATTTTAAGTAGTCTTTAGATTAAACATGCTATTAAGAGCAACATATCTAAGCAAAAAAGACACCTATACCTTTGCCTCATGAAATTTTTTTATCTTACCTCTTGATTGTTGCAGTTTACATTCTACAACACACACATACACACACACAGTTACTTGTAGGAAAATATGTAGATATAACAACAACAACAAAAAATCTTTGCATCTCTTTGATTACCAGATTTCAGTTGCTTTCTAAGAGGTGGCATTAGAATAGCAGGCTGCATATTGCTCATTGAACGTAACTGATGGAATATATTTGTTGTGAGCCTAATTTCTCTTTGTATGCCCAACTGTTAACAACATTTTAGTCACAGGAGAAAAAAAGGATATAATTATTTGCATATAGTGGTTGTTTAATAAAAATATGTAATCCTAATACTCCTTTTCTGTGTGTGTATTGTTTTTTGTGGTCCTGAGGCTTGAACCCAGGTCCTCAGTCTAGAAAAGCACTCTACCACTGAGTCCAAATCCCTAGATCCTATACTGTAAATTTTTAATCTATATTTTTAAATACACATTAAAAATTAATGTATATGTCAGTGTGTAATTATTTAACCCCTAACCAATGTAGACATTGTAAAGTTTCCTCATTAACGATATGTATTTAATTTTTAGATTAGGCATGCATAGCAATATTTTAAATGGCTGTGCTTGACTACAAAGTATTGAGCAGTAGGATGGCCTGTTAACCTCCACAATATACGTTTTATTTTTATTCTCTAGACTTGCACATGAAGTGCATATGTTCATATTTACCCAGTTTGGAGATGGGTAAGATAAAACCAACATAGCTCCATCTCCATGGCCATCTTTTATTTCATGCAACTTTTATTTTTTTCCTGTCACACAAAAAAATTCATTTCTAATAAACAACTTTCTTACTTCACTCATGTGTTTAATGGTATATAGTCTCCTACATAAAAATTTGTATGGCCCTTTGGATTACTTATCTAGTAACGTACATAGTTAATAACAGTGTATAAGTCCATTTCTTTGTTTTAACTGTCCATCATAGAAACAAATCTGCTTTCATTTTATTAATGCTTGTCTGCCTTTCATTTAGGAAACCCTATCTGTTTCCTAATACTCAGCCAATTGCCTCAGTGACCCATGTTCAAATCATCCTTTTCTCAAGAATACTGACTTGCATTCTTGATATATTCCCCTCCCAGCCACCCCCACTTCCAGTTCCCATTTTAAAGACCCTGTCAGTTACTAAAGTGCATGCACCTCACTAACAGAGAATACTTTCCTCTGTCTAAAGTTCCTCACCTAGAAATGACCTTTGCTGTTATTAATAAGACCCCTTCTCACACTTGTGGACCATAAAACTAGGTGAGTTCAATACATATTTCAGAATCTTCTTTTATCCCTCACTTATCAGTTAACGTACTACATTGAATTGCACACTTTATTCCTGCTCAGTGTTTTTTACTTTGTATATCTCAAAGCAGGAAGGTGGTTATTTGAAGCAAATAAATTATTTGATTGGCTAAAACCCTTCAATCTCTGGAGTTGTGTTAACACCAATCCTTGGTGTTGCTAATGGTTGAATCTTTGCTCTGATTAATATACCTTACAGATAATCCATTTCATTTCTGCCAAGTCATACAGTCACATTCCATAATTATTTTAAAAGTCAACAAAACCTAACCAGGTAACAAAATTGAAGTAAACAAAGAAAAACCTATTTTATCCTTGGCTATGGATGCCTTTTTGTTACCAAGTAAAGCTTATGTTAAATTTATAACCTTCTATGTAGTTTGTTCATTAATTAAAGAAAAAAGAAAAAAAAAGTACCTGGGAAGTTTATTTTCTACTTGTCCAGGATACAACAACAACAACACACACAAAAAAAAAAAGTAACCCAGGCTTCTCAATGAGCCTGGTTAAGAAAGGCCTCAAATACAGTTTACAGGTAGAATGCTGTCTTTGCTCCCAAGCAAGACATAATGGAAAGGGAAAGGCTTTGGAGTCAAACATTTTGTTTCAAATCTTGGCTCTTTTAGCATATGAAACTTCAGAAGATCGTGTATTCTCACCACCTCAGCCTCACTTCCCTCTCTATAAAAAGGGAGTGCTGCTTATCATGTTTAATAATCACAGATATTAAGCGAATTAATACATATAAATTCGTAATGGTAGCCACAGTTACTATTTAGTCTGAAACAAATTTAACTCCCAAGTTCAGTTTTGATTATTTTGAAACCCTATGTTATTATCATGCAGCTGTTAAACAATTGTGTCCTTGAATATGCTTGCATGTCCTTGGTGGATGAGAAATTCTAATGTGAAAGGTATTTGGGGGTTCATCAAGATGAGAGGTGTGATAAATATAAGATGCCATTGTTTTTGCCTGTACTTTCTTCAGGGTATCCTGTCTTGGTAGTGAATGGAAGAGGGACTGGTCCCTGGGGCAGTGCAGAAGGCACTTTCATCATCTCACTCACTGCAAATGTCATGTGAGGTTTCATGGAAGTATTAAGAGATCCAATTAAGAAGAATAGTTCTGAGTCTAAACCAGCCCAGAGTGGCTTCTCTAGGGGAAACTCCCCGCTCTGCTGGTACGTTTGTGTTTGTCATTAGGGACACCTTGTATCCCAGGTGCCTGCCTTGAGACATCTGCCTGTACTGGCTTCATGTTACACACAAATCCACATTCAGTAACACTATTATTTATAGGTTTAGTTACGTTAACAGACTTTCACAAAGTTTTTTCTTATTCTAGTGGCTGGTGGTTGTGGAAAGAGAAGGGGTTAGAATGGGAAGTAAACTATTAGTTTAAGGGAAGAGTAGGTGTTCTGCTATCATGCGTTGCTTTTCGCCTTTGTGCAGCCCTGAATCTGTGGAGGCTAGTCCAGCAGTTAATGAGAAGAGCGTGTATTCCACTCATAATTATGGGACCACTCAGAGGCATGGGTGTCGAGGACTGCCTTATGCTGTGAGTATGCACTTGTTTCTCTCCAGAGCAGTGATCTTCCTGGAGTGTAATCCATTCTTATACATTGTGACTTTCTTGAAATGTTTATATGCAGCATGACGAAGTTGCCCCTTTTGCACTTCCCTGCCTCCAGCGGACGTCTAGCCCTGCATCATTGTTCTTGTTTTTATGTCCCAGTTGACCTTGGCATTTTGTTTTATCACTTTCCTGGTTGAAGCCAAAAAACGAAGGGTACTACTTTCTTCTTTCTTTCCATATGTACCATACTTTAGGGGAGAGAGGGGCCAGTGTTTGGACACTGTTGATTTAAAAAATCTTATTTTCAGGATCATAATTACGGAGCCCCTCCTCCTCCGACACCTCCTGCTTCTCCCCCTGTCCAGACGATCATCCCCCGTTCTGACCTGAATGGCCTGCCGTCGCCCGTAGAGGAACGCTGTGGAGACAGCCCGAACTCTGAAGGAGAGACTGTTCCTACCTGGTGTCCTTGTGGTCTTTCTCAGGATGGCTTCCTTCTCAACTGTGACAAGTGCAGGTAAGATCCTGTTCCATCTAAATTCAAACCTGGGTTGCTGGGATTAGGGTTTCTTATCAGTAGGGAAAAGCTCAAAGTATTCTTTCTTGTGTTTGTTAATGTAGATGATTCCTTAGTGCTCCTTGGCTCGAATTCTCTGCACTAGGTGAGAATTGCTGACAACAAGGAATGAGAGATTGATGTTAAAGCTATTGAATTTGATATGAAATTTAATGTCCTGGAAACATTTGGTAGGTGGGAGGGAGGGGGTAGTATATGCAGAGACACTTCTCCCATGTATGATGTGATGTGCTGCATGCTGCTGGAAGGACTACTTTAAGTTTATTTTCCCTCTTTAGGGGAATGAGCAGGGGGAAGGTTATTAGACTTCATCGGCGGAAGCAGGACAACATATCAGGTGAGCAGAAAGTGGGTTAAACCCACATTTTGACTGTAAATATTTTGTGATTTAAATGTTCTACAAGTACATAGTTATTTTTCGCATAAAGAAGTCCCTTTTATCTGGAAACATTTCTTGGACCTGTAACAGTCAAATTATCTTTTATGAGCACCAAAAATAAATAAATAAATTTTTTTTTAAGTTATCCATTTATAGTTACAGATAACTGAGTCTGGAGGGAAAATAGATGGAATAAAGAATATATCTTATATTCATAATGCCAGCAAAAAAATTTTATTTTCAGAAGAAAGGTGGGGTCTATGTAGATATATAGTATAAAGTTAATAGAAGTAATGACTTACCAGATATAGGACATATAGAAGGAAGGAAGCTGATGTTAGTGCCTGAAGTATATGATCATCTTTTTTCAGGTGGGGATAGCAGTGCAACAGAAAGCTGGGATGAGGAGCTTTCTCCTTCCACTGTGTTGTACACAGCAACACAGCACACACCTACAAGCATCACCTTAACTGTTAGAAGAACCAAACCCAAGAAGCGGAAAAAGAGTCCAGAAAAGGGTCGTGCAGCACCAAAGACGAAGAAGATAAAGGTATGCAGTGTAAAATTACTTGAATAGAAATATGTCTGAAATAGCTCGAACTTTTGATTTGAGCAAGAATACACTAAATTTCTTTGAAGAAATTTGATGCCAGTGTTTGTCCACTTTTTCCTACTTTAAAAAAACCAGCTGATCTATATTATGTACAAACAGACCAAACTGTCTTCTCACCTACCTTACTATCACCACAGGCTCAGTTTCTTCTACTTCAGCTACCATCCCAGGTATGGAATGCCATCCCTACCTGGTACAATCCCATATGAAATGCAGCTTCAAGGCTAGGCTTCCACTATACTTACAGCATCTCCCTACTTCCTTGCCCCAAAACAATCTGAAGTTCTTGTCTTGGTTACATGGCTGACCTCATGTCATTAGGCTGATTGATTATCTTTGTATCTAGACAAAACAACACAAAAAATGAGAAAACATCTCTTGAATGGTCTAGGTTTCCTTATTGTCTTGATCACTTTCCTATACTCTTAGAGGGTCTCCAGAAGAAACCTGTTGTGTTTGCTATTCTTTCTTCCCCATCATTGCAACTTGGTTGCTCCTAGGTCACTTGCCCACCCTTTGTAAAAGGGATTGGTCTTTGTTTCATTTTTAATTTCAAAACTGATAATCTGCAACTTAAGGATTGTAGTTTCTGCTTAGTGTTAGGGGTTTTTATAGTATTTAAGTGGTGCATGCTCTTATCTGTTAGTTGTCTAGCTCCACCAAAGTACTGGAGTTCATTAGCCTTTGAACTGTCTTTTTTTCTGGAACATAATTTGAGGTATACCATTGTATTTGTTACACAGAAAATGAGACAGCATACAATACTGGTTATTTCTAGTCTCATGGATATAACTGTCATTCTTGGTACCAAGTTTTGTTTTGTTCTACTTGTTTTCCTCTTTGGGATAGGCATTTCGAGAGGGATCCCGGAAGTCCTTGCGGATGAAGGTAAGGGGTAACCTTCCCTGATGCTGTGTTTAATATTTGATCTTGCATTTTGGTTATCTTCTTTCCTGACATTGATGGTCTGGAAATCTTGGAGTCTGCTTTTCATGAGTTTGTAGTTGTTGCCCTTCAGTTTTCATAGAACTTTTCTCCCAAGTGGATTTTCTTGGCTACTTTATGAAATATTTTCACATCTGTTTCATTAGCTGCCTTTGTGCTGTGGTGGGGTTGGGCAGTAAGTCAGCTTTTTAAACTAGATGAGGCTAGTGTGTCTTATTCTGTTGATTGGACTCAACCTCAGGAGTGAGGATTTTCTGGTGATGAGCCAGGCTCTCTTGTAAACCCTCCCTGACAGTGTGTGGCTTGGACTCACCATTTGGAAGTTGAGAACTTGGTGTTGTTAATATGAGGTAGTCTTATTGGACTAGTACCATTTTTCTTGGCGTTTCTGTTTGGTGCAGAGTTTTGTAATGCTAGTTATCAAATAGTGGCTAGTGTGAGGGAGGGTTCGGGGGCCTTGAACAATGGGAAAATAATATGCTTTTTAGATGCTGGCCGGTGGTTGTTGTTTGTTGTTGTAGAAACTAGTTGGTTTTAAAAAGTTAATGGAAAGAAGGTTTGGTTGTACTTTATTGTATCTTCTTTTACCTGTTCATGAATAAGCTCACATATCTCCCAAAACTTGAGGATTTAAGAGCTTTTGAATTTAAGTTTTAGGATGGTTCTTCTAAGTATTCATATCTCTAAATCTCTTTAAGTTGACCATTACATAAACAGTGATGCCTTGAGTTAGGAGAAACTTACCAGGATTACTTTGTATTTATTTGGAGCACCAGTTGATGTTATCAATGGTGTTGAGTGACATTTTACCTAAGCTGTGTTTTGGAACATGTTATAAGAATTATTTCCTTAATGAGATAGATCTGCAAGTAGCTAAATTTATTTTAACTTCTCATTTCACTTTATTCAATTTATTAAGAAGGACCTTGTGTAGAATTTGGGGGCTAACTGTAGACCTCAACGGTTTTTGCTATCAGCTAATTACTGTAACTAACTCCAGAATTTCACGACCGTCAGAGTTTTACTTTAATTAAGTTATAATATTAAAGTTGGTTTATGAATTTTTGTCCTCACAATTAATAAGGCTTTTCCTGAAGATTCAAGTGGGAGCTATAAGAATAGATAAGAAATAGCATTTGGGCTTTTAGTCTTAAAATCGAGAGCTTTTCTACTAGACACAAGTCTTAGCCAGTGTTTTGGGCTAGCAGGACAGCTGAACAGGTACTTGCACTTGCTGTCAAGCCTCACAACTTGAGTGTGATCCCCAGGGTCTTCGTGGTGGAAGGAAAGAATTAGCTCCCACAGGCTGTCTTCTGTGGTACATGCACACCAGTAAAATAAATGTTAAAAATAAAACAATAAAGTAAACCAGTGTTTTTTCAACACATTTGGGTAAGTAATTCTGTGCGATAAATACATAGAAGGACAGTACATTATTCAAAGTATATTTGATAATGCCCCCAAATGTTAACACTCCCTGTGGGTGATAAGATAGTTTGCTGATGAAAATAATAGGTAACACAAAAATAAAAGTCATTCTCTTACTACAAAGAAGACAGTAATTATAGTGCTATATTAATATGGCTGAATATTAATGTATTTTTGAAATTTTGTGCACTATGATAACTTAAGAACCTTTTACTTTTTGATGAGTTTTTTGTAAAGAATTTATCAATTTTGATAAGAAAAAGATTTTTATGACTTAAAATGTTTATGAAATCAATAATGGGTGAAGATACTGACTATATTAATTTCTAACTTTAAAAGTGGGCAGATAATTTTCTCATTGGAAGTCGTCCAAGACTGCCCAGTTTATTGGTAATAGAAGCCAAATCCCCTGATTCTTAGTCCATTGCTCTTACCCCACACCAACTGCCAAGTGAAAACAAGTGTCTTGCTTATCCTGCCCGCATAGTCATGAATGGTCTCTTACTAAGTCACTTGATCTTTGTTCTCTACAGAATTCTCCCTCTGAAGCACAGAATTTAGATGAAAATACCACTGAGGGCTGGGAAAATCGGATAAGACTATGGACTGATCAGTATGAAGAAGCTTTAACTAATCAGTATAGTGCAGATGTACAGAATGCCCTTGAACAACATCTGCATTCTAACAAGGAATTTGTGGGCAAACCTGCTATTTTAGACACTATCAATAAGACTGAACTGGCCTGTAATAATACAGTAATTGGTTCACAAATGCAGGTAAGAACTAAAGCATTAAAGGCACTAAGATTGAGTTTTGTTTTGCTTTTAATGCCTAAAGAACAAGAATGGGTTGGAATTATTGTTCCTTACAGAATAACAAATGAACTACCTCCCTGCTGACCAAAATCAGGTTACAGTAGCTAAAGTGTCAAGGTATATGTTTGAAAAATTAAGAATTACAAAAGATTTATAGAAAGCTGTAAATTCATAAAATTGTAAAATAGATACGGCTCCACTAACATGTTAAGCTTTCTTTGATCTTGCTTTTTCTGGGATCACTAGTTGGAGCATGTTTCCTGGGGAAATTGAGCTTATGTCAAAATAAATTATTTTATCTCCAAGATAAAACCTAAAAATGTTGGTGCCTTTTCATACTACTGTTAGGAAACATTGTAAATGCTTCCCACACTGCATTGCTATTCTTAAGTGTTAACACTCTGGTTTTTGTTGTTGTTGTTTTAAATTCAGTTACAGCTGGGAAGAGTCACTCGTGTTCAAAAGCACCGGAAAATTCTGAGGGCAGCAAGAGATTTGGCTTTAGATACTCTTATAATAGAATATCGTGGGAAAGTCATGTTACGACAACAATTTGAGGTCAATGGGCATTTCTTCAAAAAGTAAGAACATCATTCACTGAGCACCTGAGGTCTTGCATGTTTCTGGCTGACCAGTCAGTGTTACTATGAAAACCATTCTACTTGATCGGCTGCTTCTGAGGAAATGCTAATGATTCAGATAAGCTCATGCCTGTCGTTATTGGTAGAAAAGGGCAAGTAAATGTGTAAAACATTTAGTGTTTAATATAAAGTGGTGATGACTTCTTTCCAAGCCCAGCATTCCTTGCTTTGTGCTATTCATCAGTGAGAAGCAGACAAGTTTGTGGTGTTTGCTAGCTTAGAATTGCAAATGACTGCTCTTTATTGTGTCAGCAGATGCATCAGAGTTTTAGTTGTGGGGTGGCCTATTTGTTTGTGTTGAGAATTACAGGAATTTTAATTATATCCCTAGACCATATCCCTTTGTGCTCTTCTACTCAAAATTCAATGGTGTAGAGATGTGTGTCGATGCTCGTACTTTCGGTAATGATGCTCGGTTCATCAGAAGATCATGTACACCAAATGCAGAGGTAAGCTATCTTTAGCAACTTACCTTTCAATGGAACCACCAAAGGACACGTTTACTGAAGAAACAGTCTGAAAACTTCACCCAGATAAAGGTCTGTGGCTAATAGTTGTATAGTCTCTAAATGCAAAGATAAAAAGCAGAGGTATGATGCCTTATGGAGATGGAGAAAGACAAAAAACAGGTTTTAGAGAGGACAGAAATGAGAAAAGGCAAGATAGTATTTGCTAATACGGAACAAATAATAAGAATCAGTTGGATTGGGGCGAAAGGCCACATGGTAGTTGTTTTTATTAGGTCCGGCTAAGGCATTTGTTTTCACTTTTATAGATTGTAAGAAATGCTGTTGTGAGAATTTCTAGACATTTCTAAAATTCATTAATTGTAGGAACAATAAGAGTAACAGAGCTTTGTTTGCAGGCTAAGGAATTTTAATTCTCTAGCAGAATGCAGATACCTTTTAAGATATAAAGTAATTTTATCCTGATTTATAATATCATTGGAGTTTTCTATTTTGAAAAAGTCTAATAGGTTGTTCATTAGTGTATAATAATTTCAAATGAAATGATAAAGTTCAACAAAATAACAGACAACTCAAAATGAGGAGGAATTATTTGTGTCATACTTTTCCCATCTATGGAAAACTTAGTTTTAAAGGCAGACCTAATGACAACATTCTTCATGCAGGTGAGACACATGATTGCAGATGGGATGATTCACCTGTGTATCTATGCTGTGTCTGCTATCACCAAGGATGCTGAAGTCACTATTGCATTTGATTATGAATACAGTAACTGGTAAGACCTCAGGAATTGTTACCAGTATGAATGGCCTTCTTAAGATGTTAACTCAACCTGGGTGTGGTGGCGCATGCCTGCAATCCCAGCACTCAGGGAGGCAGAGACAGGCAGATTGCTGAGTTCAAAGCCAGCCTGGTCTATAAAGTGAGTCCAGGACAGCCAAGGCTACACAGAGAAACTGTGTCTCAAAAAAACCAAAATAAAAAAAAAGGTATTTTAACTCAAAAAGCTTCTTTTCAATCCCCCCCATTTTTGCTTTGCCTATTCTTTTCATAATTAATGTATTTTCTGCATAGAAGCTATATAATCCTACCACATGGGTGGTGGAAGCATGTGGATGTGTCTGAGTTTGTGGTTACTCTGGTCTTCATAGGCAGTTCCAGGCCAGGCAGACCATGTCTCTAGGGGGGAAAGACATGGAGGTTTGCTCACTTTCCACTTCTGTACATAGACTACAAGTAGAGATATACAGAAAAACAGAATATTTATTGAAAGTATCATACTTATTCTAAGTTATTCAAAGATAACATTATCAATTAATTATTAACAATTACTGTTTCAATAAAGTAAATGGATGATATGCCGTGATACTCTGTTTTTAAGAATGCTGAGATGCTTTTGGTTGTTTCTTTGGCACAGTAATTACAAAGTGGACTGTGCATGTCACAAGGGAAACCGGAATTGCCCTATACAGAAAAGAAATCCCAATGCTGCAGAATTGCCACTCCCACCTCCTCCTAGCTTTCCCACCATTGGAGCAGAGACTAGACGTAGAAAAGCACGGCGGAAAGAGCTGGAGATGGAGCTGCAAACTGAGGCCCCAGAAGAGAATCATGACCCGCCACCACAAGAAGTTCCAGAAAAAGTGACTGTATCCAGTGAGCATGAGGTAATCTCCCTGGCCAGGTTAGGATGGTCTGATCTCATGTATTGTTTTAGAGAACTGTATTAAAAATAGTTACTGCTATTTACATCAACATGGATTTTCTTCTCACTTTATAATATTATGAACGATAAGATAATGCCAGGTCATGGTGGTATATACCTTTAATAACAACATTCAGGAGACAGAGTCAGGTAGATCTCTGAGTTCAAGGGCAGCCTGGTCTACAAATCGAATTCCAGGACAGCCTGGGCAGTTACACAGACTTTGTCAAAAGAAAAGAAAAAAGAAAAATACAAGAGCTGATTCAAAAAGAAAGAAAAATAAAAAAATACCAAAAACCTTTTTTTCAGGGGCTGGTGTGGTGATATATACACATATAATGCTGGTATTTGTAAAGCTAAGGCCAGATGATCATGAATTTGAGGCTAGTTTAGGCTGTATAATAAGACCCTGTCTCAAGAAACATACAGACAAAAATAAAGCATCCTTTGACTCTTAAACCACCTGCTTAGCATGCATAAGGACCTGGGCTTAATTCCCAGCATAGAGCATAGAAAGGAGTTGGGAGGTAATGATGCCAGAATAAAGCAGGTTAATGCTGCTCACAGTTGATCTAATAGTGCTTCTGTCTTAAAGGAAGTTGACAATCCAGAAGAAAAACCAGAAGAAGAAAAAGAAGAGGCTACAGATGACCAGGAGAACTCAGCTCATAGCAGGAGAGTAAGTATCATTCAGGAGTGTCTCTGCACTTGTTCTAGCTCTAAGATTTTTACCATAAAGAAAGTTTCATTATAGCTTTTATTTTTCTGTGTGTAGGCATGTACACAACAATATATCTTAAGAACACTATCAGAAAGTGTCCTTAAGATATTTTCTTCTTACAGCTTACTTTCCCCAAAACTGGTTGATGAAGACCAACGTTTGCTGGATTAGTTTTCTTTTGTGTTTTTAACATTTAAAGACCAAAATCAAGTACAGTTGTTAATAGTAAGTTAGTTGTACAGCATGCAAGGTCTTAAGTTTGATCTCAAATTACTGGGAGAATAGGGAGAGGAATCAACTTTGTTAGCCCTTTATACCTGTGACAGAAGTTCCTCAGAAAAACTGCTTAAAGGAGGCCAAGTTTACGTGTGCTCAAGTTTCACAGGTTTCGGTCCAGATCTGCAGGCTTCATTGCTTTGGGAACAAGCAAAAATAGGATACCAGGAGTCCATTACAAAGAAAAACTGCTTACCTTTTTGCTGTCAGGAAACAGAAGAGAGTAGGGGCCAAAGATAAAATACACCTTCCCAAAGTAGGTGCTCTTCCTCCAAGTAGGTGTCAGTTCCTGGGCCTTCTTCAACCTCCTCTTAGTACTTAACATTAGAGTTTCAAGCCTTCACTGCACACAACCCTTTGGGGTATATTCCATATTCAAGCCATAAATCTTTTTCTGTCAGATTGATTTAAGAAGTTTGTTAATTATATTTATTTGTGCTTAGAAAAAGACAATTTCCTTGGGTTTTAAGCTCTGAAAATAGGATAGAAATTGGTTGTGGTTGCTTTATGTACTAAAGCATCTCACCTATTTTTCTAAAATGTAACTCTTGAATTTGCTTTATTTTACAGCTGTTCTCTATATTTCTATATGTTTAAAACAATTTTTTCTTTTTTAAAATTTTTTTTTCCTAAAGTTCAGCAATGCATATTCTGTCTTAAATAACTTCTTAAATAAGCTGCACTAATGTAACTTCTAAAATAGCTACACCTGTGTCTGGTTGAAGATTCTTTAAAAAAAAAAAAATCAAAACAAAAACTTTTTTGTGTTCTGGGCTGATTTCGTTGGAAGCGAATTTTTTGTGTTCTGTGGTAATTTCATTGGAAGCGAATTTTTTTCCCTAGACTCGGGAAGATAGGAAGGTTGAAGCTATCATGCATGCTTTTGAAAATCTAGAGAAGAGAAAGAAACGACGGGATCAACCTACAGAGCAGAGCAACTCGGACATAGAGATTACCACCAGCAGTTCAGAGATAGCCGCTGGAGAAGACACAAAAACTGCAGCTCCTGAGTCTGAAGTTAGCAACCCTGTTTCAAGTATTGCCATCCCAAGCACCCCACAGAGCACCGGTGTGAATACTCGGAGATCTTCCCACGCTGGGGTAAGAGTGAAAGCTCTTAAAGTCCTGTGTCTACTAATGTCAGTTTTCTTTTCTTTCTTTTTTTTTCTTTCTCTTTCTTTTTTAGAATGGTAAAAGTTAGTATTTTCAACATTGCTTTATATCAGAATCAGTAAAAGCCTTTTTGATCTCAGCAGCTGGTTTGTGGTATGCAGGGTAACAGCTGAAATCAGAATTTGAGTGGCATAGCCCCTCCACACATGAGTGTCTTCCAGATAAGCACAGTGACATGTTTGTAGAATCATTTGCTTTGGACTTAGTATGAAAATGCATACTGAACATGAAGAAGGCCTCACTTAGCCTAGTCTCCACCCCTAACGGGAGAAAGCAGATAATGGGTTTCTCTCTTTATGGCCCAGTTATGTACCTGATCTTCCAGGGCTTCTCTGGCTAAGTGTGCCAGTTTCTTCACTGACCTAGCAATGACTAAGGCTTAACATAAAACCTGAGTGTAAAAAGGAAATAAGAATTGTCTTTCCTACTAAGAACCTTTATATTAGGTAGCTGGCTTTAACTGACTTTTGATGTATTTTTATTTTATAGGTGTTTATTAGAAACAGATTTAGCCAGGTATGGTGGTGTATTCCTTTAATCCCAAAACTCAGGGAAGCAGAGGCAAGTGATCATTGTGAGTTCAAGGACACCAAAGACTACACAGAGAAACTTGTCTCAAGAAACCAAAAAAGAAAAGAAAAAAAATGGAATTAACTAAGCCAGATGTGTGTCTATGGTCTCTTTAGGTGACAGGTCTATAAAATTTTGCACTTAAAAATTACATTTGTAGGGGGCTGGAGAGATGGCTCAGAGGTTAAGAGCACTGGCTGCTCTTCCAGAGGTCCTGAGTTCAATCCCCAGCAACCACATGGTGGCTCACAACCATCTACAATGAGATTTGGTGCCCTCTTCTGGCATGCAGGTGTACATGCAGGCAGAACACTGTATACATAATAAATAAATAAATCTTTAAAAAAAAAAATTACATTTGTAAAAAAATTTGACATGATCTTCCAATATAGCTCTGGCTGGCCTGAAACTTGCTATGTAGACCAGACTGGCCTTAAATTAATAAGGATCTGCCTGCCTCTGCCTCATGAGTGCTGAGGTTAAAGATATGAGACATTATACTCAGTTCAGATTTTTTTTTTATTTTTATGTGTGAATGGTTACATATATATGTGTTTGTGTACCATGTATGTATCTGGTACTCAACAGAAGCCAGAAGATGACACTGGGGTCCCTAGAACTCTAGTTAGAGGAATTGTGAGCTGCTATGTGGGTGCTAGGAACTGAATTAAGTCTTTGTTGCAAGAGCACCAAGTGCTATTATTTGGTGATTCATCTTTCCAGCCCCCTTATATTTAAAATGACAACAAATCTTTACTTTACTATCATTTACATATTTTTACATTATCATTTAGAATACTTTAAATAGAGAAAAAAATTAAATAAGAAACGGGTAAAAAATTTCTGGTGCTGGGTGAGAGTTGGCCTTGTCTAATCTCAGCACTTGGGAAGCTAAGGCCAAGAGGATTGTAAGGTAGAGGCCACCATGGAGATCCTGTTTGCAGAAGAGAAGAGAAATTTCTAGTAAACATTTGTCCTTGATATTGTTACAGGATGTGGCTACAGAAAAACCGATCCCCAAACCACCTCCTGCTAAGCCTTCTAGACCCCGACCGAAGAGTCGCATTTCTCGGTACCGGACCAGTTCAGCCCAAAGACTAAAACGCCAGAAGCAGGCCAATGCACAACAGGCAGAACTATCACAGCAAGCTGCCTTGGACGAAGGAGGAAGTAGCAGCTCAGTAACTCCTCCTGAAGCTGGAAATACAGACAGTTCCGGAGAGAACAGACAGTTAACAGGATCTGACCCAACTGTAGTATCAGTTACTGGATCCCACGTCAACCGTGCTACATCTAAATACCCCAAAACCAAAAAGGTAAGTGACAATATAAGTTTAGTATGGTAAGGAGTGTCAGAGCAAAACAGGAGGGCTGTGATCCCCCAGAAAAGAAGGAATCTTAGAATAATTAGATTGAACATTCTCCATCAAAATTGTTTATGGTGAAAATTGAAACTATCCCACTTACTTGTTGTTCGTTTGATTTTAGACAGAACTCAAATCACTAATAACTGAAAGTATTCCTTCTTTGAGCATGGAGGAGGTAAAGGAAAGCTAGTCTGAATGCTCAGTTCATCCTCACTCTAGTTACTGCATCTGTTCTAGTGTTTGGATGAGGTTCGTTGTCATGGACTACATACACCATACACTACTGCTTCTGGCATGTATGCTTCAGTTATGTATACAGAATTTAACTAATGATTTTTTTTTTAACCTTTAGTATCTAGTTACAGAATGGTTGAATGACAAGGCAGAGAAGCAAGAATGCCCTGTTGAGTGTCCTTTACGTATCACCACTGACCCAACTGTATTGGCAACAACCCTGAACATGCTACCGGGTCTTATTCATTCCCCATTAATTTGTACCACCCCTAAACACTACATCCGCTTTGGCTCACCCTTTATGCCTGAGAGGCGTCGAAGGCCCCTTCTGCCTGATGGCACATTCAGCTCGTGTAAGAAGGTATGTCTCTCTGCCCGTGTGTGCACGCACGTGTGTGTGTGTGTGTGTGTACCTGACCATGAATGAAAGTGTGTTCACTTGTAGGATACATATAGATGTGCCATATTTTACAGAACTGTCTAGATACTCAAGAATCTCTAGATAACTTTATGAGGTTATATTGTTTTGTTAATCTTGGACCTAGACACTTCAGGAGCACTATGGTCAAATTCAAACATGTACTGTATTCGATTTTTGGTGCTCAGACTTGTGACTATCCAGTATGGTCTTACCTGGAAGTTGTTCAAATTACTGACTGAGAGAGCACAGGCAATCTGCTCACTATAAGCATTTTATCTGGGTAATGAAGGAGAGTTGGGTCTCTAGGGAATTAACTTATACCAAGTCACTTAGATTGACTAGCTTGTCTTGGGTCTTGATGAGTTTATCTGAAAAGGAAAATGGGTTTGTTGTACAAAAACACTATTACCAGTACATGTTCCATGTATAGTGTTGTTCCATCATTCAGGACGCTGAGACAAAGGTAGCCAGCCTGGGCTACATAGCAAAATCTCATCTCAAAAAACAAAGCATGTAAATACTGGCTATAGTAAGTGATAGAACTCCTAAGTCTAGAATGGCAAAACTGAGACCCACTGTGCTACAAAGTTAACATTGCTTAATTCTTCATCAAAATTAATGGCAGGAATCTGATGTGATGGCTCCTTGGCAAACATTTGTCACACAAGCCTAGCTATCTAACTTAAATTTCAAGAACACATGTAAAACTGGAGGGAGAATACCTATTTCATACAGTTGTCTTTTAACATCTACACAGGCATGAAATCTGCAGTTCTACACACGGTGATGATGTTTTTTAATTTAATTTTTTTTAAATAACAGTATAATCTTAACTTTTTATGCATACTCAGTTTATTAAGGGGGGTAAATATTCTTCAGTGGTAATAGGTAGGCATTAGTAAGGTGCTTCTGTAAACAACCCTAATTGAAACTCTGCTTACTAAGTTTAAAAATAAATAAGAGTAGAAATCAAGTTGGTTATATAACAGAAGATTTAGTGGGAGTGGGAGGGAAATAAGAAAGAGAATGAAAAAGGTATGACTATGGTCAAAAGGTATATGGAAAAGTAATGAGACCTGTTATTATTTAGTTAATAGATGCTAGAAAAGCAACATTTATAAAAGAAAATTAGGATGCAAATATATATATATATTTTAAGCATTTTTATCAAGTCAGGTAGTAAAATCTATTCTGGTGTTTAAGAGTTGGTTGGAGGCTTTGGAGAGGTGGCTCATCAGTTAAGAGTACTTGTTGCTCTTGCAGAAGACCTGGGTTTGGGTCCTAGCATCCACATGGTGGTTCACAACTGTCTGGTTCCAGGAGATTTGACGCCCTCTTCTGACCTACATGCTCCAAACACACACACACATACATTTAGGCAAAACACTCATAGATAAATTAAAATTAATCTATTTTTTATAGGAAAGATTGATAATAGAGATTAAATAAAATTGTTGTACATATATAGACTAACTTTTCAAATGCCTTCTTCATAATTACAATGCAAGATTGCAATCTTTTTTCCTGTCTTGATTTTCCAAGTAGCAGAGACCTAAGTGAACAAACTAACAACAAAAAAAAATGTTTAAAACCTTGACTTATATTCATTGGAAAATTCATTTGAGCTATTGTTTTTGTTGTTTTATTACTCTGTATGTGGGGAGATGGTTCTCATGGGGATGTCAGTGGATAACTCTGGAGTCCATTGTCTCCCACCTTTTTATCAAATTCAGGTCATCAGGCATTTGCTCATTGCCCACTTACCAATTGCTTCTGAACTCCTTTTATCTGGCCAGGTTTTGTATTTTGATCATTGATTTATCTATTTACTTACTTAGTTTTAAAGATAGTCTCAAAATAATCTTGGCTGGCCTGGAACTCTATGTAGAAGAGAACAACCTCAAACTCATGAAGATCTGTCTGCCTCTGCCTCTTGAGGGCTGGGGTTAAAGTCATGAACCATAACACTTGACTTAGTTTAGCATTTTTATCTATAGTATCTCCTTTGGCAACAGATAAAAAGAAATTAAATTTAACTGAACTCCATATTCAATTCTCCAAGAATCTGTGAACATCCCCATCCTTTGTTCCTCTCCACCTTTTTTCTCAAGCAGGGCTAGGTCTCTAACCATGGTTCTTCCACATGTCAGACAAGCACTTTGCCAAGCTGTATTGCTAGTTCTCTATCACTCGCTGTCTATAAACTATTTACTATAGCCGGTGATGGCTCAGTTGGAATAGTGTTTACATAGCATTCACAAAGTTGGTGAATAAACTGGCAGTGGTGCAGATTTGTCCTCCTAGTACTTGGGATAGGTGAAGGCTGAAGAATCAGAAATATAAGGCCAGCCTCATAAGACCATCTTACCCTCCTTTCTTCCTAAAACCCTGTTTGCATTGGAATTCAGCTTAAATCGCTGCTTTACTATTTCTCGAAAAAAAAAAAATCCAGGTTATATTATACAGCACAGCTTTTTCTGGGTAGGGTAAACTAAACTGTATATTTTTTAAGCTAGAGATCTAAGTTGACTTTTCTTGTGTATGAGTGTTTTCCCTCCATTTATGTAAGTGAACCCACCACATGCATGCCTGCTGTAATGGAAGGCCAGCAGCCTTGAATTTGAGTTTCAGGTGGTTGTAAGCCTCTATATGGGTGTTAAAAACCAAACCTAGGTCCTCTGCAAGTGCAACTAAACTACTGAGCTATCTCTTGAACATAAAGAACAATCTATATTCTTACATATAGATCCACTGTTTTGTATATCATTAAAGGTGATAAGCTTAATATGTTAAAAGCAGGATGTGTTTCCATATGTGAATATGTGTTTGTGGCTAGATTATTCATTTGTAAGAACATTTATTAATATCCAAGGAGTATCTAAATTCAGTTCAGTACAGTTCCCAAAAAATATACAAAGTTATGTCTTTTTTGTTTTTTTTTTTTTTTATAATAATAAACGTGTAAGCCTTCAGGTAGTGTCCCTCTTTGTTTTGTGTAGTCATGTGAACATATGTAAAGGACCTTTGGTCTTCAAGATTGCTTAAAAAATGACTATATTTTACATTGTTGTTGTTTTAATAAATGTATTTTAATTTTTATTAATTTTTCTGTGTATTGCTGTTTTGTCGCTGTCTATCTGTGTGTGTGAGGTTGTCAGATCCCCTGGAACTGGGTGGTAGGAACTAAACCTGAATCCTGTGGAAGAACAGCCAGTGCTCTTAACCACTGAACCATCTTTCCAGCCCATTGCATTGTTGTTTTATTGTATACCCTTGAAAGATTGTTAATCTATTCCTTTAAACATAAACATATTGTTAAAAATTAGGTGGGGGAAGTAAACAGAAATAAGTGAAAGATATCCAGAGTCATTTGAATCACACTGAAGAAAGAAATTAAAAGTTTAGAGTGTTTCCAGTGGTATGCCACAAGGTTTCTTTGCATATTGAGCTCATTGGCTACAGTTCATAAATCTAGTAGTTTTGTCTCAAAACCAGTAGTGGGTTCTAAAATTCGCCCAAGGTAAGGCATCTCCAGTAATTGAGAACAGATTTCAACTAGGTATTTATATCCCAAAACTTAGTTACTTCATTGCTCTTTTCTTTTTCAAAAATAACTTACTCATCTTTGGGCATCCTAAAAAACTTTTTACTTCACTATAGTTCATAGAAAATAAAAATTTTTTTCAGGCTTTAGTTAGTCTAAAAAATTTCATAGGTGGACAGAACAGGAATTTAAAAGTAATCTTTTATCCATAGGGTGATTGAAATTGTTAAGACAAACAAGTACCTTTTTTTTTTTAGTCCTAAGATCTAGAATGTAAACTTTTATATGGCTTCCTGACACTGAAAATACTTTTAATAATCTTTTTTTTTCTTTTGAGGAAATACCGAAATTGAATTCCTGTCTTCTCTGAACAGAAAAATAAATTTAAAATAACTTGTATATAATATAAATTAAAATTTTATATATTCATTACAAAAGATTTTTTTATTTATCGTCCCAGGCCAATTTTCCCCATCTCTGAAAAAGACCTTTAGAACCAAGATGACCTCAGGAGGTCTCCTGTACATGCTAAGGGTCTGTGCTTCTGATAGCTTGTGTGTTGGGATACTATATGTGAGAGGGCTTTTCTTCAAACATCTTGTCTTATCCTAGAATAATAATGTGATCTAAGTGACCCTGGCTATCTTTTTTTTTTTTTTTTAATATACCCATCTTACCTCAGTTTACTTTTTTCTTCAGTTTAGTAAACAACAAAATCTTTTCATGATAGAAGATTTTTCATAGTAAAATTTCCCTGGGTTTTCTTAGGTTCTAAGTATCCAGTGGCCACAGATCTTGGAAGAAAATATTTATTTATCCATTGTATGTGTTCTCTAAAGGTATAAAATCATAGTAGTTCACTTTTTTCTATTTGGAGACAGTCTGGCTGAAATTGATGTTTATCAAAATTGCCTCAGATTTATATCAGGGCAGCAGAGCTGCAGAGTGAGGGACGACTTAACAACTCTGTATCTTAGAAGCACAGAATTATAGATAATAAAATTATTTTTCCATGGGATACCTAATCAAATCTTGCATGTTTTCTTCTGACTTTTAATTTTTTTATTTGCCATCCGTCCAGATTGCATATTTGTTACTAAAAAAAAAAAAGTTAACTAGGGGGTTCTTTGTTAACCTTTTCTACTTTTGATTTCTTCAGAACTTCCCTCTCTTTGTTTCTCCCTCCCCTGCCCAGTGATTTGCATTACTTGGTTATAATTTATCCAAACTACTTGACAAGCGAAAAGAAGCTCATGTACAGGTTATCAGTAAAGACTTACATCTTTAATAGAGTCAACCTATCTTTAACAGTTATGTTATCCAAAGCAGTGTGCAATGTTGAATGTTTACTATTTTTTAATTGGTTGATAAGATCACATTGTATATAATTCAAGCTGTTTGAGTATTGCATAGTAGAAAAAAAACTGACTTGGCTGAGGGAGCTAGGAATGTAACTTATTTTTATGGTAGAGTGCCTCCCTTGGTTCAGTCCTTAACCCTACAGTAACCTGATAATCCTTGTTTGGAAGGCAGAGCAGGATTATAATTTTAATGCTGTTTTTAACTATGACGCAGGTTTGAAGACAGCCTAGATTACATGAGATATTTCAAAACTAATCTTCATTGAAGAGAAAGGAAAAAGCAGTAGAAGCCAGACTTGGTTGCACAGGCAGGACCCTGTCCAGAACCACTTGACTATGAAACTGTGTGAATGTATTTGTATTGAATTTTTTACCAGTTAGTATGTAACGATTTGGTTAGTGCACTGCAGATAGGTGTCCTAAATAGTTTTAAATGGTTATTGAAAATTCTCTGGGTTTTCCCCCCATTTAGCGCTGGATAAAGCAAGCCTTGGAAGAAGGGATGACTCAGACATCATCTGTGCCCCAAGAGACTAGAACACAGCAACTATACCAAAGTAATGAGAATAGTAATTCTTCTAGTATCTGTAAAGACAATGCAGGTATGTATCTGATCCTTTTCTAAATTTGACATGAACAGTCATCATTTGAGGTTCACAATAAAATTTTCAGTGTTGGTACTCTGCTATAAAAAGAATTAGTGTGTTCTCTAAATAGTTAATTTACATCTGTCTTTACAGAGGAAGAGAAAGATCTCGAGTCAGGGATCAGTTTTCCCAGGACGACAAAGAAGGAACTAGACAGTATACAGATAACAGCAGAAATGGTTATAAAAAAGGTTAGATACGTTTAAAGTAGTAAGTTTAGGAAATTTTTGTTTGTATTTATAAGGGGAGACAGTAGAAAGTGGTGGAACATTAAATGTTCAGAGGGTGGTGGACAAAATGGAAATGTTAAGTGGCTTGTTGGGTGGGACCTGACTAAAGGGGCAGGAAATAATGAAATCAATGAGGATTCATTATTGATTTTTTTTTTTTTTTCAAAAGGACTTACCCCAAGAACTATAAAATTCCTGAGATAACATGACTTAAAATTATAAGGATTTGAGCCAAATGGATATGAAAAAAAATCTTATTTTTTGTCTTTCACACTGTTATATTGTAGTCTTCTACCTGAAAGCATTGGTACATTGACTTAGGATAGCCTGTTTGTTTAGTTATTAGAAAAAGTTTCTTTGTTTAATCTAGGCTGTTATCAAACTCATCCTCCCCAGTACTCAAATTCAAATTAGTTTTCTGAATATTGAGTAATCAAAACATACCATAGCCAGGAATGGTGATACTTAAAATCCCAGCACTTGAGAAACAAAATAAGACATGATTGCTTCAACTTCAAGGCCAGCCTAGGGTACATAGCAAGACCCTATCTCAAAAGAAAACAAAAAATAATTACCAAAACAAATTAGTTATTAAACCATAATATTTGAGAGTAATACTTTATTTGGGGATGGGAAGTTATATGTTTTTATGGGTAATTTTTAAACCACTATTTGTTGATGTACTGAGTAGTTACAAAGTTGAATTTAAAAGAATGTTACTAGTAAGTGCTTTGTATTAAAATTCTACTTTCATTTAGATTTTAATCTGTTCATCTAATTAGACTGAAGTTTGGGTTTAGTTTAGTAAAAATGTTGAGTCATATTTCCATCAATTGTGTCAACTTACTGCTTTTAGAAGGAATAGCTGGATTAGAAGAGTAGCTGGATTAGACTATAATACGTGCCTCCCTTTATGTGATGGTTATGTTACATAAGTATATAGTTAATTTTGGAAAACAGAGACTACATAGCAGTTCATGTCCTGGCTATCACACACTTAAAGAGGAATTGTCTTTGTTACTACATACCCTCAGTGGAACAGAATTAGCACTTAGTCATCATTACATTTCTACCATCCTATCGAGTAGCAAGAAACGTTCTCAGAACACACCTTGCTTTTAAGCATCAGTGTAAACAGAAGAAAAGCATTACATAAATCAGTCAGGAGTCATCACTAAAATTTAGTATGAATCATGTGGATTTATTTTTAGTTTTGTTGATAAGAATGCTAAGGAAAGTTGAAGAAAGTCTGGAGAAATGTTGATGCAGTAGTAAAAAATCAAACAGATCTTCACTTCTCTACCCCTAAATGTGATGTTAATAAATGTCTCTGAACTTCATCTGTACAGTGAAAATAGCAGTGCTTGCTGTTCAGTGTCAGACCCACCATAGATAATACTGCTGTTATTCCACATAGAATACTCTTTTCTTGTCTACTATGTACTACCTAGATTAAAGATGATAAATTCATGTCAGAGACAATCCCTGTTCCCCTTACTACAGAACCTACTTGGATACTGAGAATAATGCAGCCAGTCCTGACGAGACCTGATAGGCTAGGGTCAGATGGAAGGGGAGGAGGACCTCCTATCAGTGGACTTGGGGAGGGGCATGGGAGGAGATAAGGGAAGGAGAGTGAGATTGGGAGGGGGCTACAGTTGGGATACAAAGTGAATAAACTAATATTAAAAAATAAAAATTTAATAAAAAAAGATAAATTCTTCTTTCTGGTTGTGCTTAATGTGTAATCCCAGTAATCAAGACTTGTGGGCTGTATGGTAAGGCTATCTCAAAAGCAAAAGTCAAAAGGATGCTTAAAGCTAAAATTGTACAAGAATAAAAGGTATTACCATTAATATAGGGAAGAGATGCTGTGTTTGTAAACAGCATGTATGTATCCTTAGGGATACCTTAATAACTGAAAATTTCAGAACTGCTGACAGTTGAATAAAATCCTTGCTTAGAAGTAGAATAAATATCACTTAGGTGCTTAAGAAAGTGAGTGAATACAGGTTTTACATGCCCAAATTTAACAAAGCTAGGAAACTACTGGGAATATACTTGGATGTGGGATGCAAACCATTACTGAGAAGTACTTTGCAAGTTTGAGCATAAAGGAAATTTCGTATTTAATAATAGAAAGAATAAATACTATGCATCCATATTCTTTTTACGCCTATGATTTACATAGAGCCTTCTTTTAAATTTTTGATTCTAAGTTAATCTAAAGTTTTTAAAATAAAACTTGGAAAGGTAGTTAATACTTCTCTGAAAATGCAGTTAGCTTCCCTGTGACATTAGTGGCAAATTATTATAGCACATGTACAAGACTATTATCATAGCTGTGAAATAGGGACATGGTAAATTGCCTTAGAATTTTCAACTTTTTTCGATATTGTAAAGTAATTGGATCCTTTGCCAATGCAAATTCTAAGTGCCAATATTTTTCCCATATTATTTTTGGGCTCCTTTTGTTTTGATAGGTTGGTTGATTGGTTTTGATTGTTTGAGTTTATATTTTTGAGACAAGGTTTGCACTATGTTGTCCTGTCTTGCCATCTTTCTGCCTCAGTTTCTAGAGTGCTAGGTGGAGGCATGTTCCATCACAAAAATAGTACTTTAATTCAAGTAGTATTGGCTCTTGTTTCTGTGCTCATACTGTTCTTGAGTTAACATACTAAGAAAAGTGTTCTCAGTAAAAAAAATGATAGAATAGTATTTCAACTAATAGTCTATTCAGATTCATCATGTGCTTTGAGAATATTTGTAATCCTAAACTCACTAGTTCTAGTTATATACAAAGATGTAGACAACCAAATGTTTAGGCACACATGTACACTGACACACTTAACCACCCATGTAAGATTCAGAGAATAACTTGCATCAGTCAGTTCTTTCCTTCTTCCTGTAGATCTTAAGGATTAACTTAGCTAGTCAGCTTTAGCAGCAACTTTGGCCTTCAGAGCCATCTCATGGACCCTTTTCGTTTTTATTTTTGTTTTGAGGTTGTTGCTCAGTGATAGTACTTGCCTATCATGAGAAAAACCCTTGGTTTGATCTCTTGATACCACAATTTTTAAAATAGTTTACCTTTGCTTGGTTTTATTAAATTGATCTAAGACCACAAAATAAGCATAGCATCATTTGTGGATTAGGTTTTTCTCATCTTCTTGACTCTGTAAGAGAATTAAAGGATAATGTATAAGACCAATTCTCTTAGAAGTATAAACTTGACTTTATATTTTTTTTTAACATTTGAAATGGAGAAAGCAATGTAATACAGCCACTCATTGGATAATAAAACACATTTATAATTTTCTAATGAATTTATCTGAAAACTCTTTCTAGATGTATTTATTATGAAAACTAAACTTTAAAATGGGCTATCAAGCTAGGCATGGTAGTATATGCCTTTAATCACAGCATTCAGAGCACAGGCAGGCAGATCTCTGGGTTAGTATACAGAGCAAGTTCCAGAACACCCAGGGCTGCAAAGAAAAAATTGTAAAAACATTTTTTTCTTGCAATATACACTTGGATGTCTATTATTATATTTCATTGATAAGAATATTAACCTATTGGCTGCGGGGCTGCACATTTGTGATCCCAGCACTCAGGGGAGGCACAGGCGAACCTGGTCTACAAAGTGAGTCCAGGACAGCCAAGGCTACACACAGAAACCCTGCCTTGGAGGGGGAAAAAATTAAGCTAGGGTTTTCCAAAGAAATTTGACGAACTAGAGTTGAGTAGCTAGAACATTTCTAGTCAGTTTTTTGTTTTTTGTTTGTTTGTTTAAAACAAATTCTGAGTATTGCTCAGTGTGGTATATGCGTAAAAATCCCACTGGAGAGGCTGAGAAAGGAAAATCCTCAGTTTGAGGCCGACCTGTTCAACTCTACAAGACCCCGTCTCAAAAAAATACATGTTAATATCAATTCAGTATGATTGTACAGAAATAGAATAATTTTTAGAAAAAGCACTGTTTTATTTTTTTTTTTAATCAATAGGAATAAGCTGGGGGGGGGGCATTGTACTTCAGTTGTAAAATACATGGCCAAAATATACAAGGACAAAAAGATGTAAAATAATAGTGTAATGGAAAACACGATTTTTTTTTTAATTCAGTGAAAGAAGACGATAGTTTTTCAATTACAGATGATTTTCAAAGAAGGAAAAAGGTGGAGTAGGAATCACTGCCCCTAACTTAATTATAAGTACTTTTGTAAACAAGAATGCTTTCTTTAAGTATGATTTAGGGGGTTAGTGAGTGGCTCAGTGCATAAAAGTGCCTGCTGGTCAAGCCTGAGGACCTAGATTCAGATTCCAGAACCATGTAAAAGGCAGGATGCAGTGACGTACGCTTATAATTCCAACACTACTGTTGCAAATGAGATTGTGGAGACAAGTAAAAGGGCCAGAAGGGACTAGGCCAGCTAACCTGGAGTATGCTGTATAATAGAGGTCCTACTTCCGCAGGGTAAAAGGAGAGCACTAACTCCCAAGAGTTAGCTTCTGACTCCACATAGGGCCTTTACAAATGCGGCCACACACACGTTTCTTTTTCTTAAGCATAAATTAAGATAGGGATATATAGCTCAGTGGGAGCGTGCTTACTCAGTATTGTGGGTGTCCCTCAGTTTAACCCTCAAAACAAACTGATAATGGTTCTTTGTACATACTACAATCCCAATATGTGGGAGACTGGCAGGAGAATTGCCAACAGGTACTATCCCAGCCTAGACTACATGCTGGGCCACAGTGAGAGACCCTGTCTCAAACACACACATAAATCTATGAATTACAGACCAGCCTGTGAGACCAAAGAAAATACAAGCCTGACAACCCGGGCTCAGTTCTTGAGACCCACATGGTAAAGGAGAGAGCATCAACTTTCCAAGTTCTTTTTGACTTCCGAATCTATGACATAACATACATAGCATGCATCCAACCCGTACACATACACACATGGACATGAAATAAAATATTTTTTAAAACTAAATAGAAATTAAAAGTTAAACCTAAACGCTATACAGAGAAATCCAAAACCAGGAAACAAAACAAAAGATTTAAACCTAAAGGTAGGTGATAGAGCAAATGGATAGTATTTTCATAGTTCATAAATAGAATTACAAAGACATAATTAGATACATTTGACTAAAAAAGCATTGTAACAAAGCCAATAAAGAAAAAAAATTAGATTTATTTTTGTATGAGTGTTTTGTTTATGCATATGTATGTTTACCACATATGGTCCTCATGCCCATGGAGTTCAGAAGAGGGCTTTAGATTCTCTGAAACTGGAGTTATAGATGGCTATGAGCTCTCTTGTGAGAGCTGGCAACTGAACCTGGTTCCTTTGCAAGTAGACATGCTCTTAACTACTGCCATCTCTCCAGCCCCAAGTTTTAAAAGCAAACAAAAAGTACATTTGTAACATTTTTGACAGTCAACATCTTTATTTATAGAATTCAAAGAAGAAAGACCAGCATACTGGCACTATTTAAGCTGAACATTAGCAGATTCACAGAATTTACATTCACAGAAGAGTAAATACAGCAGTAGTAAGCATAAGTAAATGTATAGATGTACATGCATGAAGATCAGAGGACGCAGTCAGGTGTCTTGCTCTATTGCTCTTTACACTGCTGCTTTTGAAAGATTGTCTCACTGAACCTCCAGTTAGCCTGGCACAGCAAGCTCCAGCCATCTGGTCTGCTCCCACCCCAGCACTGGGGTATAGGCAGCAGTGCAGCTATAGCTGGCTTTTCATATGTATGAGACTCACACTTATATTCTCAAGTGTGCACATCGCCCAACCCCATAGTCATTCTTTTTGTTTGTTTTTCAAGACAGGGTTTCTCTGTGTAGACCAGGCTGGCACCACCACCTGGCTTCCATAGTCATTCTTTTATTTTAAATATATATATAAATAAATAAAAGTAGAAAAAGACACAGAAAGCCCTATAAATAACAAAAGGAGTACAGAACAAGTGGAGGATAGTTTTTGTTTTTGGAGTACATTTATAGTTGCAATAAAGGAAACTTTTTAGTGTTCGTGGCATAGCAAGCTCAGCATGCCCGTATCCCAGGTTTTTGAAGGCAAAGACAGGCGAAAGATGCCAGCCACATCAAGGTCAGCCCAGTTCACAATAGTAAGACCCTATTTCAAAACAAACCCCATACTACCCCCAAAGAAAGAGACTTAAGAAAATTTTATTCACTAGCAGAAACTCGTGTGTGAGTTTAAATGCATGAACGGTTTTGTTTGTTTTTGTTGTTTTTTCATGATCTTGGAAAGTTTAAGGCAAGGTTTTTAAAATGAGTATGAGTGTGTGTGTGTGTGTGTGTGTGTACATGTACACTTTTTTGACAACTGTATCCAAAAAACAATAGGAAAACAAATGGCAAAGACCTGTCCTATGAATTCGGGCAGTCATTGCGTTTGTTGGTTGATATCATGTTCATTAGTTCGTGTAGCAGGTATATTGGCTGCTCTATTACTCCAGTAGTTTTGCAGGTCTAGTTATATACTGAACATTATCACCAGAGGAATCTTCCTAAGTACACCCTGATTATGATCCAAACTTTGTCTTGAAGGCTTGATATGATTGTCATTGTTTCTACCAAGCCATGGGGCTACAATTTAACATGCTTTTATTGTGAGTATAGACTGGATGACTAGAAATGAAAGCTCTGTTGGCAAAAGTTCCTGTCGAGGGTTTATAAGGCCCCAAGTTTGATCTCCAGCACCATATGGGGCAGGGGACACATCAGAGTCTTCATCTTCAATACAGGGTGATGATAATAACAATAATGCTAGATTTAAGTTTTCATATCAAGCACACCATACAATGTGTGCCTAAATAATGATGTTCTTTTATTTTATTTTCTGAGAAATGGGATTCATAGTATTGTTCAGGCCCAGACTCAACTCATGGGCTAGAGCAGCCCTTCTACCTCAGCCACCTGAATAGCTGGGGCTATAGTCCTTTAACCCTTTATCTGACTTTACCTATTTTGAAGGATGTTTGTGTATTTATCATCATAACCGAGGGGCCATACTATGTGAAGTTCAGAAGATAACTTTTGGGAGTTGGTTCTCTCCTTCTACCTTCATATAGGCTCCAAGGATTGAACAGCAAGCACCTTTACTTGTCAAATCATCTCAAAGTCGCTTTTTTTTGTAACTTCTTGAACCACTAATTATTTTTTTAGGCCGGGCCTCACTATATCGTAGGCTAGCCTAGAACTTGATATGTGTGTTAGGCTGGCCTAAAATTTGAGTCAATCTTGTCTCTGCCTCAAAACTTGTAGTGTTATAGTCAAGCTTGGTCATACCAATCAGAAATTTGTGTTAAACATATTTTACATATTTTCTCTGAGCTCTTTGAAAGCAATGTATAATGGCCCTTACACACTAGCTTTTCATGTAGTACATACTAAGTAAATAAATGATCTTTTTAACTGTAAGTGAATAAATGTATATTTGTCATCTGAGATATATTTTGTCCTGAATGTCCTCTTAAGAATAAGTAATCACACCTTCCAGGGTGGCACACACCTTTAATCCCTGCATTGGGAGGCAGAGGCAGGCAGATCTCTGTGAGTTCGAGGCCAGCCTGTTGTGCAGAGCAAGTTCCAAGGTATCTAGGACTGTTACACAGAGAAACCTGTCTAAAAAAAAAAAAATCAAGTAGCTGCAGTATATATAACACAGAACATAGTCACTGAAGTATGATAAATTGCTTTTTTAAATGGACCTAAGGATACAGTTAGTATAATCAGGAGTTTGTTTGTTTGTTTGTTTGTTTGTTTTTTTAATAGCTGAGAAGTATTTTGTACAGAAACCATTTTTTTCTAGCTCCTAGTATTCAAGTGTTGAACACTAGGAGCTAGATAAGGATCCAAGATTATGTGTGTCTCCTACTCAGAAAAGTTTTTCAGAAGAGCTGCTCAGAGAATACATAGATGAATGTAGGTATGCCAGTTCAGCAGGTGATAGTATAGAAGTTAAGTAGAAAGTGGTTTTACAATATAACACAAGTTTAAGATTCTCTAAAACTCAGTGGAATATAACCTATATTTTGCTCCAGGAAAAAAAAAAAGAAAAGAAAAGAAATCCCCTTGCCTTTGATGATTAAAATTGTCCATATTCATATGGCATTTCTCTGGGACACAGAATGCCTCAGAAGTTATTTTCATTGTAATGATGAGAACTATGTTTAGGTATCTAGGTGGTGGTAGCATATGCCTTTAATCCCTGCACTCAGGAGGTAGAAACAGGTGGATCTCTATGAGTTCAAGACCAGTCTTGTCTACAGAGCAAGTCACATATAGCCAGGGCTACAGAGCAAAACCCTGTCTCTCAGAAAAAGGGGAGGGCGAGTTGGGCTTTGGTTTGGTTTTGATTAGAGGAGATTATGTACTGGGATGAGCCATAAGAAGAATTAGGATTCATTTCAGGATAGAGGTGCCTTTGCTACCTAGCCTTCCAGTAAGATATGATTCAGCTCTCATCCAAGCTTTGTGTTTCACAGACTTACTGAGCCCATTAAAGAAATGGAAGTCTCGCTATCTGATGGAGCAGAATATCACCAAGTTGCTTCGGCCTCTGTCTCCAGTTACACCACCCCCTCCCAGCTCAGGCTCAAAGAGTCCCCAGCTGACCACACCTGGCCAGACTCACCCAGGAGAAGAGGAGTGTCGAAATGGATACAGCCTCATGTTCTCACCAATCACATCTCTTACTACTGCTAGTCGCTCCAACACTCCTCTGCAGTTTGAGGTGATTGGGGTTTGGTTGTTGGGAGTGATTGATATGAAAATCACTGTTTATACCTTTTCATTTCAAATATAATATCATTTCAGATGTTTCTTCTTCATTCCTAAGAAAATCGGAAACCTAGGGTCACTATGGGCTGGTAGGTGGTAGCCTTCTGTCTTGGCAGCCCCTGTTCTTGCCAGAATATTAACAGTGCTGTTAAGATCCATTTACCTTTCTTTTGCCATTCCATCCTTCAATCTTAATTTTAGGTAGTAAGTATGCAGGATCTTTATCTACTGTCTGTGTTAGTCAAAAGAGGTGTCTAGGTGCCCATGGTACCTATTAGTTTCATGAGTCTGGGAACTCAGACTACACTGTAGGTGTATGTCTAGATCTCAAGCTGTGTAAAGTGTTTTTCCCAGGTTCTGTGGTACCTCCACTGTGGCCTCAGGGAAAAATGGGCTTAAACATTTGGGGTATGGCTTTCAGCAAATCTGGGGGTTTTTTGTGTTGTTGCTCATTTATTTTTCCCACTGTGGGTGATTTTCCCTCCTTGTTATAATGTATTATGACTAAGAAGTAGACTAGAGGCTAGTTAACATGCATTCATGGTTGGATTTCATTAAATATGTGTATTAGCTGTTCTTAAAAAATGTTATACTCAAAAAAAATGTTATACTCAATTATTTCAGTATCCAACTTCACATGGCAGTCACGAATATTATCCATGTGTTTTAAAAAACTCATTTTTGCATGTTGCTTTAATTAGACGGATGTCTGTTGGAGTCAGAGACTTGATCCACCCACTAAAAATGTCCACATCTCTGGATGTTCTCTTGATTGAGTTGAGTATCTTAGCAGATCGAGTTGTGCTTGAGACTTCATGAGTGTGTAACGATGAACAACACCTGGACTCTGAAGGAGTCTAGCAACTGAAAGCAGATCGATGTGCCGTTTTATTTCCAACTCAGTCCAGCATTTACTTCCTATAGAGCAAACCTTTCTAGATGGGAAAAATCTTGGTTTCATTTGTTTTTTTCTAGGGAAATTATCATATTCCTATGCTATCCTTTTAAATCAGATATTAAAGAAGAATTCAGACCTATCTAACTTTGTCTACTTAACAGTTAAGCTTTCAGTTAGCAATTAGAATTTGATTGTAAGGTATCCTAAGGAGAAATTGTTCCTGGAGTACAATCATTTATAGGAATGGACTTGTACCTTATCATGACAAGTTTCATTATTATTAATTACAGAAATAAGAAGGTTATACATTTTCTACCCTTGATGCATTTTTAATAACTATAAATGCTACGTAAATGAAAGGTGTTTTAAGAGAGAAAACGTAAGTTATAGTGACTCTTGGTCTGAGCATAATGTTAAAATACCAGGAAGCAGGTTGGCTCATCAGTGAAGTAAAGGCACTACCAAGCCTAAGTACCTGAATTCAGTTCCCACATAGGCATAAAATAAGTAAATGTAATTTTTAAACAATAAAACAAGCAACTAATGGGCTGAAGAGATGGCTCAGAGGTTAAGAACACTAGCTGTTTTTCCAAGGGTCCTGAGTTCAACTTCCAGACACCACATGGTGGCTCTTAACCATCTATACTGAGATTGGTACTCTCTTCTGGCATGCAGGTGCACATGCAGGCAGAACACTGTATAAATAAGTAAATAAATTTTGGGGGTTGGAGAGATGGCTCAGTGCTTAAGAGCACTGTGTGTTCTTCCAGAGGACCCCGGGTTCAATCCCCAGCACTCACATGGCAGCTCACAACTGTTTTTAATGCTAGTTCCAAAGGACTTGACACCTTCACACCATTGCGCATAAAATAAAATTAAATAAATTAAAAAACAAGAAGTGACTAAAGACATAGCTTAGCAGTAAAGAGCTTATACTGCTCTTGCAGAAGACCAGAATTCCATTACCAGTGCCCAAATTGGGTGGGCCACACTGCTCATAATTCTACTTCCAAGGGATGGAACTTCCTCTTGTGTCTTCCTCAGGCACATCGACCCATAAATTTTTTAAGGTGAGTTAAAATATTTTAGATGCTAGTAAATAGCTTAGCAATTAAGGGCACTTGAAGGTCTTGCCAGGGACTAGGCTTTGATTTTCAGCACCCACATAGTGTCTCATAACCCTCTAACTTCAGTTCCAGGGAATCCAATGCCCTTTCTACCTTCCACAGACAGTAGGCACCTGGTGCACAGACATTATATGCAGGTATAACACCCATCCGTACATAAAATAAAAATGGAAAAATAAAATAATTTTTAAAAAGATTATCAGGAAGGAAAGAAATATATTAAATAGCAACAATTCAGATTAGTGATTATAAAGTACTAATTTAATAACGCAGTGTCACTGTTCTCATCATTACAAAAAAGCGTCACCATCATTCTAGTCTTTGTCATCCTTCTGACAGCAATGGTCTTTTTCTGTATTTGAGTACAGAAAGGTTGGTTTGCAAGTTTTTTCTCATCGAAACCAACAGTTGGGTATTGGCCATACATCTGTAGTCCCCACAGTTGAAGATACCTAAGTTTGAGCCCACTGTGGGCCACATTAGCAAGATCCTGTCTTTTAAAAGGAAATAATACATTGAAAGATGGCATAATACAAAATTTACTTCTATATTGTTTTTTTTTTTTTAATATGGAACTCTTATTTGGGAGAAGAAAATGTTGAAATGAATTTTCTGGTAAAATTTAAAAATATATATAATATATGCTAAAGTGGTGACTGAGTTAAGAGCACTGGCTGTTTTTCCACAGGACCCAATTTTGAAGTCCCAATAAACCCACATGGCTCCTTACAGCTATCTGTAATTCATTCCAGTCTTTTGGGATTTAATGCTCTATTCTGCCCCTTCTGGGCACGACATGCAGGCAGGCAGGCAAACTGTTCATACACATAAAGTAAAAAGAGAATCTCAGAAATTTTTTTTGAAATATCAAAAAGTGTGACAACTAAAACTAGCTTCAAGTGCAGAGGGAAAAAAATCTTTTAACAGTAAACGTGTTCAGGATATATCTAGTGAGGGGATGAGATATACAGTCAAATAGAATGAGGAGAAAGAATCTGGAAGAATGAAAACTACTTGAGAGAACAAAGCATTCTTAGTCTTGCCTTTCCCTTGTTGTGTGCTCTCAGATCTGTACTGTACTCTGTCTTACACAGTCCCTAGTATGCCTTGTCCATCCAGCATCCTCTCTATTGAACAACATTCGCTATCCAAACCTTGTTTTGCTGAAGCACCTCTGTATAACCTGCTATATATATCATGGCGTAGCTTATGTCTGCTATCTGGGCTGCAGTTGTTGATAGTCTGTATATTGAGAACCCTCTCCTTATCCCAGTGCCTGAGTACCCTGATTCCTTGTCATAGCTGCTATCATTGCTTTCTTGTTGCGGTTCACACTACCCCAACAAGAGCTCACTGTCTAGTACCCATATGCTAGAAGGGTACTGCCTCAGCTAAATGTCCTGTCCTATGTATCCTATGTAAGTCACAGAAGAAATTTACATATACATGATACTTGGGGGAGAGGCTGTTTGTTTGTTTTGTGGTTTCTAAAGTACACCTCTGTTAGAGGTGTTCAGGTCTTTAACTGTCATTTGAGAGGAACTGGCAATCTCCATCTCTTGTTAGTTTCCAGGTATAGCCCTTGATAACTGATAGCCCTGAAGTTGGTAAGAAAATGAAGAAAGACTATGATCAGAGGGGTTATGAGGTGAAGAAACAGTTCTTTTAGGAAGAATAATGGGTAGGGTGCCCCCCTTAAGAAATACTGTAAGTCCCCTAAAATATAAAAAGGTGTAATAACATTTCACCTAACTCTTTCCTGAGTTCTACTTGAGATGTTTACGTATAGGATAAAACATTCTTAATTGCTTTCCAAGACAAGAAGCATTTAGCAAACCAGTTTGTCTATGGAGATGAGTTCTACAGTTAAACACTTCACCATGAATGCCTAACCACCTTTCACTCCTCCCTCTAAAAAGTTGTCACTAGCACTCATGCTTGCCTTTACTTCTGTTTTGTTTTGCTTTTTTTACTCAAAGAAGATACATAACAAGGTGCTTTTCCCTCCTCTAGAACATATCCTCCCCTGAGGGTTCCCCTATACATAGGCCTGGGTCACTATCACCTGAGGTAGTTGTCACACCATTTCAATCATACATGGAGGATCAAAGTGAGTGTACATGAGTGTGGTTCTGAATGTGTGGGAGGGCTAAGAATCTGAGGGAATGGGGTGCTGGTCTGGGGGGCAGCCACTCATTCACAGCAAGTAGGATGAATCTTCTTTGTAACTGTTTGCACAGGATCAGGGGATTAGACAAAGGAAATTAAGTAGCTGTATATATGTTGTGGTGGCTTTTGTTGTTGTCATTTGGGGGAAGAAGGCTGAAGAGTCACTAAAGAAGATAATCTTCAAAGGATGCAGATTCTGTGTGTGAGAACCTTGTTAGAGAAAGTAGTGAATAGCGGTGTCCATAAAGAAGGCAAGTAAAGTTGGTAGACACTGTCTCAGTACCATGTCAGCAACATACTTTATTACACTGACAGTTCTTCATAACCAGGAATTTGGGCTTTGTGTGGTACGTGAGCAGCTTCCTTAGGGCATCCAACTTTCTCTGGCTTTCCTTTATTTTCTCTGGAGTGCCTTGCTGGGTATAAATATTCAGGAAAGCATAAGCCCACATTCTGGGTTACAAGCCTTTATTCTACAGTGGCTCTGATACAGTTGTTGTATCCTTTTAGGATATCAACTTGAATGCTTTTCTCAGAAACCCTCCTGCTATATACAAAGAGCCAGAGTTGAGATCTCTTTAGTGTTAGCTTTTAATATAAGCTTTAGACAGATGTAGTAGTTACTAGTCCTGTAAATCTATACGGAACCTTTTTTTTTCTCTCTCTTAACAAGAAAGTTATAATCTCTGTACCTTTTAGAAAATAATTAATCTTTAATCCCAGTCTGTAAAATAATCAGGGCCCAACTCCCTAAGAACTAACCAAATTCTGAACCAGTAGGACTTTCTATAGATTATGAAACTGAAAAGATTGTATTCTACTGGTTTACTGATGATTTCCTGGGTATACATTTGTTGGGAAAGTATAGGTTGCTCTGTTCTTGGTTGCTAAATATTCCAGTATAGAAAGGCTTTGGTACTTGACCTCGTATTTGGGTATCTGGTACCTTCTTTGGAGGCAGTCGCCCTAGTAGAGGAAATCTTGGTGTTAGAAGATGAAGATAAGCAATAGTAGGTGGGTTGTCGCTGGTGTGTCAGCTTTTGCCATACTCTTCAGTGATAGACTTCAGCAGTCCTTTGATACATTGGTCGACAGCAAAGGACACAGAAAAAAGATGAGCAAACAGAAAGTTGTGTAAGAAACATAGTTTTAAGATGGAAGTGAATGAAGAACAGTTTAATGCCCTTTAATGCTACTTACCTACTCAATCAATAATTCACGTGCTTGGCTTTTCAGCTAGTTTCTGCTTCCCCCCCACCTTCCCTCATGAGCTTCCATTGATATTTAGTATTGTATCACACCAGAAGCCAGCAATTTAAGACCTTTCTGTAGTGTGGTTGGGACTCAGATACACTCCTGCTGCACCGCCATCCTCCAAGTGCTGTCTGTCATTGACCAGCAGTCTGATGTTGGCTGAGCTGGCAGAGTAGTCGTGTTTTCACAGTTGTCTAATGCCAGCTTCCCCAGTATTCTCATCCAGAAACACTGAGATTGTTTCAGTAATCTAGAGTATGGATACTTTTGCTCTGTGGGATTTTACATATGTTAATTTCTACTTCCTCTTGTACACCTGTGCCCCTTTACTCCCTTCTTTCCCTTTGACTTTTTCCTTTCTTTCAGCTTTGTCACCGAAAAGACCTGGATTTGACAAAAGTGGGATATCCAGACTCCAGCACTCACAGCTGCACTGATAGGCCTTCCCTACTCAACTGCAGTCGTCCTGACCTGGCTTCTCATCCCTCTGTTGCTCCCACCTCTGAGACTGGCTTCCCAAGCAGGAGTGGAGATGGCCCTCAGAGCTTGCTGAGAAACTCAGACCAGGCGTTTAGGACAGAGTTCAACTTGATGTACGCCTACTCCCCTTTGAACGCTATGCCTCGAGCAGATGGACTGTATAGAGGGTCCCCCTTGGTGGGGGACAGGAAGCCTTTACATTTAGATGGAGGATATTGTTCCCCTGCAGAAGGCTTTTCCAGCAGATATGAACATGGCTTTATGAAAGACCTCTCTCGGGGATCCATGTCACCTGGTGGTGAAAGGGCCTGTGAAGGAGTCCCATCTGCTCCTCAGAACCCACCACAAAGGAAAAAAGTAAGTATTCATGTTACATAGGGCCTCTTTAAAAGAATATTAGCCAAATAATTCATAATTTACGAAGCTCCAGTGTGTAGCACATGTCCTGCACTGTGATATGAGCTGTGAAAATTAGGTCTTTTATTTAATCACATTTACTTCTTTGGTTTATGTTGGGTGGAGGTGGGATATGAACATGCCAGAGGCACACATGTGGAAGTCAGAAGATGATTTGTAAGAATCAGTTCTTTCCTTCCACCATGTGGGTCCTGGGTTGAACTTGAGTCGATGGCATTGTTGGCGGCCACTGCCTTTATCAGCTGAGATATATCAGCCCCTGAGAAGTAGACTCTGTTAGTACAGCTGGTAAGTGATCTGAATGCCAGCAGGACTGTAGTGTCATCAATAGAAGAGTACTGTGTATCATGAGTAAGGCCTTCCATCTCCAGCAACTCAAATACAAGTACAGCAAATACCCAGACAGGCATAGTAGCTGGCACCTGTCTATGATCCTAGCATTCTGGAAGTTGAAGTGGGATTTCAAATTCGAAACCATCCTAGGCTTTTTAAACACAACAGTTTTTTTTCTTTTTATTAATTACACTTTATTTACTTTGTATCCCCCCATAACCCCCTCCTGATCCCACCCTCCCTCCCTCCCCCTTCTTCACGCTTGCCCCTCCCCAAGTCCACTGATATGGAGGTCCTCCTTCCTTCTAATCAGATCTCATCAGGAGTGGCTGCATTGTCATCTTCTGTGGCCTGGTAAGGCTGTTCCCCCCTCAGGGGGAGGTGATCAAAGAGCAGGCCAATCAGATTATGTCAGAGGCAGTCCCTCTTCCCATTACTATGTAACCCACTTGAACACTAAACTGCCATGGGCTACCTCTGTGCAGGGGTTCTAGGTTATCTCCATGCATGGTACTTGGTTGGAGTATGAGTCTCTGGGAAGACCCCTGTGTTCAAATTTCTGGTTCTGTTGCTCTCCTTGTGGAGTTCCTGTCCTCTCCAGGTCTAACTATTTCCCACTTCTTACATAAGATTCCATGCACATTGCCCAACAGTTGGCCATAAATCTCAGCATCTGCTTTGATAGTCTGCAGGGCAGAGCCTTTCAGAGGCCCTCCATGGCGGGTTTCTAGCTTGTTTACTGTTTTCTTCTTCCTCTGATGTCCTTCCTCTTTGCCTTTCGGGATGGGGATTGAGCATTTTAGTCAGGGTCCTCTCTCTTGATTAGCTTCTTTAGATGTACAGATTTTAGTAGGTTTATCCTATATTACATGTCTATATGAGTGAGTATATACCATGTGTGTCTTTCTGCTTCTGGGACAGCTCACTCAGGATGATCCTTTCCAGGTCCCACCATTTACCTGCAAATTTCATGATTTCCTTATTTTTCATTGCTGAGTAGTATTACATTGTGTAGATGTACCACAATTTCTGCATCCATTCTTCAGTTGAGGGGCATCTGGGCTGTTTCCAGCTTCTGGCTATTACAAATAAAGCTGCTACAAACATGGTTGAGCAAATGTCTTTATTGTATACTTGAGCCTCTTTTGGATATATGCCTAGGAGTGGTATGGCTGGATCTTGAGGAAGCACTATTCCTAGTTGTCTGAGAAAGCGCCAGATTGATTTCCAGAAAACACAGCAAATTTTAAATAGCTATTATATGCAACTGAAAGGCTAGAACACTGAAAAGAATACTGAAAGCTCTGTTAGTAACAAAACTCAGTTTGGGGCTGTTTTCTCATACAGATGAGGTTGCTCATTTTTTTTTTTTGTTTGTTTTGTTTTTTGAGACAGGGTTTCTCTGTGTAGCTTTGGCTATCCTAGACTCACTTTGAGACCAAACTAGCCTCGAACTCTGAGAGATCCTCCTGCCTCAGCCTCCCAGAGTGGTGGGATTAAAGGCATTTGCCATCATGTTTATAATCCCAGTGCCCATTTGTGACATTGAGGCAAGAGGATTGAGAAGTTCTACAACAGAGGCTGGATTGCTGGGTCAAAAGTTAAAAGCATATAGTGCTCTCCCAATACACACACACTTAATTACTTTTTGGAGCATTCAAGGCAAACCCTAACTGCTTAGAAATCATATTTTGTGTTACCACAGTGGTTTTATAATAGGGGAGTTTCCCGTTTTGCGCATTAGAAAACTGAAGCTAGTTGAATATCTTGCCTTTAATGGCAGCTAATAAATGAGGGGCCGAGGCACATTCTAGTTGTTAATGTGCTAGACTGCCTCCTAGATTCTGCATTAATGGAGCTTCCATAGAGAATGGCGTTAGTGAATCCTGAATTACAGTGGTGGTAGTTGCTCCAAAGGAGTTGTTTATATGTTAGCAGAAGGTAGTTTAAGAATGAACAAGAAGGAGCCGGTGCATGGTGGCACACAATTTTAATCCCAGCACTCCGAGAGTACAGAGGCAGGGCTCTCACTGTGAGTTCAAGGCCAGCCTGGTCTACAAAGGCTGTCCAGGATAGCCAAGGCTGCACAGAGAAACCCTGTTCTCGTAAAATCAGAAACAAAACAAACAAACAAAAGCCAAGTCTTTTATTTGAGAGGTAGGAATCAAGAAGTGGTAGGTTTAGCCACATTTCAAACAATGAATTAGGAATCAGCCAACAAATCTAGTTGAAGATGTAACTGTACAGTCAGTGTGTGACACTGCACTGGGATGCAGATGGGTACAGACAGTTGCCTGCAGTTATGATACCAGGCAGAACCAGGAAGCAGGTATAGAGCGCAGTGGGTAGACCAGACCTACAAGAGCTTGTCATGGCCTGAGGCTTATACCTAATGCCTTTTCTAAAAATCACAAAACCTAAATGCCTCCCTCCCCATCTATGATTTGGTTGTGATAGTGACTTGTAGGTGTTTATTAGGAATTAACAATGCTGAGTATCCTGTGTGTGACAGTTTCACAGAAAAACTAGTTATAGCTTCATTGAAATAGAGCCTTGTGACTTTATTTCAATTACAAGTATTAATTATCCAAATTTATTAACTTTTCTCCAAGATTATATATATATAAATACACACAAAAAATTATTTTTCCTGTTATTTTTGTGATATTTCACACTTAGGCATAAAACTAAGAGGCCCTAGGATAGGAAAAGAACACTCTAGCACACAATAGGGATAATGATGGAGACTCAAAGCTTTCAAATAAATAAGATGAGAAATGTCTTTGCGTTTCTGGTTTCATTTGTTGTATATACAGGTAATTGAAGTTAGAATTTGATTCAGAAATATTTCTAAAATACATTGGGCACCTGTGATATGCCAGGTTTTTGTACTAAATATTAACAACAAAAAACCTAGGATTAGGTGACTGGAGAGATGGCCCAGCATGTAAGAGCACTTACTGATGTGTCAGAGGACCTGAATTCAGAACCGGACACCTACATAGGATGTACAAATAATAATTATTCCAGCTACAAGCCATCTTTTATCCCCTTCTTCCCTCTGAAGGCACATTTATGTATGGGTAAATAAAATAGTATTTTAAAGCCAAGGAAAGGCCATTGAGATGGCTCAATGGATAACCAACCATACTTCCTGCTAAGCCTGACAAATCTTAGTTTGATCCCCAAGACACACAGTAGGAGGGAAACCATTTCCTGGGTTGTCCACAATAATAATAATAGTAAATGTTTGTTTTGGATTGTTTTAATTAAAGCTAAATAAGCTTATATGGGATATCACAAAACTGTATTCTCAGGACCTGGGAGACTGAAGTAGGTAGATCCTAAGTCCAAGGTCTAAGTATAAAATTTTTTAAAGGACAAATAGACCTAGGCATGGTGCTTCTTGACTGTAAGCTATGCAAGCGCTTGGGAAATGGAGTAGAAATTTGAGACCAGCCAGGACAACATGAGACTTTCTAAAAGAACCCAAGTCTTCCTTTCGAAAGTAAAATACATGCCAACAAGATAAAATAGCAGGTAAAATTCCTAACCATGGAGTCTGGCAACCTGAGTTTGCCACATTTAAAAAGCCAGTGCCAGGGCAGGAAAGATAGGTTAGCAGTTAAGAGCTACTCTTCCAGAGAATCCAGGTTCAATTTTCAGCACCCAAATGGTGGCTCACAGTAGTCTGTTACTCCATTCCTTGGGGATCTAACACCCTCTTCTGACCTCCACCAGGACCAGATATGCACAAGATGAGATCACTCATATATACAGGGGGAAAAAAATGAGATTTCCTTTTTTTTTTTTTTTTATGCCAAAGCCAGATTGAATGTCTCAAGTCTATAATCCCAGCCTCAGTGCTCAGAGCAAGATGCAAAGTAGGAAAATATAGGAACCTCCCTCAAAAACAAGGTCAAAGAAGAGAACCAACTCCTGAAAAGTTGTCCTCTGACTTCCCTACATACATCATTGTATGTGGATGTACATACAAAAAAAAAAAAAAAACTAAAAACTTAGTAAACTTAGCCAATACCTTGATTTAACTTACAGATTAACCAAGAAACAAGATTCTCTAGTAGGTTTAATAGGCAGTAGAACATAGTATTGGTTGGACAGGAAGAGGGTCTTGTACAGGTTGTTGAAGTATATAAGCGAAATATTTCTTCTTTTAATTCTTTAATACTTTCATTTCTTTATATGTAATACAAACAGTCCTTAACTTCACTGTATTTTTTGAATTTTGAGTATTATGAGGAATCCTAAAATACTGGCTTTTTTTCCTCTTGGTGATACTTTATTTATTGTGGGTTTGTTTTTGATGTAGGTGTCCCTAATGAATGAAGAACTTTTATCCAGGATACATAAGCATTCCATTTTTCTGCCCTGATTCTTACAGGTGCCCCCATTGTTGGATATAACTATTAGTAGATGACCAAGGTAATAGAAATCTCACAGGTTTCTCTGAAGAAAGTAAAAAGATAGATACAGTCTATTCAGCACCATTCTTCAGAAATGACATTTAAAATATTCTTTTTGTTCTCACCAGTTTCTGACAGGTTTGAATC
Organism: Meriones unguiculatus; assembly: GCF_030254825.1. Taxonomy (NCBI): domain Eukaryota; kingdom Metazoa; phylum Chordata; class Mammalia; order Rodentia; family Muridae; genus Meriones; species Meriones unguiculatus. The sequence goes on from NC_083353.1 coordinate 104,012,159, forward strand.
TGTAGCAGTGCTCAGATCTCTTTTGTATCTGAAAAAGGTTTTTCTGTATGGGGGCTGGAAAGATTCCTCAGTGGTTAGGAGCACATGCTGCTAATCCAGAGGACTGGTGTTGAGTTCCCACCACCCACATCAGATGCCTCACAACTGCTAGTAACCCAGCTCTCCAAGGGCATTCCAACTCAGGCACCTGCACTCAGCATGCAAAGATGTACACACATAGATAACAGTTTCAAAATATAGTAATGTTTTGTCATGATTGGTGCCTGCTTTGTTTGCATAGCTTGCTACTGCTTTACCCACCTTTTCTTTCCCCTCTTGCCCATAATGACACTGTTTCTTTTTTATATCTAGGTATCCTTGCTAGAGTACCGCAAACGGAAACAAGAAGCCAAGGAGAATTCTGGTGGGGGAAGTGACTCTTCACAGAGCAAAAGCAAGTCTGCAGGAACTGGGCAAGGCAGCAGTAACTCTGTTTCTGACACTGGTGCCCATGCTGTGCAGGGATCCTCAACCCGAACCCCCTCATCCCCTCACAAAAAATTCTCCCCATCTCATTCCTCTACGTCTCATTTGGAGGCGGTAAGCCCATCAGATTCCAGGGGCACTTCTTCTCACTGCAGACCTCAAGAAAACATCAGCAGTAGGTGGTAAGTTTATATTATCTTTATAATTAAATTCAGGTAGGAAGTATATTTGGATCTTTTCCAGTTTTACCTAAAATGTTTAGGAACACTTATCTAAGCCAAGCAGCCAATTTACCATCTGTCATATTCAGCTAGTTACTGTAAGTCACATCCTCACCCTTCAGAGTCTTAGTGGACAGTGTGTAATTGTGGGTGCCCATAAGCTATTAGAGAGCTCTTGAGTTGTCTTAATTTATATGAAAGGTAAGTAAACCGGCCCAATTGCGCACTCTCTCCCTCTTTCTCTCTTTGTTTCTTTTTTCTTTCGTGTGTGTGTGTTCGTGTACATTCGTACGTACATATGAAGATCAGAGGGTACTTGCAGGAATCTGTTTTTCCCTGCCACTATGTTGGTTCTGGAGATTGAACTTGGATCTTCAGACTTGGTAGCAATCACCTTTACTCACTGAGCTATCCTGCTGACTCCAAGTTTCTCTATTCAAGAGGAACTCTATTTATGTATATATAGCATGGAATATCATATGCAGAGCAACAAAATGTTATGAGTATTGAATGAGATAGAAATATTATTTTTGTTTTCTTTTGCAATTGTTGAGGCAAGGTCTTGCTCTCTAGCCCAAACAGGCCTTGAATTCTTTGATTCGCCTTCCTTTGCTTCCCAGTTACTAGGATTCTAAGTATGCATCACAGACCTCAGCTAGGGCTACAACACTCAGTTTTTGGTTTTTTTGTTTTTGTTTTTGTTTGGAGGTGGGATGGAGGGTACATTTGGGGGCGCAAGATCAACATTGGGTGTCTGGCTCTATCACTTTTCACCTTATTTTATGAGATAGGATCTCTCACTGAACCTGGAGCTCACTGATTAAGCCAGAATATCTGGCCAGTAAGTTCCAAGGATCCTCAAGCAATGGGGATCTTTAAATGAGCCTGGGAAGAGACAGGTCTCAAATTATTACATTGATTAATCTAAGAATCCTATATTAAACTATGGTGTTTGTGTCGGGAACACAGCTTCACAGGAGAAGCAATTTCACAATCAAAACAATTTAAAAGTTATTATCTACTTTTCCCTGATTACTTTCTTCCTGTCCCTACTTTTATACATTATATAGTTTGAAGCAGAGGAAATGCCTTGTTTTCAAGATGTTTTAAGAGACTGTACTGCACAATCTTTGTCGTGGTTGTTTCACATTCTTTTTCTTTACTTTCTGTGCCTTAAACTTATGCTCTGGTACCTTTGCAGGATGGTTCCTACATCAGTTGAACGACTCCGAGAAGGAGGAAGCATCCCAAAAGTTCTCCGAAGCAGTGTGAGAGTCGCCCAAAAGGGAGAGCCTTCTCCCACATGGGAGAGTAACATCACAGAGAAAGAGTCAGGTGAGCCAAAGTCTGAAGTTCACAGCAAATGTTGGGATAAGTGAGTTGGTTTCTGGCACACTTGGGTTCTGCTTTATGCTAGCTTCCAGTTCAGTCTTACTCTTTGGCTACAGTATTCATGAGATCTAGCATTGCTTGCTCTCTGTCTGCTCTTTTCCCAAGGGATACTTTTCTGTAACTCTCATCTCCAAAGTTCCGGAGCTCCACCTCCATGAAGGATGAAGAGAAAGAAGGAGACGAGAATAAGATGAGGCATTTAAAATTTAGCGCATAATTAACCACTTACTTTGCCCTTCTGGCATGCTGCGCTCATTTATCACAGAGAGCGGCACGTGTTGATGATAACGTTGATCATTTGATTGAATGATGTCTATTTCCTGTGTATTCTGAGAAGCCAAGTTGTTTCTTATAATGCCTTCCAGACCCTGCAGATGGAGAAGGCTCAGAGCCATTGAGCTCAGCACTCTCTAAAGGAGCAACTGTTTACAGCCCTTCCAGATACAGCTACCAGGTAAGTCAGGAAAATGCTGGGCTCTAGGGAGATGGTGTCTGTGGAGTTTAGATGCTGTGTTTCTAGGTGTGGGCATCTGCATAGTGTCTCAGTAGCCCTGTAAGTCAGTCGTCTGCTTACCCCAGAGATCTCAGTAAAGCAAATGAGTTCATCAGAGACAGCCGTTTGACTGCTTTTGGTATCCTCTAAAAAATGTTTTTGGAGGTCCCAGTGAGTAAAGACATTTGTAATTAAGCCTGATGACCTGACTGTGATCCCTAGAATCCGTACACTGGAAGGAAAAAATAGATTTCTTCTGGTTGTCCTCCGACCTCCTCATTAGTTGTATAGCTCATACATACATACACACACACACTACTTTTTAATGTGAAGAGTAAAAGTAGAATGTTATAAGCACTTCAAGCTGTTGAGAGGACTATGTTAACTTCTTTGTGCTTTCTTCCCAACTCTTCCAAGCTCCTACAGTGTGACAGTCCACGGACAGAATCACAGAGCCTCCTTCAGCAGAGTTCGTCCCCCTTTAGAGGACATCCCACCCAATCTCCAGGATACAGTTATCGAACTACTGCACTGAGACCTGGAAACCCTCCCTCTCATGGTTCTTCAGAATCATCCCTCTCTTCTACGTCCTACCCCAGCCCTGCCCACCCTGTATCCACAGACTCGTTGGCCCCATTTACGGGGACTCCAGGGTATTACAGCAGCCAGCCGCATTCTGGAAACAGCACTGGCAGCAATCTTCCAAGGAGGAGCTGTTCTTCAAGTGCTGCTAGCCCTACCCCACAGGGCCCCTCGGACTCACCAACCTCAGACTCGGTTTCTCAGTCCAGCACAGGAACTTTGAGTTCCACCTCCTTTCCTCAGAACTCTAGGTCGTCATTGCCATCAGACTTACGGACTATCAGTCTGCCCAGTGCTGGGCAGTCAGCTGCCTACCAGGCCTCCAGGGTATCTGCGGTTTCCAATTCACAGCACTACCCACATCGTGGGAGTGGGGGTGTACACCAGTACCGACTCCAGCCACTGCAAGGGTCAGGAGTCAAGACTCAGACAGGACTTTCCTAGGGCTTCTGGATATGGGCAAACTGAACTTAATGAGCCCATAGCTGCTTCCTTCCAGCTGCCTCTGGAACCAAGGCCGAGCATATTGCTGGGGAAGAGGGGTACAAGGTGCCAGAGGAATGGATCTGGTCGGCAAGAAATGAGACTTGTGGTCATGACTGGCCTCCGGCCTTGGAGAAAGATGTAAATCTTGTCTGAAGCAGAGACTATAAAGAAGTTTCTCCCTGCTGTTAAGGGTACATTGTTAACAAGCAAATGGTGTTTCGGTTAGTAACGGTTCTAAGTGCAATGACTTGTGTTGAAGCCTATGTCTCCCATCCTTGCCTGTAGCCTGTAGTCACTTGTGCAGTAAGGACATCTTTTTCAATAAAAAAAAAAAATTTTTTTTTTTTCCTTTTCAAAAGAGAGACGTGGAAAGAGCCAATCTCAAAGCCCCAAGCCATCTGAGTAGTATTAGGGTTTTATGCACTTAAGAAAAAAAAGGTAGGTATGTAAATGTTCGCTGTGAGACAACCATTCCTAAAGCAGGTGCTTGGTCAAGGTATGTTCACTAGGAGTGCTCCCTACCTTTGTCTTAAAGCCACCAGGACATGTGCAGGGAGAGGAATGCTTGGCGCCTGCTCTGACTGAGGCTTCCCTGGCTCTCTGAGAGGAGCCGGTGGTCAGCTTCTGGTTATTTGGGAGCAGATTTGGGGTAGATTGAGCTCCAGCTGCTTCCATCCCACTCCTTCCCACATTGTTTCACAGCTTAGTAATAGCCCTGTGAAGTAAGTAGAGAAGTGAGGCAGGCCAATTTAGGAAGGATTCAGTGGTCTGGGGAATCTTTGAATTTTAATTTTCCTATACCCAGTTAATCAGGAGTTGCCTTCCTAAGAGCAGGACAGCCTCCCTGACTGAGAAGCATGCACTCATGACTGCAGGGTAAGAATGGGACAGATAGGGTTGCAGAGTGGCACCGACAGGGCTGTGATTGTGTGTGGGGCCTGCCCCACGTTTCTTTGGGGGATGCTTATATGACAGTGGGCAGGTCAGAGAGTTAACAAGTCACCCATACCCCTAACACTGTTCTGACGAGAGACAAGAGCAGACTGGCTTCTCCCCATCAGTGCATTGTGCCTGTTGTACACCCCTGGAGGAGCCCTGAAGCCGGCCCAGGTGGGGTACACAATCTTTTTAAATTCCATATGGTTGCCAGCTTATTTCTTTCACTTGTTTACTGTAATACCTGGCGTGTTTTTATTTATCTAATTTTGTATTCAGCTATAACCATGGTAGGGTAGTGAGTGTATGACAGTGTGATCCCTGGTGCTGCAGTGGACCGTACTTCTTTTGGACAAGATATACTGTGAGTCTCCCTCCTTACCTCTAATCTGTTTTCTTTCCCATTCCCTAGCCTCTTTCATCTCCTTTTCTACCCTGACCCACAACTATCATATGCACAGTCTTCTCTCTTTGTGTGTGACTGTTACAAAATTTCACTTTTCAAAATTGAAATCAGGTGTTTGCTCAAATGAGGGGAGATTTTTTTTTTGTTTGTTTTGGTTTTAGTTTTTTGTTTTTAATGCTGAACCCTCAGCATAGTACTTTTCTTTTTGTTGTTTTCCCCAAAAACCCATCAGTCTGGGAGAGCATTGGGAGTGGAAATCATGTTGCCTGGGATGCCGGTTTCTTTGTATATTATATAAAACGTATGTAAATGTCTCTCCATTTGGGCTGGGGTTTGCAGTCTCCCCTTGGCTCAAAGCCAAAGGGAGAGGCCAGCGGGCAGGCGGCCCTCACCCTGCCTGGCACGTGCAGAGACCCCAGCCACTCTGTGTGGGCAGGGTGCTGTCAAGACCAGACCTCTGGGGGGGAGGGTGGGGGGAGGGGGGACTCTTGAAAGGGAAGGAGCATTGCTTCTTCCTCAAGTGGAGTGTTTACACCTTGCTGTAACATTTGAACTTTCACAAGAGATGTAATAATTTTGATAATAAAATTCTTAACCATAATCATCACAATGTTAAGAATGTTTTGTTCAATTCTGGAACATCACTTTTTCTGATTTAACATTAACTGACCAAGGGCAAAGTGGACCCATGTCCAGAGTTGATCTTAGTAGTTACCTTGACTTACCTTCCTCTGGGTATCAATCTATGATTGATATCAGGCCAATGTTAATGCAAACCTGCAATATTGGAACACACCTTTGGAAGCTAACTTGACTTGGAGCAGTGTCCTGTTGTCTATCATTATTAGTTACACGTTGACGTTTCTCATTTAAAGGCAAGGTCAGCCATTATTTGTGATAGTAAGTGCAGATTAAAATGGAATTGGGTCTGAACAAAGCAAGGTCTCTTCTCTCCTAAAGCTTATGTTCTAGGGAAGAGATAAAAACTAGTATGTAATTTTAATACTTCCATGTTATTGCACTGTTTTCACCAAGATGAAAATTTTTTTCATGAACCGTGCACAATATGTTTTCACCAAAAGCATAAAGAAGGAAGCCCCTGCCTTTTCCAAACCCAAACACAACAGCTTTGAAACCCAAGAATATATCTCTGGAAGAGAACCAAATCCAGACAAACCACTTGTCACCTGCCTTTCAGCAGCCCGAGGCACTTGATTCCATAACACTCCAGATAGCCTTAGAAGAGCAACCCAGGAAACAAGTAATCAAGGTCCCCTGACACTGAGCATGCATGAAAATGAGGCAGCACTTGTCTTCAGTGGTGTCAAGATCAGTAAGTATCAGGCCAAACTGGCTGTGAACAGCTCTTCAACCTTGATCTGCCTGAGGTCAGTATCCTGATCAGGCCCGATACAAGATATGTAACTGATTCCTGACTGTGGTGCCCTGCATGCTGCTTGTATCCCAGGATACATGCTGCAGTGTCGATAAAACTAGGTAATTTAAGGTATATACTTTCTCATCATTATAAAAGAAAACACCTAAGTGTTTACTGTTTCTGAACAGTTGAGTAGTTGAAAGAACCACTCTTATTTGTTAGGTCAGGAAAAGTCTTCAAGGAGTTGAGACAAAGTGAGACCTTAGTGAAGATGAGAGGGCTTACTGGGTGATGCTAATTATTTCAGGAAGTGTAAGCTCCATTAGAAAAAGCTTGATTGAGATGGAGCTGGGAAAGGTTAGCTGAAAATTAAGTGATAGAATGCAGGAAATGGGTTGAGCTGTTCATTTGTTATCTGACTCAGCTCTTTGGAACTGTATAAAGCAGCTGTAGACAGTATGTGACTGAACTCTAGGAAAACGGCACTTTTAGAAACAGGTGGCAAGTTAGATTTGGTTCGTAGGCTGTAGCTTGTGGTTCCTAAATAAAAAGGCCCTTCAAGGGGTCCACATTCTCACCAGTGTGGAAAATCTGCAAAAATTTTTCTAAGATTTATTTTTTATGAGTGCGCTATTTGTGTGTACCTGTGCATGCCAGAAGAGGGCGTCAGATTGCATTATAGATGGTTGTGTTTTTCCATGTGGGTGCTAGGAATTGAACTCAAGACCTCTGGAAGAGCAGACAGTGCTCTTAACCACTAAACCATCTCTCCAGTCCAAATCTGTAATATTTTAAGCATAAAAGTGGTATGATCTACCGTAGTTTGCTGATTTTCTTACAATTATTCTCTTTAAGATTGTGTTAAGAGAAAAATTAGTAGTAACTGAAAAAAACAGTTTCCAGTCATTAACCATTGTTCAGGCAAACAATGCAATGACAGTTGTGATGGCTGTTTTTGGTTGTCAATTTGACTACACCTGTGATTAACTAAAATTCAAAAATGGAGGGAACACTGGTGAGTGATTTTTTTTTTTTTTTTTAATTGGAAGTAGGAAGATCCACTTCTAATCTGGATCTTTGAGGTAGGAAGACACACCTTTCATTCTGATATTTTGAACTGGGGTAAAGACACCTTTCATCTAGAACTTGAGGTGGGAGGACACCTTTATTCTGGGCCATACCTTTTGCAGGAAGCCTGTGTAAGGACATGGACGAAGGAAGCTTTATTCTTTGCCTACTTGCCTTTGCCTTGCTAGCAAGTCCATTCCTTCACTGGCATTAGAGTCTGTTTACTCAAGATTGAAGTGTATACTGAAGACCAGCTGAGGCTAGATAGCCTTGTGGACTGAGCAACTACTGGATTCTTGAACTTTCTGTTTGCACCCTGCCATTGCTGGATCAGCTGAACCTCAGCCTGTAAGTCATTCTAATAAATCCCGTTTCTAGATAGATTGATTATATAAATTCTGTTGCTCTAGAGAACCCTGACCTTCTATTAAAATGGCAATGTTGGAGATGAAAAGTACCTGAAATAAGATATGTTTTGCAGTTACACAGCAGGATTTGGCAGTGGATTTGATTGGTAGTAGAAGTTTTCTCAGTACCTCTAACCAACTGTTTTGCTGAGTACGTAAGGTATTCAAATATGATAACGATATTGTTTCTAAAGTAAAGCACTTGAAAGGTAACGATTCCTAGGTCGTTTTAGAGTGGATGCCCTAGGAGTACTTCGAAAACTTGTCACCATCCACCACCTAATTCTGCCTCAGATAAATAAAGGGAAAATAGGTTGCATGGTCCTCTAAAAACAAGTGGTTTCGTATTCGCTGTAGCATTTGTCATAATTCTGTGAGAGAATCAGGCCAGACACTAGAAGGTGAAAATGAGAACTGAAACAAAATGTTGAGGTGCACTTCATGGCTTCTGTTGTGAATAAGTCTGTGTCCTGACAGAAAGGGTATTTAGTTTGTTTGTTTTCTTAATCACTGATAGCTCACCTCCTGTATGTAAAATAGGAAGGTACAATAGTTAACTGCTTATTGGAAATTACTGTATTTGCTGTTATCAAATGCCAGCTGTGTTACTAAATGCTTTGCTTTGCATGGTAGAAGTTAAAGTTGAGCTTTAAATTGTGTGTGTGTGTGTGTGTATCTGTGTATATGAGTGTGTGTTACAGTTTTGTGTACCATGTATGTGCTTGGAGACCAAAAGAGGGCAGCACATCACTTAGGACTAGAGTTATAGAAAGTTGTGAGCTGCCATGTGGTTGCTGGGATTTGAACCCAGCTCCTCTAGAAGAGCAGCCAGTGCTCTAAACCCTGAGCCATCTTTCCAGCTCCAAAGCTAGCATCATGGTGGACCCATCCATTCACATTTCTAATACTTGCCTCCTGTCCATATCATCATTATCATCTACATTTGAAAACATGTAAGGATTTCTATTTCTTAATTTTTTAATTTAAATTTAGAAATATCCAAATCATTTTTAGAAATTTTACCACTTATCCAAGAGAGTATAGAAACCACTAGAAATATGAGGAGCCCAAACTTTGACTAGAAATCACCTAACTATTGCCTTTCCCACTTTTTACCTGTTATAAAGTTTACAGAGTTGTCCTAATAGAATGACCATTTGCTTCTAAACTGTACTGATAACAACCTCTATAATGCACAGTAAGGCTCAAAGAAATGAAGACTTGGAAGAGAGGGTAGTTATCAAAAGAAATGTGGCTTCTTGTATTTTTACCTGCCCCTATGTTCAAAACCTACTTTTGTAGCAGTTCTGAAATGACATTTGTGATCGTTAGTCTCGTAACGACATTTAGACATTTATTGCAACTAAACTGAAAACTAAGAGGTTTACAGCAAAATTAGTCATCTCTACATGCCACTAAAGCAGACAAGTAGCTTGAGAATGATGGCTCAAACTGAGGCATTTGCAGTGAGTGAAGGAAGCTTAGTTGGGTTCACTGCAAAGCCTAATAATTCCAGAAAGAAAACTCCACACTGAACTAATTATTAGGACAAAAAAGTTAAAAAAAAAAATAGAGATGGGGCAGGCAGAATTCCATTTAATAAAGTATTTTGGAAACTAGTGCAACTAGGATTGTCCCATAAAATCCAGAATGATTCATCTAAGGATACTTAGTAACTCCTAACTCAGGTGAGAAACAATTTGATATGAAATTTCTATGCCACATTTAAACAATTCAGGTTTTCAGTTTATATTTTTAATACTTTACAAACATACCAAAAGGAGTATCCTCGAGCTTGAGAAGCAAATTTGTCATATCTAGCCTCCTTTTTCCAAGTGTTAGCAAACTTAACTCCTATTAAAAAATATATATAGCATATATTATATATGTTATTATATATATATATATATATATATATATATATATATATATATAGCAGAAGGAAGGAGCTGGAGAGACGGCTCAAGTTAAGAGCACTTACTTCTCTTCCAAGACACCATAGTTCAATTCTCAACACCTGCATAGTGTTGCACAATGGTTTGTAACTCAAGTCCTAGGGGGTGTGATATCCTCTTCTGGCTTCTGTGGGTATTGCACAACACTCATTAATAATAATGAGTAACAGGAAAAAGTTCAAAGTCACATCTCTTAAGATCACAGCACAAAAATACAGCACAATAACATAGTAAAGATACAGATAAAACAAGAATTTCTTCAGGAAACAGGAATCAGAGACGTCCTCCATGTGATAAGAATTAAATGTACAATTCAGGAGTCCTGGTTAACTTCTTGTTTGACTTCCTACGTGACAGATTGCCTTCTGTCACCTTGTAAAAACTTTGGCTCTTTAAAACCAAAGAAATAGTGTACACAGTCAAGATTTCATGTGATATTAATCTCTTTCTGTGCTGTGCCCAAGATATAAACTAAATATTAGAAAAAGTATGAATGGGATAAAGTGTGTGTATATAGATGCCTCTTGATTTACAGTGGGGTTACAGACCCATAAACTCTTAAGTTGAAATTTGTGTGAGTCATTGTTTGTTTGTTTGTTTGAGATAGGGTTTTTCTGTATAGCTGTCCTGGAACTTGCTTCCTGGACCAGTCTGGCCTCGAATTCACAAAGATCTGTCTGCCTCTGCCTCTGCCTCCTGAGTACTTGGATTAAAGGCATGCGCCACCACACCCAGCTCCAAGTCAAATGTTTTTAATACCTTTTACCAACTGATCATCATAGGTTACCCTGTCTTACCATAACCTTTCTCAGAATGCTTACATTGGCCTTCAGTTTGGGGCATTTACCTAATACAAAGCCTGTTTTACAATAAAGTGTTGAATGCCTAGTGTAATTTAATACTGGCTGAAAATGAAGAATTGAATAATTATATGGGCCTTTTTATAATGTTGTGAAGTCAGAGTCATAACTTAAGCCATCCTAAATGAGGAGCACCTGGGTATCCAATATCATCTATTGTTTCAGGAACTCACTGAAGGTGGTATGGAGCATACCACCCATACATTTAAATCACATAAGTGAAATATGTAAGTGGAAATAAAACTGGTAGAAGGTCTATGTGAGGATCATAAGATACTGGCAAAGAAATCAAAGAACTAATTTACTAGAGGCATGAGATGTCCTGTGTACGATGGTAAGTCAACAGGTTGTTATGGAGATGTCCAGTTTTCCGATCTATAGATTCCATGCAGTCTAAGTAAGAATACAACAGGTTATTTCTGTACATCTATGACCTGATTTCACCACCTGTAAAGAAAGCTACAGTGATCGTGATGATGGAGTTAAAGTGGCAAACTGATCACTGGAACAGAACCGAGGCCAGAAGTAGTCACATGGGTATGGTCACACGGGATGCAAAGCAATAGAGAAGAGACAGTCTCTTCAACAAATGGCTCTGGGATAACCAGACATATGTCTACAGAAGAAAGGACAGCTGGATAGAGTGGCACACACCTGAGATACTGCCACTGTGGAGGTGGAGACAATCCCACAGCAGAAAATCTTGGTTAACTATAGTTGTTTTTCAAATTTATTTCTCTGCGTGCTGTGTGTGCACACGTGTGAGGTCAGAAGATGACTTGGCAAAAGTTGGTTCCTTCCACCATGTGGATCCCAAGGATCAAACTCAGATCATCAGAGTTGACAGCAAGTGCCTATACCCACTGATCCAAAGGAGACTTTTTAAATCCAAAAATGACATGATCCATGAAGAAACAACTGTGAAGGTGGACTTCATTAAAATTAAAATATGTTCTCTGAAGAAAACACTGTCAAGTAACAGAGTAGAAGTATAGATTTGCAAAAGGTATCTGAACAAGGGCTCTTGATCCAAAATAAACAAACTTAAACTAAACAGGGAGAAAGCATCTCTCTTTAAAAACATGCAAAAATAAGCTAGGTGGTGGTAGTGCACTTATTTCTAACACTTAGGAAGGCAGAGGCAGGTGGACCACTGGATTTGAGGCCACTTTGGTCTGCAAAGTGAGTTCTAGGACAGCCAGGGCTACACAGAGAAACCCTGTCTTAAAAAAAAAAAAAAAAGCACAAATAAATATAAAAACAGACAGAAAGGTCTGAAAAGACCCTGTACATACAGATGGCAAGTGAACAACAGGCTAAGAGGACAGTAGCTTTGTAATAATATGGCAATTTCCTGAAAAATGTATTTTCTTCCCATACCAAGTGTAATGCTTGCAGGCTGGATTCAGCACATTAGAAGGATCATACATCCCAATCAAATGGGATTTATCCCTGGCAAACATGCTCAACAGACATACCAATAAGTGTAACACTCATAATCTGAGCACATGGACGGCTGAATGTGAAGGATCTTGAGTTGTGAGCCAACCTGGACTACACATTGGTGCAGAGAGGGTGATCTAACCACACATACAGAAACTGCTAAAACTCAACAAAATGCTGTCAAGATTAATACATACAGCAAAGCAGCAATATCCAAAATCAGTCTGCATACTGAGTCTAGTTATATGAGCCTGTCATCCCAAAATTAGGAGGCGGAAGCAGAAGAATCAGCAGTTCAAAGTTCTTCTCAGCTATATAACAAGTTTGAGGCCAGCCTGGGCTACATGAGACCAACTTAAAAGGAGAAGCTACATTTCTACATAGTAACAGTTACCTGCAATGGAAATCAATTTTCCATTTGCAGTTGCATCAGAAAGAACAAAATAGGATAAAATGAACAAGGTGAAGTTCCATACAGATGGAAAGGAATCATAACAATATTCAGTCTTTCAAATGAGAAGTCCTACCTTTTAGAACATATTAAATGAAATAAGCCAGCTACAGAGGAATGCTGCATGAGTTCACTTATATATGTGGAGTCTAAAAGAATCAAACTCAGAAGCAGAAAGGTGGTTGCCAGAGATCACCAGAGGTCATAGGATTGGAAAACAAGATATGTTAATGTTTGGCAGATGGTATGAGTAAGTTCTCCAGACCCAGTGAGCAAATGGTGACTTGGAATTTGTTTTAAAGGATAGACCTGGAATGTTCTCAGCACACAAAATAAATAAACAAGCAAATAAATGAATAAACAAATAATGTCATGGATATGTTAATTCTTAGAATGTACTTGTATGTAAAACATTGTTTTGAGTATGTAGTGTTTCAATCATTCCTCAAGGTTGAGGAAGGAGACGTGATAGATTAGAAGCCACATAAACACAGAGGAAACTTAAATGCTTTTGTTTGTTTGCTTGTTTGTTTGTTTGTTTGTTTTGAGACAGTTTCTCTTTGTAGCTCTAGCTGTCCTGAAACTCTTCAGCCCAGGTTGGCCTCAAAGTCAGAGATCGGCCCGCCTCTGCCTCCTAAGTGCTGGGATCTTACAGTATGAAAGAAGCTAATCTAAAAAGACCCAATGTACAGTTTCATCTCTTATGTTCTGGGAAAGGTAATACTCTGCAGGCAGTAAAAAGATTAGGTGTTGAGGGACAGGGAGAGATGGGAGTTTGGGGAAGTGAGACTTTTATATGATGAGTGCACAAGTGGGTTTGTGTCATATCTTTCTCAACATTCATGGAATGTGCAACACGAAGTCCTAAGGTAGACTGGACTTTATGTAATAATGAAATGTCAGTATGGGCTCATCAGCTATAGCACATGCACTGAGTAATCTTAGTTAGAATGCTATTTAGTGGGATGCTCTGCATCGGGGACAAATGTGAAGACTTTTGCCATGAATTTAAAAACTGATTTAAATAAAGTTTGGGTTTGCTTTTGTTTTTTGTTTTTTTTTTTTTAAGTGACTTACACAGATACCCTTGTATGTGTGACAGGAATTTGAACAGAAGCACCGAAGAGGCCGAATTGAAGCTACAATTGAAGAAAACTGTCCTAAGATAATTGGAGCTACAAATTAAAGGGAAAAAATACATGCGTGATTAGTTTTTGTCAACGTAACACATTAGAGTCACCTAGGAAGAGGGAACTGTCGCATTGTCTATGGAACATTTTCTTGATTGCTGATTGTGGTAGTTTGAATAGGTTGGCTCACATAGACTGGTGTGTTTGAATGCTTGGACCATAGAAAAGTGGCACTATTAGGAAGTGTGGCCTTGTTGGAGGAAGTGTATCTCTGTCGGGGAAGGCCTCGAGGTCTCCTATGATCAAAGTACCCCCAGTGTAGCAGTCTCCTGCTGCCTTCAGATCAAGATGTAGAACTTTCAGCTCCTTCTCTAGCACCGTGTCTGCCTGCATGATGTCGTGTTTTCCACCATGATGATAGTGGACTAAACCTCTGAGACTGTAAGCCAGCCCCAGTTAAACGTTTTCCTTTATGAGAGTTTCCTTGATCATGCTGTCTCTTCACAACAATAAAACCCAAACTAACATACCTACTGATGTTGAAGACCCAGCCAATGGAGGGTTTTACCAGCCCTAGGTCCCCTGGGCCTACGCTGTACAAGAAGGCTTGATAAGTAAGCTTGTAAGCAGCATCCCCCCTGGTGTCTGTTTCAGTTTCTGCCTCCAGGTTCCTGTTTCAGTTCCTGCCCTCGCTTCTCCAGATGATGACCTGTAAAGTGTAAGCTGAAATAAACCCTTTTCTCCTGATTTACTTTGGTCATGATGTTTTATCACAGTACCAGAAAGCAAAGTAGAAAACATGCTTAGTAAATTTAACCCCAGATGACCAATATCAAGACATCCTGAGGCTGACATAGCGCTTTATAACTAGCACATTCAAGGCTGAAGCAGAATGATCACTGCAATTTGAGACTAGCCTAGACTTATAGACCTGTGGGTCACAACCTGTTTGGGGATCACATACCAGATATCCTGAATATCAAATATTCACATTATGCTTTATAGTAATATCAAAATTACAGGTACCAAGTAGCAATGAAATAATCTTATGGTTGGGAGTCATCACAACATGAGAAACTGTTAAAGGGTCAAAGCACTAGGAAGGTTAAGAACCACTGCTGTAGACTGAGTATGTATCTCAAAAACCAAAAGGAAAGAGAGAAAGAAAATATCCTAATTAAGATATTGTATTTTGGGGGCCAGAGAGATGGCTTAGTGGTTAGGAGCACTGGCTACTCTTCCAGAGGACGTGGGTTCAATTCCCAGCACCCACAAGGATGCTCACAATTGTCTATAACTCTAGTTCTAGAGAGTCTGACACCCTCACACAGACACACATGCAGGCAAAACAGTGCATATGAAATAAATAAAAATTTTTAAAGATACTGGATTTTATTTTGTGTTATATTTTATTTAGTGTGAATATGTATGTGTGCTACAGCCCCAGTATGGAGGTCAGAGAACGTCTGCATGAGCCAATTCTCTCCTTCTACTGTCTGGGTCCTGGAGATCAGGCTCATGTCAGCAGGCTTAGTGTCAGGTACACTTACCCACTGAGCCATCTCACTGGTCCAGATGGCTAGATTGTAAAGGAAAAAATCCTGAGTAATCAAGGGGTATGTGTGTTTGTGTTTATGTGTATGAATATGTGTGTTTGGATGTGTGTGTATGTATGTGTGTGTGTGTGTGTGTGTGTGTGTATTTGTAAGTGAATGGGTGTATGTGTATATGTATTTGTGTGTATATGTGTGTATGGGTATGTATGTGTTTTTGTATGTGTGTGTATGTATGGGTATGTGTGTATTTGTGTGCATGTGTTTGTGTGTATGTGTGTATATTGGTATGTGTGTGTATGTACGGCTGTTTATATGTATGTACATATGTGTATGTATGTTTGTGTGTGTGTTTGTGGGAAAGTATGTGTGTGGGTATGTGTATGTATGTATGGGTATGTATGTATATGCATGTGTGTAATGAGTGTGTATATGCATATATGTGTATGTATGTGTATTGTATGTGTTTCTGTATGTATTTATGCATGTATGTTTGTAGATGTTTGTCTCAATAGAATGAAAGTTTGACCATGTCACATTTTTGAGGCTCTTTATTTTGCAGGATGGTAGGCTCTCTTTCCTTTTAGTTGCTTTCTTGCAGTGCTGGGGACCAAACACAACCATATATATGCTAGGCAAGCCCTCTACCACTGAGCTACATCCTCAGCTGTCCTTTCGGTCTTTTTGACAAGAATTCTTACTGGCTTTGTGTCAAAGGAGATTGAGCTCAACAAAATAGTGCTATTAAAGTCGGGATTCTTGGTGTAGTGCAAAGTGAGACATGGAGGATAAAATAGAGATTTAGGCAGAGCCTGTGCCAGCACTAAGTTATCTTGTCATTGAGAGAAACCCTGTTTGTCTACAGAGTGAATGGATGTCTTGGCTCTGGTGGCTGTCACAGTGCAGAAATGGTTTCCAGTTTTAGCAAAATGGCTGATTATAATTTGGAAGGAAGAAATGTGCAAGGTTAGCCTGGAACACACCAATGATCTAACAATATCAAAGATAATTAGAGTCAGGTCTAAAGTGCTCTCACCAATACAGACAGAAGTCTGCTCATCAAAGCTGGGGTGCTCCCAAGCAATGATTAGGATATTACCAAATAATTAAGCATGTTTAAATCCATGTATTCATAATTACACCAAAACAAGTGTTCATTTTAGAAGATACTAGAAAGACCACACCCTACTTCTTCTAGGCTTTTATATTTTAAAAGTGATAAAGAAGATTTCAATAGTTACAAGTATGTGTAAGATTTCCTTTATGAAAATATTCTCTTGCCCACAGTTTATACACATAAACTCAAGAAGGCATATACATACACACATTATAAATAAATACTTTTTAAAACATAAAAGGATTACCGAGCAAGAGGGAAGCAAGCCAAATTTCACTGTAAGTGCTATTTAATCCCAAATAAGTAGAGGAAGATAGTTCATTTTTAAAAGGGCCAAGCTATATTTTTGAGAGGTTCACTTGGAACATAAACAGAAAACACAATACTTGGGAAGCAATTACTGTACAACTCAAGGTGCTGTCACACTGAAGAAAATGCTGAGGCCTCCCTTCAGCAATACATGAAGGATTTCTGGAGTGTCTGGCAGGATTCTCCTTGATGGTGGTTTGAAGGATATTTTATAACTCTTTAACTTGTTTGTTTCGTGTTGCATTTCTGTAATGCTTAAACAAAAACAGGACACTAGAAACTGGACTGAGATGGTTGAGAACCCCCACAAGTGGTGTGTTTCTATGTAGGGGCTAGGTGCCTAACCAGGGTGGACGTTCACTGGGTGCTTTGTTGAGTGAGCAAGTGAGTTTGAAGACATTCCGGTGCACCCAGATCGAATCCCGCATCCAGGCTCCTCCTCTAAGTCCATCTGTTAAGGCAGCAGCCATCCTGCCCGACTTCCTCAAGGACTGACCTCCCAGGATGAACAAGTGCTATGTCATCTTGGCTTCTAACATTATCCTTGCCCTGCAGCTACTTCATAGCCTTTCTGCTACGTTTTCAGACACTCTTCTCCTTTATAAATAAAACTCACCTTCATCTCACCCATCAGCTCTTACTGAATGAAACACATTATTAGGATCTCATTTCCACTAAAGACTGTGTGTATGTGTATGTGTTTAATGACAGGGTCTCACGTAAATCAGGCTGTTTTCCTTCTCACTAGCCAAAGATGACCTTGAACTCACAACTTTCCTACCTCTGCTTCCTCTGGGGGTAGGACTGCAGATAAGCACCACCTCTTCCTTACAGGCCATTTAAATAACCACTTAATCCCTCTTGTCTCGTTACATAGGGGTTCTCGCTATAATTTTCCAGACAATTGCACCTCGTTCACAAGATTAAAATCCACTCCCTCCTGAGGCTCTGGGTCTTTTAGTACAGCCTCTAGAGCAGTACTTCTCAACCATCCTAAAGCTGTGACCCTTTAGTGCACTTTCTCATGTTCTGGTGACCCCCGACTATAAAATTATTTCTGTTGTTACTTCATAACTGTAATTTTGTTACTATTATGAGTCATAACGTAAATATCTGTTTTCTGATGGTTTTAGGTGACCCCTGTGAAAGGGTCATGCAACCCCTAAACCCCAAAGGGGGCCTGACCCTTGGGTTGAAAACTGCTGCTCTCTCTCATTACTGTTTTCTTTTCGTTCTCTGACTAGCCCCCAAGTCTTTAGACTGCTTTGTGGAGCCTTGCCCTCCACTCTAACTTAAGCCACGTTTCCTTGAATTTTGGGGTTAACCATATCTAGGGTTTCTCTCAGTGTCTCTCTGGGAATATTCAGGTGAGAGTCCGGGTTCTGCCCTCACAATCTCTTATCCTTCCTTCCGTTTCACAAAAAACTTCACCTGGGCAAAGGTGTCACATCCTTTTAATTCCAGCACTCAGGAGGCAGAGGCAGGAAGATCTCTATAAGTTCAAGGCCAGCCTGGTCTATAGAGTGAGTTCCTGAATGGCCAGGGCTGTTAAACAGATAAACCCTGTCTCAAAACAAAAACAAAAATAAAAATAAACAACAACAACAAACTTCAGTCCTTTAATTCCTCCATGTTTTCCTCCCATGGGACCCTTTTCCAACACTCACCCCAGCTTTCAGGGTAGACCTATGCCCTTCTCAACCTCCCCTCTCATCTATAGGGACTGTGGCACATCCATGGCTACCTGTGAGGCCTTGTCTTCATAGTTAGCTCCTTCAGCATCCATTTCTAACTTTCACTGTCCTCTCAGCCTCTTAGTTCACTGAGAAAATAGACTCCATCAGGCCAGAGCTCCAACCCTAACCCAAAATGACATCTTTCCAGCCCCTTCCTCTACACTCTGGCCTGGCTTCCACCCCTACAGAACTGGTCCTTTTTGCAGTCCCCTCTTCCATACCCTCCTGTGAGCCACAGCTGTGAGCTTTGAAAATACGCACATATTTAGAGACTCTATTGCCTCCTCTGGGTAAAAAGCTGGTTCCATTCTCTGCTGGGTCATGGGTCTACTTGGCAGATCCTGAAAGAATGCTAGCTTATTTCTCCCTGCCAGATGACGGATAATCTCCACCATTTCCCTGAACAAACCTCACTTTGGCTATTCCCCAGTGGTTTTGCCAATTCACTGGTGGATTCCCCATCAGCCCCTTAATGTTGGACCTCTCTGTTCACCCTTGGTTTCCATAGCACCACACTTGAAGTTCTCCTGAGACTTGGCAGATGTCCTCTCTCTGTGCACATCTCTTCCTCTGACTGGCCTTTACACCAAGCATCTTCCAGTCTCCCTTGGCACTGCTCTCCTCACACTGTACAGTCACACGTTGGGCAACCCAGCTACATTTCTGATGCAACCATGACTGGTGTGCCCACATCTTTCAGGAAAACTCCACCAGGGCCTCCCATATAGAAACTGATCGTTTAAGTCTCCTGACATCATACTAAATCTTTCTAGTCCCGTGACCAAAATTTTTTTCAAGCCCTGTATCTTCCTTAATGCCTCTATATCATTATCCCAAAACCAGTTACCAAGCGTCCTCAACCCTGTTCTCCGAGCACTGGACTCCCTCCCTCTCTCAGATCTACTGCCATGACCTCACTTCACACCAGGCTTCTAGTTTCCTCTCATCCAAACTGTCTCCTCTTCAAATTGTGTCATTTTAACTTTGACAGTGCATATACTAAACTTGAAGCAATGTGGAGAAGATTAGCATGGCCCTGTGCAAGTATGACACACAAATTTGTGAAGCATTCCATGGGTTTAAAATTGTTACATTTTTCTATCTATCATCTACATATATATCTGTGGCATAGCCACAGTGTACATATTAATGTCACATGGCAATTTTCTCTTCTATTTTGTTTTGTTTTGTTGGTTTTTGTTTGTTTGTTTTTTGTTTTTCAAGACAGGGTTTCTCTGTGTAGCCTTAGCTATCCCAGACTAACTTTGTAGACCAGGCTGGCCTTGAACTCATAGAGATCCACCTACCTCTGCTTCCCCAAGTGCTGGGATCACAGGCATGTGCCACCATGACCAGCTTGGTTCACTCTTCCTATGTGAATCTTGGGGGTGCAACTAAGGTCATTAGGCTTGACAATAGATGGATGCCTTTACCCCGCAGAGCCATCGCTCAACCCAAAAACTGTCTTCTTTTTAAAAATTTGCTTTTATTACTTTTTCAAATTTTTATTTTATGTGCATTTGTGTATTGCCTGCATGTATGTGTGTATTGGGGTATCAGAGCCCCTGGAACTGGAATTACAGTTGTGAGCTGCTATGTGGGTGCTGGGAATTGAACCCAGGTCCTCTAGAAGAGCAGCCAGTGCTCTTAATCACTGAGTCACTCTCCAGATCCCAAATTTTTTATTTAAAAATATTTTAAATTTATTTTTTTATGTCAATTTGTGTGTGTTTTGCCTACATATATACACACAGACATACATCGTGTGTATGTATATGGTAATCTTGAAGGCCAGCAGAGGCCATCATATTCCCGGGAACTGGAGTTACAGGTGGTTGTGAGCTGCTGTGTGGGTACTGGGAACTCTGGTCCTCTGCAAGAGCTACCTCTTTAACCACTGAGCCATCTCTCCAGCCTCCCAAACTATCACCTTTTGACCTATTCATGATCACCACACCCAAAGTCATATTCTTGAAATGTGAGCCCTGTTTAAAATACTGCTGTGAACCAGACGTGGTAGCTGTCATTTGAGTGATGTATCTCCTATAAGTCTTAGATATTTGAGTACATGGTCCCCATTTTGGTGAGTTTGGAGAGGATTATGGGGTGTGGCCTTGATGAAGAAAGTATGTCACCAATGGTGGGGTTTGAAGGTGTGAAAAGGTTCATGCCATTCCTAGTTCTGTGTCCAGCTTGCAGTTTAAGATCTAAGTTCTCAGACACCTGCCACCAGCTACTTCCACTGCACCACTGTGTGCTCTTACCTTCCGGAAGACTCTTTCTTCCACAAGTTGCCTTGATCACACTGTATTATCACAGCAATAGAGAAGTAACTAATGCAGCAGGATGCACGTATAATCCTGCGCTTACAAGCTGAGATAGGAAGCCGGCTTTGAGTTCAGTGTAGCCTGGGTTACACACCAGGACCCTGTCTCAAGAACAGTCCCTGCCATGGGTGGTGGCGCACATGCTCCCGATCAACCTGGTCCACGTAGTTCGTAGTTCGGGCCAGCCAGGGACACGGGTAGACCTGCTCTACGCACCCACATAATTAAGCAACCTCCCACTCTGAGCTTTTCAGACCCTTGTCGACTCCCAGGTTCGTATCTGACCCCTCCACACCTCACAGGTCATGCTTCAACTTTCCTACCAGAAGCCCACCTGCCTCTCAAGCTGCCTTCTTCTCTCCCATCCTGGCCTGCCCGGCTCTCGTTCCCACAGGGTAAAACTTTCATCCTGATACAGTCATTCTACCAGAAGCCATGTGAGGTGCCTCCCCTAAGAGCACCCACAAAGAGCTGGCAGTTAGCAGGTTCTGCCATGCTTTGTTTTACTCATCTCCACATTCAGGTACGGTCTTCGAAAGAGTCTTTGTGTGCTGTGTGCTCCGCTGTGCTAGTGCACCCAGTTCCTTAATCACCTTACCACACCCTGGAATGTGTGGTGTGGTATTATTCTCGTCTCTTCAGCGTGGACTTTGATCTTCTTCCCCTGTGTCGGAGTTGTTCTGGAAAGAGGTCACCTGACTTCTCCAAATCCCCACAGGCATGAGAGTAGAAAGCTGGTTGCTGTAGCCGGAGTCCTGTGTGCTCAGTCAAGGCTGAGCCACCAGGCCTGTACACAGACTGCCACTGTGGCTGTCTCCTTTTGCCTTGTCACAGAACCTCCATTTCATTTGGGTTGGCAACATGCCCAGTTAATGTTTCCAGCTTCTTTTGGTTACTTGTGCCAGGTGACTCAGTTCGGTGGCATTTCCAGGCAGCTTCAGATAGCTCATAGACCAAATGACTGGAGCACCAGCTATGAGCTATGAGCACCTTAGGCTATGAGATATTTTTTTAATTAATTTATTTTCTTTCTTCCTTTCTCTCTCTCTCTCTCTCTCTCTCTCTCTTTCTTTCTTTCCTTTCTTCCTCTTTCTTTCTTTTTCCTTCCTTCTTCTTTTCTTTCTTTCTTCTTTCTTTCTTTCAATGTGGGGGTAACAGAAACTGTCATTAAGTCACACTGAACATTAGAACTTCATGAATGTGCAGCCATTCCCACCCATGGGGCCCTGGGTCATGATTCAGGAGCATCAGCCAGCATGGGTGATATAAACTGTGTTTTTATTTGAACATCATTCCACCTGCACTGAAGCTCAAATCCAGCAGCAGCAGAAGGGGTTGGGACCAAAAGAAATGTTACCAAATTGGACAATGAACATCGAGGACACATTCAGACAGAACTTACTAATGGGGCGTAGACAACACCAAGCTACCCTAACACACAGTACAGGTCTTGCAGAGCTGCCAGCTCCTGTTCTCCTCTCAGGGAGACTCCAGTCCCACCCAAAAGCTAGCTCTGAGCCAGACAACCCACAGAAGCCCCTTGTACTAGAAGGAGCCCAGCCCCTCCAAAAAGAGGGTTTCCTTTTTTTGGTGCACACCAGAGGCTGGAGCAGGTAGGGCTAGTGCCCTCTGTGCTCAGGTGGGACTCTTTTAAAACAGTCCTGAACTCCTCGCAGAGCACCATCTGCAAGCCATCACCTTGGCTCTTGCAGGCCACAGAAAGATGCTCATCTTGCCCCACATCCTCGTGCCTTTGGGAAAGCTTTCCTCCATAGCTCTGATCCTTAGGGGAGAGCATTCTACTTCCCAGGGTCCCAAGGACTAGTCTAAACAGTGCTTTGGACCAGCGACTGGACCACATTGAGATTATAGCTCCTTTCTCCACCCTCTGCCAGGAGCAAAGAAAGCCACAAACACCAAACACTAGCCTGCCCATCCAGCTTCCTCAGGATTTTCAGGGACCCAAAGCCAGAGACATTGATCTCCATAGCCCATTCTTTCCCAAAGGCTAATGCCAGCTCACCTGGCCTAATTGTACCATGTCAGCTGCCAGGAGGTGGGTGGGAGCCTCAGCTGAGTTCCTGGCCAAGGCATCCATTCTCTCTATCCCTATAAGTCTTCAAGAACACACTTTGGTCCCCACTCCACCTCTCTTCTGTCCCTATGCTGCCCTGGGGCTCCTGCAGAATGCAGACTTCAACCCACTGGCCTGAAACTCCATGCTGCGCCTCCCAGGTGCAGGGTGTTTCCTTCCTCCGAAGCAGCCTGATTGCCCCACTTCTATGATCCCTTACACATATGCACACACTCCTCTACAAAGGAACAGAGCTGCTTGGACCACAGACCTCCAGCCACTTGGCCTCCTATGGGTCAATTCTAACCTGCCCACCAAAGCACAAGGGACCCCTTGGGCAGCAGGAGTCCTTAGGGGAACAGATTCTTCAAGCACCCACGTGGCTGCCCTCCTCAAACTCTGGTGTTTCTTCTTCACCCTCCTACTGCCTTCTTTCTTCTTATTCTTCCTTACTGCAAATCACACCTGCCTTGGCTGCCCATCCGTGGAAGCCCCTTTCCAATTCTTCACTTTTCCTTCTCCATCACTGCATGTGTCTCTCCAGACCCCTCCTGGAACTCTCTCTCTTTCTCCCTCCCCCCCACTGTCCCTCCCTCAACATGCCTGTCTCCTCTTTGCTTCTGTGGCTCTGCTCCTGCCTCATTCCCAATCAGCCACCCACTCCCGGCCCTTCTCATCACTACCTGACCCCTCTCCTCTGGTTTGAATCTGAAGAACTGACTCCCACTCTCTTCCCCCTCAAACAAGGCTCCCCAGCCCTCCCTGTCCATTCCCAGTTTCCTGGCCACCTGCTGAAGATGGCTCCAGTGCTGTGGCTCCAGGAAGGGACCAGGCGGGGGACAAGTGTGGGGCTATACAAGGGCAGTGGTCAAAGCTTGGGAGAAGGTGTCTGCCCTGGAGGAGATGTGGGGAAAGGTGGAATTGGGGCCTGGAGAGTTCCAGGTGTCAGGAATCCTGCCAAGAACCAGCATCAGATTCCAGTTAGGGTTCTGATGAGGCAGGCTTAGGTCATGGGTCTTGCACGGGAGTCCTAACTCTCAGCTCTAAGTCCTATGAAAATGAACACAAGGACAACAGATTCATGGACTAGCCACTCTTCCAACTGCAGCTGAGGTCCACACCACACACGGAAGTGACAAGCCTCCTGTAGAGCCTCTAGGGGGCACACACTCCTCCACACAGGGACCAGGCAGCAGGTGGCCCAGGAGACAAGGTGCTAGATGAAGGTAGTCCGCCCCACCCTCTCCACGGGGGACTGAAGGCCTGTCCATGACTGGATGGCTCTGCCACCAGTTAGGTAACCAAGGATGGTTAAAAAAAAAAAAAAAATCACCTGGACTCTCCCTCATTTTCTCTCTGCTGAGGGGGAGGGAGTAGCCCCCACGGTGGGAGAAAAAGAGAGAGCTTCTCATCTGCCTTTCCCTAGCACACACGCACACACACTCGAACACACACTCGAGCGTGCACACACACACACACACACACACACACACACACACGTGCACACACACACACACGTGCACACACACACACACGTGCACACACACTCACACGTACACACACACACACCTCAGCTCCAAGCACTGCCCATGAGGTTACAGACCCTGGGCATATCACAAGGCGAGAAGTGGGCAAGGAGAAGAAAGAGGCAGGGACCGGGTAACAGGGTCTGGGCTGGGGACAGGGGTACCCTGTTCAGAGGTGACCTGCAAGTTCAAGTTAGGCAGAAAAGTATCAAAGACGCAAGACAGTCTCTGCCTTTGGCAGATGTCCGGGGTGTAGGAAGCATGAGAAGGGGAGAAGTTTCCTCTAACTCCCCGCCTCTGTGCCTCTCTCCACAGCCACCAACCCTGACGGTGGGCCCGAGAAGTCTATGATGTACAAAACAGGCCTGGGTCATGGGTCATGGGTCGTGAGTCCAGTCACTGGTGAGCCATCCCAGTGGAGAAGAGGCCAGGCCAGCCCCAGGCTGGGAAGCTGCAGCTGCTGCGATTAGCTGCCTCCTCCCACAGCCTCCAGAGCCCGTGTCTCCCCTCAGACTCTGAGCTAAGGAGGGACTACCAGCAGCAGAAAGGAAGACCCTGTGCTTTCTCCCTCAGCAAGGCTCAGATTCCTTTGAGAGCTGGGTGCAGGCTTGAATTTGGGAGTCAGAGGAGGCCCCGTCGGGGGGGCTGGTGGCACCTGGAGCTTTGTGGCAGATGTGGTGGGACCATCATCAGCAAATAAAAATAAAGTAGGAAAGAGTCTGGCCCTCCTGGGGCAGTGTCTTGAATAAGTCTCTTTAGGAGACCGGGACTGAGGAGGCAAGGACGCAGCAGGTGGCCCTCCAGACTTGAAGGGGTCCGAGGAGATTGCACTGCAGGTCCTCCTTCCCCTGGGATTCCTCGGAGACCTCCAGATAGTCTACACGGGAGAGAAAGAAACCAAGGGACCAGAGAGGAAGACCCAGGCTCCCTTAGGTCAAATGGAGGCAGGGCCGGAGTCAGGCTCTCTCAGGATCTCAAGGGCCCCTGCCTTCTGCCAGGATGCCACCCAACCCTGCCTCTCTTCGGAGTCTGGAGGTTCATGTGCAGTCAGTCCGAGATTTGGGTCTGGAGCTTGAACGCAGGAATGGGAGGGCAGCAGACGGAATATGCCGAGGTCAGGCCAACTCCTGAGCTACAATCCTGGCTTTCAGGGTCCCTGTGTATGAGCAACGGGACATGGCAGGACTCCCCATCCAGAGACGTCGCCTCCAGGCCGCAACACAGAACTTACTGTAGTGCCCACGAAATCTGTGGGAGGAAGGGAGAGGGGGAAGAGGGAGGAAGAGAGAGAGAGACAGGGAGGGAGAGAATGTTAGAGCCTGTTAGGTCACAGCTGCCTCCTTAGCCACTACCCACAAGCAAGTGGTCAGCCCTGAGCACACCATTTAACCTGTGAGCTGCCGTGTATGAAATAAAGACAACCCTCCTACTTCTGAAGGGTCAGAGGAGATGCCATGCAATCTTGGCACACAGTAAATGGTGGTGGCTTGGTTTATTTTCACTTTGGCTCAGAACTGACCTGTAGCATCTACCTTCATCCACCGGTGAAGGATGGAGATCTCTTGGCGTTGAAGGAAGCAGACCAGAGTTCTATGGGGGCGGGATGGTATTGCTTGAAAATCTTTTGTAACCTAGGCTGGCTTTGAACTTACAAGGTAGAAGAGGCTAGCCTTGATCTCCTGATTCTCCTGCCTATGCCTCCAGACTATGAAGATCACAGGTGTACACCAGCATGACTGGCCTCCCCCATCACTCTAGCAGTGAGCTGTGGCTGGGCCAACTGGCTCACATCTTAGTCGCACGCTCAAGAGGCTGAGGGAGAAGGCTTGCCACAGGTTTGGGGACAGCCTGGGCTACATAGTGAGTCCCAGTGTATCCTAGTCTTCACAGTAAAGCCATGTCTTAGAGAGACATGGCGGTGTGTAACCATCTGCTGCTGGTTAAATCCATCCAGGCTTCTGAGAAGCCACAAATAGGTTTGGTCTTGCATTTCTGAAAATTGCCACCAGGGGGCAGGTCCTGCCCTCAAACCAAGACCAAAAAAAAAAAAACCCAAAACAAAAACAAACAAACAAAAAACTACAGGATGGGAGGGTTCTGTGGGAGGTTTTAAGGTCTGATTGACAGAGGAGTGTCCCAGGATTGTAATAAAATGGGACAGGAAACCAGAGGGAGGAGCTGTCGCAAGCCTGTAATTCCAGCACTCAGGGAGGCTGAGGCAGGCGGATCTCTGTGAGTTCGAGGACACTCAAAGCTACATCTGGAAAAACAAACGAAAAGAAAAGGGGTGTGGTGGTGGGGCAGACAGGAAAGGTCTAGCCTTGGGCTGAGACAATGACTGCGAGGAAGAGACTTGGCTCTTGAACCTGAGACTTGGCAGGTTCAAGAGAACCTGCGCTCAGGTCCTGACTGCAGCACTTCGAGGGTTTTGGCTCCGCCCGCCCCCGACCTTGTTCTCATCTGTAAAACAGTTCATAATCGCTGCCTGCGGAGGCCTGTGAGGACTGACAGCTTGGAGCATTCCCCCAAGCCACTGTGCAGGCCCAAACTCTCCCCTCACACGACAGTCTCGGGAGACGGTTCTGTCCTCATCACCCTGGTTTTATCAAGTGTGGGAGACTGAAACTCGAGGTCAAGTAATTTCTAGGCTAAACCTGCTTCCACTATAACCTGTGCTCGCCATCCAAGACTTCACCGAGGCCTCCTGCCAGATGCCTGGATACACAGCTATGGACATTATCTCATCCAGTGCCATGGTCTGGTGAGCAGAGACCCCTAAGAAATGACTATAATGAACCTGGACATTATATTTTACTTCTGAAGACCCCCAAGAAAACCCGTGTGTGTGTGTGTGTGTGTGTGTGTGAAGTCAGAAAATTGAGGTCCACCGTAGCACTATCAGGAGTCCTCAGCTCTTCTCAAGTAGGGTGAAGAATTAAATAAGGCATCATTCAATCTGTGTGACAACATGCATAGTAGCTACCTCTGAGATTCTGGCTTTCTGGGCAAATCGTGTCTTGTTTGAAGACAGGATCTTGATATGTGGCTCAGGCTGGCCATGAACTTATAATCCTCCTATGCCAGCCACAAGAGAGCAGGGATTATGTGGGTATGTATGACTAGAGTTGTTTAGGTTTTTTTTTTTTTAATGAAATGAAATTTATTATTTATGCTTGTGTGTGAGGGCGGGGGTGTGTGAGATCAGAGTACAGCCTGTGGGAGTCAGTTCTTGTCCTCCATAGTGGGTTCTGGGTATCAAACTCAGTTATCAGACCTCCATAGCAAGCCATCTTGATGGCCCTAAATTGTTAAATTGTTTCTTTGTTGTATTTTGCTGTTATTTAAAACACACTTGTAATATACCAATTGTACAGCATGGTGTAATAAATTGCGAATGGCACCATTCAAAGCTGTAACTACTAATAATTTGCATATACTAACAAGACCCAATCTCCTGCCCCAGATTCCTCCCCTTCAGCCCCAGCCTCAGCTAACTGACCTCCTAGCTTCTGTATCTCTCATTTTTTAAGCTATCATTGTTTGTTTGTTTTTTTTTATGTATGTATCTCTGTGTTAGTGTGTTCAGATAGACACCTGTGGTAGCCAAAAGAGGCCTCTGGCTCCCCAGGCTCTGGAGTCACAGGCAGTTGTGATGGATGCTGGGAACCAAACTCTAAAAGAACTGCAAGTGCTTTGAACTGCTAAGCTATCTCCCAAGCCCCATTATTTCTTTGTTTTTAATATATACTAAATATATTGATTATACATTTCAACGTAGTAAGTATTTATATTAAATATATAATAGATTTAAATATATAACATATTTGTATATAATATATTTTAAATATACATTAAACCTGGTGTGTTGCTGTAGGCCTGTAACCTCAACACTTGAAGATGAAGGTTATCTTTGACTATAGAGTGAGTTAAAGGCCAGCTTCAACTATGTGAGATGCTGTCTAAAAAACAGCAACAAATGAGAATGGTGGCCCATGCTTCAATCCAAACACTTCAGAGGTTATGGCAGGAGGAGTGCTGTCTCTTTCAAGCCAGCCTGAAATAGAGTAAGACGCTATCTCCATTTTTATTTTAATTTTGTTTAAGCCACACATTCCTTACATTTGCTTAGCTTGGGGCTTAATAAACACACTTCTCTCCCTTCTGAACTTAACTCTTCCCTCTCCACGGAGCTGTTTCTTAGGCGCCCCATCCTCTCACTTCACAGCCTGGGGCATGGGATGATGAGACCTTTGAACCTCAGCCCCTGTTGTCTAATTATTTTCAGGCTCTCTCCTATTCTCCTCCTTCCCTCCCTCCATCCATTCTTCTCTCCCTCCCTCCCTTTTTGTCTCTCTCTCTCTCTCTCTGTCTCTCTGCTTGTCTGTCTCTGTCTCCCTGTCTCTCTGCCCCCCACCCCCCCCACCATGTGGGTTCTGGGGATCATACTCAGGTCATAAGCTTGATAAGCAAGTACCTGTTGAGCCATCTTAATGGTCCCTGTGTGTAACTTTTAAAAAAGTCATTTTCTAAGTTTTATTTTAAGTGTGTGGGTGTTTTTGCTTGAGTCTATGTACACCAAGTATCGGTGTCAGAGGAGGCCAGAAGAGGGCGTTGAATCCCCTGGAACTAGAGTTAAAGGTGGTCTTGTGGCTTCCTGTGGGCGTTAGGAATCAGGCTGGGTCCTCTACAAGGGCAATCAGTGGCCTCAACGGCCAAGCCATCTCTCTATCTCCCTGTGTGCAATTTTTGCTTTCCTGCTTTTATTTTATATGCAGCTGCCCTGCCCCTCCGCCCCCGCAGCCCTCGAGCCCACACACTTGCCTTTGCTCTCCTGTTTGAGCTCCTCCTGCAGCAGGTCCGTCTGCCGGTTGCCCAGCACGAAGGCGAGGAAGGACAGGATGAGCGCGTTGAGGATGCCGATGATGGCCAGAATGTACGCCCAGCGCACCGAACAGTCTCCAAGGGAGTACTTCCCCGTCCTGGCCCCGCACATGTCCCGGATGGTCTCAGCGTCCCAGCCATCAGGGAAGATCATGCAGCCCAAGACGAGGCACAGGGCTGGGCATCGAGAGCGGAACCCACACGGAGGTCGGGTCAGGAAGAAAGAGAAAGGCATTATTAATCCCTAGAAGCGAGGGGGTGGGGGTGGGGGTGGGGATTGAGTCCTGAGAATTCCCCCAGCCCCATCTAGCAACCTGAACACGTGGTAACTACTTTTCCTTCGTTGGGACTCGGACATTGACCCAAGGAAACAGAAACTGGAACCCGGGACCTCTTCTGCCTCACCCTGCCTTCAAGGAATAAGGAAATTCCAAAGCCTGGCCACGCCCCCTAACGTCCTCTGGTTCCTCTAATCTCCCCCATCCTCACCACTTCAGTTTTTGTGAGTTTGGTTTTGGTTTGGTTTTTCTTTTGTTATTCATTCGACAGAGGTTCACTGACAACCACTATGTGCTCCTTCAAAGACGCTAGGCAAACACACTGAAGAGGGTGAGGGTAGGGCTTTCCCGCAATTTCTCCACTCCAGAGGTGACTGTGAGGTGGGAGGTGCCCGGCTCATGCCTTCTGTGGAATGGGAACTGTTGGTGCTTTAGAGACATTTAGCAGGGTGCCAACTCGGGCAATCTTGCCTACTGTGTGTCAGGCACTAGTGCGGAGCTCAGGGAGGCACTTGGATCTATGTCTCATGGAGCTTGAATGGGAAAGAGGAAGATAGCAGTACAGGCTTAAGGACTCAAATGCTGGCACAGCTCTTCGTTACGTTTTTGAGCTCCAATTCCTTTATCTTTGTGCCTCGGTTTCCAAATCTGTAAAATGGGGGTGGTTAAGAGTATCACCAAAGGGTTGTAAAGACGACAGGGGGCCTCCAAGTGCTTTGCAGAGTAACGTTCTTATAGTGTTAGGTGTTGACGTCAAAACTAGTCATAACAAACACTTGCTGATCTTCAAGAGGATCTGTGTTCAGTTCCCAGCACCCACATGGCAGTTCACAACTGTCTTATTACAGCAGTTCCCGGAGATCTGACACCCTCTTCAGGCCTCTGTAGGCACTGCACACGCACAGAACACATACGTACATGTAGGCAAAACATTCATACACATGAAAGAAAATAATTCAAGGTTATCTTCATCTACGCAGTTACAAAGCCAGTTTGGCCAACATGACACCATCTCAAAAAGCAAGCAAGCAAAATGAAAGCCCTAGTCATAACAAAAAATAATAATTACACAAATAAAGGAATAAAGCAAAAGGTTTAGGTAAGGTGAGCTAAGTAAAGGTGGAAAGGACAGATCAGGATGACCCCATAAAAATAGTCCCCTCATCCAATCTACCCTCTTGGGTTGAGCTACCGAACTCTCCCAATGCCAGACTAGGCTAGGGGGTGGGGGGTGCCACAAGCCTGAGCCAGCCATCTCACTGCATTCCTTTGGGAGCAGTGGCTGACTATGAGAGTGCCACAGGGCCCCATAGCAGGCCAATCAGAAGGACCAGGTTCCAGAGGCCACTGGGAAGACTTGGTTTGCTCATTCCCACCGGTGTCTTAATGTCTGCAGCTTGCACAGAACTGTTTGAGCCGTGTGACCCTTGACTTCTCCAGGCCCAGGGGCTCAACCTGAATATCAGATGACAGCATTGACAGCGTTGGTTCCGATGTCCTCAGTTCTGCTCACTATGTGTAACTCATCCAGTCCCCAGGGTGGGAGAGGGGCAAAGGCTTTGACACTCCCCCACCCCGTCTCCTGCACGAGGGAGTGCTCCCTAAGCCCCAGGATCCTCCTCCAGAGTTTGGCAACTTGGATTCCATCCCGCACCCATCCTCCAAGCCTGATGTAATGTCCCCGATGGCATTGTCACCAATCTCTCATTCTACCTGGGCTGCCTTCGGTCTCCAAGACAGTACCCCCCACCTAGATGGGCCCGGCTCTGCAGCAGACCCAAACCAGAAGAGCTAGAGAATTAGACAGCATGAAGATGCACCTTGGTGCACAGATAGAGAAGCGAGCACAGAGCCTCTTCCCCATCCCCACCCCAGGGGGAACAGGAGATGGGGGTGAACCCTGGGAGCTTCAGGGACCCATAGCCACTTAAGTTCTGGTATTAGACCTTATGGAAACCAAAATATAGGCATGCGATAAAGCCCGGGGGCGCGCTATCATTGGCATGGAGGGAGGAGGAGTAAGAGGAGGAAAAAGAGAAGGAAAGGGAGGAGGAGTCTTCAATGCCCGTCTCCCTGTATGCCCTTGATTTGACTCCTCATCCCTGGGCTCAGACTCTCCAGCAAAAGGCAGGAGTGGGATTAGAAACCGGCAGGCGGGGGGATGGGGGGACAAACATACACAGCATCCCGTCAGCTGCTACCCAGCCCTCCTTTCCCTAGGTGCCCGAGTGGCTGGCCTCGCTGTAGTCTGTTTTTGCTAGCTCCTAGTGCATCCTCGTCTCCATGGAAACTGCTCTTGTATCCCAGAGCTCTAGCTTCCTCCCCCTTCCCAACACGGGCACTGAGACCTCAGTGAGATTTTTTTTTCCCTGTGCTTGCTCTCTCTCTTTCTCTTTCTCTCTCTCTCTCTCTCCCTCCCTCCTCACACACACACACTTCCCTCTCATTTCTCTCAACTGGTCTCCCTCTTTTCCTCTTTCCGTCTGCCTTTCCCTTCATCTTTTCTTTCCTTCTCTCCCCTATCCTTCCCTCATTATGCTCAAGCCTGAGCTTTAACCCTCCTTTCTTCCTTTTCATTAACATTTGACCCCTCTATTCATTCTTTTTTCTTCCATCTCTGCATCTACCCCTCATCCTGTTCTCACCCCCCCGTGTGTGTGTGTGTGTGTGTGTGTGTGCCTCTACCTCTGCCTTTTCCCTTGAACATCTCACAAGTAAATTCCCAGGATCCTTGACCCACACTGGGCGCATAGGAGCAGTGTGTCATAGACACAGGCAGGCGTGATGTCTATCTTCAGCACAAAAGAGGCGTAAAATCAAGTCATCCCCGCTGGTTGTCATGTATGGGAAGGCCTGTCTCAAAGGAAACAGGCTGGGAGCAGCCAGAGCAGAGGCCAGAGCAGGAGGGGCAGCTGGAGAATGCCAAGACAACCTCCCTGGCTCGTTGGCTCTGCAGAGCTCCAATGGTGGATGTGGGGCCTCGGGGGCTTCTCTAGAAATGGGAGAGAACCTGAAGCCATACCACTTGAGAAAAGCCAGGCTGAGATGGGAGGGAGAGGAGTGACCAGAACAGACAGGTCAGCCTCACCCAAGTGCCCCAAGCATGGGGGATGGCATGCCACAGACAAGGCAGGCTTCAGCATTCCCACCGGCTGGATGAGGACACTGAGGCTGAGGTCTGGGGACTCTGAGTCTCTTTTGGAAGCCAAGAAACGGTCAAAGCATCAGCTGCTTCTGAGTCTGATACTCAGGTGAGGGGTGAAGTGTGCCACAAGAGTTCCCAACCAGAAAGCCTAGAGACTTTGGGACGGGGCCTACCCTGTCTTCCCTGGGATGCTTAGCTTCATCCATGGCCTCCACCCACCAGATCACAGGAGCAAAGACATACTGTTGCTTTAAAAATCCCTCCAAACATTTGGCAAGCATCACCTGAGAGTGGGAATTGCTTACTAAAAGCTACTGGTGTAGAGGCAGGGGTCCTGGGAGTCAGCATTTCCACTGATTGACCCTATAGTCTAGGGTACTAGTGCTGCAGGCAGCCAGGAGGCATTGTGACAAATTTAGATTGATAATATCAGACTGGAGTAGAGCTCAGTGGGAGAGTGCTTACATAAGGCCCCAAATTCAGTGCCTAGTACTGCAATATAATAATAATAATAATAATAATAATAATAATAATAATCTGCTAATAAATTGCCTTTAACAATAATATTGAAGGTGGGTATGATGGCCCACACTTATAGTCCCAGCATTAGGGACAGCGCAGGAGAGTCATGAGTACAAGGCTAGCCTAGACTACATAGCAAGACCTTGTATCCAAAGATAAATAAACAGCACTAAGCATTTAACTATAGGCCAGGGTGCTAAGCTCCTACATTTTTTTCACCATTTCATTTAATCCCATAAAAAAAAAATTAACGGCCCACTAGATGGTTTCACAGGTAAAGGGGCTTCCTGTGCAAGCCCGATGACCTGGTTTCAATCCCCAGAACCCATGTAAAGACAGAAGAGAAAATGACTCAACAAAGTTGCTCTCTGATCTGCGCTTGCAGTCTGTGACCTGTGTGCTCACATGTACACATCATGGGTATACACAATAATAATAAATACATCTTTTTTTAATCTATGAGGTTGACAAAAGCATCACCCCCTGTTGTGGATATAAACATGTTTTTGTTTTAATCCCAGGTGTGGAATGTGGGACTGATTCAGATAGTCCACAGCAGCAAACTATTTTCAATCTGCCAGCTGCAGATAGTTTAAATTGGAGGACTCTGGAGAGAGAATAAATGCCAGGGCCCAGAGAGTGTGGGGAGTAGTAGAATGGGCTGCTGCTGCTTCCCCTCTGCAGCTCCTGTTGCTGTTGATGCAGTGAGACAAGAAGTGGGAGATCTCCTGAAAGGAGGACTGGGCTGGCTCCAAGGAACCCGACGACCCTAATCAGCAGAAAGCAGTTAAGAGAACTGTACCCCCTCTCCCACTAACCCTTTCTCTCTCCTACCTGGTGTTGGGGTGTTAGAAGAGATTGGGATGGAGTAGGGAGAAAGAGATATGAAAAATGTAAATAAAAGAGTTTTTAAAAAGGATGCCAACAACCCCCACTTACAGATGAGAGATTGAGCCTCCGAGGGACACAGCAAGGAAGTGGCAAAGCCTGCATTCAAACCCAGACAGGTACTTCATGTTTATCTTTGGACAGACTCCTTTAAATTTTTTAATTAATTTACTGTGTATGAGTGTTTTGCCTGCATATACATATATGCACCATTTGTGTACCTGGAACTGGATTACAGATGGTTGTGAGCCACTATGAGTGTGCTGAGAACTGGACCCAGGTTCTCTTCAAGAGCAGCCAGAGCTCTTAACCACTGCGACAGCTCTCCAGTCCCTTGGCTATACTTCCTGTTTCCCTTTCTTCATGCTTTTCTCCATCCATCCTGACGCACGGAATACAAATGGGAGGGCAAGGGATCTTGCAATCACTTTTAACAATGAAAAATAATGGTCACATCCTAGGAGTAGTGGAGCAGAAAGCTGGAAGTCAGTAATGACTTCAGGGGCTAAGGTACTGGTTCAGGGTTACCTAATTCTTGGACATTTGTTTTACCTAAAAGTCTAGAATTAGCGCTGGAGAGATGGCTCAGCAGTTAAGAGAACTCGCTGCTCTTTCAGAGGACCAGAGTTTGGTTCTCAGCACCCACAATGGGCACTTACAACAGCCCATAACTCCAGCTCCATGGTTTGGATCCAGCTCTTCTATCTTCTGTGGGTACCCTACACAGACGCAGACACACACACACACACACACGAGTGAAAATACAAGTTTCTAAAAGAAGTGAGGCTAAAAGCTTAGTTTTTTTTTTTTTTTTTTTTTTGAGACAGGGTCCTGGATTTATTCTGTAGCCTAGGCTGGCCTCAAACACATGGAAATCGGCCTCGCTCTGCCTCCAAGAGTGCTGGACTACAGGCGTGTGCCACCACACCTGGTAAAAGTTAGATTATTAAACCATAATTATTTAGGGTTTTCGAATTCATATACAAGGTGAGTTCTGGCAGATATAAAATGTTCTTTTTAACTTTTTTATCATTTATATTTTTTATTTATTTGCCGGTCTTCAGGACCGGGTTTCTTTGTGTAGCGCTGTCTGTCCTGGAACTAGTTCTGTAGACCAGGTTGTCCTCAAACTCACAGAGGAGTGGGACACCACCTCTTGACCATTGCTGTTTATTAAGGGGGAAACTTTTAACTGTATGCCACTGAGGAAGTCCCTTCACCTCCCAGAACCTCTACGAATGGTGGCATCTACTTCTCAAAGCTGCAAAGTAGACTGAATGTTTACCAACATCAATATGGTATTCACACTTTTGAAGGTGCTTACCCCTCAATCCACTTATATTTGTTTTCTAGAAGCTGCATCTAGCTGCAAGGGAGGCTGGAAGTTTTTTCTCTTTTACTCTCTTTCTCCCCCCTTTTGTACATATCTCTGTCCTGTACATGTACAGGAAAGAATGAATACAATGGGTTGATTGCCCAGCAATTTTTACAACACAGGTGTGAACGCATCTATTAGAAAAGAACCTGTTATATGAATTACAGAATATCCATGCCATAGAATATTACTAATTCAATTTGCTCTTCTGCTTCTAATTCTTGATATAGGGGCTTAAATAACCGTTTTTGTTGTTGTTGTATGTTTTTTTAATTAGGTGGTGGTGGCACATGCCTTTAATCTCCGCACTAAGGAAGCAGAGGCAGATGGATATCTGTGAGCTTGTGGCCAGCCTGGTCTACAGAGTAAGTTTCTGGACAGTGCAGGCTACACAGAAAAGCCCTGTCTTGAAAAACCATGAAACAGACAACAGACAAAAACAAAGAGAACAAATGTTTTAGACCAGGCATGTAGCCCGGTGGTAGAGCTGCTTAGCAAGTGTGAGTCTTGGGTTCAGTCCGGAGCACTGCAATCTGGAGAAATCTTTGTTTCTTTTCTAGTCTCTGTTGCTGCTACAGCTTTCACTGTTAGTTCTTTTGTTCCCAGATCTTGTTGTGTTTTCATGAAATTAAAAATATTTCACAGTCCCTGCGATTTGTTCTTTGATCTGTTTATTAATCTACATGTTGCTTGATAGAAGGGGTCGTCTCTTGAGTTTGAGGCCAGCCTGGTCAACTTAGCAAATTTCAGGAGCCTAGCCTGGGCTATATGGTAAGACCCTGTCTTTAAAAAAAAAAAAATTCAAAGTTCTCTGATAGCCAAATGTCATCACCTTCCAGCTTCCTTTCTGTTACTCTGATTTAAGTCTGAGTGCAGACACGTTGTGGCTTCTAGCTTTGTAATTGTAACAGTGTGGTTTGGGGTTCAGAATGTTCCATGTGGGCTTGAGAAAATGGCGTTCCCGGTGGCTGTTGAATGCACCAGCTACTGGATCAAGTCAGTGATTCTATTGCCGAGTCGGTCATGTCCTGAGTGACTTTCTGGCAGTCGTATTTCTTTTCTTTTGGTCATTGTTGTGTTTCAAAACAAGGTCTTAAGCAGCACAGGCTGGCCTCAGACTCGCTATATAGCCAAGGAGGGGCCTGAACTCCTAATCCTCCTGCCTCCACCTCCCAACTGCTGTCACTACAGACATGCAACACCAAGCCTGTGTCATCTGTTTACTGTTAATTCACGTTTCGTTATAGTTGAAGTGGTTTCTTGATAGACAACATACAGGTGAGTCGTTTTTGTTTTTCCATCCATTCTGATGATGGCTTTCACTGGTACACTTAGCCTCTGGCACCCAGCGGGATTGCTGATGTGGCTAGACTCACCCCTACTATGTTTCTCACTCCTTCCTATTTGTTGTCCTTGTTATTTATTCTTTTTTTTTTGGGGGGGGGGAGAAGGGAGACTGGAGACAGTGTTTCTTTGTGTAACAGCCTTGGCTGTCCTGGACTTGCTTTGTAGACCAGGCTGGCCTGGAACTCACAGAGAACCGCCTGCCTCTGCCTCCCGAGTGCTGGGATTAAAGGCATGTGCCACCACGCTTGCCTTTTATTCTCTGTCTTTCTTTCAAAGATTTACTTATTTTTATTTTTATACATGAAATAACAAAAACGAATCTTTTTAAGAGCCTGGTCATGGTCTACTTGGAATCTCAGCACTGGGGAAGTGGAGCTAGGCAGATTTCCAGGCTCTCTGTCAGGCTAGCCTAGGCTAACTGGAGAGTCTCAGGTGAGATGCCTGGTCTAAAAAAAAAAAAATAGGTGACTAGCTCCTGCAGAATGACACTTAAAGACAATCTTTAGCTTTCACACTCACCTGCACAAACATCCATGCATGTACACACACACACACAACTCATTGTAACACAGGTCTGCCACAAAGAAAGTCCCTCAGCTTTCCCTTCATTTCTCTTTGTTTTGAAGTCATGCTCCTCCTGCTTCAGCCCTCAGAGTAGCAGGGTTGACAGGCGAATGCCACCACGCCTGGGTTTTTTCTTTGTTTTGGAGGTTAATTCCATGGAGTACAAGCTTCCGGGACTGAGGATATACGGTGGCCAGCGGAGGACTTGCCAGGCATCCAATCTGCAGCACTGAAACTGAAAAGCCTCAGATGCTCTCAGCCCAGGTGGCGCCGATGCCTCCCTCCACACCGACACAGTCTCTTCATGTGCCTCCCTCAGCTTCTCACTTGCTACTTGCCCTCGGTTGCCCCAGTTCCTTTCTTAGCCTCTTTTTCTGGTTTCTTGCTGCCTGTCCTCTGATGGTTGGTGTCCTGAGATGTTCCCTCTTCCTCCTTCCTCATCTTGTCCCTGGGCAATGCTGCTCACACTAAGATTCATGAGATGAAACCTCAGATCTTCAGCTCTAGAATAGAGCTTTCTCTTTGACTCCAGACCCAAGCGTGCCAACACTGTTGGTGTTTTCCTGCTTGCACATGATCCAGGGCTCACGAATTTAATACTATCCCGAGAGGAGCTTATCTTCTTCCTCCAGGAGCACGTTCCTCCTCTTGTATCCTCTGTGAATGCTTCTTCAGAGACTTGGCTACCCACCAAGGGAGCTTTGCACCTGCCTGAGCCTCAGCCCTCAAACAAACCCAGTGGGCTCCTTTCCCTTCCACGGCCTCACATTCTGCCTGGACAATCATCTTCTCGTCCATCTTCCCAGCTTCCTGCTTCCCAGGAAGCCTTCAAACAATCAAACAATGCGTCTTCCCAGCAGCCACCTGGGCTACCTTTCTAAGCCATACCCAACCCTGCTCACTCCCACTCCTAGAAGTAATTGCAATGGCCTATAAATAAGACGGAAGCTTCAAGGCTGGACTCTCAAGGTTCTTGTAAAGCTCCTCCTCCAACCCCTCAGTTCTCCCTCTTCTAGCACAGACAGAGCTTCGGAGGCAAAATGAATTTGATGTGGGTCACACAACCATTAACGATCACGAGCCAGTGCACACACCTGTGCCTACAATGATCTTCCATTGGCTCCAAAGAGGGGTTCCCTAATTATTACAGTTTAAACATGTCTCCCAGGGTCTGTGGATTATAAAATTGATCTATAATGATGAGGCAGTGGGCAGGGAGCAGGGAAAGCCTTTCAGAGGTGCCAAGTCCTTACTGGAGGATCCCCACAGCAGTCAGTCCCTCCTGCTCCCAGACCTCTAATGGCTTCTGCGTGTCATGGAGCAGCATGCAGGCCCTTTCCAGATTGCCAGCTCCTTAGCCATACACTCTCCAGCCTCAGTGGTACCAGTCCCTTCAGTGAGGGAGAAACAATCAGGTCTGGGCAGGAATGGGGATGGCAGTGGACTAAGGCTGGGTTATTTTTCCGAAAGCTTCTTGCTTTCATCTTTCCCCCTTCCCATTCCATGTGATTCATCGTCATGAGCTACTTTAATCTCAGAGCAGTTTAAACACTTGAGGGCCTCTCTAAGAACAACGTTAAACCCAGAAGCTGAAAGGGGCATCGACATTTTACGTCAACAACAAAAATCTCACCATGGGAGAGGAATCTATAGACAAAGTCAGGAGATAAAGGCGGAACAAAATCTGAAACGAGAGCTAACTTTTACAGAGTCTTACTATGTAGTCCAGGCTGGCCTCTGACTTAAAGAGATCTGCCTGCCTTTGCCTCTTGAGTGTTGCAAGTAAAGCTCTGCTCTGCTACACTCTGCCTATAAAGGGTTAACTATATGTTGGGGTTTTGTTTTGTTCCACTTATTTAGCGTTGCATGTATGCATGCATGCATGCACATGTGTGAGTGTGTGTGTGTGGTGGCGAGAATTCTCTTCATGCACCCTAGAGCTCCTCTATGATCCAGTCACTTCATGTGTGTGCCACAGGAGGAGACCCCTTTCTTCTTTCTTTTGACTCTGAGCAGGATCTGGAATCCAGCACAGTGGCATACACAGGAAGCCTACAGTAAAAGGTTCAGTGTGAAAGGGAGGGAGCAGGGAGAATAGGAGGGAGACAGACATGAAGAAAGTAAGGGAAGGAAGAGAGAGAGAGAAAGAAGGGAAGAGAGGGAAAGGGGTCCCTTTCGTGGAGTAGATGTGCTAGCTAGCACTGTAACTAAACACTGCTAAATTTTATGTATCAATATATTCAAAGTAACTAAGTAACTAAATTTTACCATAGGAATAAAAATCTAAAGTCTATCCAGACTTAAAATGTGGGCCTGAATTCCCACCACTAGAGAGGCTGAGGCAGGCAGATCACGGCAAGCTAAAATATAACTTGGGCTGCATAGCAAGATCCTATCTATATTATTAAACCGTTCACTTCCAAAGGCAACCTGAACCAAAGCCCAAGGCCATGGGAGGGGGCACAAGCGCATGTCTTGAGTTTCTGTTCCGGCAACACCTGTGACCTCTGATCCCGGAGCCTGGGACCCTGGGGGATAGGAAGCTTCCTCCCTCTGCACAGCATAGCCAGCACTCTTGTTTCCACCTCCCCTTCGAGGCTCTGCACACCAGGCCTCACCTGGCACTCATGATCAGCTGAAACAAGGCCAGGCTCATCTTCCTTCTGGGACAGAAGAGGGGCCTAGGTTCCCACCTCTGTGACCATCCGGGTATTCATTGTCTCTGGGCATCTTCCTTCATCCATGAGGGAGTTAGGCTGGCCTGTGGTTGAGTTTTCGAGCCTTGTGATCATTGCAGCAAGTTCAAACTCGGCATCAGAGTCTTCACAAATTGCCTCCCTCAGGAGGCTGAGACACAGAAGGCTGTGTCTCAGGTGCCTACTGCACCCTGGGAGCCACGTTAAAAAAAAAAATCATCGTTCCAGGGGCTGGAGAGACGGCTCAGCGGTTGAGAGCACTGCCTGCTCTTCCAAAGGTCATGAGTTCAATTCCTAGTGACCACATGGTAGCTCACAGCCATCTATAATGTGAACTGATTCCCTCTTCTGGCAGGTATAAATGCAGATAGAACACTCATATACGTAAAATAAATAAATCTTCTTTAAAAAAAAAATCATCGTTCCACTTGTCTCTATCATCCTTGGAAGCAGGTACAATAACAACTGTTTTGCAGATGAGGAAATAGACTCAGAGAGGCAAACCCACTTCTCCCGGACAGCATAGCTGGGATGTATGGGTGCACTCTTCTATTTTTAATTTTTATATCTGAGGCATAAGGGGTTGAACCCAAAGGCCTCGTGTATAGCAGACAGGCAATCATGAATTCTCAACTCTTCTGCTTTTGTTTATATGTGGTCTCACCGTGTGCCCCAAACTGTCCTCCAACCCACCATCTTCTTGCCTCAGTCTCTCAGGGACCAGGATGTGCCACCACACCTGGCTAGATCCCCTTTCCTTACACTAGTACTGCACACCAGCCTCCTCCTCAGCCAGGCTGTAGCTGTTTCCTGTGGCTATCCTCAGCCTTACCTCTGACACTTAGAGCTCTAACCTGTCATCTGTGAATTCGGTTCCCTTGCTCCTTTTGGCAGCAGAAGGTTTTGGAGTCATCGATACTCACACTGAGACTCAGCCTCCCCTCCGTACTAGAAATGTGAAATTGGACAAATTGTTGTAACAGGCAGTGTAAAGACATCTAGCACAGAAACTGGCCAACGAGACAGCGCCATAAGTAAAAGCACTTGCCCCAAAGCCCAACGAGCTGGGTTCTGTCTCCAGGAGGCATGTGCTGGTAGGAAGGAGAATCAACTCCACAAACTTGTCCTCTGACTTCAGGTAGGAGGATTGGGTCACAGTAATAGCTCTGTGACCCAGCATGTCTATGACCTGGGACAAATGGCTCCTTAGCGCGTGGTCTAGCGTAGGGTAAAGTCTCAGAATATGCTAGTAGTTTTCTTTTGGAGACGGGCTCTCACATAGCCCCTGTTGGCTTCTAGCTCACTATGGAGATGAGGCTGTTGATCTGAGTTTGCAGTCCTGAGTAGTTGTAGCAGTCACAGTAACTTCTAACAGCCCACGGAAGTCCAAACTCCCCTGCCCAGCACTGTAGGGCCCTCATCATCAGTCCATCCCGAACCTCCTGCATCATTCATATCAGCTGTGCCTCTCTGTGCACGGCCTTCTCTGCTCAGATTGCACGTGCCTACACCCCTCCCCCCCCACGCCAACACTACCTACCTCCAGCCTTGATTGTCAGCTAAGCCACAGCCAGCCTCGGCTATATATCTACAACATCTATAGTTCAGCACACATCAGAGTCCACAGGGGTAGGGGCGTCTGTCTGTGGTCATCTCACTCACAGTCCCTCTTTTACAATCTCTGTGGGGATTCACCTTTCTCACTATTGGTCTACATGGTGTAAATGCAGGGACAGGCAATCTAGGTCTTAGATAAAGTCACCATGATTCATTAGGAAACAGCTACCTGGCAGAAGTTGGGCTGATAGAATTCAGCCCCGGAACTTTTACTGGCATCATTCTTTTTGGTTTTGTTTGTTTGTTGCTTTTTGAGACAGGGTTTCTCTGTGTAGCCTTGGCTGTCCTATATAGGACACTGTATAGACTGGCCTTGAACTCATAGAGCTCCCACTACCTTTGTTTCTGCCTCTGGTCCCCCAGTGATGGAATTAAAGATCTGTGCCACCATGCCTGGCTGCTGGCATCCATTTTCCACAGTCATTGCTAAGTCTGAGATATGAAAAGCTGAAGCTACTGCTGACTTTATTTCTTACCTTTAAGAGGTAGTGGGCTAGGGGCTGGTGTGATGGCTCAGCGGTTAAGAGCATTGGCTACCCTTCCAGGGGACCCGGGTTCAGTTTCCAACACTCATGTGACAGTTCCCAACTGTCTTTAAACCCAGAGTGGCTGGCACGCTCACACAGACATATATGCAGGCAAAGCACAAATGCACATAAAATAAAAATAAATACATTTAAAAATTAAAAGGAAGAGGTAGTGGGCTTTAAGGTGAACAAGCACAGGGGAACCACGAAACAGAGAAAGGTGCTCAGGTGTCTCCTAAGCATCTGGATCCACCCTCAAGCCAAGAACTCCTGACTTCCAGATCATATGAGACAATAAACCCAGCGCTCTTTGCTATGTCTTATATATGGTAGTATGAGCTGAGTCTCTGTTGCCCATCACTCCAGGGCTGCTGACAATAGCAGGACCAAGAAGACAGTAAGCTTTCTGAAAGCAGGGGTTACATTCCAGAGGCTTAAGGTCCTTGGGGTTGGATGTGGTGATGCTTTTTTTTTTTTTTTTTTTTTTGAAAATGTTTCTGGACTCCAAAGGCACCAGAGTTTATCTGGACCTTGCAGCTGAATTAATACATATGTCTTGAGATTATTTAAGGTTCTGTACTTTTCCTGATGTCCTACTGTGTGCTCAGGATTATGCTTAACTACCCTTGAGAGAACAATGTAACTAAACCTTCCTACGCCTTGGATTTTCCATGCAATCAGCTCTTATTACCTAAACTAATACATAGCTTTAATCTTAAACTGTGTACTCTTATATGCTCCTGACCAAAAATATTGCGTGTGTGTGTGTGTGTGTGTGTGTGTGTACGTGTACATGTACGTACGTATGTGTTGTAATCATTTGCTGAATGCATCCAACAGGTTGAAGGCAACCTATACAATAAATATCTCATAAATATCTCATGTTGGGAGCTACATGTGGATATACGGTGATAACATCTGTTTTGTAGTGGTTAGTGTTATTCTCAAGTAGCTGAGGCTAGTAAAGCAATTTCTTTCCTTCTGAACTCTGTTAGGATTTCTGTAAAGAATTTCTCATTGCTTTCCCATACCATGTCTTCTGTGCTTCTCAATAAGTGCTAAACAAAGCCCTCTGTAAGGAACACACACAGTCACAGATTCAAGCACACACAGAGATGCAGGACAGACATAGTCAACAGGGACAGACAGATCAGACACACACACCAGACAGACTACGGACAGGTCAGTAATCACAGACAGAAGACACAGGGAGAAATGTGGAGAATTCACATTTGGGCTCAATGTTAGTCAAGCTAATCCAAAAGGAAAACTGTGTTTCCATTAGTACAACACTAACCCAGTCGGGGGGGCCTGTGTACCCCATTGTGATGGTTTGAATAAGAATGGCCTCCATAGGCTCACCTATCTGAAGTCCAGGAATTGTACCATTTCAAAGGATTATAAGGATTAGGAGGTGTGGCCTTGTTGGAGGAAATGTGTCTCTGGAGGGTGGGCTTTGAGGTTCCATTGCCCATGCCAGGCTCAGTGTCTCTCTTTCTGGATATAGCTCTCAACTGCTTCTCCAGCACCATGCCTGCCACCATGCTCTGCACTGTGATGATAATGGACTATCCTTCGAAACTGTAAGTAAGCCTTCAGACTTTCTTTTAGAAGAGTTGCCTTGATCATGGTGTCTCTTCACAGCAATAGAGCAGTGACTAAGATACTCAGCATTGTAGCACTGTGCACAGGATGACCACAGAACAGTTGAAAAATAAAAACAAAACTAGGTATGGTGGCTCATGCCTTTAATCCAAGCACCTGGGAGGCAAGATGGCAAGTCTTTGCAAGTTTGAAGCCAGCCTGGTCTACATAGTGAGTTACAGGACAGCCTGGGTTAAGGAGAGAGATAGAGAGACAAAGACAGAGATAAACAGAGACACACAGAGAGACAGAGAGAGAGCGAGAGAGCTGTAACTTTCCTAATGAGAAGGTGTTCTTCAAGATGCGTAGGCTGAGGGGAGTCCAAAAGAACAAGAATCAAGTGACAAGTGTTCTAATTCCTGTATGACAAGGCTTTTGCTGTCACTCTGGGGATGGCTGATGTCTCACTTTCTGAGCAGAGTGATCTTAGTCAAAAAGTTATTTGCAGGAGCCCCAAGGGCTGGAAGATACACTCCCAACCAATCAAGTGTCAGTCCCTCAGCTCCAGATGAGAAGACTCAGATTAAAACTAAACAGGCTTCTTTAAGGCTATAAGGGAGGTTGGCAAGATGGCTCGATGGATACAAAGCACTTGCCACACAGACCTAAAAACACAAATCTCATCTGAGGCCCCATGAGAGGGAAGAAGAGAGCCGGATCCTGCAGATGGCCCTCTGGCTTCCATGCTTGCACCACAGCACAAACACACCTGTGGGTTAGCACCTGTACACACACGTCCAAATGACTGTCATGAAAAAGTAAAAAGACTGTAAGTTGAGGTACTTTTAACACATGACTTGCAGTCCAGAGCTGGCCTGTTTCCTAGCGCCACTTTATTAAGAGGTATGAATTAAGTATGAATTTATTAAGAGGTATGAATTAAGAGGTATGAATCAGACACTTAGACATCTCTGAGCAAAATGCCCTCAAGTTCTCAGTTCCACCAACTGCACCCTCAGTCCATAGGAAAAGGAAAATTCCCTGCACCAGGAGGCAAAACCACCACCAACAACAACCCTGGTTATAG
Source organism: Meriones unguiculatus (assembly GCF_030254825.1). Classification (NCBI taxonomy): domain Eukaryota; kingdom Metazoa; phylum Chordata; class Mammalia; order Rodentia; family Muridae; genus Meriones; species Meriones unguiculatus. The sequence continues at coordinate 104,056,985 of NC_083353.1, forward strand.
ACTGAATTTCCTTCCATGCTACTGGTGTGACTTTGAGTAAGTCTTTTGCACGTCTGTTACCTCTCGGAAACAGGAGAAAATGAAGGTGGAATTTGAAGGTGGTGATCTCTAAGATTGCTAAATTTCAGTGATAGCACTGTCGGACTGTCCATCAAATCTCAAAATGAAATCCCACATGGATTACCGAGAATTTGAGGGCCAAGAGGTCAGCAATCCATCTGCAGACTCCAAATTAAAGTTGATGGATTGGGGTTCAAGAGGAACATATATTCTTTCCAGCTTGCCTTCGAGGGAAAATACAGAGAAAATGCACACCATCACCTCTGGGCACCACTGCAAAACATGGAACAATATCCTATTCCCTTCTTTTTCCTTTCTTTGTTCTTTTCAAAGGTTCTTAAACAGCTCCATTAAGACGGGTCCACATCTGAGAGCTGGAGAGACCTGCTCAGTGGTTAAGGATGATAGTTGCTCTTACAGAGGGCCCGAGTTCTGTTCCCAGTATGCATATCGAACAACTCACAACTACCGGTAACTCCAGCTGTAGGGGATCCAATGCCCTCTTCTGGCCTTCACACTCAACTGTCTTTGAGCACATCTTATCACCACCACCACCCACACCCATACACATAATTAAGAATTTAAATAAGTATTTTTAAAAAACTCCACATCTGAATATACACTACCTTCCTCCAACCAGCCCTTTTCAGATCGAGAATCCTCTAGTAGGGCAGGGATTCCTCTCTACATTTGTTGAAGTTCTCTTGGGGAAGCAAACTAGCCTCATGACCTTGCCCTCACATCTGGCCTTCAGCCCAAGTGACAAGTCTTAATTTGATCACTACTGTGTTCTTAACACATGACCTTGAGTGACTTCCAGAGCCCTTTAGAAAACTCACACGCCTTCTTGAAAAGATGGAGCTTTCTTTACAATGGAGAAGTTCAAGTGAACACATTCCCTGTGGCAGCCAAGTCTCTACTCTTAGTTCCTGCAGTGGCATTGTCTGTAAGTTCATATAACCTGTTTTTTGTTTTTTTTTGGGGGGGGGGGCTCTCTTGAAGGGCTGAACACTTGTTGAATATTCTGAAGTGCTTACTGCAAAGAACCATCTAATGGGCCATTTCATCAAGTCTTCTCATTTCTTTCTCATCCTTGGAAGGCTCCAAACTCTCTCCTAGCCTCTACCCATCTTCTTTCCCACCCTGTCATCCCTAGGCTCCACTTTGCCCTGCCCAACTCTCTTTCCTTTCCTGCAATTAGGCAAAGGTCCAGGTTGCTGAGTTTTCAAAATGTGACTTCGATCGAAGAGTGGGCGGGGACACGGCTCTAATGGATCAGGGGGAACTGTCTCAGCATTTCTCATTCCCAAAAGGCCTTTCCCCGATCCTTAGGGGGAAATGGCTGTCCCCATCAAACGGTTCAGAGATTTCAAGGGACTCATCACCATTGGATGTGGCACAGAACCCTTCCTGAGAAAGAGTCAGGGACAGGCACATTTGAAAGGATAGAGTTCTTCTCTCCAGAGGTTTATGTTGCAAGCTTTCAACAGACACCTTGTACCAACACCACAGATTGCTTTCCCCACTCTCAGGAAAGGATTTAAAGTTTACCAAAGACCCTTTCATCTCTCCAGTGCACAGTCTTGCAGATGAGGAAACCAAACCTCAAAAAAGTCAATAATGCCAGCAAGTTCAAGGGCCAAGACAAGTCCCCAATTCATGCATCCTCTCCCCTCCCCCACATAACACTTCTAATAAGTCCTCATTCAGGGAAAAAAAAAATCCCTCAAAGAAAGCCAACAGAGAAGCCCCCCCCCAAAAAAAAACCCCACGAACATAACGCTAACCTATCAATTGATCCTGCACCTCCAAGCAGACAGACCCAATTACCAATTCTAAGGATTGTCCCCTGGCCTTAGGTGGCTCTCTGCTGTTGAATGTTCTCCCCAATAGCAGCTCAGGGCTGGCCACGAGGTGAGTGTCTCAACACAGAGAATAACCCAGCTCTTGCTCTTCCAAGAAAGAGCTCTCACCTCTAGAGTCTTTGCTAAGGGTCCCGCGCCCACTCCTCCCCTACCTGCCAAAAGCTGCATCCAGGCGCAGATCTTGTAGACGGTGGCGGTGTTGCAGAAGAAGAAAAGAGCGAAGCAGGTGATGCAGCCAAGAATCAGCACCATGGAAAGCAACACGAAGAAGGCGGCCGCCTTGAAGGCGCTGGACGGGATGGTGCTGAAGTCGGTGAAAGAGCCCCGGCAGGTGAGCTCTCGGCCCGCTAGCCCGCTGCCCACGCAGTAGTGGAAGAGGCCGAAGTAGCCAGGCTTGGGAGTGCTCACGCTGTCGCCCACCCAGTAGGGCTGGATGAAGACCACCACGTTGATGATGGCGAAGCAGATGGTGAAGATGGCCCATAGCACGCCGATGGCCCGCGAGTTCCGCATGTAGTGCTCATGGTAGAGCTTGGAGGCCTCCTGCGAGGGCAGCATGGTGCCCGGGGGCGGGGCCGGCGGCGGCCGCTGGCAGGGGGCCGCCGGCCCAAGACAGACCACCAGGCTGCGGGGCCGGAGCTGGGGACGCAGGCGAGAAGCAGCCCTGAGTCAAGGAACTCACAAGGGCGGGGCCTGAGGCGGAGCTGGGGACCTGGGGGCTGGCTGGGGAGTTAAGAGGGGGTCAGCACAGTGTTAGGGCGGCGACTTGAAGGACTAGCTAAGGTTTCCTATGGGGGGGGCTGAAAGAGGGCCATGGGAAAGTTGGGGGGTGGGATGAGGACATGGAAGCTGGAAGTCGGGGGGGGGGTGCCAGAAAGTGCTCGTGGGGGAGTTCAAGAGGGAGCTTGGGAACTGGTGCTGGGGTAAGAGGGGCCTGAGGGGAGATGTAATGAACGATAGAGATCAATACTGGAGCACTAACAGACACCAAACAGAGGGAGCTGGGAAGGGCATACTGCAGCTGTAATTAAGGGTAGTGTGTCTGGGATTGGGTGTCTGAAGGGGATCTGGAAGCAGATATACGCTTCTCTATGGGGAAGAGGAGAAGAGGTTGTCAGGGGCTGGTACCGAGGGCACGAGGAAGGTTACAGTAGGGCCATGCAGGGGGCAGGGGCTGGTAACCAAGACTAAGTGTTGGGGTCAGGATGAGGCTAGCATGGAGTCAGGGGCTGACACTGTAGGGTCTGCGGGTCTGCGCTCCTGGCGGGGATTGGTGGTGGTTGTAGGGCGCTCCTTGGAGCCCTGAATGTCGGCGGCTCGGGGATAGTCTAGGATTGGTGGGCCAGGGCCGGGGAGAGTGGCTTTCAAGGCCAAGGGAACAGGGGCTCTGAGGCCAGCCGGCTGTCTGGGCCTGGAGGGACAGGCAGCGGGCAGGAGCCGTGCCGGGGCTCAGGGGAGCGGCTGGGCCCGGGTAGGGCCAGGGCTGGGGGTGGCTGCCCAGCGCCCAGGCCCGGACACGCGCAGAGGCTGCGGCCGCCAAGAAGGGATGAGGGAGGACCAACCTGGGCCGGGTCGGGGCAGGTGATCCGGGACCAGCAGGGCTCAAGCGCCGGGGCTAGGTGCTCCAGGCAGTGGCTGCCTCGGCCCAGGCGACGTCCTCTGCGCGGCCTCCATCTTGCTCAGGCTCTTGCCGGGACGCGCTCCCGCGCCGAGGGGCGCGCTCCTGTGCACTGGCGCGCCGCGGCCTGGGCGCACTCCCGCGCGAGCGTGAAGAACAGAAAGGAGTGGAAGGGGAGGGGTATTGGGGGAAAAGGGGCGCTCCAGGTCTTGGCAGCCAGAGGTAAAGTCAGGGACGGTGACCCTGACGTCCCTCAGCCAGAGCCACAGCCCCCACCCCAGCCCTGACTGCAGGCCTCCTGACTGCGGGACTCCCCTTCCGCCAGCCTGAGTTGTGGGGTTCCGGCTCCCCACAAAGCCCATGGGGATGGGGGAAGGGACCCAACAAGGATTATTTGATTGCCGTGGAACTCAATCTCTTCATTCCGGATTACCACCTACCACCTATGACAGCGCCTCCAGTCTCTCCATTCTGCTTGCACGCCTTTGCGTCTTGGAGGCGTTGAAGGTTTCCAGAGTCTCCTAGGAAACTGTCAACACCCCCTAGGAGAGGGAAACTCCTAAACTGTTAACACCCCACGCCAGCCCGTGGGGATTCCTTGGCCCACAGCGCGAGGAGATCTGGCCAGGGAACAGGACCCAGGCTGAGTACCAAGAAGAGGAGAGAAAGGGGCTGGGGAGTTGTTTTTTCCTCTCTACACTGCCCCCCGCCCCCCACCCCCGAGTGCTCAAATCGATGCGTGTCATGAAGTTTGGACATTACGAAGATCTAAACAACAAAGCCTCGAAGTTAAGGCTGGTGATTAGGGCAAAGAACCACCCGTGGGACACTCGGAGGGGAAGGCAGCTTGACTCAAGTCTTTTCTTAGCCTTTGGAACGCAAACTAACACTGTGACCTTGAATTCAAGCTCTCTGAACCTGTTTCCTCATCTGTAAAGTGGACAAATTATGCTCCATTTTACAGGGGTGTGTGTGTGTGTGTGTGTGTGTGTGTGTGTGTGTGTGCGCGCGCACGCGCCTATGCGTATGTGCCTGCTCACAGAAGCATGTGTGCAAATAAGCCATGTTAGTAGATCCCAAACACTGGACCATTTATTGGAACTCTATATGCAAAAGCTCATACGATATTTTCAAATTTTCTTTTTCCAATGTAATAAGGGACTGTTTTTGTTTTTCTCATTACATATTTTGTAAACGTCTGCCGTGTTTTGGGGGTCTTGCTAAGTAGTCCTTGCTGTCCTAAAGCTCACTATGTTAGACCAGGCGAGCCTTGAACTTGAAGTAATCCTTCTGCTTCCATCTCCCAGTGCTGAAACTGCAGGAATGCACCAATACACTTGGTTTGTGCAGGGCTGGGGATCAAACTCGGGGCCTTTGTACATGCTAAGAGTGCATTCTCCCAAAAGTTACATCCCAAACCAAAAATTTCAACTTTTAAAATATGGTGATAATAGACAGGGTAGGTTTTTGGTTTTGTTTTGTTTTTTTGTTTTTAACATCTTTGTAAGAAACAGGCCATCTGAATGCCAAATTGTAATGGGAGAGTGGATCTATGTAATTCCACAATCTGAGACCTCTCTTCCGTATGAACTCACCTTCCCACAGGGTCAGAACGTGGACCATGAATTTGGGTTCCCTTTTCACTCTCTTTGAAGAAGACTTCCTTTCCACGTGCCAGGGAGCCTGTGGTCCTGGAATCATGAGTGGGAGGGGCAGGGCAAGGGATCTCCTTCACACCTCTTGCCACCTTACAGATGGGGGTAGAAGCCAAGGAAGAAAACTGACATACGATGGAGGGAGACAGCCACACTGTCAACCAATCTAGCAAGCAGGGACAAGGCTGCTGAAGTGTGGCAACTCCAGCACCGGGCACCGGAGACAAGAGGACACAGAAAACAGACAGCTGGGGTTCCCAGAATCACTGAGGAGAGGGAAGGTACAGGAAGGAGAGGGCAGGAGGGGTCGGCCTCACCAAGCACTAGCAGGCGCCCCGCTGAGGATGCTTTCACTCTGGGTGCCTTCCAAGCAATTTCCTTGCTCTATTCCCCACTCCGTCATAAATTATTCTTTTCCTAGCCTGCTGAGCCAAGCTAGGCGGCCTAGAACAAAGGATATCAAAAGGTCCGCTGAGAGTTCTCGCTGGGCTGGGTCCATGGTTTTGCTCGCTCCGCTCTGTAGGGCAGAGGCTCTCCACAAAGTTCTGTCCCCACCTCTTTAACAACAGTGCTTCGGCCCCATATGGCCCTCCTCACTCAGCTTCTGCCTTGATCCCGGGGCTGAGCCAGTTAATTTGGTTTCTGCTTAAGCCAGTTTCTCTTCCGTTTTAGTTGTTGTTTCCAAACTAAATAGTCCTAAATAATTCATCTGCATGCCTCCAGAAGAGATAGCAGGAGCCTGTATATTGATTTGGTTGTTTGCTGAGACAGGGACTCCTGTAACCCAGGCTGGCCTAGAACTCACAATGTAGCTGAGGATATAACTTCAAACTTCTGATCCTCCTGCCTCCCCCCTTCCAAGTGCTAGGATTGCAGGCATGCACTCCCTCGCTTCGGTGGGCATTTGTTTGGTGTTTGTTTTTAACAGAAGAATGTCTGAATACATGAGCCACTCAGAACCAAAAGACTAAAATCTGAGGCCAAGCTCTGCCACATATGATCTGTACAGCTCAGAAGACAAACACTCCATTTCCCGGGGAGGGCAGGTGTGAGAGGAGGATTGAGATGTGTAGCCCAGGTTGGTCTTAAACTCACTCAGATCCTCCTGCCTCAACCTCACAACTGTTAGAATCATAGGTGTGTACCCCTCTCGGGCTTGGTGTTATTGTTTTGAGTCAGGGTTTTACTCTGCAGCCCTGGCTGGCCTCCATCTGTAGCAATCCTCCTGCCTCAGCCTCCCAGGTTCTGATGCTGCTCTTGAAAGTCTTATTTTCTTCAAGTAGAAAAAAACACACTTCCTCCACACAGATGCTGGGAGGATTAAAAGAGATAATGGATAGAAAAGAGCTTTGTAAATGGAAAAAGGGCTATAAATATAAGTGATTATCATTAAATTTTAATAATAAATGATGTCTCCAAAGAAGAGATACAGCAGGAGGAGCCTTGGAGATGCACTTGCTGAGCTGTGAGAAGCCAGGACGGGATGTGTCCCCATTTTAAAGGGTGAGCTTAGAGCAGTTGCAGAAAGAGAATATGAGATCCGTTCACAGGAAAAGCATCTTGTTGGGACCAGGAAGGGGCCAGACAAGGATGGAAAGATCTCGGCAACCAAAGAGCCGAACATGGTGGTGCATGCCTGCAGAGTCAATGCTTCAGAGGCTGGAGTAGGAGGGTGACAAGTTCATGAGCAATGTAGCAAGAGCCTCGCTATTGACAAGGCTGGGGGTGTAGCTCAATGGAGTGTTTTCCTTGCGCTCATGAGACCCTGGGTTCCACCTGTAAGGGAGGGTGTCCCCTGCCCAGTCTAAACCAAATTCCCAACACAAAGGAGATTTATTACCCTGGAGGATCAAGCAGGGGGATTGAGGGGAGGCTGCAAAGGCAGACAGCAAGTAGCAGCAGCTGCAGCAAGCAGAGGAGGAGGAGTGTTCACACTGCCTATGGGGGTACATGTGTTTAATCCTAGCACCTGGGAGATGAAGGCACAGGAAGTCAAACCTACCCGAACTACTTAACAAGCCCCAACCCGGACGACATGAGACACTTTCAAAAAATAAAATATAAGGCTGGGCATGATGGTGCATGCCTGTAATCCCAGCAACTCAGGAGTCAAGGGTTGGTGGACTTCTGGGAATTCAAGAGGGCCAGGGTTGTTACACAGAGAAACCTTGTCTCAAAGTAATAATAATCATCACATTATTATTATTATTATATTTTTAAAAGGAGGGGACTAGAGAAATAGCTTAGTTGGTATAGTGCTTGCAATGTAGGTGTGCTAAGCTCAGCACCCATGTTAAAGACAAAAAAACAAAAAAACAAGCTGGACATGGTGACACACACCTGTAATCTCATCACTCTGGGAGGCAGAGACAGGCAGATCTTTGTGAGTTCAAGGCCAGCCAAGGCTACACAGAGAAACCCTGTCTCGAAAAACAAACAAGAACGGACAAACAACAACAACAACGACAGCATAAGGCCCCACCAGTCTCAGCAGCATATGTGCTCAAGAGGTAGAGACTGGAGGATTCCTAGGGTTCGCTGCACAGCCGGGCAAGTGGAATCAGTGAGTTTAACAAAAGGTGGTGGACAGCAAAGTGAGAAAGACAGTCTACATTCAATTCTGACTCTCAAATGCTTGTTCATGCTCTCTCAAACACACACACACACACACACACGAAAGAAGAAGGGGAATGAGGAAAGGAAGAAAGAAAAATCAAGTCAAGAGACCATAAGGCAAGGACAATGCTTGTGGAGCGCCCATTTGATATCCTAGCCAAGAAACATCCATAATCTGCCTAAGTGCACAGTTAGGCTTGTGTTACCATCTAGGTCCCCCAGCCTGTCTCATTTAGTATCTCCAATAAACCCTCGACATAGTGTGATGAGCTGAAATGTCATCCTGTCTCTATGTTAGAGACCTAACGCTCCGCAATGGGACTGCATTTGGAAACAGGGCTTGACAAGACAAGGTAAAAAGAGCTGCAGTGTGTGGACATCTGATGACTGGCATCCTTACAAGAAGAAGAAGAAGAAGAAGAAGAAGAAGAAGAGGAGGAGGAGGAGGAGGAGGAGGAGGAGGAGGAGGAGGAAGAGGAAGAGGAGGAGGAGGAGGAGGAGGAGGAGGAAGAGGAAGAGGAAGAAGAAGAAGAAGAAGAAGTTAGAACATAGATAGAACGTAGACCAGTGGTCCTCAACCTTCCTAATGCTGAGACCCTTGAATACAGTTCCTTGTGTTGGGGTGACCCCCAAACATAAAATTATTTTTGTTGCTACAATGTTAACCATAATGTAAATATCTGATCTGCAGATGGTCTTAGGCAACCCCTGTGAAAGTGCCATTTGATCCTGCCCCCAAAGGGGTCATGATCTATAGGCTGAGAAGCATTGACTTAGACCAAGAGACAAGCACACGGATGCAAGTAGGAGGCAGCCATCAACAGGCTAAGCAGAGAGACCTCAGGAAAACCCAACCAGCTACAAGAAAGTTGATTTCTGCTCAAGACATGCAATCTAGCTGGACATGGTGGCACATGCCTTTAATCCCAACACTTAGGAGGCAGAAGCAGGTAAATGTTCTATGAGATCAGCTTTGTTTACATAGTAAGTTCCGGGCCATGGGGCTGGAACTACATGGTGAGACTCTACCTCAGAAATAAATAAACGTACAGAGACAAAGAACAAGACCTAAAAAGTGACCGGAAATGCGTATGATATAAATTATTCTTGAAAAATGTCTGTCTTGGACAGTGTGCTCACCTATGATCCCAGCATTTGGGAGACTGAGACAGGATGATGATAGCTATGTTTGAAACCAGCCTGAGCCACATAGTGAGACTTTGTCTCAAAGCAAACCAAGCAGAAGAGAGGAAGAACAGGAGGTGGAGGGATTCTTTAATTGTCCCCTGGGATTATTAGTCCTGGTTATCAGCCTGACTGTGTCTCCAGCTGACTAAAAGTCTCTGGAACCTGTAAGGACCTTGCTTGACCAGGTCACTGGAAGTTGGATGACCGATTCTAATGTGGACAGCACCTTCTGGTGGCAATCTTATATGAAGAGGTCAGAGGAAGAAAAAGCATTTGCTTTTTCCCTGCTTGATTTTCATTGCTATAGAGTTCATCTACCCTGATGCTGCCACTGTTGCCATTACTGCCATGCTTCAATGACATCAGTACCCAGCTTCTTCAACTTTCCTATGTGAACTGAAGACCAGGGCTCTCCAGTAATCCTCCATCATCCACATCAGATTGGGAATGCTGAAGCATCCAGGACTGACAGCTACTATGATGTCAGCCTTTCTGGTGAAGGCAGCCATTGATGAACTATCCAGACAGTAAGCCAATAATTCTATCAGTTCTGTTCCTGTGGAGAACCCTGACTGATACATTGTCTTAGTTATTGTTCTGTTGCTGTGACGAGCATTTGTTTGGGAGCTACAGAGGGTTCAGTGATCATCATGGTAGAAAGCAGGCAGGCATGGTGCTGGATCAATAGCTGAGAGCTTTACATCCTGATCTGCAGGCAGCAAAAGACAGACAGACAGGACAGACAGACAGACACACACACACACACACACACACACACACACAGACTGGGCGTGGCATGGGTTTTTAAGCCTCAAAGCACAGCCAGGCTTGGTGGCACATGCCTGTAATCCCAGCACTCTGGAAGGCTGAAGCAGGTGGATCACAGCCTGTCCAGGACAAACCCCGGCTACACAGAGAAACGATGTCTCAAGAAAGAGGAACAAGCCAGTAAGCAGCAGCATTCCTCCATGACCTCTGTATCAGCTCCTGCCTCCGGGTTCCCATCCCACTTGAGTTCTTGTCCTGACTTCCTTCAATGATTGTCTTAGTCATTGCTGAAGAGACACCATGACCAAAGCAACTCTTATAAAAGAAAATATTTTTTTAAAGATTATTTATTTATTATTTATAGACTATCCTGCCTGTGTGTGAGCCAGAAGAGGGCACCAGATCTCATTAGAGATGGTCATGAGCCACCAGTGGTTGCTGGGAATTGAACTCTTGACCAATGGAAGAACAGCCAGTACTCTTAACCTCTGAGCCATCTCTCCAGCCCCAAAAGAAAATATTTAGTTGGAGGTTTGCTTACAGTTTCATAGATTAGTCCATTATCATTATAATGGGGAGCATGGTGGAATTCAGGCAAGCACTGGAGTAATAGCTGAGAGCCCATCCATAGGTAGAGAGAGTCTGGGTTTGGCATAGCCTTTTGAAACCTCAAAGCCCCGCCCCCCAGTGATATACTTCTTCCAACCACATCTCCTAATCCTTTTAATCCTTTGAAATAGTACCACTCCCTGGTGACTAAACACTCAAATATATGAGCCTATGAGGGATGTTCTTATTAAAACCACCGCATTGATGAACAGTAAAACCTTTTCCTTCCTAAGTTGCTTTTGGTCATCACAGGAATAATAAACCTAACTAAGACACAGAGGACCCAAGCTGAGTTCCCATCACCCACATAGGGCAGCTTATATGTAATTCTAGCTCCATGGGACCTGATGTCCTCTTCTGGCCTCTGAGGTCTCACACACACACACACACACACACACACACACACACACACTAAAAACTAAAATGAAATAAACAAAATTTCATATCACCTAGATTTCTTGTTACTGAAGTTGGGAAAACGGAGATAGAATAAAGGAAGTAATGAGGAACTGATGAAATCTAGTCCAGTATCAGGCCAGGTATGTAACACATTGGCAGAACACTTGCTAAACGTGAGGCCCTGAGACACATTCCTGAAAACCCTAAAAATGCCATTTCAAGATCAGACAAAATAATATAGTCTAAGAAAATAAAAATGAAAACAAATCCTTTTTAAAATCATTATTTAAAAAATAAGCAACAATTACTTCTTGGCCTTTTGGCTAAGATCAAAATTAATAATAGAATAGTATGATTCAAGAGTCCACTCAACTTCATTCTTTTTGAACAGAGATCTAGATTTTCTAACAACTTTGAAGTAAGACTGTTCTTTCCCTAGCGGTTTTTGGCACCTGGCTGCAAGCCAGCTGAACTGCTAGGCCTGCTGTACCATGCAGACCAGCTACTTAGGAGTCTGAGGCAAAGGATTACAAGTTCAAGATCAGCCCAGGCAACTGGGCAATATTTTGTCTCAAGTCAGACAGGAACGGGAAGCTTCCGGCTAGCCATAGCTTAGAGGTAGAGTGGATACTTAGCATTTTTGTTGTGTCACAACACACTCCCTGGGGAGATACGGGATACACGTCTACTCAGCCCAGATAGGGAGTCCACAGACCAAAATCCAAGCTGGTGAACCAGTGAATCTGATTGGGGTTACTTACATGGGTGAGGGGCTACCTAACAGGAGCAGAAAGGACTCAAAGATAGCTGTATCACCAATGCCTACTCCAGCATGGGTGACAGCTCACAAAACTGGGAAACCTGGAGCATACTGCAGGCAGCTCAACAGGTTGGAGAATGAAACCTCTTCTGCGAAGCTCGGCTAGTTTCTGCTCCTCAGGCAGTGGTTAGGTTTCAGGCTCTTATTTGTAGCTCTGTTTGTTTGCCACGCCTCGGCAGCTCGGCTTGTCTGAAAGCATTCTCTGCAGCTCAGCTTCCTTTCATTTGAGAGGGACTCAGCTTTCATTGCTTATTCTGGCAGAGGGGCTTAGTGAACCTGTTCAGTTTCAGGGACTTCCTGAAGTTATTTTATGTTGTTTACCTCCCTGCTCAAGGAGCTTTCTGAAAGATGGAGTGTTTTAACCCTAGGAGGAACCCGTTATACAAAACATAGTAGGTCCCTGGATCCCAACTTCAAAGGCCAACTTGCTTTGGTCTCTATGTCCATCCTCTTCCAGTACCAAACTATTTTGAGTTAAGAAATATATTTATCTTTTAAATTTTGAATATGAATAGCACTTGGGTGATGGAGGCAGGAAGATCAGGAGTTCAGGACCATCCTTAGCTACATATAGTGAGTTTGATTCAAGTCTGGGCTATGGGAGATTTTTATCTCCATAACATCAATCAATTAGTCAGGCAAACTGAATCCCAGGGCAAGGGGCTTCTTTTCCTCTCATTTCCCCTTAATTTCCTTTGTCTTTCCAGCCTGACCCAAGAAAATTTAAGAAAATTTTATTCTGTACTTTCTTCCAGATATTTTCCATTTTACTCTGTACATTGAGCCTCTGTAATGCACACTGAGTCAATTTTTGCTTACGATGAAGTTCAAGATGATCTTAAATTCTGATCTTCTGTTCCCAGCTCCTCGCATGCTGGAATTCCATCAGCGCACCCCCAGGCCCAGATCTTGCAGTGCTGGGATTTAACTCAGGGCTCCAGGAGGGGAGGCAAGCACTCAGCCAACTGAGCTTCATCCCCGGTTCCTCAAGAGTCATTTTTACTTTTGTATGTGGCTATGCTGAACCTTTTGTTGGAAAGCAATTTTTTTTTTTATAACCATGGGACCTTTGTCAACAATCAGAGGCCATGTGTAGTGGCACGCACCTGTAACCCTAGAATGTAACAGATGGAGGCAAGAGGATTTCAAGTTTGAGGAAGCCTGGGATGCATAGTGAGACCCTATCTCAAAAATGAATAAATATGGTCTGAAGAGACTGCTCAGCATTTAGAAGCACTTCCTGCTTCTGAAGGGACCCAAGTTAGGTTCCCAGCACCCACACCCGGCACTTCACAACTACCTGCAGCTAATTCTAGCTTCAGGGGATCTGACATTCTCCTGCTCTCCAAGAGACTTGCACGTATGTGGCACACATAACAGATGCAGGCATGTGTGTTTGTGTGCATGCACATATAAGAAATAATCTTTTCAGCCAAGTGGTGGTGGTGTATGCCTTTTATCTCAGCACTCAGAGGAGCAGAGGCAGGTGGATCTCTGTAGAGTTCAAGGCCAGCCTGCTCTACAGAGTGAGTTCCAGGACAGCCAAGACTACACAGAGAAACTCTGTCTCAGAGAAGAAGGAGGAGGCAAAGAAGAAGAAATAAACTTTTCTTAGAAAAAAATGGCTACTCCAAACTCATATAATAATTTATACAGCACTATTCATAATATCTCTAAAGTAGAAAAAAGCAAATGCCCTTCAACTGGTAATCAGATCCATAAAATATAGTGTATGTAGCCATTCAAGGGAATACTGCTCAACAATAAAACAGGACAAAATGTTAATACGTGCTATGGTGTGGAGGGATTGAGAAAACAATGAACTGAGTGATAGGAGCCAGGCACAAAAGGCAGCATTCTATAAAGACCACTTCTCTGATGTATCAAGATGAGAAAATCCACAGAGGCGAAAAGTAGAAGAGTCATTGCCCAGGGCTGGAGTGGGGGAGAGAGGAGTGGACCGCTGATGGCTACAGCTTCTTTTTCAGGTGTTGAAAGGATACTGATGGATTTGGGCACGGTTGTACAACTATGTGGACATAAAACCATTACATTGTATGTTTTACGTCCATGAATTTTATTACATATGAATTAGATCAACTAAAGATTTTTTAATAATCTTTTTGAGGTAGGCTCAAAGGCTCACACCTATAATCCAAGCACTAAAGAAGTGAAAAAAGGAGGCTCAGGAGCTCAGTGACTCTCAGCTACATCGAGAGTTTGAGTCCAGGTCCTGTTTTGAAAAGACAAGAAGAAAAGCACTCAAAACCGAAAGAAGAAGGAAGAAAGAGGAGGAGGAGGAGGAGGAAGAAGAGGAAGAAGAAACTGTAGCTGAGCATGTTGGCTCACAACTACAATCTCAAGAAGCTAAGGCAGGAAGATTACCTCCAGTTACAGGCCAACCTGGGGCTGTAATAAGTTCCAGGCCAGTGTGGACTATGCAGTGAGACCCTGTGTCAATAAACAAACAAACAAACAAATAAACCACAAAACTAACTCAACACCAACAACTTATTCTCATATATTTGAATCTTTCTCTGAAGTTTATTTTGTCCCCCCGATCAGTTTGTCTGTTTGCAAGAGTCTTACCATGTAGTCCTGACTGGTTGTACTCAGTGTGTAGACCAGGCTGGCCTCAAACTCATGGTGATCTCTTGGGGTCTGCCTCTGCTGTGCTGGGAGTACAACCATGTGCCACCTCACCACACTTGTGCCGGACAGCTTACTACTTTCCCAGCATCACTCTCCCTTGACCAGCGTAGCTTTGCAGGAAACTTGATATCAGGTAGCCTGACTCCTCCATATCTGGTCCTTTAAAACTAATTTTTGGGGCGAGAGATGGGTTAGGGTTCTTGCATCCAAGCCCACCAACTTGAGATCAATTCCCAGGGCCAATATGGTAAAGAGCTGACTCCCCATGGGGGTTCTCTGACTTCTCCATGGATGATATGATGCTATGAGTACACACACACACACACACACACACACACACACACATAACACACATAACACACATACTTTCTTAACATTATAAAAAATTTAAAGCCAATTTAAATTGATGGTTTTAGTATCTTTTAGTATCCTTTCCTACATAATTCTTAGAAATCAACTTATTGGTTTCTCCCTGAATTCCGAGTTGATGGATCCTGAATAGATCATACTTAATCTATAGATCAAATTCAGGAGCAGCTCATACCTTAACAATACTGAGTCTTCTAATCCTTGAGTCTCGCTGTCTGCCAACCTCTGCTTTGATTTCTTTGGTCAGTGTGTTTTGTTCTTGCAGACTCAGCTTCGCTGGCATTTGTCAGAGTCATCTTTGTTTCGTGGTTCTGTTTTGTGCTGTTGCAAGTGGTACTGCATTTAGCATTGTGGTTTCCAGTTGGGCATCGATTGCAGTGAAAGATATTGTTTTAAATTATCTGTGTATCCTGTGACCTTGTAAAATTACTTTTCAAACCTAGTAGGGTTCTGGTACATTATTTCAAGTTTGAAGGCTTTGCTTTGGTTTTGGAGAAGCTGTTGGGTTTTTAAGTTACTATTAATAATTTGTTTTGTTTTGTTTTGTTTTGTTTATTGGTGGCAGGGATTTGCTGTGCAGCACAGGTAGTCCTTACATCCAGTGTCCTCCTGTCTCCATCTCTCAAGTGCCAGGATTATGTGCAGTGTGTATGTGTGTGCACACGCACACACACGTAAGTGGGCTTGCACATCACAGCACATGTGTAGAAGTCAAAAGACAACCTTGTGAATCCTTGCATCTTTACATGGCTTCTGGGGGTTGAACTTATGGCAAGATCCTTTACCCACAGAGCCCATCTTGCTGGCCGTGGGGAAGATACTTAACTGTTCCTTTATAATGTTGAATAAGAGTGGGAAAAGTAGATGCCTGCATCTTCCAGGGTATTTTGTTTTGCTTTTGAAACAGTGTCAGGATATGTAGCCCGGGCTTGCCTCAAACTTATTTTTTCCATCCTTGACCTCACAAGTTGCTAGGATTACATCACATCTGGCTCAGATTTTTCAGTATTTTGTCATTAAATATGATAGCATTGGTAGAATACGTGCCTACCATAAACATGACTAACACCACAAAAAAGTAGGCTAGATGTAAGATTTTTTTTCCTTCCTTAACGACAGATTTCTTGTTGTGAGTGTTCCTCTGTTTATAATGTCTTGGGGGTTTTATAAGTGATGTTGAACTTTTACCAAGCGTTTTGTTCTTGGATGTGGGAGCGTGCATGCCACAGTGGGCCTGTGTTGGTCAGAAGACAGTTTCTGCTCTGCTGTCCTGGACTCGATTTGTAGACCAAGCTGGCCTCAGACTCACGGAGATCCACCTGCTTCTACTTCCAGAGTGCCGGGATTAAAGTCACATGACACCACACCCGGTTTTACTTTTTTAAAGTCAATGAGTGTTTTGCCTGCTTGAATGTATGTGCATCGCATGCATGCAGTACCTACAGCGACCAGAAGAGGGTGTTAGGTCCTTGGAATTGGAGTGAGAGAACATGAGCCACCGTGGGAGCCCCAGGAACAAAATCTAGTCTTCTGCCAGTGCTCTTAACTCCTGAGCCATCTCTCCAGGCCCTTCTTTATAACCTTTAATGTTGTTTCTTTGCTTCATATTTTTAACATATTGGCTATCTTGTAAAGATGTTCTCCCTCGTCTGTCTCTGTTTTGGGTTCTTAATTTCTCCTGTATTTAAATGTCTGCATCTTTCTCAATATTTGTGGAAATTTTGTTTTAAGTTCATTTAATAGATTCTTTATGCCTTAATAGATTCTTTATGCCTTTAGTGTTTATCTCAGCTCCCTTGTCAGTCCTGTAGATTCTCAGTCTCTTGGTCTTATCTCTGAGTTGTTGGATACAACTCATGATCACATTTTAGGGGACAGGAACTGTGCAAGGAGATCAACAGAGCCAAAAAACCTGGGCCCAGGGAGTCCTACAGAGACAGATACTTCAACCAAAGACCATGCATGGAGAGGACCTAGACGCCCTGCTCAGTTTCCAAGTGGGTTCCCTAGTAAGGGGGACAGGGGCTGTCTCTGACATGAACTCAGTGGCCAGTTCTTTGATCAGCTCCCCCTGGGGGATGAAGCCTTTCCAGGCCACAGAAGAAGATAATGCGGCCAGCCCTGATGAGACCTGATAGGCTAGAGTCAGATAGAAGGGGAGGAGGTCCTTCCCTATCAGTGGACTAGGGAAAGGGGCATAGGGGGAGAAGAGGGAGGGAGGGTGGTACTGTGAGGAGATGGAGGGGGGCTACAGCCAGGATACAGTGAATAAACTGTAATAAATAAATTGAAAGGAAAAAAGATTTTATTTTTAAGTTGTAAGGGTGGGTGGGTGGGTGGGTGTTTGCGCACGCGCACGCGCCTACATGAATGTAGTGGTCGTAAAGTTCAGAAGAGAGCATCAGATACTCTGAAGCTGGAGTTGCAGGTCGCTGTGAGACGCCTGACCTGGTTGCCGGGAACCAAAGCTGTACCATCTGCACGGGCAGTGCGGTGGTTTGAATGGGAATGGCCCCCCCTAGACTCATGTGTTTGAATGCCTGACCCACAGGGAGTGGCCCTGTTAGGAGGTGTGGCCTTCCTTACTGGAGGAGGTGTAGCCTTGTTAGAGGAAGTGACTCAACATGGAGGCAGGGCTTTGAAAGCTCACCTACATGCTCAAGTCTGGCCAGGGAGACCCAGAGCCGCCTCCTCCTCTCCTGCTGGACAGTCTCCTCCTGGCTGCCTGCAGATCAAGATGTACAACTCTTGGCTCCTTCAGCACCATGCCTACCTGCATGCTGCCATGCTTCTGGCCATGATGATAATGGACTAAACCTCTGAATCTGTAAGCCAGCCCCAATGAAATGTCGGCCTTTATGAGAGTTGCCTTGATCATGGTGTCTCTTCACAGCAATAAAACCCCAAGGCAGGCAGCAAGTGCTCCCTCCCCCTGAGCTCCTTTCCAGCCCCACACTTTCTGTTGTAATCGCTGTGTTCTCTTCCCCCTCCCCCTTATTGATGCTTGAATGCAGCATTCAGTTATCCTTGTCCTCCACCCCTGCTAATTCTTTCTTCCGATTGGCCAAGTCCTTAAGTAATGCATCCCACTATGTTTCATTTTCCATTTCCAACATTTCTTTCTTTTTTTTATTTTTTTATTTTTTTATTTTCAGAATCTCAGTTATCTTGTTTCTTTCCTCTCGACTCTTTCATCCACATTGTTGGCTTTCTTGTCTGTTTTGCCAACCATTTCCTTATTTCTTCTGAGGTCATCCATTCTAGGTGAATACTATCAGCTGAGCCACATACCCTGCCCCCTGTTCTAAACTTGATGTGATGATTTAAATTTTTTGCTACATTATTTATTTGTGTGTGTGTGTGTGTGTGTGTGTATGTGCGTGTATGTGCGCATGCGCGTGTGCTTGTGCATGCATCGGTTCATGTGCACATGTGTGAAGTCAGAGGACCACTTTCAGTTCTCCCCTTTCACCTTTATATGGGTTCCTAAAATTAAACTCAAGTCACCAAGCTTGGTGGCAGTGTCTTTACCTGCTGAGCCATCTTGCTGGCCCTCAGTAGAGATGTTTAAATGGTTAATTCTCTTGACTTTTCCTTCTCCTGCTGTTAGTTGGCTTTCTGGTACTGTAACAAAATTCCTGAGACAATCAAGTTAATAAAGAAAGAGGTTTGTTTTGGCTCATTTTACAGCCCCTGGTCATTAGTCCTGCTGTTTTGGGCTTGTGTAGCACAGTATATTATGATGGGTGCATGGGCAGGGAGAGACGATTACACAAGTGAGCACAAAGTGAGAGACGAGGAGTACACTGTCCCAATACCCCTTCAAGGGCATTTTGCCTATGACCCAGCTTCCTTCCATTAGGCCTTGTAGTAGTTTGGATGAGAAATGTTCTCCCGTAGGCTCAGGTATTGAAGATGTTGCCCTCAGTCGGTGGTGCTGTTTGGGGAGGTTATGAAGTCTTAGGAGGTGCAGCTTTGTTGGAGGAAGTACATCACTTAGGGGACTTCATAGCCTCATCCTACTTCCTGTTCTCTGTCTCTCTGTGTGTCTTTGTCTCTGTTTCTCTCTGTCTCTGCCTGTCTGTCTCTCCCTTCCTGTGTAGATGGAGACATGATCAGCCAGCTTTCTGATCGCACCATGCATGCCCTCCCTGCCCTGATGGACCCTATCTCTCTGGAACCTTAAGCTAAAGCAAATCCTTTCTCCCATAAGCGTAACATGAGCAACTAACATAGGACCCAGCTCCTAAAAGTTCATTATTTTCGAGCAGCAACACAGGCTGAGAGACCAAGCTTTCAAATCATGAGCCTTGGGGAGCCTTCAAGATACAACCACACTGCCCAGGCTTTTGATTCCCTTTCTAGAGCTCCTCTTCCAGACTTGCTAGACAGTTGCATCCAGTCCTTCACGTCCTCTTAACCTCTCACCTGTCCCGCATTGCTGTGACACATCCTAGATAATTTGACTGGATTTTTGAATTCACCAATTGTTATATTATAAATATATACCTTTAAATTTGTTTGTTTGGTTGTGTACGTGTGTGTGTGTGTGTGTATGTGGCTGAGCACATCAGAGCATGAGTGTGGAGGTCAGAGGACATTTTGCCGGAGTTTATTCTTTAGTTCCATCATGTGGTGGGGGGGGGGGCATGAGCATGTCAGGCTTGGTGGCAAGCACAGTAAACCCACTGACCCATCTCCCCGGCCCCTCTTTGACTATACTAACTATGTGAAACTCATTCAGTGATGTTTCATTCCCCTGATGGTTGTTGTTAGAATTTTTATTTCACTCTCCCACTTGTTTTCTTTATATACACATATGACTTCTAAAAGGTTTAAAAATTTTTTTTATGTATATGTGTGTTTTGTCTGAATATATGCCTGTATACCACAAGTATGCCTCGTGTCTGGCAAAGCCAGAAGAGGACATCAGATTCCTTGGAACTGGAGCAATGGATGGTCGTGAGGGGCCATGAGGGTGCTGAGAGGCAAACATGGGTACTCTGTTCTTCAAGCCTGAGCCACCCTTCCACTCTCCACTTTGTGAGCTCAGCCTCATTTAACTCTCCATTTAACTCACTAACATTCTAAACCGTCTGTCCTAAAAATTTTTCAACTTTAAGATTAGGAATGGTGGTGCACACCCCTAGTCCCCAGCACTCAGGATCTGAGGCAGGAGGATTGGAAGTTTGAGGGCAGCTTAGGCTATGAAGCAAGAACTCGTACCAAAAGAAAAAGAAATACTTGTCAGATTTGAAAATTGTCCTTCTTTGGGGAAAAAAAAATAACTTTTTTGCAATAGGTTAGATCTGACCAAAAATGGTTAATTTCCATGTGGACTCAACATTTTTGCCCATGAAGTTCTTCACTTGGAATTCTTTCCTACTGGCATTCATTTGCCTCAGATCATAGAAGTAGTCTACAGACATGCATACGTTTTCTCTAGGAGAGCTTACAGGTATCATAAGGTCTAGAACGATTTTTGTTTTGCTTCTTAAGACAAAGTCTTGTGTAGCCCTGGCTAACAATGAACTGAGCTTTCTGTAGAAGGCCCCCAAGTGCTGGAATTACTGCAGGTACCATCACACCCAGCCCTAAAACAATGGCTTATGTTAGTTTCTTTATTGTTGTTGGAATGTTTATCCTTGTGTGGTGTAATGCACTCTGACCCTCTTTGCCTCTGCCTGGGCAGTAAAGATTTGTGATTCTCTGCTTATGGGTCTGTGACTCAACAATGACATTAAAGAGAATTTAGTTTCTCACTCTGTGATCCAGGCTGCCTTAGGAACTCACATCCTGCCCCTCAATCCATCTGTATACCATGTTTGTTATCGTGGTCAAGGGATGGCTGGGGGGGGCGGGGGCTTGATCCCACAGAGCTACGTTACTAAGGAGGAACCCTTTTCTAGGAGTCTCTTTGTAGACTTGAGAGCTGGCTCCATCTTATCTCCAAGAATAACTGGGAAGGAGTCTGGGTATTTCTCTGTCTCGATGGCAAGAGATGAACTCTCTCAACAGTGCAGAAAGGATGGCTAAGAATTAAAACTAAGCTTTTAGAACCAAGCATGGCAGCTTGGACCTGTAAGCTATACCTCATGAGGTAAGGCAAGAGCACTGCCTTGAGGTAGATGTCAATCTGGGCTATATAGTGGGTTCTAGGGTAGCCTGGACTACAGAATGAGAATCTGTGTCAAAGACAAAGCAAAGCAAGACAAAACAAACCAAAAACCCCAACAAACTAAACATGGTAGTACGCTCCTATAATGCCAGCATTTGGAAGGTGGAGGCAGGAGGATTAGACATTCAAGGTCATTCTCAGCTTCCTAGGGAGTTCAGGACCAGCCTGGGCAACTCAAAACCTTGTACTTAGGGGCAAGGGAAGGGGGAAACAAATATTTGGTAGACAACAGTTTTAAA
Organism: Meriones unguiculatus; assembly: GCF_030254825.1. Taxonomy (NCBI): domain Eukaryota; kingdom Metazoa; phylum Chordata; class Mammalia; order Rodentia; family Muridae; genus Meriones; species Meriones unguiculatus. The sequence continues at coordinate 104,078,021 of NC_083353.1, forward strand.
CATTTCTGTGACTGTGAACTAGGAGCAAAACTGTTTAATCACCACTCATATACTATACTGACCCAAATTCACAGAACCCTGCAGACAGTCTGGTCTCTAACGTGCGGCGATCTTCTTGCCCTGGCCTCCCAAATGTTGAGTTTAGAGGTGTGCCTCCCACCCCCAGCTTGTCTTAGAATAAAACATGGCTAGTTCTGCAGCCATCTCCACTAACAGCCAATTATGACTCTAGAGAGAAGGCAAAGCTATATAAAAAGGCTAACGAATTTATTTATGGTCATTTTGTGTCACAAGGAAAGAGCAAAGGAAATATTTTTTCCCACCATTCCTGAGTGGGTCTTTGCGATCCTTTATTGCCATTCATCCACTCAATGACCCAGCTGAATGGGGCACCAATATATTATTTTCCAAATGAGCAAGCAGAAGTCCCCACTTGAGGTCCCAGTCCAGAAGCCCAGCACAGCCAGGTGCTTTTTTTCTTTGGGTTACCCTGTTTTTTTCTTCCTGTCTCAGCCTTCTCCTACTGTTGTTTGTCTGGTTGGTTTGTGTTTTGGTTTTGTTGTGACAGTTTCCCCAAGCTAACCTCCCACTCATTATGCAGCCGAGAATAACCTTGAGCTCCTTGACGCTTAAGGCTCCCTCTCCCGAGTACTCGGATCTCAGTTCTGTGCTCCCATGACCTGATTGTCGCTGTTATTTATAAAGGTCAGGAAACTAATTTCCTGGACTTCTTTTGGACCTACAACAGTCACCTCAAAGTCAGAAACAATCAGACTGGGGCTTAGTGTTAAGTGCTCCGGCAGAGTCCTTGATTAACCGTACAAGGGAAACTGCACCACACTGTCTCTGGAGATGCTATTTAGCAACATTAAATTGAAGACATAAATCAGTCTGGCTAGACTCAATTCCCTCTCTGGTTGAGGCAACTGCCCTGAGAGAGATGGCCCCTGGGGATCTCAGCCTTCTGTGCCACATTTTCTGTGGATGAGATTCCAGAAGCACCATGAATTCCCACATCTGAATTTCTCTTCCTCAGCGCTTTCCCCTCTGGCTTATTGCTCAGCTCCTAAGACTTGAAGCAGCCAAGTCCAAGGATCTCCCAACCCTGGATAGCTTGGGCTTCTGGGACCTGCACAATGCCTGGTACATATTAACCCTCCATACATGCTTGATTAATTAATTAGTCAGTTCACTAACAAACCATTGGCAACGCCAGCATTCAGTTGTCCCCACATTGAGTTGGATTGTTTGCTCAGAATGTTTAAAGCACCCAAAGGCAAGGTTATAACCAATGAGAAAATCTGTTAGTCTGTCTTCTGTTGCTGGCACAAAGTGCTTAAATCTGGGTGCTGCGTAGAGAAAGAGGTAGCCAGGCTTTAATCCTAGCATTTGAGAGGCTGAGGCAGGAGGTCTGCTGTGAGTTTGAGGCCACCATAGGCTACATAGTGAGTTTTAAGACAACCCAGTCTAATGTGAAACCATGTATCAAAAAAGAATAGGAAGAGAGGAGGCTAGACAGATGGCTCAGGAGTTAGAACAATTGCTGTTTTTGCAGAGGACCTAGGTTTGGTTTCCAGCTCACAAGCATCTGTAACTTCAGTTCCAGGGCCTTCAACACTCTCTTCTGGACATGTAGGCAACATAATCATAAAATAAATAATCCCCTTTAAAAAGAGGTTCTTGCTACTGTGACTACCTGACAAAAGCAACCTAAAGGGAGAAGGAGGCTGGCATGAGGGCTCGGCCAGGAAAGCACATGACTTCCAAGTGACAACCTGGGAACCATGTAAAGGTGGAAGGAGAAAACTGGCTCCACAAGCTGTTCTTTGACCTCTGCGTGCGTACTGGGGCACATATTGTATGTATGTACGATGCACATATGCATATAAGTAAATTTAATTAAAAGTGTTTTTTAAAAAAAATAAGAAAGGAGGTGTAGGAAGAAGGGAGGAGATGGAGGCTTTTTCACCAAACCTATTTTATTTAGGGTTGTTCAATACTTCTGCCTCCTCCACCCACTGACCAGAGAGGTATGGGAGAAAAGGTTATTAGGAAAAAGGGGTTGCGACCTTTTTAGAAGTAGTTCCTTGGGGTGAGTCCACTCTTTGTTGTCCAGATACCAGCAGTCCAGTCCAAACACCAACACGAAACAGCAACACGAATGAGCATGATTCAGAAGATCTGGGCAAGTCAGCAAAAGCCTCAAGGCTCAGTCGGGTTCCACCGAGAAGTTCTCCAGAACGTTTCTGTCTGTGACGTCTGTAGAAGCCCAAAGACCAGGGCAGCGGTGTCACCCTGAAAGTTTCACTGTCCGTGGGCTTCTGTGTATCTCCTCTCCTCGGAGCTACCCACAGATGTTTTCAGCTGGCTGAATGCACGTCCCTCGCATGAGACAGCTAGCAGCAAGACAGCTCATGCTCTCTCACGAGAAAGCTCCTAGCAAGTCATCATAGAACACACCCAAGTCTTCAAAAATAAAAACCAACCCAGAAACTTCCACTTCAAGAAGCAACTAGACCCAGTTACATGAAGACAGAATCATCTATGAGACAGGAAGTCAGATATGGGGATGGGGCCTGCTTTGCTCCTTTAGAGACACCTTTTTTGTTTTGTTTCGAGACAGGGTCTGATGTAGAACAGACTGACTTCCCACTCATTCAGTAGCCAAGGCTGGCTTAAGCTCTGATCCTCATGCTTCTTCCTCCCACACTTCGGCATTATAGGCCTCAGCCAACGCACTTGATCACTTTGTTTTTGAAAGACAGAGTCTCAGCATGTAGCCCAGGCTGGCCTTCAGCTCTCTATGTAACCCAGGTTGGTGTTGAATTTCAGCAATCCTCCTGCCTCCTGGGATTACAAGCATGCACCACCCAGCTCTCACTGTCCGTTCTTATGACAAACATCATTTATTCCCCAGAGAAATGCTCATCTACACCTTCAAGGACAACCATGAACTGAAGATGCAACTCAGTGGGTAGAGACCTTGCCTAGCAAATACAAAGTGATGGGCTTGATTGCTGGAACCACATTAAGCTAGATGTGCTGGGGAATCCATGACACAGCACCTGGGAGGGAAAGGTAGGAAAATCAGCCATCTTAGGCTGCATGAGACCTTGTCTCAAAAAAGAAAAGAAAAGAGAGAGAGAAAATGTTTAGTGTTGGCAAGATGGTTCATTAAGTACAGATCCTTGACATCCAGCCTGAGGACACACGTTCTGGCCCCAGGATCCATATGTGGAAAGAGAGATCTCTTTTGCCCTCTACGCACTCACTACGGCAATACACCCTTAAGGCTTATATATGCGCGTACACAGAGACCAAAATAAATAAACAAATAAATAAATATGTAATAAATAGGGGCAGAAGAGATGACGCCGCGGTTAAGAGCACTGGCTGCTCTTTCAGAGGGCAGGGGTTAAATCCCCGGCCCCCACGTGGCAGCTCACAGCTGTCTGTAACTCCGGTTTCAAAGGGTCTCACACCCTCACCCAGGCATGCCTGCAGGCAAAACACCGATGCACATACAATAATCAGTTGTAAATAAAATAAATATTTAAATACTAATAATATTAGTATAGTTTTTAAAATTTTATTTTTATGTGCATGAGTATTTTTTACCTACGTGCAAATATGTACACCACATTCATGCCAGTGCCGGGGAGGCCGGAAGAGAGTGTTAGACTCCCTGGCACTGGAGTTACAGGTGTCTGGGAGCTACCAGATGGTGCTGGGAACCAAACCCTGATCTCTGTAGGAGAAGCCTGTGTTCCTCACCGATGAGCCATCTCTCCTGCCCCAACACAGGCATGAAATGATTTTCGATGGGCCGTGTCGCTGTTCAATCCAAGACCAGCAGTTCTTATATGAATTCATCAGAACCTTCCCCTTAGACAGCAGGAATGTGACAGGCTCTTACACACTGAAACGCTGCCCCCGGCTGTGAAGCACTGTTGCAGCTCTGGCAGGCTCACATTTTAGATCTGTAGTCATAAGGGCTGTGTGTGTTGCAGGATGATGAGTTCAAGGCCAGCCTGGTCTGCAGAGTTCCAAGACAGATACCCTATGTCTCAAAAAACAACAACAACAAACAAACAAACAAACAAAACCAAACAAAAAACCACAAACAAACTATACTTTTCGTGGGACCATTTTGCAATTGTTACAGTTTTCCTGGAAAAAAAAAAAAAGCAGCACATTTACTCGTTTATGTACGGCACATGATTGTGTGTGCACCTGAACATATGTGGAGGCCTCAGAGCAACTTACAAGAATCGGATCTCTCCTTCCATCAAACTCAAGTCATCAGGCTTGGGGACAAGTACCTCTACCTGCCGAGCCGTCCCTCTGGCCAGTTTGTGACATCTTTATTTCTCTTAGCTTTGCATATGCGTTTGTAGAGGGATGAAGTAAATTCTTTATACTAGGACTCTGGCATTCACACTAAAGTTTCAAAAGTAATTGTCAGACTTTTGTCTTTGGGGACAAAACGCTCAAGAAACCAATTTCAAGCGGAAGATTGATTTTGACTAATTCAGAGGTTTCAGCCCATTCTTCCTTGGACTTGGTGCATCACGGTGGAAAGGTTCTGTGTACGACCATCTGCGTACACTTCTTCCCTCCTCCCCCAGTTTGGTCCAACTGGCCTCCAGAGTAGTCTGCTGTGCAGCATCCATTCAGGGCAGTCTTCCTCCCACAGAGACACATAAGAGATGTGCTTTCCCAGACTCCCGGGAGCAAACTGGAAGTGAGATTAACCATAATACACCGGGGTGTGTGTGTGTGTGTGTGTGGCACGCCTGCAGTTCCTGCTGTCAGGAGGCTGTGGCAGGGATCACAGGGTCCAGCCTAGCTCGTGCTGTATAGCAAGAGCCTGTCAAACAACAGCAAAGCAGACCGAGCACCGTGACATACTTCTGTAACCAGGAACTTAGAAGGTGGAGAACGGGGGATCGGGAGCTCCCTGGCTGTATACTATGTTGAAGTTGCCTGGGATACGCGAGATGCTATAAATAAATAAATAAATAAATAAGCAAGCTTTTTGAGACAGGGTTTCTGTATGTAGTCATGGCTGTCCTTTGTAAACCAGGCTGACCTCGAACTCACAGCAATCCCCCTGCCTCTGCTTCCCAAGAGCTGAGTGTGCCACTATGCCCTGCTCAATAAAATATATATATATTTAATGCCAGATGTTGTGGTACATGCCTGCAAAGTTCACACAGGTGATTGAGGCAGGAGGATTGTTTGAAGCTGAAGGCAAGCCTGGGCTATAGTGTGAGACTCTGTCTCAAAAAAAAAAAAAAAAAACAACAAAAGAGGCTAGGAATGATGCCATAGGCCATTAAATACCAGCACTAGAGAGGCAGAGGCAGATGGATCTTTGTGAATTCAAGCCTGGTCTACATGGCAAGTTCCAGGCCAGCTAGGGCTACACAATGAGACCAAAATAATAATAATAAGAAAGAAAGAAAGAAAGAAAGAAAGAAAGAAAGAAAGAAAGAATTTGAAAGCACAAGATAGGAGCACAGAATGAGTGTAGCATTGGACTGAGTGAGGAGTCCTCAGTGGGGAGGAAGGCCCTGGAGAAGACTGCTGGATCCTGCGCCTGCTCCCGCTGAACGTCCCTATTTGCTGTGGTTTTGGGTTCATTTCTCCCCAAGGGCTACCTGTGAAAGGCTTGATCTTCAGCTTACACTACTAGAAGCAATGGAAGTTTAGAGAGTCAGGGGCTAGCTCCAGGTCCGGTATCACTGAGGGTGGGTCACTGGTCTCTTCTCTCTTCTCTGCTTCTGTCAGGAGGTGAGGGCTCCTGCCATGTGTTCCCACACTGCTTACCTCAGGACAGGAAGCAATGGGCCAACCAACCAAGGATGAGAGCTCTGAACTTGTAAATCCAACATCCCTTTCCTGTTTCTTCTGGTTTCTTTTGCAAGGAACTCTTTATTAAATATTCATATGTGCACATAACATGTTTAGATTAAATCTGTCCCCATTCCCACCCTTCTAATTTTCTCTCCTTTCCCACACATTTCCTTCCAAACTTCATTTGCTTTAATTTAATTTAAGGTGGTTTTTCAAGAAAGGACCTGGTTGTCCTAGAACTAGCTCTGTAGACCAGGCTGACCTCAAACTCACAAAGATCCATCCACCCCTGTCTCCCAAGTGCTGGGACTTCAGCACTGAGCAACCCCCCTCTAAAATGACCCATTGAGGGGCTGGAGAGATGGCTCTGTGGTTCAGAGCACTGTCTGCTCTTCCAAAGGACCCAGGTTCGATTCCCAGCACCCACATGGCAGCTCACAACCGTCTGTAACTCCAGTTTCACGAATTCTGACACCTTCACACCAATGCACAAAAAGAATAAAGTTAAATAAATTATTTTTAAAAAAATACTCATTGAGTTACTGAGTTACCTAGACTGTCAGCATGTGCACGGTTATGGAACCATCTTCTGGCTCATGGATAGCTTCTCAGTGCCCACATGTCTGAAGAAAGATGACTATCCCTCTCACAGTAGCTATCAGATGGGGATAGGACTTAATGATCCCTTCCCCTATCTGTGCTGAGATTTTGACTGGCTTGATCTTGAAAACAATCCTAGACATTGTGAGTTCAAGTGTACAACCGTGCTGTCATGTCCAACAAATGTTTTGCTGCAGACATTCACTCACTCTGGCTCTTCTAACGTTTCCGCTCCTTTTTCTAACGTGATCCCTGAGCCCTGTGGGGAGAGAACATGATACAGGTGCCCCATTTAGATCTGAGCGCTCTACAGCCTTTTCTTCTCTACATGTTGACTGGTTGTGGGTCTCTCTAAAAAAGGCTTCTATGATGAGGGGTGAGAGATACAGTAATCTGTAGGTATAAACGTACGAATGAGCCGGACATGGTGGTCTGCACCTGTAATCCCAGCACTCAGGGAGGCAGAGACAGGGGGTTCTTTGTGAATTTGAGGCCAGCCTGGTCTACAAAGTGAGTGCAGGACAGCCAAGGCTATACAGAGGAACACAGTCTTGAAAACAAAACCAAACACAAACACAAAACCACATGAATGTACAGAGCTGTTTATTTCTGGGTCTACTTATCAAAATAATAGTGCTAGGCTCTCCCCTAGGGTCAATAACCTAGTCTTCCATGAGTTTTTGGCCCAATTAACAGTTTCGTATGTGAGGTCCATCTTAACGGAGTGAGCCTTAAACCCAATTAGGATGTGATTGGTTACTTCCATACCACTCTTGTCACTATTGCACCAGTGGCACACCTGCCAGCTAGGCCAATCATTATAGCTTGCAGAACTCACAACTGGCTAAGACTGATGATAGCTTTCTTTTTTTCTCTCTGTAGCACTACATAGAACTTTGCAGCACTGTTGTTATACTTGGTTTCTACTGCTGTGAAGAGACACCATGATCATGACAAGTCTTAGAAGGAGAAACATTTAATTAGGGCTGGCTTACAAGTTCAGAGGTTTAGTCCATTATCGTCATGGCAGAAAGCAGGGTAACTCACAGGCAGACATGGTACTGGAGAAGGAGCCAAGAGTTCTACATCTCGATCAGCAGGCATCAGGAAGAGTGACACTGGGCCTGGCTTGAGCATCTGAGACCTCAAAGCCCACCTTCAGTGACGCACTTCCTCCAGTAAGGCTACAACCTAGCCTGACAAGGCCATACCTCCTAATAGTTCAGATCCCTATGAACCTATGGGGGCCATTTTCATTTAAACCACCACAACTGTGAAAGCTACAGTGAAACTTCCAGGTTGGTACTTGATTGATTTTGCCATGTCCTGTGACTCAGATGTGTAGTGTCGTCAACAATAGGGTCTTACCATCAAATTCTGGAGAGCAACCAAGAACAATGGTAACAGATCAACAGGACTCCACTGACCAATAACTCGAAATACATGCTTGGCACCGGGCATTTAATTCGATAGCCAATGGTGTCTGGGGGAGGCATTATCCCCCCATCATAGGGCAACTCCATTTTAACTATATGTTTTTCCTGTTGCAGTAGGTTTCCACATAGCATTTTCAAAGGGCTGTCCACAGTGGGCTAGGCCATCCCACATTGATTTTTAACTAAGGCAGCCTCTCAGCAGACACAATTACAGGCCAATCCGATCTGGGAATTCCCTCTTTTGACACATCTTCAGGCGACTCCAGCCCATGTCAAGTTGATAACTGGAACTAACTAGAACAAGATTCACATACATACCACTCATTAAAAATCTGTCCTTTTTAAGCTGGGCACCGTGGCACAAATCCTGGCACTCTGGGAGGCAGAGGCAGGTCAATTTCTGTGAGTTATAGTCCAGCCTGGTCTATAAAGTGAGTTCAGAACAGCCAAAGCTACACAGAGAAACCCTGCCTCAAAAAAAAATCTGTCAATTTTTAAAAACATTTGTTCTTCTCTCATACATCATATCCCAACTGCAGTTTCCTCTCCCCCCATTCCTCCCAGTCCCTCCTGCCACCTACTCTCTCCCCCAGATTAACTCTTCTGTTTCCCTTTTTTTAAAAAAAGCAGGTCTCCCAGGGATATCCACTGAATATGGCCTAACAAGGTACAGTAAGACTTGGCACAAATCTTCATATCATGCCTGGTTGTGGCAACCCAGCAGGAGAAAAAGAGTCCTAAGCACAAGCAAAAGAGTCAGGCACTGCCCCAATTCTTATTGTTGGGAGTCCCACAAGAACATCAAGCTACACACAGACCCATATAGAGCCTGTGTTTTCACTTCAGTCTCCAGGAGCCCTGCTGAGTCGATTCTGTGGGTTTTGTTTTTCTGGTGTCCTTGACCCCTCTGACTCCGACGATACTTCCTCCCCATCTTCTGCAGGGTTCTCCTGGCTCTACTTAGTGCTTGGCTGTGGGTCTCTGCATCTGCTCCCATCAGTGGCTGGATGAAATTTGTCCACTTATAATGATGCCAAAAATAAATAAGCCTGTGGATTCCCTTCACCTGTGGATCCAGATAGAACTCTCACCACCTGCCTGGCACGGCGACTCATGCCTGTAATCCCAGGACTCTGGGAGGCAGAGGCAGGCAGATTTCTGTAAATTCAAGAACAGTCTGGTCTACAAAGTGAGCCCAGGCTAGCAAGGCTACACAGAGAAATCCTGTCTTAAAAAAAAAAAAAAAAAGAAAGAAAGAAAGAAAAAGAAAATAAAAACTCTCAGCTTCTCCAACACCATGTCAGCCTGTGCACATCAATGCTTTCCATCATGACAATAATGGGTTAAACCCCTGAAACTGTAAGCCAGCCCCAATTAAATGTTCTTCCTTAGAATAAAAGATAAACAAATAAATAAGTCCTAACCAGATGTGTTGGCTCATGGCTGTAATCTCAATACTCAGAAAGCTGGAGCAGGAGGATCACTGTAGGCTTAAGGTCAGTTTCAGAACAGCTTGGGCTACAGAGTGAGACTCTGTCTTAGCAAAGAAACAAATTAACTAACTAACACATCTTCCTTGGTTATTGTTTTGGTTTGAATGATAATGACCCCAATAGGCTCGCATATTTGATTTTATCTTTATTTTTTAATGTGGATTGGTGTTTTGCCTACATGTATATCCGTGTGAGGATGTCAGGTCCCCTGGAACAGGAGTTACAGTTATGAGTTACCATGTGGTTGCTGGGAATTGATCCTCTGGAAGAGCAGTCAGTGCTCTCAACTGCTAAGCCATCTCTCCAGCTCCAGATTCATATATTTTAATTCTTGATTTCCAGTTGGTTAACAGTTGGGAAGGATTAGGAAGTATATAATCAGAGGTGGAGGTTTTTTGAGGTTTCAAAAACCAGGAATCAGCCCCCCACCCCGTCTCTGTATCAGGATGAAAAGCTCTCAGCTACTGCCCCAGTGTCATGCCTGTCTGCTTTCAACACCATGATGATAATGGACTAGCTCTCTAACACTGTGAGCAAGCTCCCAATTAAATGCTTTCTTTTATAAGAGTTGCACTCGTCACAGCAATAGGAAAATAACTAAGACAGTTAAACTACAAAAATGGGTAAATAAAGGAAGAGACATCAAGTTTTTTATCTGTCTTAATGATCCCAGGTATTTAATATGTCAAATAGTTGGTAAGAAGTTGGGTTTTTAATTGTGTGGATACATGGAGTTGAGATTTTAAGTGTGTGTGTGCGTATAAACCCTGATTCATGTGTGACAGTAAGAGAACAATTTTGTGGAGATGGTTCTCCTCTCTGTCCATCTTTGCTTGGGCTCCAGGGATTAAATGGCAGGTAGCCAGGTTTTCCCGGCAAGCACTTTTACCACTGACCCCTATACTGCCCCTTCCCAGCCCTGCCCAGTGTTGTTCTTTAAAATTCAATCCTGTTAGTAAATACACAAACGTGCTATAATTAGAATGTCACAATTTTGTGACCTCTCAAGAAGTAACAGAGGTAGGCTGTATTGATGACAGCTGCCAGGCTGGAAAGATGGCTCAGCAGTTACAAGAACTTACTGCTCTTGCAGAGGACCTAAGTTTGGTTCCCAGCACCCATGTCAACACCTCACAACCACCTGTAACTCAGCTCTAGGATATCCAGAACCCTTTTCTTCAAGTATACTGTACTTGCGTGTACATATGTACACACAGACACACAGAGGCACACAATTAAAAATAACTCTTAAAAAATAAGCTAAGTCAGGCATGACGGTGCATGTCTTTAATACCAGCACTCAGGGAGGCAGAAGCAGGTGGATAACTGTGAGTTTGAGGCCAGCCTGGTCTACAAAGTGAGTCTAGGACAGCCAAGGCTACACAGAGAAACCCTGTCTCCAAAACACCAAAGAGAGAGCGAGAGAATAAGCTGATAAACACGTGAGACATAAACAAGGGTCAAATAAATCCCAAGCAAAGACAGTTTGTTTTATAAAGATTTTTTATTTATTTATTTTATGTATACAGTGCTCTGTTTTCATGAATATCAAAAGAGGGCATCAGATCTCATTACAGATGGTTGCAAGCCACCAGTGGCTTCTGGGAACTGAACTCAGGACCTCTAGGAAGAGCAGCCAGTGCTCCTAACTTCTGAGCCATCTCTCCAGTCCAGCAAAGGCAGTTTTATGCAGGTGCAGAATAGATGGGCAACTTGAAAAATTCAGGCTCAGAACACAGAACCAGCAACCCCACTATGGATGGTGGTCTTTGAGTCCTATAACAAGAAACAGCTGCTTCTCCTTGTCCTTTTGGAGGCAGCTGGGCAAGACTAATGCAAATCTGACCCACACCCGGTGTAGAGGGCGCTAGGTCCTTGTGCTCACAGATAAGCGCTTGGGAAAGCAGGAATGCTAAACACAGAGGGTTGTCTCTTCAAAAGGAGAGATCTATAGCCTGTTTCCAGTCCAGAAGGCTGGAAATGCTTGTGGTTAATAGCCTGTCGACCTCTGGGCTATCTGTAGGGCCAGGCCACACCTGGATCTGCAAGACTGTTATGTTTATCTTAGTCATCCTCCCTAGACCCTTATCTTGAGCATTGTTCCTCAGTCAATAGAACCCGTCTTTATGGAAGAGTTCCATCTTCATGGAACTTTTATAAGAGTTTCAATGTTTTCATGTCTTGAGCTTTATTGTGCACGTGGAATTGAGTTAATTATCACTAGGAAACTTTTTCCAAAATTGTGCTGTGCTTAAATATGCCTAAAATAAACTGTCTGGTGTCAGACTCTAGAACTTTGAACCAGCACCAGCTACTAAGTCATGTTAGCCGGACTTCTTCCTTTTTGCTTCACATGGATTTTTGCTCTGTGGACCATGGTATTTGCAGCATGGTGATTGTAAATTTTATAAAACCATTGGAATGATCAGATCAAGCAAAATCTCTTAAGACTATGTTGACCAGTCTGCAACCATTTTGACTTTTAAAAAAAAATACAGTTTTTTCTTTTTAAACTTAGCACTGGGGAGGCAGAGGTAGGAAGATCTTTGTGAGGTTGAGGCCAGCCTGGCCTACATAGTGAGTTCCAGGACAGCCAGAGCCACATAGTGAAACCTTGTCTCAAACAAAGCAAAACAAAACAAAACAAAAATTCATTTTTCATTAATTTAGTTGTGGGGGGGGCGCCCTGGTGCATGTGGAAATCAGAGGAGAACCTGTTAAAATCAGTTCTCTCTTTCTACTATGTGGGTCCTGGGGATCAAACTCAGGTCATCAGACTTGGTGGCAAGCAAGTTTCCCTGGAGCCATCTTGCCAGCCCCATTTTGACTCTTATATTAACAGTAGTGTGCTAATAATGGACACCTTTGAAAGGGCTAAATCAGACTAAGAGCACCTGAGTCTTGTGATCACCAGAAATAGAGTGTAAGACATCAGGCAGATGCCTTGCGCTTGTGAAATCCTGCCTGGGTCACTATCCCATGTGCTGCCTCTCCAGAGAAAACATTTGCTTTATGGACTCTACAAAGGATAGAGAAACACACAAAATTACATCAACAGAGGTCGCATACACACAGAAAGAAAGGAAGGAACGAAGGAGGAATGGAGGGAGGAAGGAAGGAATTAAAAAAGAGGTTAGAGACGTAGCTCATTTGGTATGTTTTTGCCTAGGATGCATACTTGAATCCCACATAAAAACATGATAGTACATGCCTATGATTCCAGCACTCAGGGAGCAGAGGCCAGAGTCAGGAGTTAAAGGTTGTGTCTCATTGGCTACTTAGGGTATTGAGTCTAACCTGGCATACATAAGACTGTCTCTAAACAAACAAAGCAAAACAAACAAAAAAACCCAAAACTGAAAGAAAAAGACTGTTTGAGAACGGACCACCTAGAAATTTGGGAGATGCATCGAATGCAAGTTTGAACCTAGTTTGGATTTTTTTTTCCAGATAGTAGCTTACTATGTAGCCCAAACTAGCCTGAATTCTCTCAGCCCTTCTGCCTCAGCTTCGTGAATACTGGGATTGCAGGTACACACCATTACACTCACCTGTGAGGTTTTATTGTTGCGTTTTGTTTGTTTCAGCTTTGGGCTAAAACATTTTTTGAGATAAAAAAAAAAAAAAAAAACATTGGTGGCTCACAACTGTAATCCCAGGTCTCGGGGGACCAAAACAGAATCAGTTCAGGGCTGAGGCCAACCTGGCTTCAGAGTAAGACCGTGTCTCAAAATCAATAACAGAAATCTATAGTGCTCTTCTGGATACAGGCTTATTAAGCAGAGAATAATCCTCTCTAACTTCAGTATTCGGTCATATCCATGCCAAATGTACCTCTAAACATCCTAGGCTTTCTTGTCAGCCCCAGGGACATAGCACCCCCTTCAATAGATGTCTGTAGTTTCTCCTCTTGCAAGCCTCGAAGGTCACTGGTTCTCTAATCTTTTGGGCCAAACCTGTCAGTCTTAGAATGGCTTCAGTGCAGGGTAGCAGGTACAGAATGGAGCCAAGTGGAGGTAGACTCAGAGATGCTGGCCACTCTCACTGGGAGGGTACCAGGACAATCACGTGCTAATGAACCATTCATTCATACAGCGTGGAGACTTGAGAGACCACAAGGTGCTTGAGCTTCAAAGGCCACAATATTCTTGTCTGTGCCCCCAGGCACAGCATCTTTCTCAGCTACTATCACTCCTTCCTTAAAAGGAGTTTGTGAATGCCAATCTGGTTCTTGCTGGGCATCAATCTGGTGGCTGATACAAAGGCCCAGGATGAAAAGAAAAGGCTTGTTCAAATTTAGTTTTGTTTTAAAAGAGTCTCCTTCTGAAGCCCAGGCTGGAGCCAAACTCAGAGCAATCCTCCTGCCTCAGTCTCTCAAGGGTTGGAACTGTAAGTGACAGACGGTGCACTCTTCCTTGTTTGATTCTTAATGGGAAGAAATGGCTTATGCAAAGACATTTATGTCCACATGTGATCATTTTAAAAACAGGTTACGCCTGACTTTTAAGAAAGGTGATACTTATTCAATAAGTTTCTTTGATTCAATTAGGTATTCTTGTAAAAAATGTTAAAGTAAAGCTTCAGATATTAAAACACCTTTAAAATAAAAGGGCTTATTGAGCTGCTCAGATCTAGCTACAAAAAGAACATGTCCTGGGGCAGATTTTTACAACTCACAGCAGTCAGAATAGATAGAAATTGGGGGATGTCCAAGGGTCCAGGAATGGTAGCATGCCTTGTAAAAAAAAAAAATGGGGGAAAGCTCCTTTACTTCTATTTTACCCTAAGTACAAAATTTCAGGGGTTGGGGTGTAGCTCAGATGGCAGAGTGTTTGTCTAGCTTTCAGGAAGTCCTGGGTTCTATACCCAGCATTGCGGAGCAGGTGTAGTGGCATGCATATAATCCAAGCTCTCAAGAAGTAGAGGTCAGAGGAGCAGGAGTTCCAGGTTATTCCCAGTTACACAGCAAGTTTGATGTCAGTCTGGTATACGTGAGACCCTATCTCAAAAAATACTTTTAGGTCAGTTTTAGAGAACAATGGGGAGCCAAACCTGGTGGCACCTGAATGCTAGCCTGGAATTCACTAGGTATCCCAGGCAGGGATATGCCTTAACTCTCAATCCTCCTGCCTTGGCCTCCTGAATGCTGGAGTGATAGGCATAAGCTAGCCTGGACTACCTAGTGAATTCCAGGCCAATCTGGGATACATAGTGAATCTTTACCCACGATCCCCAAAGAAACAAAACAAAAAATGAAGAGAGGGAGGAGGAGGAGGAGGAAAGAAAAATGGGCAAAAGGTGCTTACAAGCACCTAAGAGAGATATTCAAATCAGCAATAAATATGGAAAAGGTGATCAGCTTCATTAATCAGGGATATGCAAATTAAAACCAAAATTAACTCTGCCCAAGAAGCCAGATGCAGGAGAGGACACATTGTCTGATTCCATTTATAGGAACTTCTAGTGACAGAAAGCAAATCAGTGGCTGTCTGCGGTGGAGATGAGTGAGACTGACTAGCAGAGTATTTGGAGTGCTTTCTGGGGTGATATAAATGCTCAATATTTTGGGGTGAGGATTTTAGAATTTGTCAACAGCCATCAACAGGTAAAATTAAAGTGGATGTATCCATGGGTATGTATTCTATATTTTAAGAAACTTAAATTTTGGCCAGATGTGGTCCTTATCTAGGGAATGAGGCAAGGAGATTCCTGGAGCCCCAGAGTCTATGGCCAGTCTGGGTAATGTAAGTGAGATCCAGCCTCCAAAATGAAAAGAGAGGTTGTGGTGGAGTTCAGTTGGCAGAGCGTTTGCCTATCATGCTCAAGCCTTAGGTCTGATCCCCAAGGGGCTCTCGAACTGCTAACCTAGGCATGATAATGCATGCTGGTATCTACTCGAGAGGTAGAGAAGTTTAAGGTGATCTTCAGCTACATAGGGAGCTTGGGGCCGTCCTGGGCTACACAGGGCCCTGTGGAATGGAAGAAGGGCAGGAGGAAGGATGGTTGGACTTTTTTAAAAAGCTCAATAAGAGTATCACTACATTTTTCATTAGAATTACTAAAAGTAGGGCTGGTGAGACGGTCCTCACATCAGAGCGCTTACACCGTAGCTCAGCTGGTCCTGACCTTTCATTTATCCTTCTGCCTCAGCTTGCTGAAGGCTACAGCCACAGGTGTATGCCATTGTGACCAGATAGGCAAATCTTAAAGACATGTTCGTTCTAGCTAGTTTTTTGATGTTGTTGTTGTGGCTATGAGAAAAACATTCTGATCAAAAGCAACTTGAGAAGGAGTTTATCTGGCTTACACTTCCACATCACAGTCTATCATTGAGGGACACATGACGACAGGAACTCAGGCAAGAACCTGGAGGCAGGAACTGAAGCAGGGGCATGGAGAAACACTGCTTATAAGCTCGCACCCCTGCAACCCAGGACCACCTGCCCAAGGCCGACAGCACCCACAGTAGACTAAGCCCTTTTGCAGCAATCAGCAATCAAGAAAATGTCCCACAGACATGCCCATAGGCTACTGTGGTGGAAGCAATTACCCAACTGACGGTCCTTTTCCCAAGCTGGCAACCAAGAATAATCATCACAGTGTAGAAGACATGACTAAACACAAAAACGTACATATTGTGGTTCTATCTGAAGTGTCCAAAAGGCAAAACTAGTTTACAGTATTAGAAGCCAGAGCAGAAAACACCTCATTAGGGGTGAGGAGTGACTGACAATCAGGGAGGGTTGTGATTTGTGTTTCTTGGATTTCTTACAAATCTAAGAAAAGGAGTATTTTAATTAAGATACTATGTTAACTTACTATGTTTTGATAGCATTAATTCATTTTGGGCTTTTTCTTAGAACATAAACTATAGTTTAACCAAGTGGCTAGCTGACACTTCAGTGACTATCTGACCGAATAGGCAGTTCTACCTCAGATGAGGCCTTACCCCCTTCTCTCCAAACACGGGGGGTAGACAGCACACACACCTTCTGAGACTAACAATTGCAGGGATTTTGGACTGACATTTGAGATACTCAGCACTGGGAAAGTAGAGGCAGATGAGTCAGGAGTTTCAAGGCCTTGGCTCTACCACAACTTTTAAAGATTTACTTTATTTTTAATTATATGTATATGTGTCTGTAAGTGGGTACGTGCATGGTGAGTGCAGGTGTCCCTGGAGTCCAGAAAAGTGCATCAGATACCTCTGGAGCTGGAATTACAGGCTGCTGCAGGTCCCGTACCCGTAACAGGTTTTCTGCCAGAGCAGTATCCTCTCTTCACTGCTGAGCCACGTCTCCAGCCTGGATACTCATTTGAAGCCAGTCTGGAATACATAAGATCATGTCTAACACAAACAAACAGAAAACGTTTGCTTTATAAAGGAATTAGAACTGTGAAACTGAGAAAGTAACCCAAGGGCTGAGCATCAAGATCATATTTAGGTATATTGTCAGCTGAGTGTTGATGGTGCTTGCCTGTAAACCCTGCCTTCAGGAGGCCAAGGCAGGAAGACTGCAGGTTGAAGGCAACCACCTTGGCCATATAATGGGTTTCAAGATAACTTAGTCTACAGAGTGAGGACAGATGGACAGACACACACACACACACACACACACACACACAGATTGTTGGTGATATAAATAGCCTTGCAGTTATTTTGCTTAAAAAAAAAGCTGTTTTGTTAGAATCAAATTATGTATTCACAAATGAAATAATTTAATGGCTGATATTTACTTTAAGATAATTTCCTACAACAAAAACAGCAACAAAACTAAAATAATTTTCTGGACAGGGAAGAATTGAGCAGGAGATTGGCATATGTTGATTAATGACAAACATTTTTGCAAACATTTAAAATAACTTTTTTTTTTTAAGGAGCAGTCCAGGCTGGTCTCAAACTCGGGATCCCAAGTTAGCTTATCTGCTGGCATTTGCCTGCTGGCAAGAGCTGGAAAATCATTTAAAGAAAAAAAGAGCAAGGCAGTTTCCAAACGACTTCAATAAATGATGAGAGAGCACTCTATATCGGCAGGGATGTGCAGAGGAGCGGTGAGAGGCCAGAGCCGTTTGCAACACCGTTTTAATACTTGCAGCTCTGGTCACTGTGGCTGCCAGCACTAACTCAGTCCCCGTCCGTTCCGTGCTCTCTTCTCTGCTTCTCTCCAATGGTTCCCGCCGTCCCCCCGCCGGCGGCCGCGGTGGTTTAGCCCGGCTTCCCCCGGGGAAACCCCTTGGGCGGAGCGCGGCCCCCCCGCCGTGAGACCACTTGGATCCCTCCGCGTCAGGGGTGGACGGGGGACTTGTGGGCCGGGCACGAACCCCGGGCTCCGATTGGCCGCGACGGGAGTAAACATCCGGAGAGATGGGGCGGGGCCGGAAGTCGAAGAAGAAGGCGGCGGCTGAGTCGGTTCAGGAGGGTTTTAGAGCCGGAGTCCAAGTCTCAGGTGGCATGGGCTGGGTGAAGGCGCCCTGAGGGGACGCGAGCCTGTGCATGGCGGGCGCTCGGGCCGGCGCCGCCGCCTCGGCGGGGTCCGCGGCCTCTTCGGGCAATCCGCCGCCTCAGGAGCCGGGGCTCTGGGAGCTGCTGGAGGAGTTCTCCCGGGCTCAGTACCGGGCCAAGGACGGCGGTGGGACGAGCGGCTCTAAGGTGAGCCCCAGGGGTGCAGAGACCTGGAACTAGTCCCGGTCCTGAGTTACTGAGGGAAGATTGTGTTGAGGGATGGGAGGGGAGCTGGAAGGAAACCTCCTAGGAGAGGAACTTATCCAGGATGTGTACTCGGAGAGCAAGGATCCGGCTTAACCCTAAAGAGGAGGACCGAGGCTCTTTGCCTTGATCTTTTTTCTTTTTATTTTTTTTTGGGGGGGGGGGAAGGTTTGCTTTGGACTAGGGGTTTGGAGGTCAAGGGTCGGAGCCTGTGGGCCAGGTGCAAAGGTTAGACAGTAGGAACTAGATTGCTACCCTTTATGAACCTAGAAGGGGTTGTCAACAGGTACCCCCCAATCTCAGTAAAAATGGGGAAGAGACTCGTCTAGACCAGAGGTCAGAGTAGGAGCCTGGAGTAGCGGGGCGTTATGGAGCCTGGAGAGCAGCTGAATGTGTCGCCTCCTTATAAGGTGCCAGCATGAGTTAGGCCCTTTCCTTCCCTTTCCTGTAGAACAAGAAGACAACCCACACTCCCTTTCTGTTCCTTTTATCAGAAGTGTCTGTCATCGTCGTCCCCTCCAGCCCGGGAAGTTCCCTCCACTCTAATCGCTGGGCCTGGAAAGCTTCTGGTCTGGTTGAGGCATACTCGCCTCAGCACTGATAGACCCTATCGCTTCTCGTTTTACCCCTTCTCATTCCCAGGCTGGCAGCTTGAGCATTACGTTTACTCATATGGATTTGTCTCTATCCTGGGCCATAAAACTGGTTTGGCTCCAGAGGCTACCTAGGTGCTGGGACATAGGTGACTTCTATTAGTCTCTGAGGTAACCTAGAAAAGACCAGTAATGGTTGGGGTATTATCGCTGCAGATAACCAAGTGTCTTTCAGATTATTATTGGCATCATGTGGGGCACTTGTTAAATACGAAGATGTCTTCTCTTAGGTTCTCTTAAGTCACAATTTCTGGGGAGACAGACCCTAGAATCTGTAATGTGTGTTTGTTCACATAGGCCTTAAATCTGTTAGGTATCCCAACCAAGGCCAGGCGTGCACTCCTGATCTTCCTGATGTTCCTGTCTTCCCCTTCCCAAGTGATGGGGTTACAGGTGTGCACCCTCATGCTTGGTTTATGTGGTGCTGGAGATTGAACACAGGTTTTTGTGCGTGTCAGGCAAGTCCTCTACCAGCTGAGCTACATCACCAATCTTGTCTGTCTTGAGACATGGTCTTTCTGTGTGGTTCTGGCTTGGCCTCACAGTCATTATGTATTCCAGCATGGCTTGTAACTAATGATCCTCCTGCCTTAGCCTTCCACGTACTGCTAACAGGTGTGAGCCACCCCACCTGACTTCAGGGAGAATCTTTTGAGTGGTTATAGGAGATATGCGAATATTGCTGGATCTCACTTCCCTCTTAACAGCCCTGAAGACTAGGGTTTTTTAAGTTCAACCTTTAACCACAGCTGGTCTCAGTACTGCTCCAGGCTTCACGGTCTCTTGCAAAGTTCTTCATGTGTTTCAGGTTGTAAGCTTTTCTACTGGTGGGCGTTTTGCTGAACTGTGAACAAAAGGAGTAAGTTTAGAGGGAGCCTTCCCTTCAGTTTTATAAGCAGATGGTATGTAAGGAGGGAGCTGTCTGCAGCTTTTATTGATTTTGCTGACTAGAGCTGCTTTATTTTTGTAGGAGTTGTTGAGAGACATGGTCTTGCTGTATACATATATATATACGTGTGTGTGTGACACACACACATATCTTAGATTGGCTTTGAACTCAGCATCCTCCTGCCTCAGCACCCCATGTGCTAGGATTGCAGGTGTGTACCAACATGCCTGGCTGACTGGGGCTTCAAATCTTAGTCTGGGGCTGTAGAACAAAAAAGAATGTGGTGTCAAAGGAACATAATGTGTTGATACTATTATAGTAACCTAAAGCAAGAGTTACAGGGTTTTTGTTGTTTTGGTTTGTTTGTTTTTTGTTTGTTTGTTTGTTTGTTTGTTTTTTGAGACAAAGTCTCACTATGTAGCCCAGCCTGGCTTTTACTAACCTTCTGCTTCAGCCTTTCACGTGCTGGGATAACAGGTATGTGCCACTCTCTCCAGTGTTAACTACACACAGTCTTACATGCAGTGTGGATGGACGGGTTTAGGTATCATTCTGACCACATAATGAGTTAACATAGAAGGGCCTGTGGCCCAGCATCATGTTTCTTTACAACATTGAATGGTAATCACAAAAGCCCTTGTTGCTTACTCCCAGTGGCCTCCTTGTGTCTTGGGCTGCTTAATTCTCACAACCTCAGAACCCAAGAATCCTCTTCATGCTCAAGTCTCCTTCTCTGTGCAGGTTGAACGCATCGAGAAGAGATGTTTGGAGCTATTTGGCCGAGACTACTGTTTCAGCGTGATTCCAAATGTGAATGGTGATATCTGCAGCCACTACCCCCGCCACATCGTATTCCTGGAGTATGAGAGTTCTGAGAAAGAGAAAGACACGTGAGCATCCTGTGACCAGGGTGTGCATGTCTGGCAGACCTTAGAGGCTCTTCCTCAGGGTCAGGAAACTGGGCAGGGCACGCTCACCTTCCCCAGGTGGTGTTGACTTACCGGCATCTTTATTTAAGGGTTTGAATTTGATTGGCAAGGTATCGAAGCGCTGCATAGAACGAGAAGTGGAGGGGTCATATCCCTGGATTTCTCTTTCACTCCTCTATTCAACTTTGTTGACCTAAGACAACAGACATACTTCACTTGTCTGAACAACCTCAGTGTCGTCTTTGTCTTTAGTAGGTGTAGTTGAAAGGAACGATGACATACCAAGATAGACTATATTTTATTGAGGTAGGGTATCATGTAGCCTGAATTGGTCATGAGCTTACTCTGTAGCCAAAAGAATGATCTTTAACTTCTGATCTTCCTGCTGCCACCACCTAAGTGCTAGGATTACAGGCTAGTGCCACCATGTCTAGCTTTCAAGACAGGCTTAAGACTGTTTATCATGTATGTATCTTAAGAACCTAGGTCTAGAGTCACACTGCTTGACTTGATATCCTGGTTGTTCATTTTCTGACTGTGTATCTAACCCTAGGCAAGTTATTCATTCTCTTTGTCCTCAGTTTTTCATTGGTAATTCCAGGCCTCCTCATAATTAAGGCTTGCAGGGACTAATTATAATTCTAAAAAAGTGGCTAGTACAAGCCTGATGTGTTTGTTGTAAGAATTAAAAATAAGAGCCACATGTACACTGAGGTCTCACTCAGACTTCAGTGCTTTGCATAGAGTAACAGTTCACAGCAGATCAGACTTTTGAAGCACCGGATACAGGAATAGCTCATTAAGTAGTCAGTAAAGGGTAGTGGTTCTTTGGCATGGATAATTATGAACAACACCGAGGCTCCATGTTTGCTCAAGTTCCCTGCCTGCAGCCTAGTATAGTGGTGCACGCCTGTAATCCCAGCACTCAGGGAGGCAGAGGCAGGTGGATTTCTATGAGTTTGAGTCAAGCCTGGTCTTCAGAGTGAGTCCAGGACAGCCAAGGCTACAGAGAAACCTTGTCTTAAAAAAACAAAGTTCCTGTTTGCTGTTTATCTTAAAGACTTTTCGGAAGCCGCTATGTAATCTGGGGCTTGTGGATGAAGGGTGGTGGGTAGGCTACTGTTGCTCAGGACATTAGTCCAGGACCTTGGAAAAAGCATGGAGTTTTGGGTTGTAGAGCCATGGGTCAAAATCACAGCATACTAAGATGCCTAAGTAATTCATATGTGTGGAAAGGGTTGAAAAGTGCTGTTGGGGGCAAACCTAAGGCTGGTTAATCCTCCCTTGTGGTGTGTCTGAGACTACTTTATGATAGAGAGCCCATGCAGCAGGGTTTGGGAGGACAAGCAGGGTTTCCTCAAAGTTCTTGGGGATAATTTTTTTTTTTTTTGCAAAAGAGTTTCTCTGTGTAGCCTTGGCTATCCTGGACTCGCTTTGTAGACCAGGTTTGCCTTGAACTCACAGAGATCTGCCTGCCTCTGCCTCCCTGAGTGCTGGGATTACAGGCATGTGCCACTCAGCTCAGCTGGGACAACTTTTGAATAAGCTTTTCTTTCCTTTTTCGCTGTCCTTTACTTCCCCTCTCGTCCTTCCTTGTCTTCACCCTTTTTTCTCTTCCCTTTCTTCTCATGTTTGTTTTTTGTTTGCTTTGAGACAAGGTTTCACTTTGGCATCCTGGCTGGCCTTTATCTCAGCTCCTTGCTTTCAGCCTCCTGAGTGCTGAGATTACAGGTGTGAGCCACTATTCTCAACTTGGTGTAGCATCTTGATCATCGCCAAGGAATGTGAACTTCTGGAACATGGATATGGGTATCAGTGCTTTTCATCAATTACCCCTATGCATAAACGAAGATTATAGATTTTAGGATCCCCTCTTGGGCCTTCTAAATTAGTTTCCACATTCTTTATTCTGAGACCTTCCTAGATGCCTTATATTCTGTAGCCAGATGTGGAGAGAGATGGTTTACAAGCAGATGAACATCGTGGTCAGAGGAGCTTAAGAATGAAGCCTTTGTTTCCTTATGTGTGAAGAGATATCTAGAAGAGTGCCCATCTGTTGATGCCCGTGAGAAATTAGGATATTACTCCTCTGTGAAGTTCCCAGAACTGGTATCACATCCTCCCCAGGCATCTTCAATTCTAAAGGGCTGTGCTTTGCTACAGCACCTTTCTTAGTTCTCTTTCTAACTTCCTTGCAAGGGTAGGGAAACTTAGCCTTTTATAGTCTCTTAAGCCTCAGTCAATCAGTCTGTATCTTTCTCTTCTTACTTATGCTCAATCACTCACTACCAACATTGTCACCAGTGTAACCAAGGCTGGCCTTGAACTCATGAGCCTACATGGTGGGAGGAGAGAACTGACTACCGTCATCTTGACCTCAAGCCTGAACTGAATGAGATCCTGTGTTGAGGGGGAAGTGATTATTTCTTGATTGTCCTCTGCTTGTCATGAGTTAGGATTTCACATACCAACTTATTGCCCATTGACATCCTGTATTTGACCTATGAAAATTATAGTATAACCCCTATTCTACAGAGGGAAAAAACTGAAGACCAGAGAGGCAATTTCCTTTTACCCAAGAGTCAGTCTGCAGAGTTATTCCCCTCTGTCTGTCCGTCCGTCCTTTACTGCCACTTTGTCCATGAGGGTCTCACTTTCCAGGAAAGAACACTATGTATGCAGCCCTAGATGAGTTTTGTGTGTGTGAGAAACCCAGGGCTTTGAACAGTTTTTAAATTATGTATGTTTCTGTGTGTGTGTGTGTGTGTGTACACGTGTGTACGTGTGAGTACGTGTGTACGTGTATGCAGGTGCCAATGAAGGCCAGAGAATTTCAGTCTCTGCTGGAGCTGGAGTTCTAGGTGGTTGTGGACTTAATAGTGTGGATGCTGGGAACTGAACTTAGGTACTCTGGAAGAGCAGCACATGCTCTTTATCATGAATCCATCTCTCAGGCTCCCTTTTTTCTTTTTTCTTTTTTTTTTTTTTTTTTTGAGCTGGGATCTTGGCTATGAATTGTTCAAGGCTGACTTTGAACTTAGAGTCATCTTGCCTTATATAGCTAGAATTACAAGGATGTGTCAGCCTGCTTTAGAGTTTGTAGTTACTTTTCACTTCTTGCATGGTCATTACATTATATTGAAGTGCCTTTTAGTTGGCAATGACTATTTGTTGAAGGAAAGCGTTTGGGTGTAATTGGATAGGATTTATGACTGCATGCTTCTTAAGTATTAATGCGACTCTAATGAGACTAAGCAGGATATAACTAGATTTAGGAAGTAGCTTGGTCTACTTAATACCCTCCCCCCTCAATTCTGCCCATCCTCTGTTCAGGAAGGACAGAGGGTTTTCTCTGAATGTTTGCTGAGTTGCTTCTGCATTGTGGGCCTCAAGAATCTAATGGGTGAAGCCCCATTGGTGAAATGCTCATCCTTGGGCCTGATGGGTATGAATAAGCAAGACAATCTATAAAGAGCCTGAGCTAGGGAAAAGTACAGTGAGGGTAAAAGAGAATAGTGCTTAAAACTGGCCTCAAGCTCGAACTACTGGTTCACTGTGGAGGTGAAGATAGGATTGCTGTTTCAGGCCAGCCCATAGCGTGAAATGGTCTAAAAATAAATAAACAAATAAACAAATAAATAAATCAAGGGCCAGTGAGATGTCTGAGCAGATAAAAAGCTACTCTTTTACAATCCTGACAACCTGAATTCAATCCCTGAACCCATGTTAAAAAAACAGATATGGGTACTCAACATCTGTAATCCTAGCACTGCTATACCAAGACAGGAAGTGAAGACAAAAAAAATTTACCAGAAACTCAATTATGCAGCATAGTGGCAAAAATAACAAGAGACCCTTCCTCAAAAACAAGGTAGAAGAACCATTTCCTCAAAATTGTTCTCTGACCTCCATGCACCATGGTGTATGCCCATCCTCTGTCCAATTAAATAATTCAATTAAATAACACCAAAGGAGGGGATTAGGTGTTTACCTCAGACAGGCCCTAAGTTCAGTCCCCAGCAGCAAATAAATAGCAAAGGAATTCTCATGTTTGTATTTTTTCTTCCCCTGCCCTTCCTCCCCCCACAAATAAATAAGTTTTTAAAAGGCTTTAGAAAAATAAACACAAGGCTAGGTGGCAACAGTGCATGCCTTTAATCCAGCATTTGGGAGGCAGAGGCAAGTGAATCCCTGAGTTCTAAGCCAACCTGGTCTACAGAGTGAGCTTCAGGACAGCCAGAGCTATACAAAGAAACCCTGTATGAAAACAAAGAAACAGAAACCCAGAAAGGGAAGGAGGGAGGGGGGGGGGGAGAGAGAGAGAGAGAGAGAGAGAGAGAGAGAATATTGTTGCCACATCAGTTCTGATAAGTTTTCTTAAATATGTATGACATTCCTCTTAACCTCTGAGCCATCTCTCCAGGCCCCTTGTATGACATTCATAAACTAAGTTGTTTGTTCCCCCCCATATACCCAGTCTTTCTGCCTCTGCCTCAAGAGTAATAGGATTGTGATCATTTATTATCACACCATTCTTTAAGAAGAATTTTGTGAGCAAATGATATTCATGACTAACAAATAATTGAATTAAATAACACCAAAGGAGGGAACTAGACATTTATCTCAAGACAGGCTGTAGGTTCAGTCCCCAGCAGCAAACAAATAGCAAAGGAAGTTTCACTACCTAGTTGTAGACACAAATGTGTCTACAGTGTTCATTCAGGTATGGTCATAGGCCAGACAATTCACTGGCAGGTAACAGATAAAAACAGGAACTAGTGAAAAAGCAGAAAGGGAACTGGTTCTTTGAGTAGTGGCCAGGCAGAGAAGCCATGATCTAGCCTAATAGAAAATGAATGTCTTTACAATTAAAAAAAAAACAAAACCTCAGAATCTAGGCATAATCCCAGTCCTTAGGAGGCTGAGGCAGGATTTCGAGCCTGGAGTACGTAGTTGAGACTCTTTCCTCAATAGCAGCAGCAGAGAAATCAGTTCAGAGGTTAAGTGTTGGTGCTGTCTCTATCGGTGATGTGTGTAGCGGTTATTTTTATAAGGCAGAATCTTTCATTATGTTGCACAGGCAGCCTGGAACTCTTGCTTCAGCCTTCTGTGCTAGTTTTAGGAGAATTTACTGAATGCAGGAGCTCAACCTAGGAGAATCAAGATACAGGTTTTTGTTTTGCTTTTGGTTTTTGAGCCAAGATATCATGTAACCCAAGCTGGCCTTGAATAGTATAGTCAAGATGACTGAATTACTGACCCTCTCCATGTAAGTTCTGGTGTTACAAGTCTGCATTACCATGCCCAGTTCTGTTTTTTTTCTGACCTAAAAAAAAGTGTGTTTGTGTGTGTGTGTGGTGTAGATGCACATTGGGAGTGGTGCATGTACCTGTACTCAAGCATGAAGACTAGAGAACATTGTATGTTCATCCAGCACTCTGCCTTATTCTTTTGAAGAAAAGTCTGTCCCTGAATGACGGATCTCATTTCCCAGCTATGCTGGCAATCAGCAAGCCCCATCAGTCATCAGTCCTCCTGCTCTGCCCCCAACAATTATGGGGTTACAGGGGCATATGAATTATCATGCCCAGCAGCCCAGCATGGTGGCACACACCTTTAATCCCAGCACTGTGGGAGGCAGAAGCAGGTGGATCTCTTAAGTTCAAAGCCAGCCAAGGCTACACAGAGAAACCTTGTTTGAAAAACCACACCAAAACAAAAATGATCATGCCCAGCTTGTTAAGGTACTAGGGTCCAAACTTAGGCCCTCAAAGTTGTTTGTGCAGTATGTGCTTTTAACCACTAAGCAGCCTCCCACCACCCTGCTTTTCCGTTTGTTTTCAAGACCAGGGTCTCATATAGCTCAGGCTAGCTGTATACTCAATGTAGTTAAGGCTTGACCTCCAGATTCACCTGCCTCTGCTTCCTATGTTCTGGGATTGGGTCCAGACAGAGCTGCTGTGAATAGCTGAGAGGCCAGTGCAGCTGACAAAGCTTGAGAAAATAGGCGCAGTGACCAGGTAGTTGGGAAGCACGCACTGGGAGCCGTGCCATATAGTCTGTTTGATAGTCCTGCAATTTAGTGATGCACTTGTTTTGGACTAGGTGCCTTTATATAGCGTAGAGAAACTGAGGCAGGGAGAGCAGCAGCATCCAGCTTCTCAGCTTGAGGATTTGCTAGTTAGTCAGTGCCATCCTACCTGTGGGTACTTGAAGAAAAGCACCCTGGCCTCATAAAGTTTGTTCTTCCTCTTCATCCAAAGGAAAAAAAAATTCCGTAAAAACAAATTACATCTGAAGGGGCTAGAGAAATGGCCCAGGAGTTAAGAGCATTGGCTGCTTTTCCAAAGAACTCCGTTTACATTCCCAGCACTCCCATGGCAGCCCACAACTGTAATTCCAGTTCCAAGGGATCTGACACGCAGACAGACATTCAGTCAGAATACCAATGTACATAAATTGATGATAATATATGTGCCACCATGTCCAGCTTTAAAAAAAAAAAAATTACATCTTAAATCTAACCTCCCAGAAAAATATATCATGGGGTGGTTGACTTCTTAAACCAACTTGGTTCTATTGGGTTTGTTTGTTTGTTTGTTTGTTTGTTTGTTTTTGTAGAGCAAATAGCTGATTTAACTGGAAGTGAGAAAGGCTACCAAGAGTTAAAGGGTCTCCTAGGAGAGATTCCCCCCAACCCCCAACTTCTTGTTTGTTTTTCATGATCACTAAACTAGCTTTTGTTTGAAGAGACATTCCCGCCCCCCCGCCCCCCCCCCCCCACCTTTATTTTTAGATTCTGGGAATTGAACCTAGGGCCTCATATGGTGGGAAAATACCATAACCACAAAGTTATATTTTAAATTTTTATTTATGGCTGTGTTCATATATGATGTGAGAGGTGGGGCATTGAGGTACAAGTCACAGGAAAACATGAAGCCAGCTCTTTTTTTGTGTTTATGGGGTCCTTGGATTGAACTCAGGTAGTCAGGGTTGCCTGGCAAGAACTTTTACCTGCTGTGAAATATCTCATTAGCCCTTATTTTGAGACAGTTTTGCTAAATTTTGTAGGGTGACTATGACCTCACTCCATAGCTCAGACAGAACTTAGATTTCACAGTTAGAAGCCAGCATGACATATGTAGGGAAACTAGTTAGGGGGAAAAAAAAGACAACTTGATTCACGTACAACACCAAAAAAAAAAAACAGCCATAGCTGACTTCTATGTGAGACAGGGTGTCACACAGCCCAGGCTGGCCTCGGGCTAAGCTTCCACCTTCAGTTCCAAGCACTGAAATTGCTGGAGTGCAACACCATGCCAGCTCTCCAATTGCTCGGTTGTAGGAAAATATATAAAGACTCCTGCCTCTGAACCATAGCTTGAGATTATAATTGCTATTAAGTGGAAGCCTCTGAACTTGAAGTCAAGGAGTTTAAAAAAAAATTCATCAGGGCTGTTGCAATCATGAATTCACAGCAGCTGTGACTTGAGTTTCTCTGTGTAGCCCTGGCTGCCCTGGAACTTGCTCCATAGACCAGGTTGGCCTTTAACCTCAGAAGTTTCTTCCAAGTACTGGGACTAAAGGCATCCACCACCATGTCTGGCTTGTTTTGGTTCTTGAAGACAGGGTCTTCTGTGACCTGGGACTCACTATGTGGATCAGCCTGGCTTTGAACTGTGGCCATCCTTCTGCCCTTGCCTCCTGAATGCTGAGACAACAGGCTAAGACTGTACTTGTATTATCTATATTACCATCCCGAGTCACTTAACAGGGAGCCACAGATGAGTGTCACTAACTTACCCCTCCTGAAACAGTGTTGAGGTACATTTTCCCTAAGGAGCTATGTGATAGCATAGCTATCATTTGAGGGGTTAGGATATGGAAGGGAATAAGCTTTCTGTAAGGCCAGCTCAAAGCTCAGTCTGTCAAGGAGAACCCTTGTTGCCTTCTGAATGCTCACTGTACAGCTGACTTTCTTCTTGTTCATATGTGTGGTGTGTGTATGTAAATAGTTACCTGTGCCTGTAAGTGTCTATGGAGGTACTATAACTTTATCTTTTGAGGCAAGGTCTCATTAAGCCTAGCACTCACCAGGTAGCCTGGCTGGCTACTGGGATCCTCCTATGTGTTTGGTTATAGGGAAGTGTTGTTTGGATCTGGTGTAGCTTGCTGGAGCTCATTTCCTTGGAATTTTTCGTTTGTATTTGATTTGGGGTTTTCTGTGTGCTTTGTGTTTTGAGGCAAAATCTCATGTTGTGACTAAGGCTGGCCTGAACACTGTGTAGCTCAGGCCAGCTACACAGCCTTTTTGCATGGGCTGAGATGACAAACCTGCACCACCACACCTAGCTAACTTAACTTGGCTTTCATTTTTATCATTGGGAGGGCTCTTAAATCAGGTGTCTTGGATTTTAATACTTAAAATTAGCAGCTTTTTCTTTTCCTGAAAAATTCAACTTATCAGTGATTTGAAATTTAAGAATAATAGTATTTACTAAATTTTCAGTGACTAAAACTTGGAATGGTGGAGCATGTGTGAGATCTTAGCTCTTGAGAAGCTGAGCTAGAAGGCTTGCTACAAAGTCAAGGCTAGCTTGGGCTACATAATTTAAGACTAGCCTAGGCTACACAGTGAATTCAAGGTCTGCCTCAGCTATACAGTAAACAGAGAACTCCGGAGAGTCTTGTGCGAGTATAGGCCTCCTTTGTGTCTTTGTGAACTGACACCTGCGTGCGTGCCTGGCTTACCTCTTCCTTCTGCCTGTGTGTTAGGTTCCAGAGCACTGTGCAGGTGAGCAGGCTGCAAGATCTCATCAACCGCAGCAAGATGGCCAGGTGCAGAGGACGGTTTGTTTGCCCAGTGATCCTGTTCAAAGGCAAGGTAAGGCCCACTCACAGCCTTGCTTTCTGTCCTCTGTCCTTGTAAAGCCTTTGCTTCCATACAGCCAAAGGCAGGATAGTTGGTTGTTGGACACCTAGTGGTATGGGAAATAGACCAGTTCTGACGAGAGGAAGAGAGAGCCTCCCTACCACATGCTATAGAGCTAGATTGCCCAGGTCAGATCCTGGGACTTACTGCCTGTATATGGCCTCAGTTTATTCTACCAGCTTGCATCATTGGTTTACAGAGTAGATTAAATCAGATAATATTCTGCTGTTCCTTCTTTCAGTCATGTGATTAGCCAAGTACTTATTGAATGTGCACTTTGTCACAGGACTTGAGATATATCATCCTGTAAAGCAGACAAAAGTCCCAACCCTTGCAATTCAGGTGCTCAGTATGACTGCTAGGGTAGCCACAGTGGATCTCTTTATCTGCCTTTACCATCCTTTAGCTCAGAGTGGTTAAATAAGTTGACCAAGTTTACACAGCCAGAGAACTAGGATTTGAGTCAGGCATGGCAGTGCACAATTGTAATCTCAATTATAGAGGCAGGAGGATCAGGAGTTCGTGGTCAGCTTTCTGTCTTATACAGTAGAATGAGAAATACATTTGTCTTCACCTCTGAGCGTTTGTCCTGACCATTTGATGTGAACTTGCAAATGTGTCAGTGTGGAGACATTGATGTAATTTTCAGCTGTGAGCTAAAGCAAAGACCTGAGTGGTGCTTTGTCATTTGGGAAATACCAAGCAACTCCTGATTTTTTGTTTGTTTAAAGACAGGGTATTGCTCAGTAGCCCAGGCTCTCCTTAAACTCAGAACATTCCTCCCACTTCACCCTCCCTGAGTTCTGGGATATTGTTTAAGCTTCCATCAGCATTCCCTCCCATCCCCAGGATCAGTTTTAGCCTCATGCCTTAAGAACGTGGCAGGTTAAAATACTTCAAAAGGTAAGACTTCAGATCTACTCTATCAATGGATTATGAAATCTTAGCAAATTTTCTCTACTTGTCAGGTCTGTAATGCAAGGAGAAAAAAACTAAAAGTAGTCTCCTCCTTCAGCCTTTTAAGTGCTGGGACTACAGGCCTGAGCCACCAAGTTCGGCATTTATTTAATGTGTGGGCATGTGTGACCTATGTGTGCGCATAAGGGCTTGGAAGCTAGGAGTCAGTGGTTGAGTGGTGTTTCTCAATCCCTTTTCACCTTACTTTTCTGAGACAGTATCTCTTGAAACTGGAGTGGACCCATTCAGTGGTGCTCCCTGGCCAGTCAGTCAGCTCTGGCTATATGCTGTTTCCACCTTATAGCCCTAGGATTGTAGGTGTGCACTGCCACACCTGATTTTTTATGTGGGTTTGGGGGACCCAAACTTAAGTTCTCATACTTGCACAAGGACTTTACCAACTGTTTTTTTCTTTGAGACAGGATCTCACTTTTTGTAGCCCAAATTGGCCTTAACCCCCATCCTCTAGTATCCAATTCCAAATGTCTTCCCAAAGATTTCAAACCTCCACTGCCGAACCCAACAGTTGACAGTTTGAGCTGGTTTTTGGGATGTTGTTAGCCCCCGCCATAGTGCTTTCTGCTTAGACCAGAAGGAAATGCAGTCCTAACCCTGCTCTGTGGGTTTCTGGGACAGAGTGTATAAGCAGGGACTGGCACATAAATATATGCTCTGTGGAAGATGCTATCCTGGAGTAGTAATGGCCCCCTGGCAGGGTACTGGGAGACAGTAAGGTGCTGCTTGGAACTCAAACAGGGGAGAGCAGGCCATATCTCCAAGAGCACACCCAGCCTGCCTCAAGTGATACCCGGCTGCTCAGGCCTTATCTGTTCTCACCCCAGCAAGAGCCAGACAGTTTACCTACTGTTCCCACCTGCACCCATCTCATGCAGCAGCCAGCTTCTTACTTCTGTTACCTTATAGAAAGATGAGGCCCGGCTGGAGAGATGGCTCAGTGGTTAAGAGCTCTGACTGCTCTTCCAGAGGTCCTGAGTTCAATTCCCAGCAACCACATGGTGGCTCATAACCATCTATACCTTCTACTGCTCTCTTCTGGCATTCAGGTGTACATAAAGATAGAACATTCGAAATAAATAAATCTTTAAAAGAAAAAAAGAAAGATGAGGACCCTACAGTAGACAGTATTTTGTAATCTCTCTCTCTCTCTCTCTCTCTTTTTAAGATTTATTTATTTATACAACATTCTGCCTGCACACCAGATCTTAAATATAGATGGTTGTGACTGGGAATTGAACTCAGGACCTTCGGAAGAATAGCAAGTGTTCTTAACCTCTGAGCCATCTCCCCGTATTTTTTAGGAAACCCACTTTATACTACCAGATTGCATGACCCATTCAGAAAGGAACTCCAACTGTTCTTAACCTTTTCTCTCATTGCATTGAGGCAGTTCTCCCAGCCTTCAGCCAAATTAGATTACCACTCTTCCATGTCAGTAGGTATCTCCCCTTCCCTTTGACACACTACTAGATTTCAACAAACTGAAGACATAGCCTTAAAATTAAGTAATGGGGGTTATAGCCAACAAGATGGCTCAGTAGCTAAAGAAATGTGCCCACTGTATAAGCCTGGCAACCTGAGTTTGATCTTCGGAACTCACATAAAAATAGATGGAGAGAACTAATCAAAATTGTCCTTTGATACACACTGTGGCATGTATTATCCATAAACACACACATCCTGCAGATATACACAGTCTTTTTAAAGAAAGATACTGTTGCGTGGCTTTTGGAATTCCAACTCTCAAAATCATGCCTTCCATGATAAAGTAAGAGTATGTAAGCAGGAAGGTGGGGATTTAGTTTAAGGGTAGAGCACTGTCCTAGCATAGGACCCTAGTACAGGGTCCTGGCTTCCATCTCCTACTCCTCCTGTTTTGTTTTGTTTTTAAAGCAGCCCAGTAATCTCTATTATATATTTCCTTGATTGATTTTGGGGGTTTGTTTTGGATTTTTGTTTTGGGACAGGGTCTATGTCGCCCTGGCTGTCCTAGAACTTGCTATGTAGACCAGGCTGACTTTGAACTCGGAGATCTGCTTACCTTTGCCTCCTGAGCATTGGAATTAAAGGTGTGCACTGAGATTCCTTGAAAATTTTTGTTTTGTTGGTTGGGTTTTTTGTTTTGCTTTTGACATAGTCTTATGAAGCCTAGGCTGGCCTCAAACCTACCATGTAACTTCTGCTGGCCTTGAATTTCTGATGCCGTCTCTGGTCTTAAGTGCTGAGATTACAGCAACATACCAGCATGACTGCTGCAATAATTTCTTTGAAAAACTTAAGATCACAAGTATTTATCTTTTCATTACTCCCCTCAGTATAGAAGTTGCTCTCTATGCTAAAAAGTTTCAAATTAGTAGTTAACAGGCCCTTGGAGGTATGTGTGTTTGGGCCAGATCGCAGCCTGCCCCTCATTGTATGACTGTTTACATCTCTTACCTTCCCTGAGCCATGCTGGCCTATGGCCTTGTGAGAGTTCAGTGAGAATATAGGCTCATTTGTCAGGACTCTGCCCAGTACCTGGTATACAAGTACATCCTCCAAGTCTTACTCATTGTTGAAAGTAATACTGCTGGGATTGGGAGGGAATGAGGGAGAGGGCTACAGCTGGGTTGCAAAATGAATAAACTGTAATTAATATAAAAAATAAAAATTTAATTAAAAAATGTAAAGGCTATTAAAAAAAAAGTAATACTGCTACCTCGAATTTAAGAGAGAGACTCCTTTGGTACATCTGCAGGCGATAAGTTCTAGGCATCCTTCAGGCTGATGGCGAGTGTTCTCAACGCTGGTGAGCACCTGACATTCATAAAATCTGCATGCTTCAGAAATCTTCTGATCCTGAAAATGCTGTTTGTCCCCCAGCACATTTGCAGGTCGGCCACCCTGGCTGGATGGGGAGAGCTGTATGGACGCTCTGGATACAACTATTTTTTCTCAGGTGAATACTGACTGAACAGCCTTTTGTGGGTCTAAGAGTGGAAACCTAGTCAAAGGCACTAGTCCTACCGTGGCCACAGTGGTATGAGGAGAAGGTATGATCAAGCATGGTAGAGGCTGGAGCACTCCTCTCAGCAGAAAGAAGAATTCACTTCAGAGATAAGCAGCCTGCCACACAGAAGGGCAGGTGGTCTTGACAGAAACATGAGGGCTGAACCTGGGAAAGGGGCAGGTTGGCTTCATCTGCACTTGTCCCTGCAAGGATGCCACTGACAGACTGGTTTCTCTGGCAGGGGGAACAGATGATACCTGGGCAAATGTGGAAGACGTCACAGAAGAGGACAGTGGTCTTCGGTCAGTGTGGGTTTACTGTGGGTAGGAACTTGGGTGTTGGGGAATGGTTGGCAGGTTGGTAGTAGCCATGCTCTTCTATCAGTGGGTATTCATCTCCATAGATAAGTAGATTGGCTCTTTGCCCCTCTCTTTCAACTCTGTGTCCCCAAAATAGCACTGTTGAAGTCCACCCAGTAGCTTCATCAAAACACTGTTGGATACCTGAGCAGTCGGCAGCCAGGATCACAGCACATGACCTCAAGGTTTCTGTGCCACAGGACTAAGGTTGGCCCTAGATGTCTTTGTTTAGAGCCCTAACAGTAGCAATATGCAGCTGTTCTGCCAAGTATGAACCTGCCAGGTATCACTTAACACACCTGGCTCTGAATTACAGGGTTGGGGTAAAATCCTCATGTAACCACTATATCCCACAAGTATCCTTCTTTTTTTTTTTTTTTTTTTTTTCTTCTCTGGGTGTGTGTGTGTGTGTGTAGTTCAGGGAGAACAGCATTTGAGATGGTCTCATAAAACCACAATGGCTGGCTCTGTTTTTTGGCTTTTTGAAACAAGATCTCATGTAGTCCAGCCTGGCTTTGAACTTCCCATGTAGCCAAGGTCCTGGTTCTGTCACCATTTCCTAAGTCTTAGGACTATAAACATGCAGCACTGTGCTCATTTAAAGGGAAAAACGGGCTGGTTCACACTCTACTCTTTCAAATGATCTTTAATGAACAAGACCACAAACTTCCTTTGTGTGGTTTTTGCCACTAGGAAAGTCTTTAGCTGACATCCGGCATCTCTGGAATGCACATGAGTACCCTAGAAAGATCAGCTGCCCAAATTGTGGCTCAGGTATTTTGCTGTGCCCAGGTTCTGCAATGGGCTTTGAAAGCAGCAGTAGCTCTGGCTTGTGCTCAAGAATGTTTGGCTTCCCCCGAGGTCAGGTGACCTCTGCCTTGGCCAGGTCATCTACAGCATACAGCTCTTAGTGAGGCAACTGACTGCTGGCAGTGACCAAGCAGCAGGCATTAAAAGCACATTGCAATGCCTGTTTACTCTTTCCCTACTGCCATATCTGCATGGCTGACCAGAAAGTAGCCTGAGAATTTGAAGGGGTGTTTTTGTGTTTGTTTCCTCTTTTGCTTCATAGGCCTGTAAGTGGAAAGAATTCACTTACCTAGTTTTTCACAATCAGTTGGTCAAATCGCCCTAAAAAGTTTTTATCTAAAAGTTGAAGAATTTTGATTTGTTATATTCATAAGGCATATGGCTAGAAATGATCCTAAATGGAATGAAAAAAGGAAGAGGGAGATGAACTCTAATGGAAGTGTAAAGAGCCTCAGCCACCAGCTCGATGCCTTTTAGAACTGAGATTATCTTGAGTCTTCTGGCTTAAATGTCAAGCAGTACAGAAAGCTCTTTCCCACTCTGGCTGCAAATTGCTCTTCTTTGAAACATGTCCCAAGATAGGGATAATCTCCTGGAAAGTCATCACCCCACTCCCTCTAGCTCTGACTTCTGGAGAACCGAACACAGGTTTTCCTCCGTACTTCCTAAAATAGCTCCCTACCCCATACTTCAGTGAGTCAGCATAGATCTCAACCTCTTTCTCTGGCCATTTATTTCAGAAGTGGCGACACACACCTTTTTGATAAGGTGAGAGGCTGTGATATCAAGCTGCTTCGATACCTGTCAGTCAAGTACATCTGTGACCTGATGGTGGAGAACAAGAAGGTGAAGTTTGGCATGAAGTGAGTATAGGGTGTCTGGCAGGAAGCAGGCTTGGGCTTTGTGTTGACAATTTGCAGGGCTGGTACACACTGTGTGGCCATCCTGACATGATGGGCTGGTGTGAGGGCTGTCTCTGCAGCCTCTCACTGCCTCTGGAAAGAGCCCTGTGCAGTGGGTCCTGATGTCCCTTCACATACAAGTATGTGTATGTGCCGGTGCACATGCACTGGAGACCAAAGACTGATGTCAGACGTCTTCTCTGGTCATTCTCCACCTGATTTTTCAAGGCAGGAGTCTTTCAGTAAACCTGGAGCTCACCAGTTCAGCTGGCCTGGTTGGCTAGAAAGCCAACTGTCTCCTGTCTCAGCCATCTTCCCAGCCCCTGTTAGTTGTTTTTGTGGGTGTTTATTTTGATTTTTGTTACTTTTTTTTTTTTTTTTTTTTTTAAATAGGATCTTGAAATATAGCACCCAGGCCATATTCCTTAAACTCACTCTGTAGCCCACACTGGCTTTGAATTTGTGAGAATGCTCTTGGCTCAGCTTCCCAAACCCTGGGATGACAGGTGTGCAACTACTCTCAGCTACATGTTCCGTGTTTAGGAGTGGCCTTTGGAGGTAGAGAAGTCCTTCCTACTGTCCGGCTCTGTCCCACCCCCAGGACCAAGAGTGGATGTGCCTCATGCCTCCATGGAACTGATGATATGGAAGGTTATCCTCCAACCCTTGGGTACTGGTTGAGGCCTGCTGTTTTGTTAGAGTAAAAAAGAGCTCTCTTATTTGAATTGTTCAAGTGGGGACAGGGAAACATTCTTAATTGCTTGCTGCTGAGGGTGTCATTCCTAAATCTGAAGGACAGCTTTTAGCAAAAGTTCATTTTAAGAAATTGTAACACTCATTTGGGAAACAGGTGTGTGTGTGTGTGTGTGTGTGTGTGTGTGTGTGTGTGTTGGGATGCCATAACACATATCCCTGTCTTGTAGTGTAACCTCCTCTGAGAAGGTGGACAAAGCCCAGCGCTATGCAGACTTCACTCTCCTCTCTATCCCATATCCAGGTAGGAGACCAGGGTCAAACTCTCTGTGCCTAGGGGTCCTGGGAACTGTCTGGGAGGAGCTGTGTCAGGCAGCATGGACACTTGGACCCTAGGTTAAAGCAGGCAGGCTTGAAAGTCCAACAGGGCCCTTCAGAGTTGTATGTTTATCCAGGGAGTGGTGGTCAGGGATGGGCCCTGGTCTCGGTACTCATGAACCACAATCTTGAGAAAGTTAACTCTCCTCTGTGCTTCAGGTCCCTTCAGGTAGGAGTTGGGACTTGGAAAAGTTTAACTCAGGCATTTGTTATAAAGACTAGATCTTGCATATCCATATGGTCTATGCACGTACATGGAAATGACATTTCTGTACTCTGTCAGTCATCACTCAAATGCTGCTCTGGCCCATGTGGTGTGTGCCTTCTCATGTATGTCCAGAACTGTTTGGGGATATCACCTCAGACAATGCTGTTCATGGAACAGCAAAACAAAAAGTGTTCTGTCATCAGTAATTGCACAGCAACCTGTGTTGCAGGCTACTTTCGTATCTACAGAGCAATTTTACCTGTCCGCCACATAGACCTCTATGTCTATGGCCAGGCTGTGTTCTCACACTGGAAACTGGTGCAGTGTAACTAGTTCCCCACTATCCCTGCCTGGTCACTGAACATCAGTGCTAGGCTTTGTGGATCACAGTAAGGAGTACCTTCCTCCTTGAAACCTTTTCTGCTGCTCAGCACTGCCATCTTCAGTCTAGGCTTGGGCCTTATGTTCTAGTGTCAGAAACACATGGCTAGTAGTGAGGGTGGGCTGCTGTAGCCTCTCACAGAACTGTAAGGTTGGCATCCTTAAAGTAAGAGCGCATCCTCATCAGACAGCCAATGCTCTTCAGAGCCATTCTTCCTCTGTGCCATCCCATGACACTTTTCTGCCAGCTCAGTGTTTGCTGCCCTGTGGGACTAGCTGTAATTCCTGCCCTTGGCACTAGGTTCCCTTGAACAAGCCCCCAACTTCACTGAGCATCATTTCCATCTTTTGTAACATGTGAAGAGTGACACATTTCAGAATGAAGTGGGAGAGTCAGCCCTAATAACTCTGCAAATTGTGGTTCTTAATGAGAAGTTGGTGGGAAGAAAGGCTCTTGAGACCTTTGTCTTGACTAAGAGCAATTTATGGGGTGGTGTAGGTTACAAAAGATGCCACTGGGCTTAGACAGTGCTGGCTCCACACTGCGGCAAATGGTCTTTCTTCAGAAGCGCCCACTCCTCACTTGATGCCTTTGCATTCTGTGCTAAGAGCAATCATTGGCTCTATAAGTACTCTTCAGACCTAGGACCCTCCTCCCACGAGAGGCTACTGGGGAACCAAAGAATGGTAGAGCATGAGAATAGATGGGCCCAGACTCCACTGCACAAGACTTAAGCAGTTCCCTTTGAAGTGAATTGTTACTCTCTTTACTGTCTTTCCCACTAGTTGATTCAAAAGCTTTTTGTAGTCTGTTCTAATTTTGTCATTTTCTCACAAAAACAGTGTGTGCATCATAGGCTTCATCATAAATCAGCCTGAGGCCTGTGGTGTCTGTCTAGCAGTCAGGGTTTCAAAAAGCAGAACACTTCATGGTGCCAAAAGAGATAATTGCTGCCTCCTCTTAGCCAAGGCTCATAAGCTCAAGCCTCTGTCTGATAGTTATAGCCGTTCTTTCTCCTATTGAGGCACCCTGAAATAGGCTGAAGTATTATGACTAAAGGCCATCTACTGACTTCTCAGTCAGCTTTAAGCCTAGGAGATGAGTATGTGAAACGAAAGCCAACTTGGGCTCATGGGATGAGACCT
Organism: Meriones unguiculatus; assembly: GCF_030254825.1. Classification (NCBI taxonomy): domain Eukaryota; kingdom Metazoa; phylum Chordata; class Mammalia; order Rodentia; family Muridae; genus Meriones; species Meriones unguiculatus. The sequence continues at coordinate 104,116,360 of NC_083353.1, forward strand.
CACCTTCCTCTCCACATAGACCCTCTTTTTCCCTGAGGCAAGCCCAGGGGTTGCTGTAGAATTCCCTGGGAATTTAGCCTCTGACCTCTCATAGGATTAAGAATTTGTTACCTTTCACAATCTCACTGGAATTGGTGTAGCCAAAGCCAGATACATGCATTAGCTAAAGAACTCAGAGTAACTCTAAGAAGCTGTTCCTCAAGTGCCTTCCCCCCTACCCTGTGACTTGATGCCACAGGAGCCCACTGACTACTCAGCAAAGTGGGGGCAAGCCTCATCTCTAACCAAGGCTGCTGGCTGCTGTTGCTGAGCATGGTGGTGTACTCAGGAGGCAGAGGCAGGTATGTCAGTGAGGCCAGCATGGTCTGCATAGATAATCCCATCCAGGATAGCCTAAGCTACATAGATCCTGCCTCAAAAAAAAAAAGCTGGTTGGCCAAGCCAACTCCTGTCACAGGAGCTGTGTGATGTCAGTTATGTGTTGCCATTTGAATGTTAGAGGTACACTAGCAACTATACAACTGGCTATACTGTTTCATATGTATTGTTGCATTTCAGTCCAAAACAGCCATCCTGCAAGTAGGAAAACCAGGGCTTTATGACATTTCCCAACTTATTTCCAGTCATAGATTTGGGTAAAACTGCACTTTGAGTTGGGCTTGATTTCAGAGCCTCTTCTCTGTTGCCGGGGTCTTGCCTGGCAGAGTTTCCTAGGAGTCTGAATGATGGAGAAAGTGCCTTCACCCACTGGGTTGGCAGTAGTGATGTGCATTGAGCACTTGTTAGCTTGCAGGCACTGTCCATGTCTCTCTGGAGTAAGGACATGCAGCCCTCTCTGAAACCTGTAGTTGGGGAGTGCTACCCCCATTTTGGAAGAAATTACCACCCTTTCTGTAAGAAAGTGGGCTCCTGCTGTGAGCACCACCTTTATCTGCTGGGCTTGGTACTAAAAACCTGTAGGATAAAGAGCCCTGCAATGAGAGAGACATCACTGGTGACCAGGGATCACATATAGTGTGAGGATAATTAGGACCTTGTATAGCTGGAAATAATGATGCCAAGAGCTTGCTCTGGCTCTTGAGTTCATCCTTCCAGTCAGCCTCAGCCTGCCCAGAACCACCAGAGCAGAAGCTGGGTGAGTGCGTCGCTCCCTAGGGTGGAAGGTGGCCAGGAGTAAGTCTCAGCAGCTTTTTGACCAGGGTAGGAAATGCTGTAACTTTGCCTTCTTTTCCAGGCTGTGAATTCTTCAAGGAATATAGGGATCGGGATTACATGGCTGAAGGGCTCATATTTAACTGGAAGCAGGTATGGGTAACAATATTCAACCATGTTTCTTTGTAACAGGAGATCACAAAGAGCTAGTCATCTTTCCAGGGATAATTCTACCCTTTTGTTGTGCCTGCCTGAGTTAGTCTCACCACTTGTTTCTCTTACCTACTGCTTGCATGTGTGTGTTAATGTCTCACAGCATGCCCTTTCCTCTCCCCGTTTCTCATGGCTGCCTCTCCATAAAGGAATGTCCTCAAAGCCAAGTTAGGAAGGCCCTTCCTCTGAAGGACCGCTCTGAAGACTGGAAGCAGCATTGTTTGTTTGGGCACCATGGGAGCCTCCAGAGGCTGTGTGCAGCTTGCTATTATTGCTTGCAGCTTCGAATACCTCTGTATCTTTCAGCCGCAGTGACCTGATCACTTTGCTTTTTAAGCTATCAATTCCAGAGTACCCCAAGCATCTGGCCTGGAGGAGGGCAAGCACTTTGGAAGGCTATCCTACCTGTGATGGACACAGCTCTAGGGCTGGGATCTGTTGCCACAACTACATTTGCTAGCCAATTTCATCTCACAGTGTCATTCTGTCCTTAGGACTACGTCGATGCCCCATTGAACATCCCTGACTTCCTGACTCACTCTCTGAACATTGACTGGAGCCAGTATCAGGTGAGGGGGCCTGATCACGCAGGCAGGATGAGGGGATGGTGTGACCAAGGGATCCTGTTGCTTATCCTTTGAGACCATTGTGCAAATGTTGTGGTGTTGTGTTCTGACATCCCACATCCCAGACAAAGAGGAACTGCTTGTTTTGAAACATCTTTATTTGTACTTTTTTGGACACAAGGTCTCATTGTATAGCCCTAGTAAACCATCAGGCCAGCCTTGAACTCAAAGCTCCTCCTGAGTACTGGGATTAAAGGTGTGCAACATTACTTACAGCTTTGCTTACCTGCTCCTGACCCAGAGAGTTAGTCTTCCAAATGTAACTCAGTGATTTGTGTCCACCAGGGGGATCTATTTTCAGGGGACCTCACAAAGTCTACTTTCCACATCTGGCCTTAGCAGTTTTTTGGGGTTTTTTTTTTGTTTTGTTTAATGTGTTCTGTTAGAGGAAGTGCAGGGCTGCCTGACCTCATTTGACTGCAGAAACCTTAACGATGGAGCTGGCTCTCCACACTGTTTAACCCTCGCCAGCTGACAGCTGTTGGGAGTCTCTCTTGCTGCTTGCCTTACAGGACAAGTAGCTCTTCTGCCACCTTTCCCACATCCTGTTCTGTTGCCTGGCCCCCCTCTTCTCAGCTTCCTCCTGTCTGGCTGACACCTTGCCCTTCAGGATTTGGCTCTGCGTCCACTTCAGGAAGACTTTCCTGATTTGCCTCCTCTCCCCATTTCTGATGCCTGCATCTACCTTCCCATTAACCCCCTGGGTGTATCATGGAATTTTCCATCGTGCTTGTAGTCACTGGTTCAGATTGCTGATGTGGGAGCTCCATGAGGACAGAGGACCCACAGCTTGTGTATCTCCTTCCCATGCCCCTACACAGAAGGCCAGGAGTAGGGGCACATTCCTATCATCCCTTACTTAGGATCATTCCAAGTGTGAGGCTAGCCTGGACTATTTAGAAGACTGTGTCCCAAGCCACCCAGCCTGCCTCCCTACCATTTTCATTTGTGCCCTGGATTGAACAATTTCTACACAGCCTTAAGTTTTCTTTTCCTCAGACCTGCCTTGCTTGCCTGCGTCTTAGGCAACTGAAGGACCTCTTTCTCCTGTGTGTGACACCAGGGAAGTAAGGACTGAATTTGTCTTAACCTCAATTCTCTTCTGCCTTGTGGATTCCTGGGACTTGAACTTAGGTCATCAGACTTGGTGGCAAGTGCCTCCCTGGCATGGATTTATCTCCTCTCTGAATAGCCCTAATCACAGCTTAGATGGTCAGGCAGTGGAGCCTATGCAGAAGGGAGATGTCAGGAGTCCCCCTACATGAGTGTTTCTGTAAGAGAACCATCAGAGAGGGAAAAGCGGCAGGTGCTATTCATTATGATCTGAAGAGTAGGCTTGTGGGGTCCTGCACCCTGTGCTGTGGTTCACAGATTTAATGACCAAGGGGAGCCTGCAAGCTGCTCAGTTTGTTGTGTGCAGAGCTCTCAGATGGCCTCTACCCTAAGCTGCTCCTCTTCTGTTCTCTCTGGAGCTGCTTGTTTTCCATACAGATGCCGATTAGATGTGATGAACTACTCACTATATAGGGGTGACGGGGCGGGGAGGGGATGTTTGTGCTGGTCCTAAGGCTGTCTCCTCTAGGGAGGAAGAAAGGAAGAGTTCTGCTGAGTAGTTGGAGGATCCTCGCCGCAGTTGGGCTCCTTGGCCTTGAGCAGACCTTTCTTTCCCTAGGGTTAGCATCCCTATCCTAGGCCTTATTAGGATCCCTGAGCATAAGAGTTCTCTTGAGCAGGCATGCTGGAGTGCCTTCATGGCAGTGAGAGGAGGCTAGTGGCCAGCTGGTTTCAGAGCATGGACACTGATGTGATTCCAAGCACGATGGTGGCAGGATGCCATGTCAAAGGAAGGCTTCCTTGAATGAAGCAGTTAGTTTGTCTCATTGGGTCTCCTCATGTCACCTTCAGGCAGGAGTGTTCTCTGTCCTCTGCATGTTAGCTTGGGGGTTCCTGATTCTCAAATACTACACCTCATTGGGTGATGTTAACTGTCATTGACTTCACTTTGCATTCATTTTTCTCTGCTCCTCAAGGCTTTGCATGATACGTGGGATGAGCATCAAGGGCAGACCTAGGTTTTTTAGCATTTTGCCAGGCCCTTTCATTCAGTAGTTCCCTCAGATTTTTGTTGTTTCTTACTCACCTATAAACCTTAGAGTCTGGTGGTACTAGGCCCATCCCTCAACTCTGCTTGTGTGGCTTTGGGCCTTCCCAGTGCAGCCCTCCCCACAGATACCTAGACCCAGCCCAGGGAACATGCTGTCTCTTTCTGATCAAAGTCTCCTTTAGATCTGCACTGCTTGGTGCTCTGCAGAGCCCAGGCCTTGGTGCCTGCCCTCCCCATGCTGCTGCTGTCTTCACAGCAAACCTAACCTCAGGTTTCCTGCTGTATGGCTCCTGTCCTCACTCCACACAATCCCATCTCAGAGGAGATCTCTTGGCAATAGTGTGTCTGACATGTTGAGCCAGATCCAAAAAGAGACCCCCTCATACTTTTTGCTGGTAATGGTTTTATTAGTGCAATGCTGTAGCAGGTCTCTGGAGCTGCTGAAAGTGGGTCAGAACTCTCTGGGGGCGTGGGAGGGTCAGGTAAATGAGTCTGCTTTAAATTCCTGGGATAACCATTGCAATTACAGGTGCCGTGTTCCTCTTCTTCCCCCCCCCCCCCCGGGGAAGTGCTCTCTCGTTGGCATGCGCCACCCTCTCTGCACAGCCCAGAAACGCTGATAGGCAGTTGTGTCTTAAGAGAGCAGAGACTCTCCCCAGCCAGGGAAAACGGCTCTGCAGAACTGGGTCAGGCCCCTCCATGGAATTCAGATTGGGAGTGGGCTGCTCCACAGGGCCTGGTTGAGCTCTCTCACTTGCCTTGACAGATTCATGGCAGCATTTAGGTATTTCCTGCTCCCACTTAATGGGCCTCTTATTAAAAAAAAAAAAAAAGTCTGCTAAATAGAAAAAACTGTGGCACTGAACATGGTGATACATATGTGTAATCCCACCACTCAGGAGGCAGAAGCAGAAAGATCGTGAGTTTCAGACTAACCTAGGCTAATACCTAGGAAGACAATCACTAAAAAAGGAAAGGGAGCCAGCAAGATGGCTCAGTATGTAAAGACAGTTGCTGCCAAGCCTGACGACCTGAGTTTGATGCCCTGAACCCATGCAGAAGCGGAAAGAACTAATCCTCGAAAGTTCTCCTCTGACCTTCACACACAAGCCATGGCAGGAGTATATCTTGTTCTTGTCGTTTAATGTGTTCTGCCTGCATGCATGTCTGTGCACCTCTTGTGTGCACTGCACGTGGAAACAAGAAGATACCAGGTCCCCTGGAATCCCCCTAGAGCTACAGTTACAAATGTGGGTACAGGAAGTTGAACCCTGATACTCTGATCCTGTAAGAGCCCAGTACTCTTAACCACTGAGCTATCTCTTACTTCTTTCTTGCTCACTCACTCTCTGTTAAACAATGAAAACAAAGAGCATGCAATGAACAGCAGTAAAGGTGAATGAAACCATGATTGGGAAGACTGGTATTTGTGTTGGTTTCCATGGGTGTAGTGGCAGATGAAGGAATGACTCATACATGACTGTTTGGAAATATATCCTGGGCCCCTGGACTGAGCAACCATTGGTATGTGCTTGCTTAAGAGCACCTGCTGCAGGCTTTTCTTCCTCACTCTCAGAGCACACTGAGTAAGGGAGAGTACAGAGTGATGGATGCAAGGAGAGCTCTTGGAGCTGAGGATTGAGTGTCCCAAGTTATTTGGGGTTTGAGGCCTATAGCTTAAGACCAAAAGCCTTGTATACTTGCTGCCCCCCCAAAAAAACAAAAAACAAAAAACAAAAAACAATGCTTGGCACCATTTATTAGTTTGAGATAAGGTCTCATATACCAGGCTGGTGTAGCTGACATTGGCCTTGAATTCCTGATTCTCCTTCCTAGGCTTCCTGAGGGCTGGGATTACAAGGCTGTATCATCACATCTGGCAGCATTTTTGTTAGATTTTTTGGTGGTAGGATGGAACCTGTATCTAAGTGCCAAAACATGTGCTCTGCCTCCCGCTGGTATTCGTATTTGTTTTAGGATTTTTCATCCTTTGTATGTAGCCAAGACTCCCCTCAAACTCCTGTTCCTCTTGCCTCCTAAGAGAGTCCTGAGGTCACAGGCATGTGTTACCATGTTTTGCTTTTAGTATTTAAAATTCCAAATCCTAATTGATATTTCTCGATCCCTTTTTCTGTTGTGTCCAACAGAGTTGGGACCTGGTGCAACAAACACAAAACTACCTGAAACTGCTGCTTTCCATTGTTAACAGGGATGGTGAGTTTCTCCCAGGACCCCAAACCTGTGAAGTGGATCAGGAATGTGGGATCAGGTCTCCATGAATCCCCAAAACAAAAAAGACTCTTCAGGCTGGATTCCTTCCCAGGGAATAACTTACTCTAGGCTGCTGAGATGGCTATGTGGAAAGCACACTTGCTGCCTAAGCTTGATGAATCATGTACTATGCCTAGGACCATGGTGGGAGATGAGAACAAATTCCCACAAGTTGTTCTCTGACCTTGGCCTGTGGCTGCTCATGTGTACCCACACGACCATAATAAACAAATACAGTTAACAAAAGAACTCCAACTAAAAGGGATGCTAGAAACCAAGACAGATTGGGGGATAACCGTGGACAGGCACCTGGGGAAGAGGGGACACTAAGCTGGCCTAGAGGCTGGAGGCCTTTCATCAACCCCTGCCTGATTCCCTCATTTGGTGCCTCTGTTCCAAAACAGATGACAGTGGGCTGCTGGTACACTGTATCTCAGGCTGGGATCGGACCCCCCTCTTCATCTCTCTTCTGCGCCTTTCCTTGTGGGCTGTGAGTATGGATAAGCTGGATCTTGTGGTCAGGGAGCATGCAGAAGACCCTATTAGGTTCCACCCTTTGGTGTCTTATTTGTCTCCAAGATGCAGAAAAGCTGTGGGGTGAGGGCATACTCGGCAGGTGTCATGTTTAACCTTGTTCTTGGTCAGAGGGTAGTGGGAGGGGGGAGCCACCCAGTCTTGACAAGGAGGTCTGTACTAGGAGAGCAGCTTTCTGATCTTGCTACTGGTCTCCCAGGATGGGCTAATTCACACATCCTTGAAGCCTGCTGAGATCCTCTATCTGACTGTGGCCTATGACTGGTTCCTCTTTGGGTAAGTCTTCAAGGAACACCAGCCTTTCAGGTGTGTGTGCGTGATGTATTGGCTTATCTTATGGGGAACAGAGATAAGAAAACAGTTGGCTCCCTTTGGGAAAGATCAGAGATGTTGGCAGGCTTCATCTGATGCATTAATGCCAAAGACTCAGTCTGTCTCCAGTATACAACTCTCCTTCAGCCCTGGGTTATACTCATTGACCTATTTTTTTTTTCAGGCACATATTGGTAGATCGGCTCATCAAGGGAGAGGAGGTAAGTGCCCCCTCACAGAGCTATACCTGCCTTAAGACAAAATGACATTCATTCTGGTTGCCATGCTGTGAAGGCAGTTTTTCAACCCAGGATATGTGGATGAGGTTGCTGTCCTCTTCCCTCAGGCAGTGTGGTAGGAAAACCAAAGGGCACGACATCTAGGCACCCTTTGTACCACAGAGAAAGTTCTGGCCACAGGTGCTGTGATCTTTTTAGGCTAAGTTTCTTTCTTTCTGCACTTGGCTCAGGAACCAGTATACAAGTTGTTTTCCATGACCCCATGCTTGAGGCTGAAACTTGGAGGCTTCTGTGTTCAATCTTGCCATACCCAGAGTCTTCCCTTTTCCCAGGTAGTCTGTATATACACCCACTTCTCATTTGTTGCCTCCAAGTCCTCCTTGCCCTTCCTTTTTAGTGTAGCCAGATTCCTCTGGCTTGCCACCTCTAACCTCGCAGCCCGAATTGCCACATCTTTGCTGGCTTATGGTGGGTCCCCCAGCATCAGATCTTAATTTGGACTTGTGTCTCTCTCTACTTGTCCTGCTTATTGCCTAGGTGACCTTGAACAGCATGCTTAACCTTGAGTCTCTTGGTGCCTCACTGAGAGATACAGATGCCTGTCATAACAGTGCTGGCTGTTTTCCCCAACCCCCAACGTCCAGAAGCATCCTTCTTCTGTCCCTCCCGTTCCTGAGCGTGCTTCCTTCTTGGGTGTCTTATCTCCAGCTTTCTTTTGTTGCTCCTGCCCAGCTGCTCGTCTCCCTTCCAAATCTCCTCTGAGCTTTATGCGTCTGCAGGGCTGCAGAGCTCATAAGCCTGTTCCTCGGAGGCCCCACGAACCCTGCCAGAGGCAGAGCCTTTGGCATTGAAATCTGGGCGGAAGGCCTCTTTGTAACCTCTGTTCAGAGATTTTGCTGGTGCTTTAGGACATTCTGTCCTCCACTCCATCTCCCTCCTCCCCAGAGCAGGCCAGATGCTCCCTTCAGAGAAGAAGGGCAAAGATGAGGCTGAGCTGACTGGGCTCTGAGACCCACCCTTTCCAAGTCCCTCAGCCTATGCAAAGGTCTTAGGGACTGGAGGACTGGTGCTTTTTACTTGCCCACACTACAGACACCTCTGTAACACAAGCAGCTAAAAACAGCTGTTAAGTGCTTCTTTACCCTGTCTTCTATCTTTGAGCTTCCCAGGATACATTAGCACATTAAAAGGCTAAAGAGTCTGTTGGAACACCTGTCATTTTATGTAATGTAGCATTTTCCTATTGACCAGATCTGAGCAACCCTCTGCCTTTTTTTTTTTTTTTTTTTTTTTTTTTTTGAGGGAATCTCACAGGGCCCTGTGGAAATGTGTGGCCATTTCCCTGAGTGTCTCATGGGTTGTCCCTTTGAGAATCACTGATGTGATGGATAGCCTGGTCTGTTGTGCAGCTTAACAGACTAAAGCCTCTACTTTGTTTCTGGAGCCTACTGGACTAGGGATTTGTTCATGGGGATGATGGGGTTGCTGCCGGAGCTGGAGCCTCCTGCCTATCCCCACCTCAGAGTGAAGAGCTGGGCCTCACAGTTCCTGAGCAGAGCAGGCTCTGAGCCAGACCATGACTGTCATACCCCAGTTCTGATCCTGTGTTGGGTGCACCCCTCCCCGTGGACTGCCTTTCCTCTTCTGCTCTGCCTTATCCACTAATCCCCTTGCCCAATATATTCTCCCTCCCAGCTGTCCTTCCCTGTCACAGCTCTCCCTGGGCTCTTAGATGGAACTGGGAAAGTGCTGTTACTTTCAGTGTAAAGGTTGAGAGCATGTGTGTGGAATTGAAGATTTGAAAGTTCTGCATTGGACATCTATGTCCTCAAGAAAGGACATTACTCTTGTAGTCCAGCCCATTGCCACCTGCCCAACCCTGCTGAGCCCTCTGTGTCACCCACACCAGTCATAAACCAGACGATCCATCAGGGTCCCAGAAGCAGGTCACTCTCCAAAAGAGGAGTTAACCAGAGCAGCCAGCAGCCCGCTTCTGGATGATCTGTCTCCATCTTTCCACTCAGGAAGGCTGGCTTCTTACTGTGTTCTGCTTTTTTCTCCTTCAGATTTTCTTCTTTTGCTTCAATTTTTTGAAGCATATCACCTCTGAAGAGTTCTGTCTAAAGACCCAGAGGTAAGTGGCAGCCAAGGCACCCAAGGGGCACTCCTCCACAGTAGGGCATGTCTCACCGCTCACCCCAGCCCTGTACACTAGAGCAGGTGTCCATGCCGAGGACCTAAGTGACCCGGGAATGAGTGGTCTCTCATGAGGAAGAGCTAGTAATGGTGCAGCAAGAAATGAGCCTGTGGACAGGAGGAGCTCCACTCCTTATAACCTTGAACTGGTGTTCATCGTCCTTGAGCCTTAATGAAGGCCATTTGTGCTGGGGCTGTAGCTCAGTAAGAGTGCCTGCCTACCATGCTCCAGGCCCTGAGTTCAATCTTTGGTACCAAAAAAAAAAAGAAACCTCAGAATATGAGCCCATAGAAACCCCATACTCAGCTGGTCATCATGGTACTCTCCTTTAGTCTCAGCATTTGACAGGCAGATGTGAGTTCAAAGCCAGCCTGTTCATCTGCACAGTGGAGCATAAATCTGCTTCCAGCCTGGAAAACACAGTCTTTTGTATATCTGGTAGTATATCTGGGTCCTGTGAGTTGCCTTGTCTACCTTACTCAAACTTGCCACTTGTTGGGCCATAATTGAGTCCCAAATGGCCAAAGATGGTAAGGAAAAGCAGGCTGTGCTGACCTCAGTCTGGCACATGAGACAGGCAAAGCCAAGCTGGTAGATCCTGGAAGTGGGCCCAGTACTTGGCAGACTGTTGGTAGGACCCATTCCATGAGGTGCCAGCAGTTGGAACTGTTGTGCAGGCTAGGAGTCAAGAGGAGGGGACAGAGAAAACTCCAGCTATAGCTGAAATTTCCCACTTGGGGTTGTCATTCTAGGAGGAAGAGTTTGCCAACTCGGGATGCAGGCTTCACTCTGGAAGATATCTGCTTGTTGAGTGAGTCCCAGCCCCTAGCAGGCTTTACTTCTTCACCACAGCTGTCTGACTCGAGACCACACGGGGAACTATGGTAGAAGCTTCTTTGTCCAGCTGTGTGGGTAGTGGGGATGGTAGTGTGCTAATTTTCTGGCTGCTTTCAGGACGCAGAGACCGAGGCAGCACCACCAGCCTAGGCAGCGACTTCTCCCTGGTCTTGGAGCACTCACCAGGAGCTGTGGGGAGCTTCACCTATGACACTGTGGAACTTGTCCCGGCAGGAGCACCAACTCAGGCAGCTTGGTGAGGGGCCAGACTGAGACAGAGTAAACTCACAGCAGTGGCCCAAGGCCACCTGCCTTAGGGAGCCAGGCTGTAGCCCCAGGAACAAAGGGGGCTCTGACAGAAGGCTCCTCTCATCCCCTGCTGTCTGTCCTGGGCCTCAGAGCCCAGCCATCTGGTTGGTGAGGGCCACTGCGTGGTAGGAGCATAAAGGGCTGATGCTCCCAGTGGGACCAAGAAGCAGCAGTCAAACGGGGGAGGGAATAGCACCCTGTACAGTGTGCCGTGAGGTGTGGGACCATCTTAGAAGAAACAAAAGGTGGCCTTGAGGGTCCTCCCACTGAGATGTGACAGGAGCTGAGACCTTACCGTCCTCCTCCATAGATACATGGCAGTTTGTATAGCATTTGTGAGTTAGAGAATGGAGCAGTTAATGCAACCACTAAGAATACTGCTATTCCCTCATGTTCTGAGGCTGGTGGGCCAGTACATTTGATGTCTTAGCCTCTCAAAGTCCCAACCCTTGTTGCCTGGGAGAGAGCCAAGTGTTTGTGCCTACTGTGTATGACATTTTCCCCATAGACAAAGTGACTCTGGGAGCCCAGCTGTTACAGCCTTGCTCTTCTGCCACAGGAGGAAGAGTCACTCATCCTCCCCACAGAGTATGCTCTGGAGCCGGCCACAGCCCTCTGAGGACCGCCTACCTTCCCACCATGGGCTGGCTGAAGCCAGGTCTTCTAGCTCTTCATCCTCAAACCATTCTGACAACGTTTTCAGGATGGGCAGCAGTCCTCTTGAGGTCCCCAAACCCAGGTGAGGAACCTCAAGGGGTAAGGAGCCTGCAGAGGATGTGGCTGGCCTTCCTCCATTAGCAAGGTTGTATATGGGGGTGGCTCACATTTAAGCTGGTATCAATAGCTGAGTTCCCTTGGTATGTGCTTAACGAGTAGTTACTTATGAGCTGAAGGAAGTGGATAGCTTAGCAGGCCCTTCCCTGGTTTGTAAAAACATTTAGAATTGCTTCCTGATGTGTACCTGGGTATACAGAAGATGTACTGGTCAGGTGACTGCCACCAGGTGTCACCTTTGGAAGATCCAAGCCCTTTGGTGACTTGCTCATTGTTACTCAAGGTGGGACTGGACACCCTGAGTTCATTATGTCTTTCACATGTCCATTGATGGAGAAGCTAAAACAGATAAGGGGCCAGCCAGATGTGTGGCTGTAGAAAACCAGAGCAACTCAAATATATATTGAAAAAAGCATCAACTGAGCTAGGTATGCTATGGTGAGGCCAGTACAGTGCCTAAAGTTAAAACTGAATGTGCACCAGGGCTTATGAATGAGGGGGTGATCTGGCACTTGGGGAAAGCATTTCTCAGCTCATGGTACTACTTTTTCTCACATTCCAAAGAAATACTGAGTGTGTTGAGTACTTTCCTGTCTAAATCCTGGAGAATTTCTAGCCCTTCTGAGGACAGCAGAACACTGTGGGGCCTAGAGATCACTAAAGAGTTAGCAGAATGGGCATGAGCTGTGGAGTCCCACCTAGACTTCAGCTCAGCTTTGCTATGTAATGCCCTTGTAGCTTCTGACTTCCTTGGTAGCAGGCCTGTTAAAAGGTTAAAACTCCTTCACTCTGGACAAGAGGAGACAGTGCAGTAAGAGGAGCCAAAGCATCCTCCTCAGAGAGGCAGAGCAGATGAGTGGTGGGCAAACATGATGCCCGCTGTTATGGCCAGAGGGTCCCCATGTGCCCTACCTGCATCTCAATGCCTTCTGCAAGTGCTGATGAATTTGTTAAGCCAAGACTCTATGCTGTAGGAGATTTGGTGGCTGTGACTAAATAGAGCCAGGGCCAGGCAGGCAGCCTACACTGTGCCTGCTCGTACCCTGCATGTGGGCCTCACATGTATGCCTGTTGGTGATCTGCACTTGGCTGTCCTTAGGGCTACTTTGGGGCTCATAGTGGCACTGTGAGACTCTTGCTGTCTAAGGTGAGGCTGTTGCTCATGGTCCCTGTCTCATTTTCTGCCTGTGTAGCTCCACTGGGTAACAGGACAGACAACCAGGCCATCCCCCAACTATAGACAAGTCCCATGTTGACTGTCACTTTTTCCCACACCTTTTTTTTTTCTGGTATGAAAGATATTTATTTGGGAGAATTAAAGCAGAAGACGGTTATTCAGGGGAAGGGAAGCAGAAGAGAGTTAGGGTCTGAGTGAACCATAAGGACAGAGTAAGACAGATGGGGTGGGGTGGGCCCCAACAGAGAAAGGGGAGAGATACCGAAATAGCAAGGCCACACCCACTTTCTATCATCCCCTTCTGCTTCCGTAGCCACTGTCAGCTTGTTTCAGTTGTGTGGATTTTCTTTTCTTTTTTTTTTTTTCTGTTTTTTAATTTTTTTCTTTTCTTTTTAACCTTCATATGGCTGCAAAGATCCTTTCTCTGGGAGGCTCCACCTCCAACCTCAAAGCCCTACCTCAGACCTGTGAATCACAACCGTCCTCCAAAGAGAAGCCTGCCCTGGGTGTTCTCCTGGGTGTGCTGGGCCTTTAGCCAGTACAAACCTCCAGGGCAAAGCCTTGGCTCCATAGCCCATCTGATGGATAGACTCTTTCCCTGTTTTTAGCAACTTATGGGGAAACAACTTCTAAGGCTTAGCCCAAGGCCAGGCCCAGGCTAACATGGACCTAAATGAGGACTGGGCAGTCACTGTGAGGAGCAACTGCTGTGAGCAGTGTCTTCTGCGAACACCTGCCCAGAGCCAGGGCAAGCTAGCCAGGCAACACAGCTCTGAGTCAGATGACTGCTGCCAGAGGTTTTGAACGACTATACTATTCTGATTTGGAGCATTCTAATTATGTATTTTCATTATCATTAAAATTAATTTAGTCTCTTTTATCTTAGAGTGCCTGAGGGATCCTGTCATTAGCTACTCTGCCTCTTAGGTAACAGTAGCCCATCAGGTCTTCAGTGCTACAGGCAGTTGTGTGTGGAAAACAGCCCTTTAGAAAAGCTGCCTGACTGCCAAAGACACTGCTGATGTGAGTGTGCTGGATCTCGTGTGCTCCACATTCGCTAAAGCAGGGTCCCTGTGAGAGGAGTCTGAGGCTTTGCTCACAAAAAGAGGAGTGTTGATTCTTACCAGGCTGTCGTCCATTTCTCATTGGTTAGACAGTGAATTTTTTACTTTTTCACTGCCATTGTATAGTTGTACATGTAAAGTTGTACATGCCAACTTCAGCCTTAACTAGGAAGTTACCCTGCTTCACCTGGGCCTAGCCTTAATCTTTGCTCTTATATCCCCTTAGAAGTGAGGGGTGGGGGTTCTGTCACAGTGCTGTCCATTACTGAGGAGGAAGGTGCCACCACTGAGCCCAGCTTGATGCCAAGCTGCCTGAAGAGCAGATGAACTTGGCTGAGAGACACCCAGCAGCCTGGTTGAATAGCTAAGTAGCAACACAGGAACTAACCTCTCCTGCCCAGTTAGCTGCTCCCACCAGGCACTCCCACCTGCTTCTTACAAAGCAGTGAACTCTGTTCTGGGCTGTCTTTATACAGCAGAGAAGACTGGCTGCTCTCTGCAGCACATGGGTACTGACATATCTAAGACAGTCCCAGCTTGAGACCTGGAGAAGAAAACTGAGCCCTAAGACTTCTCCTTGAGCTGATGTAGGAATGCAGGAGTTGCTGGGCTGACCTGCACACATGTAAAAAGTAAAAGTTTGAGAGTCCTTCCCAGAGACTTGGACAGAGGCCATGGGGTCATCCATAAGTTGCGCTGTAGGTTGCCTTTATGATTGGTGTCAAGAGGGTAAGTCTGGAGCCAGTGACATATAGGCCCCTTCATCTAGGACTTGACTCAGATAATTCCCTCCATGTCGCTTGTTACCTGATAAATGGCTTTTCTTTTTCTAGTCTGTAATCAGAAACCTCAGACAGGAAACTACTTTCAGACATTCTGTGACATCATGTTTAGTTGAGATGCTTTCAAAAAGCAATAAAGGAAACGGAAGACAAGGGGAAAAGTAGCCTTCAGGTATAGTCTTCTCAGGATCCCAAACCTATTTCCCTTGGTCCCTTGCTCCTCTAACCAGCTTTTTCTATCTTGCCTTACTGGCTGCTGGCAGCTCCTGAGACCTCCTGCCCCCTTGCTTTTTTTTGTTTTGTTTTGTTTTATTTGTTTGTTCATTTGTTTTTTTCTCCCCTCTCTCAAAAGAAAGGCCTCCTCTTCCAATCACACTTCAAAGAGCTCTGCGCTTTGCTCTTGTGGAAGTCATGTACCCATTCATGTGCTAGCCCTACTCTTATTAAGAAGAAAAATCAGCCAAGAGTGGTGGCACACACCTTAATCCCAGCACTAGGGAAGCCAAGGCAGGTAGAACTGTCTGAAGACAGCCTAGTCTATATAGTTCCAGGATACCAGGGCTACATGGTGA
Organism: Meriones unguiculatus; assembly: GCF_030254825.1. NCBI lineage: Eukaryota > Metazoa > Chordata > Mammalia > Rodentia > Muridae > Meriones > Meriones unguiculatus. Next base: position 104,131,523 of record NC_083353.1, read on the forward strand.
GATGGTCTTTTGCGGGGAAGGGGTTGAGGGGTTATTTTTAAGGAAAATTGACTAGGATGGGCTTTAGGTCAGACCTGGTTTCAGTCACAGCTGCAGCCTTCCCAGCTGTGTGACTTGGGGGTGAGGGGAAGAATCACTTCCCCTTTCACGTCAATTTTCTTTCAGCCCATTCTTAAGCAGAAACAGTGATTCTGAGCCCTGAAATAAGGGTGAAATGGAGTAATGAAGTAAAGGATCTGTCGTACCTGGCATGATAAGTGTTTGTTCTTTTCACAAATGTTCAGAAACTGCAGCTGTTTGTTTAATTGGTTGGTTTGGAGGGGTTGTTTTTAAGGAAATGTCCTTGACACTGGGCAGCTAGCAAAAGGCCAGACCTGGTGCCTTACCCAGATCTATTCTGGGTTCAGCCAGAACTCCTTGTATCCATATTTTTGTGTCTCAGTACAGAAAGTAGTAGTTAGAAGCCCCCTGGCTGTGCCTGCCCTCAGCCAGGTGTCTGCCAGGAGGTAGAGAATCTGGGAGCCACCAAAGAAGGGCCTTGGCTAGGGACTAAAGTGTTGCCAGAAAGCCATCGGCATCGTCCTGTGCAGAGACCTAGGTCCCTTCAGGCACTAGGCCTAGGACAAAGCTCTGTAGCTCCACTTTAAGGGCTGCTTGGCCAAGTTCTTTCTGGTGCTTGAGCAGGAGAGCAGAGGAAGCAATATTCAGACTTCCTTCTAAGCAAGCTTTATTAACACTTGTGTAGGAGCCCAGCCTTACAAAAGCTGCTGAGGGTAACCCAAATCCTGAGCTGCCTATGGGTCTTCCTCCCTTCTGTCATACAGGCACAGGTCCCTTCAGAAGGACACATCTCTAGCTGTCCCTCTAGCCTGCTCTAATCCAGGTATTGAGTGTCTCTCTCAAATGCAAGAGCTGAATTGTCATTTTACATAACCTATTCCTTTACTTAAACCTCGGGTAGGAAGAGCTCATGTTCATTCTTGAAAAATTAGTGTCTCAAGGGTTGCTGCTCAATGAACACTGTAGGAAGGATACCCTCTTGCTGGCTCTGCTGCCTCATCCTGCCTGACGGCTTTTCTGGCCATGCTTTTAAAACTGTTGTTGCCTCTGGGAAGCAATGGGAATTGACTACCCTAGCGGACCAGAGTGCTTAAGGGAAACAAGGCAGTAACACATTCACTGGCTGTGCTTCTCTAGACTGTCTTCCAGGGAATGAGTTTGGGGCTTGAGAAACTTCATGGCATTCCTGGTACAGGAATGTCTCATCTTCCCAGCTCCTCTGCTCAAGCGTTCCACCCCTGACTACCCAAATTTCTTTTGAGTCATAGAAGCTGTTTTCCCATAAGTTGCTAAAAATGGGGAAAGAATCTGCCAATCAGATGGGCTGTGGAGACAGAGGAGACAAGCTGCGCCCTGGAGGTTTTCACTGGCTAATGACCCAGCACAGCCAGAAGAATACCCAGGGAAGGCTTCTCTTGGGAGGCTGGCTGTGATTCACAGGTCTGAGGTCTATCTATCTAGAAACCAGGAAGCCTGCTTTCATGCACCCTTGAGGCTTCTGTCAGGTAGTAGACTATGTCCTGTTCTCATCTCTAAAGATGTCACACTTTGCCTAGGGGTCACTACAGTGATGAATGTGGCAAGGACCGATATGTTGCAAGCATTCCGCTTTATAGCACTTATAATATAGAAAGCCATTTGTGTTTTTCCTTCTTTCAAGGTGCTTCTAGTTCAGGACAGATCTGTATGTAGTCAAACCTGAGTTCAAAAAGCCTCTTAAATAGGAGGTGTCTCACCCACTTAAGGCATTTGCTGCTAAGCCTAATGATATAAATTCAATCCCCAGGATCCACATGTAGAGGGAGAGAACCAAATAATAAATGTAACAGAAATGAAACTCTTTGTGTCTTTGTATGGTGGCTTATGCCCAGAAGCTGAGGCAGGTGGATTGCAACAGATTCAAGACCAGTTTGGACTGTGTAGTTTGTAGCAGTCTTATTTCAAATGGCCCACTAGGGCTGTACTTAAGTCATGTGTGCTTGACAGTAATACTGGTCAAACAACCTAGGAAAGGGGAGGTGTCACCTCAGGATCCAGTGATGCCAGCAGCCAAGTAGGATAAAGTATTTTGCCCCCCTGCTTTCTGGCTCTGCTTCTCGGTTCTTGTGGGAGCTTTTTTGCTGCTCTTGAGTTAAACAATAAAAGGTCAATCTTAGCACTTAGGAGGCTAAGACAGGAGGACTGCTCAAATTTGAGGCCAGCCTGGGCTATGTAGTTAGCTCTGGGCTTGTTGCCAGAGACTGACTGCAGCCTGCCAGACACCCACAGGTCAGCTGCTGTCCAGGACAGAGGAGAAAGCTTAGCTGTTGAGTGGGGATGAGGTGGCAGCACAGTTTCCCTCCTCGACTCCCAAATCTCCGTCTGTCAGAAGAGGCCTGATGAAGCTGTCAATGTGCAGCCTGATTTGATTCATCCCTCCCCTCTGGGCATAGCCATGAGTTTGCTCTCTGGTGCTTTTGAATACCAAGTCTGGCTCCTGGAAGGAGCTGCAGAGGAAAGGACCTCAGGGCTCCGTCTGTTCACTCTTCCATCTAGGTCACCACCCTCCAGTTTCCAAAAGGCTTGTTCTCCCTCCCTTCTGATAAGATCTCTGTGGCCCTGAGTTTCATGCTACACAGATGCATGCCACAGAGAGGGTGACTGCCCTTGGGGCCCAGCTGCAGCCTAATCTTCCTGTCAGCTACTGTTGCGGTGGTACTTAACTGCATCAGCCACTAGGAAAGACCTGTCTGCCACAGGCTTTGGGTCTGGGTCACCTCTTGTTGCCCTTCTTTGCTCTTGGTCTTTGGCTTCAGTATCTGCACAAAGCACTGTCGTCACAGCTCAACACACCTTATAGTCTTCTTTCTCAGTCACTCCTTACCCAGTATTTGCTCTTCTAGACTGCTCCATCAGAACCTCACAGCCCATGATGCAGGGCCATTGTGTTGCCCACCTTCCCCAGGCATGTGACTGACTGCATCATCTCCCCTTTCTCCTCTCTGCCCCAGATCAGTGGACCATCCCCTGCCCGGATCCTCTCTCTCCACAGACTTTGGCAGCTGGCAGATGGTAACGGGCTGTGGCAGTATTCAGGAACGGGCTGTCCTGCACACAGACTCCTCTCTCCCTTTCAGCTTCCCGGATGAGCTCCCTAACAGTTGTCTGTAAGTGTCTTGCTTGAGAAGGCAGGATACTCCCCTGCCCATGTTAAAAGCTAGAGAGCAATCAGGAGTACTGGTCAGGAGTGAGGCCAAGGCTGACCTGAGGGAGCAGCTTGGGGTCTCTGCCCCTCCCCCATTTGTCTGCAGCCTGTGGATCCCCACAGTGTGAAGGACGCCTGTGGTTACTCAGGAAGCACATTAGGCTTCATGTACACCGTTCTTGGTTTCTAAAAACCTATCCACAGATGTGTCAGGTGTACCCTAAGGGAAAGCTAGCTGGACTGTAACTATAGAGGAATCTATTTATGTGTGAGGCTTTGCCTGACACAAGATTCCTTTGAAAACAGAACAGTGGGGCAGGAAGGTAGGTGTATGTTGGAGGCCAGAGCAGAGTGGCACTGGGTTAGCTTGAGTCTGCAGCCCAAGCAGAACCAAGAATTACTTTCTACCCACAACTGCTTTTGCCTCAGGACAAAAATAAGGATTGGATGGCACTGCTGCATCAGATGCCTCTTCCTCTGGGGCAGCCACATGTGTCCCTGCCAGCTTTGATGGCTGGTAGATGTCAGGCAGGAGAGAACCTCCATTGCTCTGAGCCAGCTCCTCCGATGTACACAACAAGCCCTCCTGTAAGCCTGCCTTTTCTTGCCTCTAACCATGTCGGGATGGCTTGAAATGCCAGGGACTCACCCCATCACTACTACTGGAATCCAGTTCACAATGCCCTTGCTGCCTGAATGGAAGCAAGTTATTCTGGGAATAGGGAAAGATGAGGGCCCGTTTGAAGTCAGGCAGGGCCTAGACCGACAACTGGGATGCCTGGATAATACTCCCAAATGCTGACCATGAAACTGGGAGGTTCACCACAGGTATCCATTGCTTAGCCCCGCCTTCCTGCCAGTGGGCCCCAAGACACAAAACTAGATCTTAGATTATTTAATGTTTTTGTTTTGTTGTTTGTTTGTTTTTGGGTTTTTTTGTTTTGTTTTTGTTTTTTGAGACAGGGATTCTCTTTGTAATCCTGGCTGTCCTGGGATTACAGTCATGCACCACTGTGCCCAGCTTTTGTTTATTTAAGCCCAGGTTAAATTAGTATGGTAGTAGTTACATGTCAACTTGAACTCTGATCATCCTGCCTTTACCTTCTGTATGTTGAGATTACAGGTATTTGACTCCAAGCCTGGTTTATGTGGTGGTCTTGGGGATGGAATTTGGCTTTATCCATGCTAAGCAAGCAAGCAAGCTACATCCCTGGCAATTTTTGGAGGATAAAACGTCCTTAGAGCTTTCTGTAAACAAAAGTCTTCCACCAGAGTGATGCAAGAATCCTCTCTGGAGATAGCATGGACCACCCCTGTCCTGCTTGTCAGCATCCCTCACCTCACAGAAGCAGGCAGCTGCAGCCCCAGATCATCAAGCAGCTTTTTGTTGTATAACCAAAGCCTGAGGCTGTCTCTGCGCTTCTAGGTAGACACCCCACACACCCCGATCTGGGAACTTCTCAGAAGATTCTGTGACCTCTTAAGTCCCTAAGATTATGAGTTGGAGTCTGTCCCCATTCCTTGTGGAGACGCCCTGTGCTAGGAAGAAGCAGTATAAATCCTAGCTGATTTGTTCCCCCATCTATGTCTTGAAATCTCAGCTTTGACTTTCCCAAGCCCATTAGCTAACTCTTGAGAGAGACCATGCCTATACCAGCTCCATTGCCTATTTGTGTCCTATGTACATCGGTAGCCTGTCTTGGCTCATTTTCCTATCTCTGAACAGATTGGTCTTTATCCCTCCTGCATCCTAAAGGTGGAAGGCCACGTGAATACACATGTAGACCCTTGGTATCCCTTGTATGGATACAGAGACATCCTTTTCTCAGCTGAAGAGATGCTGTGAGACATGCACATGGGCTCCAGTCTAAGAAAAGCCTGATTAGAAAGGAAAGGTTCAAGGGTCTCCCCACAGTGCCCGAAGAGACCTCAGGGTTGCTCCTGGGTTGCAGGGATTGGTATTGTCTCATTTTCCTTGTACTGCTGTGGGATCAGTTTGACTTTGCTTTGGCCAGAGCCTGCCGCTTTTCTGTCTTCTCAGACAACTCCACCTATTTCCCTAGGGACTTGTCCATCCTCCCCCACTGGCCTGAAGACTATGCTCCATTCCCAGACTTGGATCTGTTTCCCCAGGACCTGGGCTTAGTAGGAAGTGGGCACTTGCTGTTGCCTGTGACAGGATCTTAGAGACAGATTCTCCAAGGATGGCTTTTGGAGAGCAGAAAGTTGGGATGAGTTAGTGGTCCTTGTTAGTCTTTGTGCCATGGAGGATGGACTGTGGAGATTTATCTAGGTCTGTGGCTCTCAAAGAGGGTTTTCCAGCCAACCCTCTAGCAGAATGTCTACACATACCTGACCTTGAGTTCAGAGGATGGGTGCCTCAAGCCTCTTATGTAACAGACTCTCTAGGGCATCAGCCAACCCTGTGTGGAATTCACACATGGATAAGCCTGAGTTGTGTGTGCTTATTTCCCTTTTTGACCTGTAATTCCAGATAGTGGAGGGAGGCTTTGTCTGCTATGGTCAGTGTCCTAACAGGGAAGGGAAAAGAACTGGGGAACTCTTTCCAGCTGTTTCCCTGGGAGGCCCCAGGACTGAAGGTGCAGTTGGCCCAGGGATTTCCACTGGGAGATCCTAGCTTCTTCAGGGCAGCTGAGTTTCCCATGGCCAAAGCTCCTCCCAGGGGGTTGTCCAGTTCTAGCCAAGAAGGCTATAGCCTACTAGCAGCTAAGACCTATTGCCATATCTTTGGGGGTTGTGGATACTCTTACTAGCAGACACAAAGGCTTGTGCCTCAGCTTGTTCTTAGAGGGAATGGCAACCAGTAGATGTCGGAGGAAGAAGCCCACTGCTCAGCTCTGCCTTCCCCATTATCACCAGGATGGTGGTTTGCCCAGCAGAAAGTGGTAGTCATTCTCCAATAAAAGTTGTTCTGCAGTCGAAGAGTAGACTGAGCTCAAAGTAAATTATACAGGGAGAGAGGAGCCAAAAGCTAGATGCTGACTTTGTGCAGTTGTGGCCTATCCTGAACTTACATGGAATGAGGTTATGGATCTCGTCCTATGGTAATACATTCCTTTCTCTTTCTTCCCTACAGACTTACAGCCCTTAGTGACCGGGAAACACGACTGCAGGAGGTTCGATCTGCCTTTTTGGCTGCATACAGCAGTACAGTGGGGCTTCGGGCACCAGCCCCCAGTCCTTCTGGTGCCATCGGGGGCCTCATAGAACAGTTTGCTCGTGGTGTTGGGCTCCGGGGCACAAGCACCAGCGCCTTGTGAAGCTGACAGCCCACAGCCATTTCCTGCCCCTGTCTCAGCTGAGCCCTCAGTGGAATCAAGCCATGTCTGGCAAAGGGCACTTGGAGAGCAGGGGATATCTTACACCCCCTTCTCTATCATGCACATGGCAGGCCCAAACCTGAGCAGTCCTGAGGATGGGATTTTCTGGCTCCCAATCTCCTGACTGGTAACCACTCTCTCATCACTGCCTCCCACCAACCCTCGTCTTTGGGTTCCTGTTAACTCTCAGAACTGTGTGGGGTTTTCCTAGGGCCTCTTGGAGGCTGTATCGTCAGAAAAGACCCTATTCTACAATTTTTGTTTCCTGGGAAGGAGAGTCACCTGCACTGAAAATGAGGCAATTTTGCACCAATCACAAAATAAAATCAAGGTCTTTTTGAATGGCTCTTCTGTCATCTGCTCTGGTGATTACTGTCATATAGCTGCTCAGAACCTTACTGTCTGTCTGTCCTTGAGTCTTTGGGGGAGTTATGATACAGGAAAAGCTAGACTTGGGTTTGTCTCTGTTCCTTCTGTGCTGTGAAAAGAAACCACGACCTTGTGTATAAACATAAATGCTCTATCACTGAGCCAAATTCCCAGCTCCCATCAATCAACCTAAGCCTTGAAGGCTGGCTGGCATATGAATTCATGAGACTGAGGTGGGAATAGGGGTGAACGGGCCTGAGTGGGCTTGACCACAGCCAGCTGTTGATCTCTGCAGGTTCTGGGGCTCCTCACTGGCTCATAGTGTGGGCTTTCATCTTTAGCAGGCTCTGAAGCAGTGGTATCCTGGGACAAGAGACCTGAGACAATAGTAGAGGAACAGGCTTCTGGGCTGTGGAGGCATCGGAGGACACACGGTGGGGGGGGGGGGTAGATGCCTTTATGACTGTCGGGATTCAGAGCCGTAGAGCTCAGCATTCACTGACCATCCTCCTCACACCCTGCACTGGGGATGGAGCCCAGGGCTTTGCATAGGGTAAACAGGTGCTGTACCAACGAACCCTGGTCTGGCAGGCCATCCGTGTGTATCTTAAAGCATCCCAGTAACTGCTAAGGGCCTTAACCACTAAAGACTGAACTTGTTCAAGGTCACGGAAATATTAAGGGGAAAATGTTCATATTCAGAGACTGAGGTGGGCCAGAAGACGGGAAGGAGATGTTGAGACTCCCGCCTGTGTTTCAGAACCATGGACAGTGCTGAGTTTTTTTCAGCGCTCTGGTGGTGGTTCTGGAGGACGTGTAGGTCAGTTAGGGTCTGGGTGAGGTTCCCGACCAGCTCCAGGCTGCTCCAATGGGGCGGGGGCCGCCTGCAGGGCCGGGCGGGGCTGTACTGCCATCTGGAGCCGGCTGCTGCCGGTGGCCACTGTCAGGGCGCGAGCAGCGGAGCGCACACAGTGCTGGAAAGAGCGCCGCTGCCTCTGCACATGGGCCGGCCTCGCCGCCGCCCCTAGCTCCAGCGGCTGGGGTCTCGCAGCCCCCAGCGGCTTTGACCATTGGACCAGCCATGTCTCTCGGCGGAGCCTCAGAGCGCAGCGTCCCGGCCACCAAGATTGAAATTACTGTGTCGTGCCGGTGAGCGGGCCGCGCTGGGGAGGGTTTAAGTACTGGCAATGCCCCAGCCCCGCGCAGCAGCGGGATCGGTAGGGGTAGGGGCTAGACCGCAGAGGATTTGCCCAGGAGCTGGGAACGGAGAACCAAGGCTAAAGGCGGGAGTCACTGGCAGGATGAAAGGGGGGGGTCTCCCTGGGCAGCCCCACCCTATAAAGGCAGGCTCAAGCCTGGCGGCTTAATAGGTGGGTTGCGGGGCTCCCTAAAGATCTGAGCCACAAGGGGACAAAGTTCTGGGGCGAGCCATCCTGGACCCTTGGAGACAGTGTGGGCACATATGGAACCAATTGGCAGAGATTTCTGCTGCTGTCCCGAATGTTGACAGCGTTTGGACCCCAGCACTCATTGGGGGTAGTATAGAGAGTATGATTTGAACCTCGGGTCTCTTCCAGATGGCCAGTTCAGGACCGTGTCAAGGTGGTGGGCTCCAGAGTGATCTAGCCCTCTCTTCATCTGTTTGTTGCTTTTCTCCAGGAATCTGCTAGACCTGGATACCTTCTCCAAGTCGGACCCCAGTAAGCGGCTCCAGGGCCTGGAGGAGGAACCCGGGATGTAGGAGCGGGGGGCGGGGGGCGGTGAGGGGTGCGGGCCGACCTGACGAGCTCCCCTCCCCTGCCCCCACCTGCAGTGGTGGTGCTTCACACGCAGAGCCGAGCCAGCCAGGAGTGGCGGGAGGTGAGTTCCCAGCCCAGTTCAGGGCCGCTCCAGGGAACCTCCAGCCGGGCTGCACGTCCTGTGCTCATCCTCTTCCCCCCATATTCCCTCCCCCCCCCCCGCACCTTTCCCCACCCAGTTCGGACGAACAGAGGTGATTGACAACACACTGAATCCAGACTTCGTGCGCAAATTCGTCCTCGACTATTTCTTTGAGGAAAAGCAAAATCTCCGCTTCGATGTGTGAGGCTCCTCCTACAATCCTGTCTTGGCCCGCCCCACCCCACCCTCACTTGGATCAGCCCAGAATTCTGCCTCGTCCCGCCCCCTCCTCACCTTTCTACTTGGCTCCTCCCCTAGGTCCAGGTCCCTCTTTAAAGGAATCACTGTGGTCCTTAACTCCGCCCCCACACCCAGTTTGGCCCCGCCTTAGCAGGGTCTAGTTCCCCCGCCAAGGCAGGCCCTGCCCACAAACTTAGCATTTAATTTAGCTCCACCTTAGCCTCAGGTCCCCTCCCGGGACTCCATCCCCATCAAACCCATACCTTGGCTTAAACCTAGCCAGGACCCACGCGACTCAGACACACAGACCCAAGTTGAATTGAGGTCCACTGCCCCTCCCCCTCCCCTACAGTTTTAACCAAGACTGAATCTGACTTCTTCCAGACTTTCTCCCACCCAGCCCCGCCCCACACAGATTCCACTCTCTTCCCAGGTACAACGTTGACTCCAAAGCCAACATCTCCAAACCGGTAAGCCAGTGGCCGCTCGCAGGTTGCCTGGGCACATAGGGAGGCTAACCTGTCAAAGGACTTTCCTGAACACTGCTCCCTGGCTCCTCTGCCAGCATGGGCCCACCAGCCCTTTCCTTAGGTCCCGGCCCCTCTGGACTCCCACCAGCCCCTATCCCAGCTGACCCCTCCCACACACACACAGCCTGCTCTGGCCTCACTCACTGCCTTCCTTCCTTCCCTGCCTCCGTCCGGGGACCTGAAGAAGGTGAGGACGCTGTGGGCTGCACCAGGAAGAATTCGGTTGGGAGATCTTCAAGAAGCAGAGTCACAGCTGTGATTCTGGCAACGGTCCTCTGTCGTTTTGCACTTCGGAGTAATCTTGGTCAAGAGCAGCAGCATCACCAGGGTGGGCTTGGGGCGCAATCCCCTACCCCTCGTTGACTCCCTATCTTGGCACAGGATTTCCTGGGACAAGCATTCCTGGCCCTAGGAGAAGTAATTGGAGGCCAGGGCAGCCGCGTGGAGCGACCTCTGACGTAAGCTGAATGGGAAAGGGTCCAGGGGAGGGAGGGTCTCTTCGCTGAGTTCCCCTTCCCAAGCCGGGCTGGCGGGATGTCTGTAGAGGCTGCAGAGAATGCCCCAACAGTAGCTTCCCTACCTCACTTTACTCCTCTGGAAAGTCTAATCTCTGCTCAAATCATCCTCAGGCTGGACATGTTTCCTCTTCTTTTTCCAAGCCTGATTCAATCTTTAAAGCCTTCTCCCAAGCCCCACTCTGCTGGGAAGCTTTCTGGAATTAGATCAAATCCTCGGGTCTTGCCACACTTGCTAGATGGTGCATTCGCTGCATTCTGGCTCCTTGACCTGGTTGAGGACCTCTAGATTCACCTGTTCCACCATTGTACTGGACCTCTATCGCCCATTGTTTAATGGGCCAGAATTGCAAAAGTGAGCCAAGATAGTTGGAGGAAGGAGGTGGAAATCAGTGCAAACACACAGTAGACATAGTAAATGACATATGGAGGAGGAATCAAAAAAGAGGGATGTGGAAAAGCAGGTAGGAGAGGGGTACCGTATTCAGTCCTTTGGGTTACTAGAAGGCTAGTAACATGGGAGTGGCACCTAAAAGGAAAAACTGAGCCTTGGAGACATAGGGGCAACGGCCCTAATGAACCCACATCATATGGAATCGGCCAGTGTCGTGGAGCCAGGAGAGGGTCTGGGCAGGAGGCCTAGTCAGGACCTTGTAGCTTTGACTCTGAGATGGAGTCTGTGTAAGGGTCTCAGCATGAGCGCCATGATCTGACTGATCTGCTGACCACCGGGGTTGAGAATAAACTCTGGCTCAAAACAACAACAAGAAGAATAAATCCTAGGTAGACAAAGGCAGAAGAAGACAGCCAGTTAGAAAACCGGCCATCAGACAGGAATGGAGGGGTAGGGAACTGGTAAGATTCTGGATGGACTCTGAAGGGGAAGCTAACAGATCCAAACCATTAAATACAGATGGGAAAGAAATGGGGCAACTGGAAAGGAGGCCAGGGCCTTCATCCTGAGCAGCAGGAAAGAGGAAATTGTGCCACCGACTGAAATCATTTGGGTTGTTGTTTAAATGAGCATGCTGCTGGGCACGGTGGCCCACCCTGCACCCCAGCACTCACAAAGCTAAGCTAGGCAGATTGCCTCAAGTTGGGGACCAGCCTAGGTAATATGGTGAGCTGCAAGCCAGCCTGAGTGGGGGCAGATGAGAACCAGTTCGGAGGGGGAGATTCAGCATGGACTCTCCGTGTTCTGTTAGATACCACGTATATACAACAGGGGGTAGACACACATACATGAGCAGGTTCTGAGACTGCACTTCTGTACAGTCTGTGTTTTGTGACAGGGTGGTCCCGTGTAGAAGAGGCTATCCCAGGATGTTTGATGAGGCTAGGATTAAGCATGCATGGCTACATCCAGCTTCTTAGCTGTTGCTGCCTTTTGTTCTTCACTGAGGACACACCGCTACAACTGCCACAGGCACCGTGTAAATCTTGCAACACTAAGGACACTTTGATATCAGTCACAGCATCAATGCCTTACTTTGTTTGGTGGCTTTTTTGTTTTGAAGACAGACTTTTTTGTTTTGAATCCAAGCTATCCTTGAATTCCATACGTAGCCAAGACTGGCCTTGAACTCCCAAAACTCCTTCCTCCACCCACCAAGTGCTGAGATTACAAGCATGTGCTACCATCCTGCCTGGCTCCATAATAGCAATTTCTGTATAAAATATGGAATATGGTTTTAATCCCCCCCTCACATTGCAAGAAAAAAAATCTTTTTTCTTTCTTTTTTTTTTTTCTTTCTTTTTTAAAAGAAAAGTACTGAAGTGTAGCTCAGTGGTAGACTGTATCCTTAGTATATATGTGGTCCTGGGTTTGATCCCAACACCATAAAAAGAAGGAAGGGGGAGGAAGCAGAGGAAAGGAACCAACCATATCTAATGCTGCTACAGGTCATACAGAATGAAAATTAGAAATTATCTCTATGTCACTGGTAACTCTGACAAGAGGAAGTAGAGGCTGGAGAGGTTTAGGAGAGGATGGGAAAGGGACATATGAGCCAGATAAATTTCAAAGAGTTTTTGCTGCAAAGGGAGAAAAGGAGATGTGTATGTAACAGACCTGGGGTCAAGAATAGGTTTACGGGGCTGGAGAGATGGCTCAGTGGGTAAGAGCACCAGCTGCTCTTCCAGAGAAACCAGGTTCAATTCCCAGCACCTACATGGCAGCTCACAACTGTCTGCAACTCCTATTCCAAGGGATCTAACACCCTCACACAGACACTGGTGCAGGCAAAACACCAATGCATATAAAAATAAGTTATTAAAAAATAGGTTTACAGGGCTGGTGACATGGCTCAGTGGATAATAGCACCTTCCACCATGCCTGATGACCTACATGATAGAAGGAGAAAACCAAATCCACAAGTCATCCACACATACAGAAACAAATAAATGTAAAATGATGCTTACCTAATAATCCCAGCACTTGGGAGACTGAGGAGGGTTTTAGGATTCAAGGTCAGCCTAGGCTGCATCCTAAGAATCTTTGAAGAAAAGAGAATAGATTTATAATTTTTCAATTGTGCTTTTGGTTTTGGGGGGAATATTTTGTTTTGTTTGGGGGGGTTCGAGACAGGGTTTTTCTGTGTAGCCTTGTATATCCTGGATGCTTTGTAGACCAAGCTGGTCTGGAACTCACAGAGATCCACATGCCTCTGCCTCCCTGAGTGCTGGGATTATAGCGTGTACCATCGCTCACAGTTTCAACTGTATTTTTATTTCTTTTTATTTTTTTAAAGATTTATTTACTGATTATATATACAGTGTTCTGCCTCCATGTACATCTGTACACCAGAAGAGGGCATCAGATCTCATTATGGATGGTTGTGAGCCACCATGTGGTTGCTGGGAATTGAACTCGGGACCTTTATGAAGAGCAGCCAGTCCTCTTAACCTGACTGAAATGCCGATGGAATAAATAGGAAGGGGAAACAGGCAAGTGTGGTAACCCATGCCTATAATCCTAGCATTCAAGAACAAGAGTACTGCCATGAGTTTGAGGCCAGCCTGGGCTGCATAGTAAGTGCCAGGAAATCCTTAGCTACAAAGAATCTCAAAGAAAAAGAAGGGGGAGCATTGCTGGTGTGATGTCCTTGTACAGACAAGACAGAGAGCGGATAGTAGCTAGCAGAGGGGTAAAGAGACACATGACAGTTCATTTATAGCAGCTGTAGGAAGGCTTATCCATGTGGGTGAAGATGCTGGTGGCAGGGTAGCATGGCAGTGGGTGGACCATCTCTTCTGGTTGCTTCAGTTTTGTCAGCAAGTGGGAAACCAGGTCACTGGCTGAGTGAGGATGGGAGGAGGCTCTGGTGCTTTAAGGAGAGAAAAGTGAGTCTTCTGTGTGGCAGAACTGGAGAGAAAGGCCTTGGGTACTTGGTAGCGTTGCTGGGCAGTGGTAAAGACCTGAGGTTCATGGCCGTGTGTTTGAAGTGGAGACTGGTTAGCTGGGTTTTGTGGCTGTGCTCTCACTGTGTGAGTGCAGTAAGGGTTAGACAGAGTTTAAATGGAGCTGCAGTGCTGCAAATTAACATGTTAAAGTGATAGTCGTGCTGGGAAAGGAGATTTCAGCTCTCCCTGGGTGAGAAAAGCACAGAGCTTGGAGAGAATGGAAGGCCATGGGATCAACAGCTAGCTGGTTCACTGTGCTGAGCAATGGCCCTATCCACAGTACATACCCTTCTGCTAAAGCTTGCAGGGACAGGACTTGAAGGAACTAGAAAAGCAGTTCTTTTTATTCTATTTTTTTAATCATTGTTGGTTTTTGAGACTTGTTTTTGTTTTTGTTTTGTTTTGGGGGGTGTTTGTTTTTGTTTTTGTTTTTTAAACAGGGTTTCTCTGTGTAGCCTTAGCTGTCCTGGACTCTTGTAGACCATGCTGGCCTTGACCTCACAGAGATCCGCCTGCCTCTGCCTCCCAGCGTGCTGGGATTGCAGGCATGTGCTACCTCACCTGGCTTCCTTGTTGGTTTTTTGAGACAAAGTTTCTTTGTGAGCTCGGGCTATCCTAGAACTCATCCTGTAACCTAGGCTGGCCTTGAACTCAGACAGCCTCCTTGTTCTGCCTTTGAATACTGAGATTAAAGGCATGTGCCACCAGCTAAAACAGTTCTTTTTATTTTTGATTTTTGTTTGTCCTCTAGCCCAGGCTGACCTTGAACCCTCGCCTTGATCTCCTGCCTCAGCCTTCCAAATGCTAAGACTACAGACATGCATCACCACATCTTGATTTTTTATTAGTATTTTTATGAGACAAGACATATTTTTATATAGCTCTGGCTGGCCTGAAACTTGCTTTGTATACCAAGCTGTCCTCAAACCTAGATGATCCTCTTGATGGCCTCCTGAGTATTGGTATTACAAGTGTGCACTACCATGCCCGGGTAAGCACTCTCACTTTATTTTTTGAGATGAACAAAGCTCATGATTTTATTTTATTATCTTTATAACAAAATCACCTTAGGACTGGATCACTTAGCCCTCTCTTTTCTCATCACCATCCAGTTCAAAATGCTTGTATCTCTTATTAGCCAGCATTCTTTTAGATCTGCAGTTGGGCTCAGCACACTCAAGTCTCAGCACAATCTTCTTTGTAGTTTTAGCCTTTTTTCAGAAAATAGGCTTAGTCGGCCCACCATAGCCACACACACACACACACACACACACACACACACACAAAGTCACATAGCAAGTTAGAGCCAGCACTTGAACCCAGGACTCTCTCTTTTTTTTTTTTTTTTATTTGTAAGGGGGTGGGCACACATGTGTCACAGCACACATGTAAAGATCAGAGAATAACTTGTGGGAGTTGATCCCCTCCTTCTAGCAGGTATGTCCTGGGAATCTAACTCAGGTTGCCAGATTGGGCAGCAAGTATCTTCACTCCCTTATCCACTAACCCATATCTCCAGCTCCTGGACTAGCTACCCCCTGTACATTTTGGGTCCCTTTAGAAATCATGACTCATAGGCCTCTACCAACTAAATCCCTTAATGCTTAGGGATCCAAAGCAAATCAGGAATGGGGATCTCTGGCTACACCCTTTGAGTACAGAGAAATGTCCCTTCTGGGGCCAGGAGAGAATAAAGCTCGCTCTGTCTTTTCATTTTGTTTAAGTCCTTTGCTATTTGGGGAGTGAAGGTGGGGTTGTCACTGCTTGCATTTTGGTCTCTTTTTTTCTTTTTCATTTTTCTAGACAGGGTTTCTCTACGTAGCTTTGGCTGTCCTGGAACTCACTCTATAGATCAGCTGGCCTCATACTCAAAAAAATGTGCCTACCTATGACTCCCAAGTATTGGGATTAAAGGTGTGCACTGCCACCACCTGGCTGCATTTTAGCCTTTTGATTTGAGGCATGGTCTTGCTATCTGTCCTAGGCTCACCTGGAACTCACTGGGTATCCCAGGCTGTCATCAGGCTCACACCAACCCTCCTGCCTCAGCTTCACATGTGCTGTAATTACAGGTGCAGGCCCCATGCCCAGCTGCATTTGTTTAGTTTGTTGAGACTGAGTTTTACTAGGCAGGCCAGGCCTCAACATTTTGATCCCCCTACTTTTGCTTCCTGAATGCTAGTTTTATACTAGCATACAAGCACACTGTGTGTGTGTGTGTGTCTGTTGTCTGTCTGTCTGTCTCTCCCTTTCTCCTTCCCTCCCACCTTCAAAAGGCAAAGCAAGCTTTCGCCTCTTGGTCTAAACAAAATTTTCTCTCCTCATCTAGAACTGTCCATCACACTCATTTGTCTATAGCTTCCAACAGGCCACTCCCCTAGAAGCTTCCTGAGGGCAGAGTCTGGCAGATGTGCTGAGTGCCAGCTGGCCCCTTCCAATCTAGTACAGTGCAGGCAGCCAGGGTTGTTTGAAGAATGCACCCTTCTCATGTACAAGGTTTACAAATCACTTGCCGATTAGATCTCCTCACAGCTGCTCACCCATTTCATAGGCTGAAATAAGACCCCAGAGGAGGAGTGACTTGCCAGGGTCAAGCAGCTCGAAAACAATAAACTCTACCCTGAGTCTACATGCCTTTGTCACACTGCTGGTATGGGCACCCACGAGCACCTTCCTGCCAGGCTTTTAGACACCACTAAGTCAAAGTAGGCCTTTCTTCACCAGGAGCCACTCAGAATAGAAGTGGGGTATACTTAGGTGATTGTCGGCAAAGAGCAAACTGAATCCCCTGGCCCACACAAGCCCAGACTGATCACGCCAACTCTGCTGTCCACCCTCCCTCCTCCGTCTAAGAGGCCTTTTCTGCTTCCAGGGGTGTGCCAGGCAAGAAGTGTGGAACCATACTGCTCACTGCTGAGGAGCTCAGCAACTGCCGGGTCAGTGAGAGCCGCATGCCCTCGTTTCCACAAGCTCCTTCATTTCCCAGCCTCCTTCACTGGACCTTCTGAAGGCTCCAGGCTAGTTGGTTCTCAACAGCCCCACTCTCTCCATCCCTAGGACATTGCCACCATGCAGCTGTGTGCAAACAAGCTGGACAAAAAGGACTTCTTTGGGAAGTCAGACCCTTTCCTTGTGTTCTACAGGAGCAATGAAGATGGCACGTGAGTCACTCCCACACAGCGCTGAGGCCAGAAATGTGACCCATGCTTAATGAGTGGGGAATCTTGGGAATCTACAAGTAGTGTTCTCAGTGCCACTCCAAGGCCATTTCCTGTTTTCTGCCTCCCTTTAGGTTCACCATCTGCCACAAGACAGAGGTTGTGAAAAACACACTGAACCCTGTATGGCAGCCCTTCAGCATCCCTGTGCGGGCACTGTGCAATGGAGACTATGACAGGTCTGGTCCAACATCAGTTGCTCTTTCAGGGGATCAGGACATGAGTGGGGCTCCCTCTGAAAAGAAAAGAGGTTCCTGAGCCTCAAGATGTTGAAATAGAATATGAAAGTGCAGGTGAATAAATAAGTGAGCAGGTACAAGGAAAGATGGTCAGAAGGGCAGATAAACTGTGAATGGTTGGATGCTTATGTGAATGGACACATAAAGACGGCGACAGAGGAGGAGACAATGAAAGCATAGACGAGGTATAGAAAACTAGACTGGTAGGTACATCAGCAGACGAAGAGAAGATGGATAATTAACACATGGAGACATGATAGATGATTATGTAAGAGCTGATGAATGACTTTAGAGAGGCAGATACATGAGTGAAAAATTAAGTAGAATACAAGAGGACAGGCAGAGTGACAGGTAGATTGATGGCCAGACAGATGAATCATAGTTGAGTGAGTAGATGATTAGTGGAAGAACCAGTGGATTGATGTGCGTAAAATAGATGGCTGACCCAAAAGAACTCCGGAGTGGGTGGTACAAAGACAGGTAGGTGTGGAGGAACTGAAGGGCACCTGAGTGGATGGTTATGCAAATGAATGGACAGAAGTTAACATGGTTGGGCATTTGCTTGAACAGATGGACAGACAGGTGGTGCTTATAGTATGTACATGTGTTAGAGTTGGTGAGTGATGGGCTGTATAGTTTGGAGGGTGACTAAAGGGTAGGAGTAATAGGCAGTTGTACTGGCATACGTATAGTAAATGGATGGCTACGTAGATAGTTTGGTGGACTGAACTTAACAGATAGATCAGATCAGGGATAAAGTCTTTGGATCTAGGTGTGATAGCACATGCTTGTAATCTCAGTGCTCAGGATCTTGAGTTTAAGTCCAGCCTGGGCTATATAGCAGAATGGTTGAAGAAAAGAAGAAAATTTCAAAGGAAGAAAAGGAAGGAAAAAGGAAGGGAGCGTAGGTTAAGGTCTTTGGAAACAGGATATCTGGGTTTAAATATCAGCTGTCACTTACTAGCTATGAAATCTTAGCCAGGTTGCTTAGATTTCAGGGGGGAGGGCAGAGAGGATGTATATATCAACTTTCTTATCCAAAAATAGGAGCAATAATACTTACAGAGGATACATTAAATGAGACATTCTGACAGTGCTAAGAACACTGTCTGGAATAAAGTGGGATTCAAATGGCAAATACGTGCCTGCCTGTCGTGTGTACAGAGGTAAAGCTAAATGAAAGGGTGAAGGTTGAAAATAAGCAACTGACAGAAGGACAGATGGATGGATGGGGTGACTACAGTATGGGCAAGTGGCTGGGGAGTCCCTAAGGTTTGACATGTACACACAGCCCATATTTGGACTTCTCATGTGCATTTCAGAACAGTGAAGATCGATGTATATGACTGGGACCGAGATGGAAGGTAGATGAGCCGATGTGCTTCTTTCTCCTGTGCTCACTGATGCAGTTCCTAGACCACTCACTGGGAACCTCAAAGCAGCTCTGGGGGCCAGAAGGGTGATGGTGGCCATGGGGCCGATCTGTTTAGATAGTTCTCTTCACCATCTTTCACCTTTTTCTTCCCCATCTAGCCCCAACCCTACTGCCCTGTAGCCCAAGTTAGGCCCTCAGGCAGTAAAAGCTCTAGGATTTAGCTCTGGCCCCGTGCCGGCAGCTTTAGCTTACCAACCCATGGCCTCATTACAGCCATGACTTCATTGGTGAGTTCACGACCAGCTATCGGGAGCTGAGCAAGGCCCAGAATCAGTTCACAGTGTATGAGGTGAGGACACGCCCTTCCATTTTTCCAGGCTTTCTGTCCTGGGCAGCTGGGTGTAAGTGTCACTGTGACGGTCCTCCACTTAGGTACTTAACCCTCGGAAGAAATGCAAGAAGAAGAAATACACCAACTCGGGGACCGTGAGTATCCCTGGTCCCTGGCCTCCCAGATCCTTATGTCTGTATCCCATGACACACATGAAAACACTGGGGGTCAGATACAGTGTTGGGGACAGGTCATTTGGGACAATAACACTGAGGATAAGGTGATGCTATTGAACTTTTTCTTTGTTTTTGTTTTTTCTCACCCAGGAAAATTTCCAACTATTACCCTTTTGCAGAATTAAAAAAAAAAATACCCTAATTTGTATTTCCAAATTAAAAATGCTTTTGGAAATCCCAAGATGCACCTGACAGCGTCTCCCTTTATTCTTTCAGAGACTGAACAGGGTGGGAGAAACTGGGCAGGAGTGGAAACCTGTGTGTCCCATAATACACTTCTCTCTAAACTCTAATAGGCTTCCCTCTCTTCTGCCACCTCAGCTGTGCTTACAAAAGTGGCAGGGCTGCCTCTTGTGTCCTACAGGTCACGCTCCTTTCCTTCTCTGTGGACTCAGAATTCACTTTTGTGGATTACATCAAGGGAGGGTGAGTCATGGACCAAGCCAGCAATGAGTCTGCCTGCTCGTGAATGGTCAGGGCACAATGAACTCATGGAGATAAATTGTCAGGCAGTGGCAAACGATGTATCAAGTGTTCTGTGGAATGCAGAATGTCACCTCTTTGTTCTGTTTGTGGGGCTGCCAGTCCCTTTGGAAGATGGAAGCCCAATCAGTAGTTTCCAGCAGTGGCCTAGGAGCTGGGGGTGGAGTTCAATGCTCTCAACCCCTAGAGTGTCAATGCACCCACACAGGAGATGCCTCACAGGTAAACAACAGGGTAAGTCCAAGGTCAAGAGAGGGAATGCTGCCCAGCCAACTGTAGGGGACATTGTGCTTGCATCAGTGAAGGCAGATAGGCCTGGGCAATGAACTTAGCTTCTCTGAATTTCCCTTGTCTCCTATGTAAAATGGATATTTTAGTTACTATTACAGGACTATAGTGTTACATTAAACTACATATGATACTCCAAGTCATGAGAATAGGCATTTAACTCTGCTTCCACAGTGGACCACCGACAGCAGCAGGACTTGGTACTTGGTCCCGCCCAGACTGTCTGGGTCACAATCTGCATTTTAACATGAGTCCATATTTGGGAAATACTGATGTCATAGGTATTGATCCCTCATTAATCAACCCATCTACTCCTCCACCAGGACACAGCTGAACTTCACAGTAGCTATTGACTTCACTGCTTCCAATGGTGAGACATGGGTGAGGGTATGGGAATGGGCAGAGCCTAAGGGATTCTTTGGAAATTGGTCTAGATTCCTTCCTGGGATAAGACTTAACTACCCAAGAAGTCCACACTTATATAAAGCCAAGCCAGGATGGCACTTGCACAAGAGTGATGGAGGGGAAGCACTGGGTGCAAAGGTGGACAGAGGGTGCAGGAATATGATGGGTACACAGGTCAGATAAAGTTGAAAGGCTAGATAGTTCAGCTGGCCAGTGAGAGAGAATGAGGTTATCAGGAGAGAATAAATGGATTGGTGGTTGGTATATGCAAGGATAAATTAATAGTGAATGATTAATCAATAGACAAATCAATAAATAGGTCATGGGGAGAAGGATTGGTGAGAGAGTACACTAAGGGCCATGTAGGTGTGTGTGTGTGAGCTCACAGGCAGACAGCTGCTTTAAGTTGAGGAGGTAATGGGCACATTAACTTGTAACTAAGAGAATCAGGCAGGGGAATGGATCCATATGGGAAAAAAATAGAATGGACAGGAATGGCTGAATAGGCAGAATATTATAAAGATGGAATGGAAGAGAAATGACAGGTAAGTAAACAGGAAGCTGGCTATGTGGATGGATAGGTGGACCAGAGCATACAAAAGTAGATGATAGAAATGAACAAACAGATTGAAAACTGACGTTTCTACCTGGCAGATAGGTTGGAGGAGGTGTGAGTAAATGGGTAGCCATGTAACACAAGGTATAAGACATAGAGGAGCAAGGAAGAGTTTCATGAAGGGTATATGACCAGAGAGCTGATGCAGTTACAGATCGAGGGAGTTCATGGCTCAAGGTGGGTACATGGGTTGGTAGGTGGATGCACATAAAGATAAGCAGGTGACCGTCTCTCTACAGGGAATCCCCTACAGCCTACCTCGCTGCACTACATGAGTCCCTACCAGCTCAGCGCTTATGCCATGGCCCTCAAGGCAGTGGGAGAGATCATCCAGGACTACGACAGCGACAAGCTGTTCCCAGCCTACGGCTTTGGGGCCAAGCTGCCCCCAGAGGGGCGGATCTCCCACCAGTTCCCCCTGGTACAGTATGGGCCAGGGCATACACTCAGTTCCCCTTGGTCGATGGATCACTTCTGTCAATAGTTTGAGAAGGGCGAGGACCAAGGAAGATCTGTGAGGCAGCGACAGGACAGGGAGGTGGGGCAGTTTGGAGGGGAGCATAAAGGAGGTGGCAATTTGAGATCAGAGCACTCCTGGTGTCCTCAGTGGGGGCTTGGCTTGACTGAACTCTTATTTTTTTTCTTTTCTTTTCTTTCCTTTTTTTTTTTTTCAGAACAATAATGATGAGGACCCCAACTGTGCAGGCATTGAGGGCGTGCTGGAGAGTTACTTCCAGAGTCTGCGCACGGTGCAGCTCTACGGACCCACTTACTTTGCTCCTGTCATCAACCAGGTGGCCAGGTAAAAGGGGACTGGGTAGGTGTGGGGAGGGAGGAGGTGATTGGACCAGACATAGGAGGGCCAATCTGAGTGGACTTGGGCTTTGGAGAGAAGGGGAAGTAAGTGTTCAGCGTTAGCCAGGATCAGGTACCAAGAAGGTATACTGCCTGCCTATGCTTAGAGAGAGTGTCAAGAGACAACCTCAGCTGCTGCCTGGAGCCACATCCCATGCCACAAAGTGGCCTCACTGGCCTTGACTTTGCCTGAGAGAGAGGAGTCTGTAGGACAATGGTAAAGGCACCAGCTTATGTACTAGGCATGTGTATGAGGCTGGCACTAGCCAGGTGACCTTAAGCAATTGACTTTTAAATTGTTTGTTTGTTTGTTTGTTTATCTGAAAAGGGTCTCATATAGGCCAGGCTGGCCTAGAACTTGCTAAGTTAGCAGGCCTGCCCTTGAATTCCCTATCCTTCTGCCTCCAGCTCCTAAGTGCTGGGAATTACATGGGTATGACACCACAGTGCCAGCTAGCTTGTCTTCATCATTTCTCTGCTGCTGAGAAGAGACACTATGACCAAGGAAACTCTTTTTTTTTTTTTCCCAAGGAAACACTTATAAAAGAAATCATTTTATCCAGGCAGTGGTGGTACTAGCACTCAGTAGCAGCAGCAGGAAGATCTCCATGAGTTTGAGGCCAGCATGGTCTACAAAGCTAGTCCTAGGACAGCCAAGACTACATAAAGAAATCCTGTCAAAGAAGGAGAAGGAGAAGGAAAGTATGTAATCAGGGATTGGCTTACAGTTTCAGACATTTTAGTCCATTATCCTCATGGTAGGGAGCGTGGCAGCACATGGGTGTACAGGGTGCTGGAGAAGTAGCTGAGAACTCTACATTTTTTTTTCAAAGATTTATTTATTATTTATACAACATTTTGCCTGCATACCAGATCTTACTATAGATGGTTATAAGCTACTATGTGGTCTCTGGGAATTGAACTCAGGATGTTTGGAAGAACAGTGAGTGTTCTTAACCTCTGAGCCATCTCTCTAGCCCCAGAATTCTACATCTTGATACACACACACACACACACACACAGAGAGAGAGAGAGAGAGAGAGACTTCCTCCAACAAAGCCACACCTCCTAATCCTTCAAACCCTTCTTAAAATGTACCACTCCCTGATGACTGAGCATTCAACTCTATTTACCTATGGGGGCCTTTCTTATGGTTTTGGTTTTTGGATTTTTGTTTTTAAGACTCTACATAGTCCTAGCTGTCCTAGAACTCACTATGTAGACCAGGCTGGCCTCAGACTCAGAGCTCCACCTGCCTCTGCCTCCCCAGTGCTGGGATTAGAGGCGTGTGCCACCACAGCCCACTTTAGCTTGGCCTCTTTAATAGAACCTGTAAAGTGGTTGAACTTTGGACAGCAGTAGAAGCTTCTCTTCCTTCCTTTTGTCTGTCTGGTTGTGAAACAAGAACTCACTTTGTGGCCAAGACTGACCTCTAGCCCCCTATATGGCCAAACGACCCACCTGCTTCACCTTCCAAATGCTGCCATGACAGCAACATGTAACACCATACCCAGCAATATTAACCTACTTTCTGAGATATTGTGAGGTTAGTTAGAAAAAAAATTATTAGGTAATGGTGTAAGAAGGAACAACATAGTATCTGGCCCATAGAACAGACACAATTTGGGACAGGTCTAAAACTCTGCAATGTTTTAGAATAAACATAAGCAATGAAAACCCAGATTATATCTTAAATAATAAGCAAAGGGTATTGAAGTAAATAAAATAAAGCTACAGAATAAAAACAAGCATACAACAACAAAGGAATGACATAAGCACTGAAGCTTAAGGAAGAAAAGGAGTGGGCCGGGGAGGCGGCACAAGTGGTGAAGTGCTCACCGCGAAAACATGAGGACCCAAGTTCACATCCCCAGTAGCCACATAAAAATCTGGACACAGCAGTGCACACCTACACTACTGTGTCTGGGGAGGTGGAGGAAAGCATTTTCCTGAGGCTTGCTGGCCGGACAGTTTAGTCAAATCGGTCAGCTCCAGGCTCAGAGAAAGACCCTGTTTCAAAAAATAAAGTGGCTAATGATTGGGTATGGCTCTTGGTAGCAACTTCTGGCCTCTGAATGCACATATACAAATGCACGTGCACAGACCCCTCCCACACACACACACACACGGTGCGGGGAGGAAGGAAGTTTCTCTGACTGAATAAAGAAAAGTTAAGGCACACTTATGAGCTGAGGCGGTATGATCTCAGATGCAAGGCCCACCTGGGCTACACATTGACATCCTGTCTCAAAACCAAAACAAATAAATCATTACATGCGGAATAAAAGAGACCTAGCCAGGGGCTGGAGAGATGGCTCAGTGGTTAAGAGTGCTGTCTGCTCTTTCAAATGGACCCGGGTTCAATTCCCAGCAATTCCAAGAGATCTGACACCTTCACACTAACTCACATAAAAATAAAAAATTAAAGAAATTAAAGAAATAAAAGAGACCTAGCCAAACCAGTGTCTCAGAAAAGCTTGGAAGTAGAAGTAAGTGGGAAAGACAAATGAGGGTTGTGTGTGTACTCAGCTGGTGGAGAGCTTGCCTAGCCAGGGTTCGATCCTCAGCACTCCATAAACCAGGTGTGGTGGGCGAATGTCTGTAACCCTAGCTCTTGGCAAGTATTGCCAGGAGGATTAGAAGCTCAGGTTCATCTTGAGCACAGTGAGTTCAAGAACAACCTGGGCTACAGGAGACCCCAGCTAAAAAAAAAAAAATCAATAACAACAACAAAAATATGTTAAAGGTTTTCTGATAGACTTTCCATTCCCTATTGAAGATTGATTTACTTTCTAATACATGATAAGGATAGTAGTTACTTTAACTGTAAAACTAAAATAATGTTAATGTAGAAAATGTTAAGGACAGGTGTTGTAGCAAATTTTAATAGTTACCTACAACAGAGAGGGAAATGAAAGTTTTAAATTAGAGCCAGACATAATGGTCCACATCTTTAATCCCAGCACTTGGAAGGCAAAGGTAGGAAGATCACTGTGAGTTTCAAGTCATCCTGGTCCACACAGTAAATTCCAGGCTAGCTAAGACTGCATAGTGAAACCTTCTCTCAAAACAAACAAAAAAGGGAAAAGAAAAGGTGGAGCATGTTGCAATCAGATCACATTTACTATTCCACAAACAATTTTTTGTCACTAATTTGGGATTCTAACCATTTTTGTTATTGTCTTTAAGCATGTTTTTAGACATCTTGGGCAACTACGCTGATGAATTTACTCGTTTATTTAGTAAACCTTCAGTTAAGGATAATTCTGTCAAAAGTGTAGATTCTGCAGTAGAGTAAATTAGTAGTACATCAGCACTCTCTCTTTACCTGTGAGACAGGGTCGCGTGGAGCCCAGGCTGGCCTTTAACTCATTGTAGCCAAGGATAAGGTAGACCTTCTGACCCTTCTGCCTCTGCTTCCCTACCTTCCCCGTGCTGGGATTACAGGATTACCCCCATACTTAGTGTATGTGGTGCTGGGGATCAACCCCTGGCCTACATGTGTTAGGTAAGTTACCGACGGAGCTGTTAGCCCCAATGCATTAGTCCTACACTGCCTTACACTGGCTTTGCGGCTCTGCTCAGTTCTCTTAAACACTGTAAAATGAGAATGCTGAGAATATTTACATTGCAGGGTTGTTATGAGGACTCGTTAGCGTATGTCAAGCACTCACAAGAGTGCTCATCCCTGGTAAGTGATGCAACAGTAGTTATTACTGTTCCTATTATTATCATTATCACTATTCAAAGGGCAGCTGCTGTGTGCTCAGTTCTCTGCTGGGGCACTGGGGACTCACAGTTGAATCGGATTTAGTCCTTGCCCTCGGGAGCTCCCGCCTTGGTGTGGGAGACAGAAATATAAATAAATCATCACTTCTGTAGGCCAAAGCTCCCCAGAAATTTCCAGCAAGTTGCCTGGTGGCAAAAGTAAGACACTGTATTCCCTGGGTGGGGGTGGAGGGAGATGGAGGACACAGAAGAAAGCAGTCAGACTGAGAGGGACTTTGAAGTCTAGTGTTTCATCTTACAAATTCATGCAAACTTTCTATTCTCCCATTGTGTCTGTCTTTGCTCTGATTATGTTTAAAAGGAGCTTTGTGTGTACTTCATCCACTGGCTTCATCCACACACAGGAAAATTCATTCTTGGATCCCCCTTTGGTACCCTCTGGGTATGAGGAGAAGCAGAACACCCGCCTCAGTGGGTGGGGCTGCATCCTAAAGGAGAGGGGTACAGGCTACAGCAGAGGGACTGCTTAGCTGGATCTGTAAAGTGAGTTGGCTTTCATCAGGGAGAGGCTAGGAGGCCTGGCAGTGGCGACAGCACAGAAAAGCACAAAGGTACTAAGCTACAAGTTTGGGAGATGTTGGGTGGCTAGATAAAAGAGAAACAGGTGCGGCACATGGAGGAGTGTACGGGAGCAGGCCAGAGTGGACACTGATGGACCCGTTTGTTTGCCCCTGGGGATGGCTACTTAGTATTTCTTAACTTCAGTTGCCTCATTTTAAAAGTAGGATAAGCTGGGTTGTGTGGTGTACACCTGTAATCCCAGCAATCAGAGGCCAAGGCTATAGGATTGCCAAGAGTTTAAAAACCAGCCTGGGCTATTCAGTAGCTCTAGGCCAGCCCAGGTCACTGTTTTGCATAGTCCAGAGGATGATCTAAAGAAGCCAGGCTTTTGATTTGAAATGAGAGAGTTTATAAAGTACATAGTAAGGTGGGTGGATGTGATGGTCTGAACCTTTAGAAGCAGGATGTCTGTGAGTTTAAGGCTAGCCTGGTCTGTAAAACAAGTTTCAGGCCAGCTGAGCTTACATGGGAGAGCCTGTCTCAAACAGTCCTTAAAACTGGGGGTGGGGGGAGATACAGCAAACAAAATCCTGCCTGCTACATGCTCACCACCACGCTCTGTACCCGCACAGAGCGGCAACAGTGACTATCTGTGAACTGAGCACGTGACAAAAGCTAGCACTAGGCCAGGCCTCTGAGGAGGGTGGGCCAGAACCCAGACACAGGGGCTTCCTCACCCACAGCCACTCTGGACCTCAGCACACCATGCAGAGCCAGCTACACTGTCACCATGCCTCTCTCAGTCTCCTAAGACCAAGTTTAGCCAGCAGGGCTGTCTAACAAAATGTCCTGAGATGACAGAGGTGCCTGGCATCTGTGCTCTCCGGTATGTACTCACTGGCCGGCCACATAGGAGGAGGGAACCCTTAAAGGCAACCAGAGTTAGTAATGGAATTTTCCTTCAGTTTAACTTAGTTGATTTAGAGCGGCATATTCGTTCACATGTGGCTAGGGACAATGTATTGGACAGCACAGATCAATGATTTTCAGTCTACTCAGGATGGGAGACTAGGTAGAGTAAGGGTTAGACTGAGGGTTGTCCGAAGTTCTTTTCTGAGGGGGAAAAAAAAAAGCTAACAACGACAACAAAAATCCTGCTGGAATCAAAGATTGATGATGAAAGGAAAGGGGGCTCTGCAGACTGACTTGCTGGATCATTGCTGTGATCCAGCACCTGGGAGGTGGAAGCAGGCAGGAGGATTCATCAGTGTCTGTTTCAGCTACAAGAGCAAGACCCTACTTTACTTTTAGTCCCAGCACTCAGGAGGCAGAGGCAGGTGAATCGCCATGAGTTGATGCAAGCCTGGTCTTACCAAGCAAGTCTAGGACAGCCAAGGCTACACAGAGAAACCCTGTCTCTCTCTCTCTCTCTCTCCATATATATATATGTATATATATATACATATGGAGAGAAAGAAAATGGAGAGATGGCATGTAAGGACAGCGGTCAGGTTTGCCAGAGTATGGGATCCTGAAGCCCCGGGTCTTGCCCGCTGTTCACAGGGTGGCTGGAGGAGCAGGGTCTGAAACTGACCATGGACTTTCTGGTTGGCCACTGCATATAGACTGGTCTTTCATGCAGGGCTGCAGCCAAGATCTCGGATGGTTCCCAGTACTACGTTCTGCTTATTATCACTGATGGCGTCATTTCAGACATGACACAGACCAAAGAGGCCATCGTCAGCGTGAGTCTGAGGAGGAGGGCTTCTCCGGGTGGGGTCACTGTCTATGCAGTGAAGGGGCTGAGATGTTTGTTCCATGTTTTCCTAACAATTTCACCTGCTTGTTTCAGAGATGCCTATTGGCTGGGGCACAAACAACACTGGCTTTTGATTCTCTAGGTCCCAACATGATGCCAGATGAACCCACAATGGAAACCTGGGTTTAGGAAATGCTGATCTTTTATAATCAGCAGGAAGCATGCCTGCCCTTTGGCCCAGGAGAAGGAGGGGACTTTTTGTTTGTTTGTTTACTTGCTTTTAGTTTTATTATTGTTTTGTCTTGTAATAGCGTTATACTATATAGACCTGGATCCCTATATGGCCCAGATTGGCCTGAATAGTGGCAAGCCTCCTGCCTCAGCTTCCTAAGTGCTGGGTCTACAGGTATGAGCCACTAGGCCTGGCTATTTTTGTTTGTTGGCCTGGAGCTAGCTCACTGTGTAGACCAGGCTGCTCTTACACTCACTTTGATTCTCCTGCCTGTGCCTTCTGATACCTGGGAGTAGAAGCATGATATACCATGGCTAGTAATGGCGATTGCTGTCATTCAGGTTTCTTTTGGTTTGTTTGTTTTTCTGTTGGGTTTTTTTAGAGGGAGGTCTTACACTGTAGCTCAGACTGGCCTAGAACTCATTATTTAACCACTGTTGGTCTGGAACTTGTGATGATCCCTGCTACCTCAGCCTCCTGAGTACTGGGATTACAGATGTATGTTGCCATGTCTGGCAGGAAAACCAATTTTTAAATGATATTAGAAATATTCAAGGTCAGCCTGGGCTACAGAGACCTCTGTCTCAAACAAAGGAGATAATGTATATAAATCACCTGGCTGTGTGCTCTACCAGACGGCACCTGTTATGCATTCAGAGCTAGTCTGGAACAGAAAGCAGCAGCGTCCCTACTCACCAGAGCACGTGAAACACACCCCAGGCACTGTCCTGTTACAGCTGCTTACTCCAGCCATTCCTCTCTCCCCACAGGCCTCCTCACTGCCCATGTCTATCATTATTGTCGGTGTTGGACCTGCCATGTTTGAGGGTGAGTAGGATGGTATGTGTCCATGAGTGGGACTGGAGAGAACAGGAAGGATCTGGGCCCTCAGGCTGTCCTCATAGATAGAACAGTCTGGCACCAAGGTGAAATGAAACATCTTCCTCCTCAATAACCATGGCTGATGATGTCAACACTTTCCCCTCCTTTCTGGAAGAATGGAACATGCAGGAAGGAGAAAGGAATAGTAACGATAACAGTAACAATTTCACACCACTGTGGGATGCAAGTGTCAGGTCCTTGAGGATTCCAAAGGGCTCTAACAGGGAAGGGGCAGAATGAGTTGGAGTTGGAGAGACCCATCCAATGATGCCTGCTTGTCTGTTCTACAGCAATGGAAGAATTGGATGGTGATGATGTACGTGTGTCCTCCAGGGGACGCTATGCAGAGCGGGACATCGTTCAGGTAGCCCTGGGAGAAGGGAAAGCCATGAGAAACAAGGGAAGGGAATGGCTTCCCAGCAGCCACCCCCTTACTCCTTCTTAGTCACTACCTTTCTCCTTCCAAACCTTCCTCATTCATAGAACAAGTTTTCTTTCTCTCTCTCTCTCTCTCTCTCTCTCTCTCTCTCTCTCTTCCTTCCTTTCTTTCCTTGTGAGACAAGATATTGTTAGGTAGCACAGACTGCCCCAGAACTCCTGATCCTCCTTCCTCAGCCTCCAGAGTACTGGATTTATGGAACTGCATCACCACACCCGGCTTCAGTTTTTTCGAGACAGAGTTTCTCTGTGTAGCCTTGGCTGTCCTAGGCTCACTTTGTAGACCAGACTGACCTCTAACTCACAGAGATCCACCTGCCTCTGCCTCCCTGAGTGCTGGGATTATAGGTAAGCGCCGCCATTCTCCTGGCTCTGACAGTTCTTTTGGAGGATAAATAGGTTGCAGCTATCCTGAAGGCTGTAAGGCGTAGGAGGGCCAAGTCTCTTCCCTCTAGTGGAGATGACTAGTATTACACAGATAGCCAAACAAGCAAATGCTGCTGTTCACAGTAGTGAGGAAGGCTTCTGTGAAGCTATGGTGTTGACACTGAGTTGAAACCTGAAAGAGGTATCAGCTTCACAGGCAGAGAAGGAGCATGTAAGACCTGCTAGAGGCTGATTTTCTGCCATGGTGAATATCTGAGGTTTATGCTTTTTTGTTGTTGTTGTTGTTGTTGTTGTTTGGTTTTTGTTTGGTTTGGTTTGGTTTGGTTTTTTGAGACAGGGTTTCTTTGTCTCAAAAAACAGCCGTGGCTGTCCTGGACTTACTTTGTAAATCAGGCTAGCCTCGAACTCACCGAGATCTGCCTGCCTCTCTGTCCCCAAGTGCTGGTATTACAGGTGTGCACGGTTTATGCTTAATAATGTATCTATCCATGTATTTACTGTTTTGTTTTGTTTAGACAGAACCTCACTAGTTAGGGAATTTCCTATGTAGCCTTGGCTTGCCTAGAATTCATGGCAATCCTACTGCTTCAGCCTTCTGAGTGCTAGGAGTGTGTGCCGCCATGTCTAGCTCACACTAAATTGTAAAAGGACCTCTCTGGCTGCTGCACTGTGGGTGTGCTGTGGCAGGGCCAGGGAGAAGCCAGGTATTCATTAGTAAGCAGCAAGGATGACTGGGGATGTGTAAAGACAGAATAGTAGTCATAGTCAGAAGTAGTCAATTCAAAAGATGTTTAAAGGCTGGAATACAGTTCAATTGGGAGAGTACTTGTCTAGTATCCATGATGTCTTAGGCTTGAT
This sequence comes from Meriones unguiculatus, assembly GCF_030254825.1. Lineage (NCBI taxonomy): Eukaryota > Metazoa > Chordata > Mammalia > Rodentia > Muridae > Meriones > Meriones unguiculatus. The sequence continues at coordinate 104,161,937 of NC_083353.1, forward strand.
CTCTAGCACTGTAGTATGTGCCCAGCACTCAGGAGGTGGAGGCAGAAGGATAAGAAGTTCAAGGTCAGGCCTGAGAGATGGAGGGTTAAATGTATTTGCTGAACAAGGGTGATGGTGTGAGTTAGATTCCTAGGATTCCGTGGCAGGAGAGAACCTACTCTAAAAGCTTTCCTCTGTGCACCACGGCACACTCCTGCCTGCATCACACATGCACATCAGACACATACAAAAACAACATTAATAAATACTTTTTCAAAGTTCAAGGCCATTTTGCTACAAAGTGAGTTCAAGGCCAGTGTGGGGCCTATATAAGACCTTGTTAGGAAAAAAAAAAAAGAAAAATGTTTAAGAGCTGTGCATGGGTGTGTGTGTGTGTGAGAGAGAGAGAGAGAGAGACAGACAGACAGACAGACAGACAGTCCCACACCAGCCTAGGCTATGTAATGAGATTAAGAATAACACAAAAAGTCTTTCTCATAGGTTTTCCTTCTCTTTCCGTTAGTTTGAAATCACGCCGAGAGCTGAAAACCTGTTAAACATCAGGATGCAGGAAAGTGAGATTTAAAAGCGAAAATGATGTTGAGGGAATTTCTATAGAATAAAAGAGCCAAATGGATGGAAAAAAAAAAAAAGAATAACACAAAAAAAAAAATGAGACACTTAAGAACATAAGACCTGAAGTAAACATGGAGCTCTAGAGGGTACTTTTCTTCCTCCTTTTCACTTCTCCCTCCTTTACTAACCTTCTTTCCCTGGCAAACTGCTCCTCCCTTTCAAGCCCAACTTCTTCCTCTCTCTCCAAAGTCACCATTCTCTCTTTCTTAGAACTCAAGAGTCAAAGGCAGGTGGATCCCTCTGAAGGCCAGCCTGGTCTACATAAAGAGTTCCATGATGGCCAGGGGTCGGGTGGGGGGGAGCAGTTTAGAGCACAGGAAAACTCAGAGGACTAGGTTGAGATAGAGCGCAGCTTCCAGAAAAGTAGGAGAAAAGAGTGTGGTGGCAGGAGTGGGATTTGGGCTGGGGATTTGGTTCAGTGGTAGAGAGCTCGCCTTGCCTATATATAAGATCATGGGTCCAGTCTCCAGCACCCCACAGAAAGAAGTGAGATGTATCCGGAAGGATGACACTCAGTGCAATGAAGCGAAAGAGACTCTCAGGGAGACAAAGACTGAAGAGTACTGCCCACTGCACTGATTTAGCCTTAGCAGGCAATTGATGACATGAGTAAGAGTAATTTCAGTGACTGTGTGAAACCAAATTAGAATGAGTTGAGGGTGAATAAAAATTGGGTGCAGAGGTAGGGAGTGGGTGGAAAAAAAAAACAGAAGTAAAAAAATAGTTCAGTATGAAGGGAGATGGATAGTGATACTTGGAAAGAAACGTTAGAGATCAAAGATGAAACCTGAGTACTACTCACTCCCTTGGCCACAGCCCACACCTCCTTTTCTGTCTGTCTTAGTTTGTCCCATTCCGAGATTACGTTGACCGATCGGGGAACCAGGTGCTGAGCATGGCACGACTGGCCAAGGATGTACTAGCTGAGATCCCTGAACAACTCTTGTCCTACATGCGCACCAGGGACATCCAGCCTCGACCTCCACCCCCGGCCAACTCCAGCCCGACCTCAGTCCCAGAACAGCCCTGAGGACTCCACATATCCAATGCTTAGCAGTCCGCTTACCTGCCTGCCCGCTGCTGGAAGCTAAAGGCACCTGGAGTTCACCAGTAGGACCAGCTAGGTTGATCAGTGCTAGCTGACAAGCTTTCTGCCCCTGACTACAGAAAGGCCTGGCATGATCACCACCTACCTGCCTCATGTCAATAATAAAGCTGATCTTACTCCAGCTCTGTCTCATGGGTGTTGGAGAGGAAGAGTAGGGGACCCAGAGCATGGGACCACACCAAGAGGGAGAGAGCAAGGATAGTTTCAGCTAGGTTAACATCACCCTAATATACTTATCCAGTCACTTCTATATAAAATTTCAAGTATTTTAAGAAAACCTGTGCATGCTTGTACATCCCCCACCCCCCAGGACAGACAGACCCTAGCTTTTATCAGATTTTCTAAGATGTTCTTCATCCCCAAAGAGTTGGCTTTAGGACAACTGTTCCCTCCTAGGGGTACCAACCTGTAAACACAAGTTCGAAGCCAGTGCAGGCAAGTTATACAGACCTTGTCTTTTATTTTATTTTATTTTATTTTATTTTTTAAGAAAGAAAAAGCTGTCGGGGTGATTATAGTTCAGTGATAGGTCCTTGGCCTTGTATGTCCAAGACTTCAGTTCAATCTCCAGTAATGAAAAAAAAATCCTGTGTAACTTCTGGCTCATTTATTTTGTTGTTTTGTTTAGAGGTCTTGCTGTGTAGCTCAGCCTGACCTGGAACTCATAAGCAGTCCAGGCAATCCTACCGCAGTCTTCCTGAAAACAGATTACTGGCATATTCTAATTTTCTGGGTGAGTAGGATAGCTAGTATTTTCTTTGTGTATACGAGTTTTACGCATCAGACACTGTATTAGGCGATTTACAGACCTCATCTCTTTTAATTCATACTGTAACCTGAGGCACAGGTACTATGTATTATCTCCATTTAATAATGAGGAACCAAGACTCAGGTACAATAAACCATTTCTTTAAGAGAAATCACCGGTTTTACTCCACACCCCACGACTTAACCAGGAAACCAACTCCTGGTGTGCCGATTTTATTGGCATTTTTCCTTGGGGGGGGGCATACGAAGACGTGCATTTTAGGGTGCAGAATACCAAGTCTGTGAGAAAATTAAATACGTTTTCAGGGACTCTAGCAACTTGGAGATTTTTTCATACTCTGCAATGACAAAACTGCAAGGATCACTTAACAATGATGACCTCTGACATCCAAGTTCTCTGAAACCCCCCACGAAAATAAAGAATTTTCGAGCTCCGGGTTTACAAATAAGGAACCGGAAGAATTCAGTAACTTTCCCACGTTCACACTAGAAGTGTCAGTCATAGTCAATGGGCTGTGTGTTTTGACACTGTCTTCCAATCAGCAACCCGTAACCATGTAGCCCAGCGCTGCCAATCTGAGTCCCGAGGCTTTACTGTACCGCACGGGGAACCTCCCCAAACTCAGTTCCCTCATTGGGAACACGCCTTCTCGACGAGCTTCGTCGGCAGCCCCGCCCCCTGCTTCCTAAGTTCCGCCTTTTCCCTGCAACACTGTAGTGTTCTTTCTCAGCTCCACCTTCCAGACTCGTCCAGTGCTCCGCCCTCTCTTTCTTGGGACCCTCAGGCCCACTCTTCCGGCCGCCGTCATCGGGGCGCCGCTTTCCAGTGGCTCCGCCCCCTAACTACAAGCTCCTCCCTTGCCGACCTAATCTTCCCCTATCGCCCCGCCCCAGCCTATAGCTGCGGGCCCCTGCGGCTCCAGTGGCGTCCGTCGGGCTCTGGGCCCTGCCCCCAGCTCCGCCCCACCCCGCGCTCCCGCCCCGTCCCTCCCGGAAGCTTTCCTCAGAGACCAAGGCCAGGTCCCTACCGCAGCAGCCGCGCCAGCAGGAGGGAGGGAGCAAGGAGGCGGCGGCGGAGGGGGAGGGGAGAAGGGCGGGCTCCTCACACCCAGCCTCGCGCTGCCCGTCCGTGGTCGCAGATTCGCCACAAACGGCCCGAGGACCCCCACATCCCCAAACTGCGACTTCGGTCTCTAGAAACCTCCCCTCGGACATGGGGGCACTCGCTGAACCCTGCGCGGTGCCCAGAGGTCTTTTCCAGGCCCATCGGCTGGACGCTCACTCCTCAGAGACCGGCAAGGAACCGTGGCGAAAGTGCATCTGTGCGGCGCCACGGGGCCGCGTTTACCCAGGTGGTCGCCGTCGCCGTCGCCGCTGCTGCCGCCGCTGCCACAGCCTTTGCCGCCACGGTCTCGCCGCCGCTGTCCCCGTGCCGCCTCCGGGAGCCCCTCCATTGTTCCGGCGGTACCGGGTTCCCAGGCCAGGAGACCCAAAGCTCGGAAAACGCGAGGGTGCTTGCGGAATTGCGACGCTGGGGCGCCGGCGGGACCGGGAGCGGCAGGGGTCAGCGCGGGAAGCCGGGGGGAGCCGGGCCCGAGCGTGCGGGGCAGGAGCCGGGGCGGCCAGTTCCGCGTCCCGGAGTTCGGGTTTTCCCTTCCCGCCCCGCCTCTCCCCGCCGGCCTCCCCACGCGGGGTCAGAGCCCCGGCGGGCGCCCCCGGCAATGATCCCGGACTGGAGGTGGCCGGTGAGTACGGGCCGGGTTCGGGCGACAGTGCCAGTGGAGAAGGGGCATCCCTGGCGATGCGCGATAGGCGCCTCCCGGGCCCCTCGGGCGGGAAGCATTGACAGGCCATTCGTTTGCGGAGAGCGTCCGCGGCAACAGTGAGTCTTTTGGGGCTGCCTGAGCGAGAGGCAGGAGGGAATTTTGACTTGTTGCCCTTTGACAAAAGGGAAGTGGCACAGTATTCGGGAGACCCGGCTCCAGCTCCGTGGGCCTGGTCCTGTTCCTAGTCCCCTACTTCTTCCCTCAGCTCCTGGAGTTCCCAGGAGTAGATGCTTCCGCCATGCCCCAGGGTCCCAGGGCTTTCAGAGCTAAGTTCTGATCGCACCTTCGTGCCTCTGACGCCAGGTCTCTTGGGGCACTGTGCCAGTTCGGGAACCAGGGCAGCAAAGAGTCCACCAGGGACCCAGCTTGGAAAGAGTTGAGCTTGTTTGTGCCTATAATTGGTTTCGTGTTTAAAGGTACAGTAGCAGATAGCAAGTAGAAGTGAGTCAAGTTGAGTGTGTAGCTTTGCTGCCTTGGAAGTCAAAGGCTATCGACAGAGGGACTGGAGTTGCCCACTCTTAGGAGAAGGGAGAGGCTGAGAGTCACTGTCTGTCAGGGAGGTCAGGCAGGTCTTGCATTGGTGGTCCCTAGCACTCTCGTTCAGCTAGTCTTGAGAGAAATTGGGGCAGTACCAGACTAAGCTGGGCTCCCTGGGGTTTGGTGCCATCTGCTGTCTCTACTCACCCAGGAACATTGGGGTGGGGGAGGGCTAGCCCTTGAGAACCCTGGAGCATAATGCCTAGATTTTCATGTTCCTCTTTGTGCCCTCAGGGCCTGGCACTTGGTAGGCTCTGAGTTAATGTTGCATGAGTCTGTAAATGAGGAAATCAAGTGTGGCCTATGCTGTTTTCTCTGGGCAAATGACTATTTTCATCTGGTTCCTCCCTATATCTCCCCACCCAGCTCTAGGGTGAGGCTTCCCATGAAGACCTCAGCAATACACCGATCACTGACCACTCAGGCTTAAATACAGACAACTTTTATACTTAATCGGATCTTCCTCAACTCCCAATCTGGTGGTCTTCTCATTTAGCTATTCATTCAACAGGCTTTTCATTTTACTTGCCAACGCTTGAGAGTCCAGTACATGGTAGGAACCAGGGATTTAGGAGTAGACAGGTCTGGTATCTACTGAAGATCTCCTAGTAGAATGGGAGAAGTCAGAACTAGAAAATGTCATGCTGGGGGTGATAATGCTGTGGGAACAGTTTTTCTGTGGGAGAGTCAAAGAAGTCATAATAAAAGTGTCAATTGAACTAGGTTTTGAGGAATTTGTAGAAGCCCACCAGTCAGCATTCCTAATAGGGCACTCTTGTACCTTGAGAGATTATAACATCCAGGGAATTTTAGGCTGCTTTGTATAGACAACTATAACTACTGAGAAGGATCTAGAAAGGAAAACTAGAGCCAGATAACAAAAAGAATTCCTTGCATGTTATCCGAGATGGTTTGAATATTAATCCTATGAAGCTGGAGAGCAGCAGGAGGTTTTCAGTCATGTTATTGATATGATCATTGTTATGAGGTAGAGCACTCTAGTCACTTATGTGTGACTGGGCAAAAGGAATTGAGACAGGAATTGATAAACAGAATGACCAAGCAACAGGTCTTAAAGGCCCGGACCAGGACCTTGGTAAAGGAGTTGACATGTAGACATGCTCTAAAGAGAGGCTGGCCAGGACATGGTGACCTTGTGAGAAGGAAGAGTATAGAATGTGGGCTGAATGGTGCAGGGGCTGGGTAAGGCCTGTGCTAACTGATCTGTGTATTCTAGATGTGACAGCATGGGGGTGGACTTTGATGTGAAGACCTTCTGCCACAACTTGCGGGCAACTAAGCCACCATACGAGTGCCCTGTGGAGACCTGCCGCAAGGTTTACAAAAGTTACAGTGGTATCGAGTACCACCTGTACCACTATGACCACGACAGCCCACCACCCCCACAGCAGACCCCACTGCGCAAGCACAAAAAGAAAGGGCGCCAGTCACGACCAGCCAACAAGCAGTCACCCAGCCCCTCTGAGGTCTCACAGTCACCAGGCCGAGAGGTAATGAGCTATGCTCAGGCCCAGCGCATGGTAGAGGTTGACCTTCATGGCCGTGTCCACCGAATCAGCATCTTTGACAACCTGGATGTGGTGTCAGAGGATGAGGAGGCCCCTGAGGAGGCTCCTGAGAATGGCAGCAACAAGGAGAACACCGAGACACCTGCGGCTACACCTAAGTCAGGCAAGCATAAGAACAAGGAGAAACGCAAGGATTCCAACCACCATCACCACAGCGCTCCCGCCAGTGCTGCTCCCAAACTGCCTGAGGTGGTGTACCGTGAGCTAGAGCAAGATACCCCTGATGCACCACCCAGGCCCACTTCCTACTACCGGTAAGACCACCACCATCTCCTACCTCTAGAAAACTAGTCAAAACCAAAGGAGATGACAGGCTACTAGGAGACAGTAGAGGTAAAAGAAAGCACTAGCCTGCCAAGGCAGTGTGAAGTTTCCCTTGGCCCTATTGGCACATTCCAGGTCCTGTGTTCTGTATTTTATAGCTGTCTCTCTTCTCCCTGCCCCCGCCCCCTTTACATTTAATTAAGATTTGTTTTGGGGGTTTGCTTGTGTGTGTTTTGATTTGTTTCTGTTTTTGAGACACTGTTCCCCTGACTGACCTAGAACTCATTGTATAGCCCAGGTTGACCTTGAACTGACAAGAAAGCTGCCTGCTTCTGCCTCCTGAATATTGTATGATATTGCACCCAGCTATAGCCACCTCTTTGTTTTTCAGAACTCTCTCAAATAGTCATTATTCTCATTCCAGGCCTGTCAACAGTCACTTGCTAGGAATCTCTGAACTAAGTCTGAGACCCATGTCTACCAAGCCTCAAGGCTGCATTGTTTACCTGCATCCAACATCCTGGTTTTAGAACCCTCATCTGCAGAGCAGGTGCAGTGTTCTTCCCTAGGGCAGAAGACATTGGCTTTCTAAGGCCCTAAAGGCAGGTGGTAAATCTGATGTAATTTCACCATTTTCTGTTACTGTCACTTGTTCTCGAACAGCTTTGTAAGCAGCATTTTCATAGTTGACATAGTCCCTCTGTAGTAGCTCTTTTGTTCATTTTTTTCTTGGTACTCCATTCCTTCTAAGAGCTAATCACAGTGGCTCCTATTGAAGTGCAAACATTCCTAATTTAAAAAAAAAAATTTTTTTTTTTTTTTACATTTATTCATTTGTGTGTCTGCACATGCACTTGCATCACAGCACCTGTGGACCAGGGTGGAGAACTACTTTTGGGAAGAACTACTTTCAGTTCTCTATAATGCAGGTCCCAGAATTAGATTTAGGTCATCAGGTATGGTAGCCAGCACCTTAATTCACTGAACATGAAAAAAAAAAAAAAAGATTTAGGGTGGGTGGACAGTGGGTAGTAAAACTATATGCAGAGATCTTAGCCACAGGACATTACCAAAATAATTGTAAATACCTCCTTGGAGTCCTGGCAGCCGAGCCAGGAGAGCACATTGTTCATTAGTCTTTTTGTAAAGGCTCTTATGTGAAAAGTGGCTTTTGCCAAACACAGTCCACTCGATATTACAGTGACTGTCTGGGAACACAGTGACACGGTGTATGTGTCTGTGTACACATACATATTACTTTCCTCTCCTTTGTCCAAGTTTTAGCAAGTCTTCCTTATTTTTTCTCCTCTAGTCTGTTTAACCCATTTCTCCTTCCGGTTTTCCACTCTTCCTCTTTTCTCTTTAGATTTACTATCTTGCTTTCTTCACCCCAAACATAGGCCCCTCTATGGGCCTTCCTCTCCTCCTTGGCATGATCTGCTCTCACAGGTAGTCCAGCCCAACGTACTCAGATCCTTCTCTTCCTCCCCCCACACAGTCATTTTCCTGCCGGGATCAGATCTTTTCTCCAGAGGAGCAGTTTTCAACTGGTTGCAGCCAGTTAGGAGTTATGTTGTTGAAATTATCATAGTTAGCAAATTTCCCATGTTTTAGAAATGATTTACTTTTGCAAAAACTTGAGAAAGTCTAAAGTCATTGCTCTAATAATACAATTTTCTCTTGCTCAAATTCCAATGCACTTCTTGAGGGGGAGGGAGAGGGTGGCGTGTTAGCCAGTGTGTCAAGAATTGTGCATGGCACATAGCCCACCTATCTGTGCCACAGTCTGTAATTTGGAAGCCTGTGGGAGTATGTTATGTACCATTACATGACAGTTCATGTGTCGTGGCAGAGGAACAGGCAAGACCTGATGTGTATGAGAACTAGTGCAAGCCCTAGAACCGTCCAGCTAGTTCACACCAGCTCAGATCATACTCTTATTCTGGGAGCACAGTTGTGGTACCTTGGGGAAGAGGGAGAAAGGACAAAAGCTGCCTCCTACACACATTTTAGTCTCTCTCCTCCCTGCCACCCCCAAAATGTCTTTCATTTGAACAACACCTATATCTGTACAGTGAATCAAACGTGATCCCTGCCTCTTATCTAGAGAAGGACTTAGGCACAAACAGCTATAATTCAAGGCATGGTGGGCTAGGGCTCTACAAAGGCTAATAATAAAATTGACATTTTTTTGAATACTTGTTCTATGTGAAGCACGTTATACCTTTACTAACTCATTTTATGCTCACAAGAGCTGTGTCAAGCAGGTTCATGTTAGCATTGCAACTCGATAGATGAGGAAACCAGGGCCTATGGAATTAAGAGTTTAAAGTCATATTCTGTCATACAGAGACTAGGCAGTATGGCTTCAGAGCTTCTGTGCACCTGGCCTGCTCAGAGATCCATTTTCCATATAGAGAAAGAGTAGTTAACATTCTACTAGAATATGCTGTGTGTCACTTGATTTAGCCTTCTCCTTTTTTCCTAATACAGGGTCTCATGTATCCTAGACTGGCCTCCAACTCACAGGGTAGTAGCCTTGAATTCTTGATTCTTCTGCCTCTACCTCTTACATGCTGTGCCATCACACCTGGCTTTATGGAGTGCCAGGGATTGAACCAGGGCTTTGTGCATGCTAGGCAAGCACTCTACCAACTGAGACTATCCCCAGCTCCTTGGACATTCACTTTCATAATTTTAGTTAAAGTTATTTACTAAATATAGCCCTTGTATTATCAGTAAATCTTTGGTACCGGGCAGAGCAGTACTGTCTTGAAGGTGGCAGAATGGCAGAGACTAAGTTTAAAACCAGGATTCTTCAAAGCCAAAGAGTCCTGTTCTTGTCTTATACTATGTAGTTGACAGTGCCAGAGTCTAGTCAGCATAAGGCAGGGTAAGGTGGGTGCCTTCTGTGTCACGGCCACTTGGAGCAGCCCTCTGCTGTAGGCCTGCTGGCTCAGAGTACTGAAGTAGGTGAGGAAAAGGCTAGGGCCAGAGACTGGATGCCACTCTGTTACTCATGGTGATATGACCTAAGTGTAATAGGTTGTTAACAATTTTTCTCAAAGCTTCACTTTCTTCATCTACAAATAAAGATGATAAGAACACTGATCTGCTAGCTATAATGAGAATCGATGCAACTTTGCCTAGTACCTGACCCATAGTAAGTGCTCAGTCAGTCATAGCTATTATCTTTCAAGATTATCCAGAGAACAAACACAGTATGTACAATTTGAAAGACCCCTAGAACCATCTGAGAGAACATCATGAGTACTTGTCAGCTTTGCTAAAGCAGGCCTGTATTCATTTGCCAGTGATGTCTAAGAAATTGCCTTCCTCTGACAGTACAATCCCCCATAACTCCCCCAATGGGCCCTTACTGCTCCAGCATCTCCCCCTTGGGGTCTGGCTGAGCCTCTATCCTTCAGGGAAGGCAGCATCATATGATAGCTATAACATGAGTACTAGAGAAGTAGGTCTGTGTTTACAACCAGCTCTCAGACACTCAAGTACACTGAGGAAGTTAATTTCTCCTATGTTTAGGTCTCCTTTTCTGCAAGACAGGAATGATTCTAGTATTTGTACATGTGCGGTTAAGGTAAGGCTAGAATGAGACATGCAAACATGAGTAGAGGCTGAGTGCTTGGAAGCAAGCACAATGCTTTGTCTGAAGGGAAAAGATATTAGCCATGTAATGCTGAGCTGCCTGTGTTCACTGCAGGTACATTGAGAAATCTGCAGAAGAGCTGGATGAGGAGGTGGAGTATGACATGGACGAAGAGGACTACATCTGGCTGGATATCATGAATGAGCGGCGGAAGACAGAGGGTGTGAGTCCTATCCCACAAGAGATCTTTGAGTACCTAATGGACCGGTTGGAGAAGGAGTCGTACTTTGAAAGTCACAATAAAGGCGACCCCAATGCACTAGTGGATGAAGATGCTGTGTGCTGTATCTGCAATGATGGCGAGTGCCAGAACAGCAATGTCATCCTCTTCTGTGACATGTGCAACTTGGCTGTGCACCAAGAGTGCTATGGTGTCCCCTATATTCCTGAAGGCCAGTGGCTGTGCCGCCGTTGCCTGCAGTCACCTTCTCGTGCAGTGGACTGTGCTCTGTGCCCCAATAAGGGTGGTGCCTTCAAGCAGACAGATGATGGCCGCTGGGCCCACGTGGTGTGTGCCTTGTGGATCCCTGAGGTCTGCTTTGCCAACACAGTCTTCCTAGAACCTATTGACAGCATTGAGCACATCCCACCAGCCCGCTGGAAGCTCACCTGCTACATTTGCAAACAGCGGGGCTCTGGAGCCTGCATCCAGTGCCACAAGGCCAACTGCTACACAGCCTTCCATGTGACATGTGCCCAACAGGCTGGCCTTTATATGAAGATGGAACCTGTGCGGGAGACAGGTGCCAATGGCACCTCCTTTAGTGTCCGCAAGACAGCCTACTGTGATATCCACACACCCCCAGGTTCTGCTCGCCGTCTGCCTGCCCTATCCCACAGTGAGGGTGAGGAGGAGGAGGATGAAGAAGAAGATGAGGGTAAGAGCTGGAGCTCAGAGAAGGTCAAGAAGGCCAAAGCCAAGTCCCGAATTAAGATGAAGAAAGCCCGGAAGATCTTGGCAGAGAAGCGGGCAGCGGCACCTGTGGTGTCTGTGCCCTGCATCCCACCACACAGGTACAGAGGCAGCAGTGGGCAGGGAGGAGTTGAGAAGCCCTCAGAAGGACTGTGTGGCCTGAATAAAAAAAAAAAAAAAAAAAAAAAAAAAAAAGGAAATTTAAAAAGGTGATCTTAAGGCACCTGACTTTTGCATTAGGGGTCAGAAACTAAGCTTTTTTCTGGCCGACAACACATTTAAACTGCCCTTCTTTTTGATGGTGCAGTTTGTTAAGATGAAGTAGCCACTGTGGAAAAGTAATCTTCCCATAAAAGGAGAATCAATAAAAAGTGGAGAGGAGAAGGCTCAGAAAATTGTGAAGGAGCTGGGTGCAGTTCAGTGGTTAGATGTGCTGAGCATGCAAAGGGGCCTAGGGTTAGTGCCCAGCACAGGGGGGAAAAGTGGATTACATACGTTATGAACCAGAAGTGCTACATGTTCTCTAATGGCCTCTATGTTCTTAAGGGCTCTTTCCATGCTATGCTTTGTGGAGTGCTATTCAGTCAGGCTATGATTGTCAGTTGTTTTTAGCTTTCTTGTGTTGTCTGGTTTACTTCACCATGGTCTTTTGCTGTACTTATAATTTATCTTCACTTGATCATAGAAAAAAGGTCAACAAGTGATGGGTCACTTATCTTCCCCACAGGCTCAGTCTGAGAGATCAGAGTCTAACTGTGCTCTGGCTGCAGTGACTAAGCAGACAGGCAGACTGATGCTGTTCTGTTTAGTGCTGAGAGCTTGGTTTCCTCTCTGCTGTGTTGTGCCATTCAAGGCACTGTTCATTATGCCTTAAGTCCAGAGTTCCAAACTCCTCCTTTTTTTTTCCCTTCTCTTCTTTTTGAGACAGGATCTCTTGTAGTAGGCTGGGCTTAAACTCCATATAAAGCCAAATATGACCGTAAGCTTCTGGATACTTTTGTCCCCACCTCCTAAGTGCTGGCATTACGGGTGTGAGCTACCATGCCTGCTTTTCTAGACCTTTCTGATGAGCGTCATAGCCCCTACTCATGCCCATTCAGGAACTTACTGGCAGTCAGAACCTAACAGGTTTTTACTTTGTTCCCGGTTCCCAGGCTCAGTAAGATCACCAACCGGCTGACCATTCAGAGGAAGAGCCAGTTCATGCAGAGGCTACACAGCTACTGGACTCTAAAACGACAGTCACGGAATGGGGTCCCACTACTCCGGCGCCTGCAGACACACCTTCAGTCTCAGAGGAACTGTGATCAAATTGGGGTACCGTGTCCAAATCCCTGTAGTCTGTGGAAGCTAATACCAACAAAGGGCAAGGACCAAAATTTGTAACAATAACCTCCAGGATCAAAGAGCTTAGGATTTTTTCCCACTTTAAATTAGACCCCCACCTCCAATACAGGCTCTGCATGAAATCTCTATCAGTTTTGTGGAAAGGCATTGTTCCTGTGTGTTCATTAATTCAACAAACATACTTAGTATTTTCTTGGATAGACTAGATTGTTACACTAGATGAGGTGCTATTGATAAATTACTGGGCTTTGTCCTTGGTTGCCCTGTCCTTGGCCTAGGCTCCTCTCCTGGGCTCTCACCTGGCTCTCTCACCATCTTCTGATGCCCCTTTTACCTCTATAGAGAGATTCTGAAGATAAAAACTGGGCCCTCAAAGAACAGCTCAAGTCCTGGCAGAGGCTCCGCCATGACCTGGAGCGAGCTCGGCTTCTGGTGGAGCTGATCCGAAAACGAGAGAAACTCAAAAGAGAGACGGTGAGTGTTCCTGGGCCAGCCCTGGTTCTCAAAGCAGAACACAGCTCTGGAGGAGGGAGTGCGTGTAACCCTGGCCAGGAAGCACCAAGGCCCATACTGGCATTAAGCGTCCCAGCACTATGCTTTTAGGCCTGTGGGAAAGGAGACTGCATAGAATCCTAACCTCTGTGATCCAGGCAGCCGAGGCCAGGAGTTCAAGGAAGGGGGACCAAAGTAGACAGCTTTCTTTCATGGGGCCTAAATGAGAAATCATGTTCCTAAGCCAGTAAGGACCATCTCCTTTGACCTCTGCTGAGGGCCTGGCCAGGGCCTGGCTGATCCAGCCTTTTTCTGTGTCAGATCAAGATCCAGCAGATTGCCATGGAGATGCAGCTGACCCCTTTCCTCATCCTCCTCCGAAAAACCTTGGAGCAGCTCCAAGAGAAGGACACAGGCAACATCTTCAGCGAGCCGGTCCCTCTGTCTGAGGTAACCGAATTGGACGAAGTAAGAATCCCTTCCCCTCACTCCAACTTCTTTCTCTTCCTCTTCCAGTTGGACCCTTGCTGCAGGTCTGGCCCAGGGACTAGGTGGGGGACGTAGATGTAAAGGGTTTGGTGGCACTTGGGCAGGATGAACTAGAGCTACATGTATCACTTGGACTCTTGTCTTATCCTTATCACACCCCAAGAACTCAGAATGGGAGGCCATCTGCACTCCTTCCCACAGTCTGCCAGATGAATAATCACAGGTCAGGAAGATGCTTTCAGGGTTTCACCCTTAGACTAGAAACTTTAGAAGGCTCAGACTCTAAAGAGCCAGCTCTGAAGCCCTAGTTTACCTCTTCCCTCTGAAAGATTTAAAATGGGACATTTGAGGCAGCAGCCTCCTTACCATAAGCCTTATGACAAACAAGAACAACAGTAAGGATACAGGGTGGTATAATTTTAGAGGATTCTCCTGGCCTTTTTCTCATTAAAGTTTCCAATGGTTCCAGGAAATAGATTTGCCTGCATTTTCATCACCATTTCCAGGGGAGGAAAATTAGGCTCAAAGAGATTACAACACTTACCAAGGTCACACAGCTTGTGACTACTAAAGTCAGACTAGAACTTCCCTTGTACTACCTGCCTGCCTCTTAACTATGGTGGGAGGAGGGTTACTAGATGCATTTCAGAGGGACTATTAGGGTTTGGGGGAATGAGAACAGATCTCCACTTAGACACTTACCTGCTCTCCCAGGTACCTGACTACCTAGACCACATCAAAAAACCCATGGACTTTTTCACCATGAAGCAGAACTTGGAGGCTTACCGCTACTTGAACTTTGATGATTTTGAGGAGGACTTCAACCTCATTGTCAGCAACTGCCTAAAGTATAACGCCAAGGACACCATCTTCTACAGGGCAGCAGTGCGACTTCGTGAACAGGGTGGTGCTGTGCTCCGTCAGGCCCGGCGCCAGGCAGAAAAGATGGGCATTGACTTTGAGACAGGCATGCATATCCCTCACAACCTGGCCGGAGATGAGGCTCCGCACCACAGTGAAGATGGTGGGTGATAAGACATCTGCATGCATAGAGGGCAATGCCAGAGATGACAGTTTTCCAAAAATTCCTTCCTGGGAGCAGGCAGTACAGGCAGAAAGCAGCTGGGCTGAGCAGCAGCAGGCTAGCCCCAGGAATGTGCCCCCAAAAGCCAGACTTTGTGAATGGATAGCTGGGCCACCATTCTATATACTTGTGCTGTTTTGCAGCTGTTCCTGGGAGAAGCCAGTGGAAAGAGTGGGCTTCCTGCTGCCTGCCCAGGTTCAAGGGGCCCATTGGGCTGTCCTGAACCTGACCTTTCTCCCCCACAACTCTCCCTGGCAGCAGAGGAAGAACGGCTGGTCCTGCTGGAGAATCAGAAACACCTGCCAGTAGAAGAGCAGCTGAAGTTGTTGTTGGAGCGGCTGGACGAAGTCAATGCCAGCAAGCAGAGTGTGGGCCGCTCCCGGCGTGCAAAAATGATCAAGAAAGAGATGACAGCATTGCGGCGGAAGCTTGCTCACCAGCGGGAGACTGGCCGGGATGGACCTGAGCGTCATGGTCCCTCCGGTCGGGGCAATCTGACACCTCACCCAGCAGCCTGTGACAAAGATGGACAGACTGACAGTGCTGCAGAAGAGAGTAGCAGCCAAGAGACAAGCAAAGGTCTGAACCCCAAAGCAATGTGGACCCCAAAGCAAATCAGACTTTGGCTCTGCAGCATGTACTCAGCCCTGCTGTCCCCTAGGGAGAGTTCCTTCCTGCACAGCCAGCTGCACTTTCTCCTTCATTCCCTGGTCAGGTAGCCTCTTAGCAACCTCTCTAGCTGTTGGTATGAGTCATTCTAAATCCCCAAGCTCCAAATTATTTCCCCAACTCTAGATAGAGTAATGATCCAATATTCCTAGGGTGTGATCCTGGAATCTACCCTTCTTTCTCATTTTAGGCCCTTCACCAACTCTCCTTTCTTTCTCTGCTCCAGGCTTGGGTCCCAACATGTCCTCAACCCCTGCACATGAGGTGGGCAGGAGAACCTCAGTTCTGTTCTCCAAAAAGAACCCGAAGACAGCTGGACCGCCCAAGAGGCCGGGCCGCCCCCCAAAAAACCGGGAGAGCCAGATGACCCCCAGCCACGGAGGCAGTCCTGTGGGGCCCCCCCAGCTTCCCATCATGGGCTCCCTACGTCAGCGCAAGAGGGGTAGGAGCCCCCGGCCCAGTTCAAGCTCAGACAGCGACAGTGATAAGTCCACAGAAGATCCCCCAATGGGTGAGCCTCATCATCACCCAGTACCCCACCACCATCAAGAGAGTGAGCAGAGCTGCCATTCTTCCCAGTATACTTTGAGCTCTCCCTTGTTTCCCTATAAAACAGCTAGAAGGGCCCTGAGGAATCTTGTAATTTCATCCCCTCATCTTTCATTTGTAAAAACTGAGGCCCAATAATATTGACCCAGCCAGGTTCCCATCTAGGCTCCCATCCAGGATCCCCGCAACCCCCAACACTTTACCTTTTCTCTTCTCTCCTTCCTTGGGGAACTTCCTGCCCTTTAAGCCTTTTGTATCTTTAGGCCAAGGGAAGGTGAGGGTCAGTACAGGACTTTGACCAGCTATGATAGGTGGCCTAGAGCTATCTTCTGCTTGCCAAGGCTGGAAGAATTTTTTAGCCCAGAAAGGGAGCCCAAATTCTCATTCCATCTTACCTCCATGCTGGCTCTGACCTACATCTTCCTGACCAGTTGGTTCCTTCCCTCCTCCTTTTTCCTCCAAGACTTACCAGCCAATGGATTCAGCAGTGGGAACCAGCCAGTGAAGAAGAGTTTCTTGGTGTACCGTAATGACTGCAACCTTCCCAGAAGCAGTTCAGACTCTGAGTCCAGCAGTAGCAGCAGCAGCAGTGCGGCCTCAGACAGGACCAGGTACCAGCCCTGCAGATGGGAAGCAGACTGCAGGATGCCTTTCCAGGTTTTTCCACTGGAAGCTGGGTGGCAGCCATTTCAGTCCAAAGGATAGGATAGAGTTCATACCCAAGTGCCCCTGCAAAATAAATGGGATGGATCAGTCACCCATCAGAACTGAAGACACTGTTGTAGGTTGAGCTGATGGTTTACAGTAGTGCAAACTGGTGCCTTGTAACTAGGATTCATCCATCAGACATACTTTATTTTGTCCACTCAGATGTTTTTAAAAACTGACTATAGGGGCTGCTCTTTCAGAGGATTCTGGTCCAATTCACAGCACCCACATATTGTAGCTCCAGTTCCAGGGGGAGCTGTTGCCCTTTTCTGGCTTCCACAGGTGCTGGATGCACATGATGGTACACAGACATACGTGCAAGCAAAATACCCATCCAGATGAAATAAATAATATCTAACAAAAGCCCAAAAGGATAGGATTAAATGTAAAAAAACAAAAATCTCAATCCACATAAAATTCTCAGTCTCTGTGTTCTCTTTAAAAAATCAGAGGATCAGCTGAGTGTGGTGGCTCATACCTAAAATCGTAGCACTTGGGAGGTTGAAGTAGGATTGTTACAAGCCTGGCAATTAATAAGTTCCAGGCCAGCCATGGCCACCATATGTAGCAAGACCCTGTCTCAAGGACTGGGGATGTAGCTTCTTGGTGGAGCCTTTTGTCTAGTTTGTGAGGCCCTAGGATCAATTTCAGGTACTTCAAAACAATAAATAATAATAGAGGATCTGGCAGCTCTGGTTGGTATCTTATAGACAGGCATGTTTTCTCTTCAGTGACTGAATTCTACATTAATCTGATTACTAGCCTAACCTTTAAGGGTTGCAAACTTCATACAGTCTCAGCTTCTAAAAAGTCTAGATTTGGGAGTAACAAGGACCCCTGCCATGCTGTATCCCATTTCCACCTCTGAATTGCATTCCAATTATCTTTCCACAGTACAACACCCTCAAAACAAGGCCGGGGCAAGCCCTCCTTCTCTCGGGGTACATTCCCAGAGGACAGTAGTGAAGATACCTCAGGCACTGAGAATGAGGCCTACTCCGTGGGCACTGGCCGCGGCGTGGGCCACAGCAGTAAGTACCCTCACCCAAAGTCAGGGGTGCTGGGGACCCAGTTTCAAGGCCTTGCCAGCCCCACAGCTGCTAATCCACCCCCTCTTTCCCATTCCTGTGAAGTGGTAAGAAAGAGTCTGGGTCGAGGAGCTGGCTGGCTGTCAGAGGATGAAGACTCCCCATTGGATGCTCTGGACCTTGTATGGGCCAAATGCCGAGGCTATCCATCATACCCAGCTCTGGTAGGCCTATGTTTTCTCTCATTTTTACCCCTTGCTTTCCAGCCCTAGAACTGTGTGGCCTTGCCCTTTCCCTGCCAAGCTATGGAATGCAGGGCTCCTTAGCATGTAGACTGGTAGACAGATGTAGTTGAGTACATCTCCCTATCTTTTCTCTTGCCCCATAGGTTCGGAAGTGATACAGTAAGAGTCAACACTACAGTTCTAGTAGCATATTCTTCAGTAATATTCTTCAAATTTTTAGATATTGTAGCTTTGGGGAGGAAGTGACCTAAACAAAACTGGGCTTGTATTATACCCTCAGATCATTGATCCAAAGATGCCCCGAGAAGGTATGTTCCACCATGGGGTTCCCATCCCTGTACCACCACTGGAGGTTCTAAAACTTGGGGAACAGATGACACAGGAAGCCAGAGAGCATCTCTACCTCGTTCTCTTCTTTGACAACAAACGAACCTGGTAAGGAGAGACGGGTGCATTTGGTGTGACTTAAAGCCACAGATGTGAATACAGCCATCTGTGATGTGGGGGCAGACTGCCAAGAGACACACAGATCAGGTCATTATCAGGTTATTAAGTGTGTGTGTTAGGGGCGGGGCACACTTAGAATAGCTCTAAGCAAAAGGATATATTGGTTCTGGGCCTGATGGGCTGAGTGGGCAGTAAGTAGCTGAGAAACAGCTGTAACTAGAAACCAAAGGACCATCAGTGACAGACAAATTTAGGGTGGCTGTCTGCCCACATTCAGATGGCTTCTAGACTTTATTTTTCCCACCTTTCCCTCTTTAGTAACAGGATGAGGAAAAGCAAGCATAAACATTCAGGCTTTCAGGCCCTCTTCAAAGTTTTTATTAATCGCCTACAGATGATAATCTGTAGTCTCTTGAAGTGGCTGGGACAGGATACCCGTTTGAGGCATTTTGCACCCATAAAATGCCCTGTGGTTTCGGTGTAGAATTAATATGCCTTCCCAGTGAGAAGTCATCCCTCATACTTAAGAAATTAATAAAGGAAAGTCTTTAGTAATAGCATGCAACTAACGAGTCCTGGCTAATACACAAAAGGGACCCAAACTCAAACAGACTCAAACAAAAAATATTACCAGTGTATGTAGGCCTTAGGCTTCTACATTCCACATACACTGTCATCCTTAAATTTCTTTCAGGTCATGGCCCCAGGTTACACTTTAAAAAATTGAAACAGACAGGAGACTGCAAGTCTGGCCACTTGGGCAAATAGGAACAAAGAAATTGCCAGAATTATTTAAGTACGCCAGGGCTGTTCTTTTCTGAAGAGTTGTTACCTAGGGTCATCTTGCTCACTTGGTAGGATTATGCTTTTCCTGAGAAGTGACCCACTTAATGGCAGACCAAGATGCCATTAATGATGGTCTCTTGCACTGCCACCCTGAGATGCCCCTTAGAAGCATGTTCTTTGATATGGGGATGGGCCTGGTTGCTGGTTTTAAGTCAGTGCCACCTCCTTTAGTTCTGGGAATGGAGATTAATTGGATGTCAATCTTGGTGAGCAAACGTTAACAGAAACATTTTCTCTGAAACCCTTTACTCCCATTATGGTACAAAGTTTTCTTTCTTACAGTTTCTAACCTGGTTAGTCCACTACTTATCTTCCTATCATACTGGAGGCAGAACTCCTTTAGATAACTTCTACTTTATATAATCATGCCTTTTAGAAACACCTTTATAACATCAATTTTATCACCTCAATTTTGTCCTGTATCAGTTATCCTCCCCCTCCACCACCACAGTATAACTCTTGACTGGGCTATTCTAAATACACTATACAGTCCCTGGAGAGCAGGGGTACTGAGAGTCATGTATTTCTAAATGAATGGAGTGCAGAAGGGCTAGTATTTTTCCCACTGAAATCCATACCTCATCTCATCTTTACCTTGTCTGACAGGCAGTGGCTGCCCAGGA
Source organism: Meriones unguiculatus (assembly GCF_030254825.1). Lineage (NCBI taxonomy): Eukaryota > Metazoa > Chordata > Mammalia > Rodentia > Muridae > Meriones > Meriones unguiculatus. The sequence continues at coordinate 104,181,751 of NC_083353.1, forward strand.
CTAAACTCGTCCCTCTGGGTGTGAACCAGGATCTAGACAAAGAGAAGATGCTGGAGGGCCGCAAGTCCAACATCCGCAAGTCAGTGCAGATTGCCTACCACAGGGCTCTGCAGCACCGCAGCAAGGTGCAGGGTGAGCAGAGCAGTGAGACCAGCGATAGTGACTGATACTGTCAGAGCCCAGTAGTGCTCTATGACCGCTCTCCTTCCCTTTGCTCACTGTCCTGGAGTGGTGCCGCCCTCTGCACTGATTAATTCCTGGTCATGGGGCCAGTCTCAGGGGAAGTTGGGTAGGGGAGATCCCTCCTGCCCTGAGTGCAGCTGGACTGTACAAAACACTCCAAGGGCCCGTGGCCATCAGTGCAAGGAGAGGAGGGGTCCCACAGGTCAAAAAGAGCTTAAGACCTCATGGCATTGTAGGGCAGGGTGGTGGGCCACAGTTAAATACTGCATAAAACAGGCCATACCACCCCTACCTGCTCGTGCCAGGGGAATCCATAACTGCCTAGAGGCCTGAGGCCCTTGCAGGTGGTAAGGTAAGCCAGCATCTTCCCAGCCTAGCAGTGGGATTGATGTCTTGTCTAGCCTGGAAGAGGGGCACTAGGTGCCTCCTTCCCTGCTGTTGTAAATGCTGTAATTATTGGAGAATTTAAATTATTCTCATTTGTAATTGCGTTTCCGGGTCGCGCCAGAGTCATTTGGTACTAAAAAGAAGAAAAAGAAGAAAAAAAAAAAGGAAAAGAAAAAAAAGATTGGAGCTTGTCTCTACTTCCTTTCTTTTTCCCATAGAATCTCCCCTACCTTTCAAACTGGTTTGTATTTATTTCAAAGGAAGAAAATATATTGATTCTTAGAAAATAAAGTCTATTTAGAATTCTTTCTTCTTGCCTTCTACTAGGGCAGAGGGATTCAGAGGGAGAGGTCTGTGCCTCATCGATGAGTTGTACTTTGTAACCAAGGGATTGCTGGCTAATATGCATGGTAATCATAAGACATACTAGTGAACTGGGTATTGTGGCACAGTTCTGTAATACCTGGACTTAGGGTGCTGAGGCCAGGCAGAATAATGTAACAAGAACCTATCTTTTAAAAGTTTCAATAGGAAAGCTAAGAGCTCACATTTCCATGCACTGCCCTGAGTGCCTGAAATACATAAAAATACATAAACTGTCTCTAATTCCTTAGTAACTATGGGTGGGCTAATAGGCTGACTATCTCCACAGTGACAGGCCATCCTAAGTACCTTTGGGTACACCATTATGTAATCTTTACAGGAATTATGGGGTGGGTTAATTGGTTATCTCAGGTGCTGGGGTTTAGAAAAATTAACTTGCCAAAGTTCCTACAACTAGAAATGCAGAGCTAGCATTTAAACTTGGGTCCATTTGTCTGGAAAGGTGGCTCTTCAGCTACCATGCTAAAACCAGATAGAGTCCCCTGCTGAGTTCCTGTGTCCTTCCAAATGTTTCCAGTCCTTTGTTGGGACCATAGTTTAAGTGCTTCTAACACTACAGTTGAGATGTTAATTGGGAACAAAGTAGGGTTGTACAAGACTGTTGATAGACATCCAACCTTGGCCTTTTTTCTAATTCAACCACTTGTTAGAATACCTTCTAAGTGCCAAACACGTGTAAGGTGACCTTTAGATGAGGTAACCACAGTAAGAGATGGCTGCCCAAGAATGGCAACTGCAGAATGAAACTGAGACAAAAGACTCCATTTGTTTTTTTTAGTGGTGGTTTTTTGTTTTGTTTTGTTTTCCTGAGACCGGGTTTCTCTGTGTGGCCTTGGCTGTCCTGGACTAGCTTTGTAGACCAGGCTGGCCTAGAGCTCACAAAGATCCACTTGTCTCTGCCTCTGCAAGCGCTGGGATTATAAGCGTGCACCACCGCACGCAGCAAGACCCCATTTCTTTGATGTTGATGCTTAATATGCTCTAGCAGGTGTGCTGTGCCTTGCCATGGGACACAAAAATAAATCAGCAGCAGGCCTTGTCCTTGAATTTGTAGTCCATAATTTAGGTACAACCCCCAAATCTCTACTAAATGGAAAATGTCCTAGTGTGTCAGGCTAATGTCCAAGTTCATGTCTCCTAGCCCCCAACATTTCTTTTTAGTCTTCGAGAAAATTATAAATTATATAGTCATTTTTGGATCAAGGTGGCTGGTGCTGGTATTGGTCCGTTAGGCTGCCTGGGAGCTACACATTGGTACTTGGACTCAGTAAACGCCCCCTCCCCCACCAAAAAAAAAAAAAAAAAAGCTTATACACAGGCCCTAGGCGGTGGTGGGCAAAGATAGGGTATACTGAAGGAACGTGCTCAGACTGGAGAGGGTAGCTGCAGCCGCAGGCTATGTCTGAGCAGGCAAACCTGAGGCTGGCCTCTGAAGCCTGGGTGGAAGCCCGAGATGGCGCATTCGGGGCCGCATGGCAGGAGGTGGAGGGGACAACGCTGAAAAAGGATCCTCTGGGATTCACTCACACTTGCCTCAGAAGAGGCTAGGAGGGGAGAGGCTTGGGCAAGTAAGGATGAGGTTCTTTCGGTTTGTTTCTGGAGACAGGGTCTCGCCATGTAGCCCAGCCTACTTAAAGCCTCCAACGTGCCTCCCGCCTCTGCCTACCGAGCGCTGGGACGAAAGGCGTATATCACCACGCCCCGCAAGGATATGGCTCCAATGAGGGCCAGCCCGAGATGTCGCAGGCCCTGAGATCACACCGAAAGCCCTGAGAGGGGATGGCAGAGCCGAGCCGCGGGCGGCCAATCGCCAGCTGCGAGGCCCGCACGCCAACCGCTACGGCGCCTCAGGCAGAACCGCCCACTCCGCCACACCCGAGTTCTCATTGGTGCCTCTCACTTTCTCGTCGGATTGGCTACCTCTAGGATCAGATAAGCGGGAGCTAGGATCTACTTCCGGTGACCGTAAACTGGGACCCGGAAGACCCTCACTGGCGCGCCTTTCCAAAACTACGACAGCCACCCAGAAGGCGAAGGAGGGGGCGCGTGACGGGAGGCCCTGGGGGCGGGGCCACGTCCGAAGGAAGAGGAGGGGCCTGTTTCACAAGAAAGCGGAGTGGGCAGTGTAGGGCCGTGGTAGCCTGCGGGAGGCTGTCCTACGAGGAGAGGGAGACTCAAACAGCAACTCGCTTTACACCAGACCCAGAATCTAGCACGCGTAGTCACTTGGGAGTGAGGCTTTAGGACGCGGAAATGTCGGGTTCTGAGTGCACCGGGACGTGATGGGCCGGAGACTGCTTATCCAAATGTTACTCCGCTCCTGTCTGCCTGGCAGAATGAGGCATCGCACCATAACTTCCAGCCCGGCCCTCTGGGCCTCTCTTCCCTGTCCACGCTCTGAGCTGCGTCTGGACCTGGTTTTAGCTTCTGGACAGTCCTTCCGGTGAGTGACTGCCCTTGGGAGGATCCTCTCCTAGGACTCTTACTCCTCAGTGCTGCCCACGGGATGCAAAGAATGTTGGGCGTGGGACTGTTGGGAGTGATGGATGAGAGTATTCTTTGGAGTCTAAGCACCGGTGGCTAGCCTGTTACCTACTTTATGAAGTAGAGGTGATGAGTGTGCAGGCTTATGATGACCACGCAGTAAAATTATCAGTGGGAAAACTGAGGGATGTAGCCCAGTGAAAAGAGTGCTTGGTTTTCATGCACAGGGCTCTAGGTTCAATTCCCAGCACCACCTTTCTTTTTAAGATGAAAAACGTACCACTTTTATTTATAACTAATAAGTCAGTTTATGGGTGGGACATTTGTAAGTCAGGAGGGACCTTAAAGATTGCAAAACGAGTAACTGAGTGCTAGGGCTGTCTACCCGAGTACTCAGGTGGAGGGAGCAAAGCCCTGCACACTGGAGTGGAGTGCTGGCAGATCAAGTATGGACACTCACTCAGACCGAGGAGCAGCTGTATTGCACTGTGTACCGAGGAGACAAGGGCCAGGAGGGCAGGCCCACCCTAGAGGAGCTGGAAGCCTTACGCAAGTACTTTCAGCTGGATGTCAGCCTGGCTCAGCTGTATAGCCATTGGGCTTCTGTGGACTCCCACTTCCAAAAAATGGCCCAGAAATTCCAAGGTGAGTACAAAGGGCAGGAATGGTGGCTTCTGTACACTTGCTAAGTTACATTTTTGTGACTCGGTTTGCCCTCTGTAAAATGCAGATATAGGGCCAGTGAGATGGCTCAACAGATAAAAGCAGCTTCATATACGTGATAATAACAATAACAGATAAAATTTACTCATTAAAGTGCTTAGACTAGGATTTAGGATATTGCCATTCTTATTATAGTGATGACGGTCACTGCAATGACGTGATAATCCTGACTGTGTGTCCTGGAGCAGGTGACCTCATTCATTCTGTCATTATATACAAAATCGCATTTCCTCTTTGACTGATGAAGGAATAAAGAAAGCTCTGTTCATGCGGGCTCACATTATGGCTTTTTTTTTCTTCTCAGTAGAATGGGATGGTCACTCAGAGCTCATAAGATGTACCAGATGTACAGGAGAGGTCTGGTGGTGATTTCTCTACATGAGCAGTCCTTTATTCTTCTGGGTCTCCCTGGAGCCTCAATATCTGACCTAGAGGGATTCAAGGAAGCCAAGGCACGTCTCCTACCTCCTGCCCTCTGCTTTCTAGGTGTGAGACTGCTGAGACAAGACCCCACTGAATGCCTTTTTTCTTTCATCTGTTCTTCCAACAACAACATTGCTCGCATCACTGGCATGGTGGAAAGGCTATGCCAGGCATTTGGACCGCGACTCATTCAGCTTGATGATGTCACTTACCATGGCTTCCCAAGCCTTCAGGCCCTGGCTGGTGAGTAGGTGGCTCCCCTTCAGCATTTGGACAGGAAGACCTGTTCAGTTCTACCCAGCTCCTACCTCCAGTCTTTCCACCATCCCAAACACTGTTTCTATCCAGAACCACCATACTTGGTCTCATCAGTCCTGGTTACGGCTCATATTCAGATTTCATCCCTGAAATATCAGCACCTTACTAGTTGGCTATTTGCCTGTATAATCAGTACCTCGTTAGAGAACCAGCTGTACACAGTGGTCAGTAGTTTAGGGTTACAGGTATATGATCTGAAACAGACTGCCTAGATCTGAATCCAAGCTCTGACACATATGTTATTTAGCATCTGTATGCTTCAGTTCTGAATCTATGAGATGGAAAATAATGTTACATATCCTGTCAAAATCATGAGGACTAGGGGGCTGGAGAGATGACTCAGTGGTTAAGAGCACTGACTGCTCTTCCAGGGGACCTAGGTTCAATCCCCAGCAGCCACGTGGCAGCTCACAACTATCTGTAACTCCTGTTCCAGGGGATCCAACATCCTCACCTAGACATGTATGCAGCCAAACACCAATGTACATAAAATAAAATGAAATAAATTTGAAAAAAAAAAAAAAAAAAGAATCATGAGGATTGAATAAAAGGAAACACATCCTACAAACAGCACAGTGGAATACAGGAAGTAAGTGGAAAATTTAAGCTGCTGTCGCTTATGTGAATACAACTCACTTGACCTGTATGTTGGTTGGCAGAACCAAGCTAGAGGGAGTGTTTAGGGACTAAATAACAAGGAACCTGCCTTGAGTTCATCTCAAATGGGTTGTTTTTTGGTGCTAAGAAAGGTCTTGAGTCTCTGCCCTTGGTTTAATAATCATAAGTCTTCAAGGAATTAATTTATCTTTCTAAACTTGACCTAACTTTTTTATAGAATGGGAATATCAGTTTCTATTTAGAAGGCTTTGGGGGTGAATAAGTTGATTGTGAGCCATTGAAAAGGAATGATTTAACAACACGGGTCCTTTCCTGTACCTGGGTGAAAGAGCCTATCTCTAAGCCAGGTGTGGTGGTGCATGCCTTTGATCTTAGCACTCAGGGAGGCAGAGGCAGTCGCTGTAAGTTTGAGGCCAGCCTGGTCTACAAAAGTGAGTCCAGGACAGCCAAAGCTACCCAGAGAAACCCTGTATTGAAAAAAACAAAACAAAAAAGGAAAAGAAAGGAAAAAAAGATCCTATCTCCACCATGGCCTTTCTTTGTGTGGGGTTGATGGGTGAGTAGGTAGCCTGTGTGTGTGTGTGTGTGTGTGTGTGTGTGTGTGTGTGTGTGCACGCGCACACATGCATGTGTTTGTGGTAGTCAGAGGTCAGTGTCAGGTGTTTTCCTCAGTACCTTTGGGGTTTTGTTTCTCTCTAGATTTTTTAATTAACTCTATGTGTATACGTGTTTTCCTCAGTAGCTTTTGGGGTTTTGTTGCTTTGTAGATTTTTTTAATTAACTATGTGTATGAGTGTTTTGCCTGAATGTGTATGTGTGCATAATGTGCACATGTCTGGTACCCACAGAGATCAGTAGAGGGTGCCGGATCCCCTAGAACTGGAGTTTCAGGTGGTTGTGAGGCACCATGTAGATGCTGGGAACTGAAGCCTGGTGTTCTGCAAGGGCAACAGGTGCTCTGAACTGCCTAACTGTCTCTCCAGCCCACTTAGCTCCTTGTAAGCCCTTACTTTCTCTTTCTGTAAAATGTGTAACACAATGGTGCTATCATTAGGATCCTTAAGAAAAGCAAACGTAATGTCCTTTGCCAGTCAGTGTGTGGCACACAGCCCTTGCTGTTACTATCATTTATTCTGTGGGTGTGTGTGAGTGCAAGTATACACACTGGAAGATCAGAAAAGGATTTTTCAGAAGTCAGTCTCGTGTTTTTGAGGCAAAGTCTCTCTTGTTTCTGTCACTCAGTTTTATATCCAAGCTAGCTGGCTTTCAAGCTGCCAGCAGATTCTTCTATGTCTACCTCCTATCTCACCTTAGGAATGCTGGGATTACAGATATGAACCTTGACCAGGCACAGTGGCATATTACTATAATCCCAGCTCTCTGGGAGGCAGAGACAGGCAGATCTCTGTTCTAGGCCAGCCTGTTCTACAAAGTGAGTCCAGGACAGCCCAGGCTACACAGAGAAATCCTGTCTCAAAAACAAACAATCAAAACATGTAAACCTCTTCATCTGGCTTTTTACGTGGTTCTGAGGTTTGGACTCAAGTGATCAGGCTTATGGAACAAGTGCATTTACCTGCTGAGCCATCTCCAGCTAGCTTGTTGGGCCATGGGTATAAGCATGTCTTGAATAAAGCTCAAGTGGGGGATCCTTCAGAGCAGGGGGTCTCAGCCCCTTCTTCAGAGCCCAACACAGAGGAAATGCTAAGAGAACATTTATGGGGGCAGAACTTAGGCCGTCACTGTTTTCCTATTCACATCCAAGTATCCACTGGCTCCTACAGGACAGTAAATAGGGCAGAAGTGCCTAGAAAAGCATTGGGGTGGGAGACCTGAGGACAGGAACAAACTGAGAGTATCTGACCCTTCCATCCCTGTCCACTCTCTCACAGGTCCAGAAGTAGAGGCTCACCTCAGGAAGTTGGGCCTGGGGTACCGTGCCCGCTATGTGTATGCCAGTGCTAAAGCCATCCTCGAAGAGCAAGGTGGCCTGGCTTGGCTGCAGCAACTTCGAGTGGCCTCTTACGAAGAGGCCCACAAGGCTCTCTGCACCCTGCCCGGGGTGGGCTCCAAGGTGAGGCCCCGGAGAGGTAGGACATGCCCTCTTCATCCACAAAGCGAGCAGGAGAGGAGGAAACAAGGCACACCTGAGAATTCAGGAGAAGCCTATCTTCTTTCTGGAGGAAGCACAGAAGTCTTTGTCAGAGACAAGCAAAATGCAGAGAGGATAAAAGAGGCTGCCCTTTGGATAAGTTTTTAGAAAAGTCCAATGTGTCGGTGTATTTATGTACACTCCTGTTTGTATGCAGAGATTTCCAGAGGGAAGAACAGGAAAGTTAACACTGCTTACCTCTGGGAAGACAAATGGAAAGAGATTTCTATTTTACATTTTTTTTCCTTAAAATTACCTGTGCTTACAGGATGCTTTGTTGATGTAAATAGATCTATCTAGCAGAAAATTAGAATTTATAACTTATCTTTATTTTTATACTCCTCTGTGGCTTAAAATGAATTTTCAGGAGCTAGATAGATGATCCAGAGGTTAAGAGCACTTGCTTTTCCCTCAGAAAACCTGAGTTTGATTCCTAGCACCCATGTCAGATGGCTTACAATAACCACCTCTAACTTCAGGTCCAAGGGATCTGATGCCCTCTTCTAGTCTCCTTGGGCACCTGCCCAAACACATGGCTTTTGCATACACACACACTCATAAAAATAAATAAATCTTAAAAAAAAAAAAAAAAAAAGATAAATTTTTGGTGCTTGCCACCAAGCCTGACAACCGGAGTTCAATTTCTGAGACCCACATGGTGAAAGAAAACTGGCTCCCGTACTTGGTCTCGGACCTCCCTTAGACCCTAGCCCTATGAACAGATAAGTACATGTAATTTTTTAAAACTTTTGTTTAAGCCAGGCAGTGGCGGTGCAAGCCTTAATTCCAACACTCGGGAGGCAGAGACAGGTGGACCTCTTGAGTTCAAAACTTACCTGGTCTACAGAGTGAGTTCCAAGTCAGCCAAGGCTACAAAAACCTGTCTTGAAAAACCTCTGTTGGCAGAGGTGAGAACATTGGATTTTCAAGACAGGGTTTCTCTGTGTAACCTTAGCTTTCCTGAAACTTGCTCTGTAGACCAGGCTAGCCTCGAACTCACAGATCTGTCTGCCTCTGCCTCCTGAGTGCTGGTAATAAAGGCTTATGCCACTACCACCTGGCTCAATTTTAAAAATTTTAAGTGGATTTTTTTTTCATTTATTTCCTATGTATGTGTATTTTATCCGAATGCATGTGTGTACACCACTTGCAGGCATGGCTCAAGGAGGCCTGAGGAGGGTGTCCGATGGTTATGAGTCATAATGTGGGTGTTGAAAATTGAACCCCCGTCTTCTGGAAGAGCAGCCAGTGTTGTTAACTGTTGAGTCATCTCTTCAGTCCTTTTGACTTAAAGAATTTTTAATGGACTGGCATTAAATCTTGGCATTGCCTAACTTCTGCTGTGTTGATTTTGGCCCAGACCCTTTACCCTTCAGAGCCTCAGTTTTCTTACCAGTGAAAAGAGTATGGTCATACCTTCTCCACCTGTGTGGACGGCCCACACAGATGTCCACTTAGGAACAAGTCTTATTGGAGAAATGGTTAATTATTGCATATTGACTGAGAGTGCAGAATAGTACTACCTTAGAGGAAGGAGGAAGCAGATGGCTTTGGATGCTGGCCAGATCCTGCCATTCCTCTACAACAGTTCTCTCTTTGTCAAAGGTGGCTGACTGCATCTGCTTAATGGCCCTTGACAAACCCCAGGCTGTGCCTATAGACATCCATGTGTGGCAGATTGCCCGGCGTGACTACGGCTGGCACTCTAATACATCTCAGGCTAAGGGCCCGAGCCCCCTGGCCAACAAAGAACTGGGTGAGGAAAGTGGGTGATGCTGGGGCATTGGGCTGAGGTTGGGGAATCTCTGTGGGTGGAGGGTACATGGGTCAATTAATGTAGTTGCTTCACTTCTAACTTAGGAAACTTTTTCCGGAATCTGTGGGGACCTTATGCTGGCTGGGCCCAAGCAGTAAGTATACCTAGCCCAGACCCTAAAGGATTTCCCCTCAGCTCTGCCTGACCCCTGGACTCTTCAGCCACCTGTTCTCATGACTCCTACCACCTCCCCAAGTATTGTCCATTGACCTCAGCGTGCCCCTTTCCACAGGTGCTGTTCAGTGCTGACCTTCGCCAACCAAACCGGGCTGGGGAGCCAACAGCAAAACGCAGAAAGGGATATAAGGTGCCAGAAGGCTAGGTGGGATGAAAGATGTCATTGATATCTTTCCCTTTGTTCTTCTCTCCCCACCCAATCTCATGTCAGGAAGGCTTACTACGCCTACCTCAGAGGTCAGCACCCCAAATCAAGCATTCATTTTATACAACAGGGGTTGAGGGAGCTATTTGAACAAACAGAACTGTCTTGTTTTATCTTCCCTTTATTACAAGAAGGAACAATAAAATAGAAACATTTGTATGGAAAATGCAGTGAAGAGTGAGAGGGAAGGGGTGAGGAGGTATGGGGAAAGAAATCCCCAGTTCTAGGCAGGCTGCCCCCAAACCCTCCCATGGAAGAAACCTTGACTTCCTTGATGTTCAATCCATGGCCCTAGAGCTTGGGGGTGGCGCAGGGGGGAGTTCCGAGCCTGGCTCCACACAGCAGTCTCGGCAGCAACAGCCAGCCGCTGGCCCTGTGTGAGAGGAAAGGGCAAAGGTGGCTGTGGAGCAGGCCCCAGCTCCAGCCTTGTGCTTCTTCATGGAGCACCTGTGCCAGCCCACAGGACCCTGGTTCTTACCCCCAGCTGTTGGTGTCAGCAGCTCTCCATGGCTAGCTGTCTGTCCCTGCCCATCCTGGCTGGTGCCCAGCTGCAGCTTCCTCATGTGCCGAACTACAGCCGTGGCATTGAAAGCTTGCTGTGGAAAGAGGAGGCAGGGGACTGCTGAAAAGGGGCCTCAAGGACTAAGGGTCGGCAGTAGGAGTCTTGCAGTGATTCTGTTATTGCCATTCAGGTATTACTCAGTGACTCCCCAGCTCCTCCCCAGAAACCTCGGTATGGTCTTACTAAATTATATTCAGTTATACATACACTACATATATAAAATGTGTACAGAGGAACATAAAGCTAGAATTCATCTTCATATAACAAACATATCAACACAGCTCTGAGTACATTGCATGGTTATTCTTTCATCTAAGCGGCAGCAGTTTTGTGTTGTCTTTCTTTTTAGACAGTCTTGCTACATAGTTGTGCCTCAGCCTCCAAAGTACTGAGTCCTGGGATTATAGGCCTATATCACCACCACACCCAGTTTCGTGTGATGCTAGTGACCCACCCAACCCAGGGATTCATGTGTGCTAGCAAGCACTGGGCTATGTACACACACACACACACACACACACACACACACACGTTTTGAGACAAGATTTCATGTAGCCCAGGCAGGCTTGTCTTGAATTCCTGATCCTCCTGCCTCGCCCTCAAGTGCTGGAATAACATTCATTTCAAAGAAGGAAAGTGAGCTGCAGAAAAGTAATTTACATACTTGTTTCTATCTTTTTTTTTTTTAATGATTTATTTACTTATTATGTATATAGTGTTCTGCCTGCAGGCCAGAAGGCACCAGATCTCATTATAGATGGTTGTGAGCCACCATGTGGTTGCTGGGAATTGAACTCAGGTCCTCTGGAAGAGCAGTCAGTGCTCTTAACCTCTGAGCCATCTCTCCAGCCCCGTTTCTATCATTTTATATTCCACTTATTCACCTGTATCCTATGTGCCTCGAGTTAAACATATCCAAAATTAAAACTGCCCCCTCAAGACTTGTTTCTGCCCCTAGGGTCATTATCACAGTTATGGTACCACTGTCCACTTTGTCCCCAACCACAAGGTTGAGCCAGGCCTTGACATCTCACTCCCTCAGTTTGCCTTCCATCTTTGTCTCTTGAGTCTACTTCCTGCTATCAACCACTCCTGTGTTCCTCTTGTGATTCTGAGTCAAGCCTCTCCATGTGCTGCATCTCTGACACATCCTACTGGGCCTCCCAGGCTTCCGTCTTTGCCTTCTCTGCATCCTGAAAGCCCTTTCTTCAGGATGAGCTCTGCTGTCAGTCTTTCTGCGATCATCTACTACAACATGTGGGTGCTCACTGTAGCAGTCAAGGACCTTAGTGGCCCAACCTCTACCAGCTTCTCCAGCCTGGCCTCTTGACACTCAGTTTGCTTAGTTCCTTCAGCCCCTCTAGTCCAGCAGGCTTAAAACGTGGCCACACTCTCTTACCCTCACCTCTTTGCATACCTGTTCCCTCTGCCTCAGGCATATCCTCTGTGCCTGGTTATTACTCAACTGACAGGCCTGTAGACACCTTTCTGATTCTACTTGGGTCCCATAGGCTGTATCATGAATCCTTGAGATAACTGTCCCTCTAGAGATGGAGCTCAGGGACCCACTCCAGAGTAGGGGTCAAGGGGCCTTTGTTGAGTAAACAAAGGAGATTCTTTGGAAAACCTCTCTGAGCAGGTCCTGCATGTACTTGTTACTGTGTGCATCCTGAGGAGGACCCAGGATTAGGCGTGTATGCTGACCTTCCACTTGCTCTTGGCAAAGTTCTTCTTGATCTGCTCGCTCACTGACTGGTGGATATTCTTATCCAGAGCTGTGTCTCCTGCAATCCTAGAATGGGGGAATATGCAGTTTCTAGCGAGGCTGGGGGCAGGCCTAGGCCTCCAGGTCCCATCCTAACTCATACTTTAGAGTGGCAGCTCTCACCATGGGTGCTGCAAGGCCTGCTCACAGGTGAACCTCTTCTCCGGATCTTTCTCCATCAAGTGCCGTATGAAATCTTTCGCTGAAGCCCCAAGACAAAAGCAAAGATACAGCATGACCATGCCTGTGGACACCCCCAAGACACTGCTCATTCCCTCACATCTCACCTGCAACAAGGCAAGACAAAGGGCCCGTCTGCTTATGCTCCACCCCACACCCCAGCCTTTTAGCCCCCTCCTTTCTTGAGAACATATTTACAAAAGAATCCACTCAGTGTGCTCACACTAGTGTGTAAGCCACTATGCAGCCATCACAAGCTGGTTCCTACTTGGGACATGGAATGGGAGATAGAAATATTTATGTTCTTTAAGCCTCAGGGAATAAGTAAGCCTTATAGGAGGTATTTTGCAAATACTATGTTTGAAGACTGAATGAATGCCTACAGATCTCTCAGATTAAGAGCCAAGCAGAAGGAACTCAAGGTAAGACATATGACCTCAGCTTCTAGTTTGGGACAGAGGCAGACAGTGGGGAGACCCTTGGAGCAGATGAAGAAGGCCCCTGAGGTAGGGCCCAGACAAAGAAGGCAAAGACCCAAATACCAGAGTCAGAGATGTCGTCCCAATAAGGAGAGTCAAACTCATACTCGGCCTTCAAAATCTGTTCAAAGAGTTTGGCATCATTTTCATCATAGAAGGGTGGGTAACCACAGAGCCTAGGCAGAAAGAAAACACCTCATGTCAGCTTTAAGAATACTTGTTGGCTTAGAGATGGAGCTTTGGGGCAGTGCCAAGAGTCAGATGGGACCCACAGGAAGTTTCCTTCTGTCCTTTGAACATGCTATCATTAGGATCTTTGTGTTTGATTCTTCCCACACCTAAAGTGGCTGGCTCCTTTACTTCAAGTCCATTCGGATGTTACCTCCAGGAAGAGCCCTTGACTTTCTGAATCGACATCTATCCCCATCTCCCTACTCCTGCTTGATTTTCTTCATAGTGATTTTGCCAGGTGACATTATTTTATAGATTTATTTACTCATTGATTCTTTCTACATGTCAACCCTTAAGGGGAGGCACTTGCTTTGGTTTGTTTTCTGCTAAATCAGTGCTCCTACATTGCTGGAAACACGGTATCTCTTAAATGAAGCCTGCTAGGTTTTTTTGCTTGTTTGGTTTTGTGTATGCGTATTTTGCCTACATGTAAGTCTATACACCATGTGTGGCAGTACCCACAAAGACCAAAAGAAGGCATCAGATCCTCTGGAACTGTCGTTACAGGTGCTTGTGAACCACTATGTGGGTGCTGGGAATTGAACCTGGGTCCTCTGGAAAAGCAGCAATTGCTCTTAACCTCCAGACCCCTGCCTGTTAGTATTTATCTGGTATATAATGTATAGAAGGAGGGAGAAAAAGCAGAGAGGACAACTCTAGCCACAAGCACCTTACCCATGCCCCCACTTACAGGATATAGGCAATGACCCCTATGGACCAGCAGTCCACGGCCTTGCTGTAGGGCTTCTGGGCCAGGACCTCAGGGGCTGTAGACGGAAGGGGACATGGTGATAACAAATGTCTGCCCTATAGTTCCTGGTTCCTTCCTTATCCCCAGCCCCAACCTAGGACCCTTCTCACCCACATATCCTGGAGTCCCACAGGCTGTGGAGAGCACACTGCCTGGGTCCTCCATCTTGGAGAGGCCAAAGTCGGAGATCATGATTTTGGAGTCTTCATCCAGACTGTAGTACAGCAAGTTCTCTGGCTTAGAGGATAGGAAAGAGGAAAAGGGGCAGTCAGAAGTAGCCTGAGGCTAGCAGCACTGAACACTTCTCCAAAATCCATTGTGGTTAGCTAGCTAAATCCGCTAGAAACTAGCTAGCATGCACCTCCTACACTAGGAGGTGTAAGCAGGAAAAGCAAGAGTTCAGTGTGTTCTCAGCTACATACTGAGCTCAAAGCCAGCCTGACATACACAAGACCGTGTCTCAAAAACGGGTGACAAAAGCTTAAACCCTAATTAGCCATTTCAGTCATTGAGGCAGAAAACAGTCTAAGGCTTGCCTTGACAACAGTCAGTTAAGGCTAGCCTGGGCAATTTAGAACCTGCCTCAGGATAAAAAAAAAAAAAAAAAAGAGAGTAATGGGTTGTGTAGAAGGGGGACTAACTGAGGAAGGAAGGGAAAGAGGGGACATGGGAAAGGAACACAGTATAATGACACCTGTGTATGAAGGTGTGATGAAACCCATCTGTATGCTAATCTAAAGCATAGATAACAATGGTACAGACGAAGGCTTGGCGGGGCCGCTTGGGAGTGAAGGTTGCACACTTGCCTAGCATTATACATAAGTCTCTAGGTAAATAAGCAGAACACACCCACCCCCCTGCCCTGCACAAGGAAATTCTCTATAAGTTCCAGAAAAGACAGGGCCAAGGGGGTGTGGGAAGGATTTTCATAGACCTCAGAAGCCTTATAGAAATTCCCAGTACCACAAAAAAAAAATTTATTTTATATCTCCTCTGCCAGACCTTGGGTAAGTACCTGACTAATTTCAACCCTACCACATAGGCAGCCTGGCCAGTCTCAACAAGCTCACTTTACAGATGAGGAAACCAATGCCTTTTGAGGCAGTAATTGACCTAAGAGCCAGTTCAGGGCATGGCAAGGCTACACTTGAACATCTCTTGTATCCCAGAGCCCTTCCATCCTGGACTGAAGAATTTTGTTGTCGTTTTAGTTTTCTGAGATAAGATGTCTCTGTGTGGTCCTGTTTGTCTTGGAACTCTGTAGACCAGGCTAGCCTCAAACTCAGGTCTGTCTGCCTTTGCTGAGATAAAAGGCGTGCACAGCTTACACTTTAGTGTTTTTCTTTTCTTTTCTTTTTTTTTTTTTTTTTTTCTTTCCCAGTGTTTTGAGACAGGGTGACTCTGTGTAGTCCTGGATGTCCTGGACTCCCATTTGTAGACTAGGCTGGCCTCAAACTCAGAGATTCACCTGCCTCTGCCTCCTGAGTGCTGGGATTAAAGACTTGCATCACCACAACCAGTGACTGAACATAAGCTCCTTTCCATTTCTCTGAAGCTTTGCTGTCCCAACTGTTCTCTACAAAGTAAGTAGAATGTTTCATTACCAGAAAAAGACACATATGCTGTTAAGGTAAAATAACAACCCAGCCCACTTTGTGTCTCTTGTCTGGGCTGGAATATGAGGAGCTGATTTAGAGAGTCACAAGAAATTCATCTTGTAAATGGGAAGTTTAGGCTTCAATGAGGGGCTGAGATGCCCCAGGAAAAGGCAGGATAGGCAGAGATCCCCTTCCCCCACTACACAGTTGTCTAGGTCCCTAAGATCCCACCTTGAGATCCCGGTGCACAATGCCCAGGTCATGCAGGTACTTTACAGCGTCCAGCACCTGGAAGATGAGGCGGCTGGCATCCCTTTCTGTATAGAATCCTTTCTCCACGATGCGGTCAAACAGCTCTCCACCTGAAACCCTGCAGCAAGGAACAGGAAAGTCTGGCTAAGAGAGGCTGTCAGCAGGAAGAGGAGTAAGGATGGACACAGACAGGCCACTTACAGCTGCATGATGAGGTAGAGGTGGCCCCCACTCTCATAGATGTCATCCAGGGCTACAATGTTAGGGTGCTTGATCCTAAAAAGAGAAATGAGGTTTACAGATTAAGATGGCTCACCACTCCCCAGGACCTGCATCTAGGGCAGGACACCAAGGTTCTGGAACCCACTGGGGAAAAGCTGATGCTAGAAGACAAGAAGGAAGACCAAGCAAGCACTGGGCTCTGGAGGCAAACGGACCTGGGCCCAGAGAGATCCACACCCAAACCCTGCTTCTGCCATGAGCTACTTAGAAAGTAGTGTTTTCACTTTGCAGCTCTGATGGGAATGTGGCTTCTAAGTTTTCCATGGTCACACCTTTGCCAGCCACCTGGCCACAGAGGTTCAAGTACAGGAAATGTCGACTTCAGTTCTGCTCTAGCACCGGGTACCGGGTACAAAGTAATTGCTCATAGTATATGCTGATTGGAACAAAGCCTCTCTGAGCCTGAGTGTCTTCATCTATAAAAGATAAATAAGACCTTAAAAAAAGTCACATGAAGGAGGGCTGGAGAGATGGTTCAGCAGTTAAGAGCGCTGACTGTTCTTCCAGAGAACCCAGGTTCAATTCCCAGCACCCACATGGCAGCTCACAACTGTCTGTAACTCCTGTTCCAGGGGTCCAACACCCTTGACCAGACATATATGCAGTCAAACACCAGTGCACATGAAATGAAAGTGAATAAATTTTAAAAAATTCACATGAGGACCACATGACATATGGCAAGAAAGGTGCTTCGCACAGTGCTTCCATATGGTCAGGGCTCAACAAATGAAAGGTAATTGATCTCAGTGATAAGACTTTCTGTTTAACTTTGGACAACTAAGGCCATCGCTGGCCTCATTTTCCCATGCACCTGAATAAGGGAAATGAAATGACCAGCTCCTCTTTGTCCAGATAGGAAATAGGAGGCTCTGGAAGCAAATGCTTGCTATAAAACTTTGCAGTATGAGCAGGTTTCCTGTCAGTTGGTTGATAATTTAGTCGGGGGTTCAGTAAATAGATGTCTGCTTTACTGTATGGGAGAAACTTTTAAGTGAGTAGAGAGTGATGTGGGTGGTTGATTTTGAGGCCCCATGAACAGATTCATCCTCTGAAAACAGGACCTGGCACCTCAGTCTCATCTGGGAGGTTAGCTCTGTGCCCAACATTTTCTGCCAAGTAGCAGTTCTCATCCTGTGAGGCCCAGAATCCAAATGATTTCTACAGCTGGGGGATGAGGAGGGGTCAACGCAGGGCCCACACACTTATGCAGCACGGCGATCTCATTCTCCATGCTGCCTTCTTTGCCTTCCAGGGCCTTCTTGGCAATGCATTTGATGGCTACCAGCTTCTGAGTCCTCTTGTCCTCTGCCAGGATCACTTCCGAGAAGGCACCCCTATGAGACAGATGTTTGCAAGGTGAGGAGCCAAAACCCCAGCTTCCCTTGCTCATTCCTCCATTACCTGTAGCCCACATGACCACCTCTGTCCTTCAGCTCTCATCTACCTCCTGGCTCCAGAGGTGATCACATCAGCCAGATCTGGCCAGTCAGATTTGTCTGTCCCTTGTGCCAGTAACTGGTCACATACATGCCAGTTTCCTGGCACTGTGAATGAGATAATTTCCTACTAAGCCGGTAGGATGTAAATCTGGAGTGGGTGGCAGTCATTGTTAGTACATTGGGGAGAGGCTGCTTCAGACTGAAGCTAACCAAAGGAAACTGAGCTGGGAAATAGAGAGTTTTCTGATATCATGAGCCAGCTGGGCCTCAACTCTGTGCTACCTGATTATGTGCATGGTTGGTTGATTCTTTTTCTATTGAAGTCACTTTGATTTGTGGCTAATTTATTATTGTTTTTGTTTTTTGAGACAGGGTTTCCCTGTGTAGCCTTGGCTGGCCTAGACTTGCTTTGTAGACCAGGCTGTAGATCACAGAGATCAGTCTGCCACTGCCTCCCTGAGTGTTTGGATTATTGGCATGTGCCACTGCTCCTGGCTAGGCTGTAGGTAAGTTAATGCCCTTTAGAACCTCACAGAAACATACCTGGGAATGTTTTTAAAATGCAGAATCTCAAGTCCTACCAGCCTCAGACTTCCAAAATCAAATGATGCATTTTAACTAGGTCCACAGGCAATTTATATGCTCAGTGAGTTTTAAGAGGGAGATTCGTAGCAACAAATACATCTATTCATACTAGCACTCACTGATCTTGGAGAATCTGCTAGGGCATGATTTCTGCATTTATTTTCTTTCCCTGGGAGAATAAGAAGTCGCAAGTCGAAGCCATGAGGGTAACTAGGGATGTCATCACAACACTGGTTGCCATTCTTGGCGCTCCAGTTTGCCCACACACTATATAGCTAGTCTTTTTTTTTCTTTTTCTTTTTTCAGATTTATTTACTTCATGTATATGAGGGTTTTGCCTGTATGTATGTCTGCGCCACATGCATACCTGGTGCCCACAAAGGTCAGAAGAGGGCATCAGACTTGGATCTGGAGTTATAGATGATTGTGAGCCATCATCAGTGCTGAGACCTAGTCCCCTGTAGGACCGGCCAGTGCTCTTAACTGCTAAGCCATCTCTCCATGGGCAGTCTTAAATACCTTCCTTTGTGCTGGGAAATGACCTCTTCTCAAGGCCTTGCATTCTCTTCCCCTTTTCATCTCTTACTGCTTCAGCTCCTCTTCAGCTCCTCCCCAGCCCTAACTGTAAGCTCCAGCAGACTGCTTCTTTCTATAGTAGCCTTGCCTCTGAGCCTTTGCATACACTGTTCCCTTTCCTTGAATTACCTCCCTTCTTTTTGACAAGCACAAGCCTGCCAATCTTATCTTTCAGTTCCCAGTCTTCATGCCCTTTGGGAAGGGTTCCCCTGGCAGAAGAGACTACTCTGGCCTCTACAACCTCAGAAAGTGTAAACACAGATCTGCCTATCATGTTGTGTCTATCTCTCTAGGATCAACTAGTAAAGGGAAGAAACTAAGTTTGAGTTATATTTGGATTCCCACCATCAAGAGCATCCATGCCCAGCCTCAGTTTACAAACCCAGCTCTTGGCAGCAAGCTAGATGAATGGCTCTTCCATTCTTCTGTACTTCCTTCTATTCATAAGGAACCCATCCTACCCACTGTTTGTCAAAACCAAAAAGCTAGACTAGTCTACACTATAGCAGAGCTGCCACAGGCCCTGTTCTATAAGAAAAGGGAAGTGCTGGTCAACTGGCCAGAGGAAGCATCACCCCAGACTCAGCCCCTCCAGCCATCAGGCCCAAGATTGGCCCTTCCCAATTCTGTTGCCAGCTCAGACGTCACCCCATCACCACCACCACCACCACCACCACTCTGAGACTCACGTGCCCAGAACATCTCGGAAGTCATAAATATCCCTAATGTCTTCTGCTTGCTTCCACCTGGGGCCTTCCACTGCCCCTGGCATGGCCCACTGTCCCCCAGCCACAGCCAGGGCTCCTAGAAAGAAAACAAAGGCAAAGTTTCAGGGGACCAAGCTTCTCTGAGGATCAACTACATGTCCGATCACTGTTCAGCCAACAAGAGTTCATTCATTCCTTGATGTGTTCATTGACACAGTCATTCAGCCTTCACCAGTCATTTGTTCATTCAACAGTATTTGTTCACAAATTCTTAGGCCTAGAAAAAAAAGCATTCCTCGTAGCAAAGTTCTCAATATTGGTGCATTCCTTCACTTCTTCATTCTCCATTTTGCCCCCATCTTTCTCTGAATCCTAACACCCAAAAGAACCCTCCCCTCAAGGAAGAGAGCAGATAAAAGCACAGGCCAGCTGGAAGCAGCAGCGTAGCTCCCTAGAGGAGCCCTGTGCCCAGAAGCAGTGATGCCCCAGCCTCATCCCGGGAAGGGTTATGGTGTCTCCCTCCTCCTCCTTGCCACCCTAGCCTCTCGGAAATCAGGTTTCCGGCAGCCTGGGCTTCCAGCAATATCTCAGCCACGTTTTTAAATAGCTCCTTCTCACTGTTACCAAGGCAACATCAGCCACAGCTGGAACTCCCCAGGCCTAGCCCTCCTGACTCCCCGCCTGTGTCCCAGCAGCCTGAAAACTGGTCCCACCTGTCTGTCCCCTCTTGATCTGACCTTATCTATCTTGAACCTTTCCCTGGAGACCTCTGTCTCATCCTATATGAGAGGGCGGGTTCTCTCCCCATGCATCATGTGAAAAATAGAAACTGATGTTGGAGATGGACAGGGTGAGTCCAGAGTCACCCAAAAAGACACCCAGCCATGGTCCCAGCTAAGCTTGCTAAGGGCAAAGGCTGTCTGCTGTTGGTCTAGTAGAAAACTAGACTAGGGATCATTCAGAAAAGTCTCTCAGCATCCCAAAACCAGTGAGAGGGTAAAGCCAAAACAGAGCCCCTCATGACCTACGGCTCTGGGAAGGCATCATCCTATTTCCCCTGGGAAGGATAAAGAGAGAGAAGGCATCCTAACCAGAACTGAGCATCAGTTCCTTGAATGAGACCTTTTCCCAGAATGTCAACCAGCCAGCCCAGGGCCAGAAGTTTGAGAAAGGAGTCAATATAAATTCAAGAAATAAAGTCAAACTCACCTAGAGGCCAGCACTAGTGACCCCCACAGTTCCACACCCTGCAGCAGACACTCCACAGCAGGACTTCCATGAACCTTGAGCCCAAACACCTGCCTGCTAGACCCAACACTGTACACCAGGACACCTGACTATGTGCATAAACGCAAACAACACACATTCATATGCACGGCTCCCAGACACCCTCATGTTTTCACACCTACCTGTTCGTCCAAACACTGCTCACCCAGACCCCTTACACTCCAGTACTGATTCCATGCACACATGAAGAAGGTGGCATCCGTTCCCACACACCAGACACTATCTACACCCTCCAGTTCCTCTGCCCAGTGCCCTTCACAGCAAACCAACTCTCTACCTAATTATAAACACCCTCAGAGCAAGACAAAACCTCCCCCAACTCTGACAACTACCTTCTAAGCCAGACACCAGTATGGGTGTTTATCCTTGAACACCATATGCAACAAGAATTCCCAAACACCCTTATACAACTGGAGCATATGCCTACTTCAGGGAACCCCTTCCATGCCCTCCCCCACCTACACTTCCAGATGCCCACGCCCTTCCACAGTCAGGCCTAGCGCTTGGACACGCGCGCATACAGACCCCCTTCCTCACCCTGTTCTGATACCCAGGCAATATCCCTGGAGGTCACCTAGCACCTGATGGGCCTGGGACGGAGGTGGGAGAGAAAGGCCCAACCCTATTCTGTCCAGGGGCTAAGTAAGCGCCCCTCCCACCCTTGGGCTTCAGGACCCTGCAGCTGGAGCACAGAGCAGGGCGCCCCCCAGCTGTACCTGCGGCTGCCCCACCTCGGAGCTGGCTGCGAGGGCCGAGGTGGCTGGTGCGGAGCTCCCGCCGAGTCTGTGCCTGGTCAGCCTGCCCGTTTAGACGCTGGCGCTGGGCTGGGGCTTGGCTCTCTCGGCCCGCCTGCGGCTCTGATGTCAATGGAGGAGGAGCCTGAGGCAGAAGACCTGGGGATTGGGAGTTGAGGGGACGCGCGCTCTCGGACTGGAGAAGGAGGCTGGGTGGTTTTATTACATTACCCCCAACAAGCTTATTTGCCCGTTCTTTGGTCTTCAGCAGAACCCTTGCCAACGGATACAAGTGAAGTTTAAAAGATGGTCTTGAAATCAGCAGTTGGTCAGAGGCAGACAGTGTTTGAACCAGCATTTATGAGATGCCAGAGGCTGGCCACTTTGAGCCTGGAGTTGCTTTCAGTACAGTTCTTAGGCTCTTATCCCCTCTGTCCCTACCTTCCAGTGGCTAAAGGGAACTGAGCCCAAGAAGGGCTCAGAAGACTAGTAAGGGGCTGGTGAAATGAGCTGAAAGGTTCCATTTGATAGGCAAACTGAGGTCCCATGCCAGTGAAACAAAGCTAATGTTCTGATCACACACACTTTCAGGTACTGCTCAAAGGGACTAGACGAAAGAGGTGGGAAGGGGGAGCTGGAGTTAAATCTGGATCCTTAGGGACGCAGGCCAAAGAGGACCAAAATGCCATGTGACAGACCCATGGCTGGGAGCCAGGATGGGGAGGGTGGAGCAAATCTGTTCTTGGGGCTACAGGCTCGGGGCCAAGGGACCTGACCTGGCTTGGTTTATGCATGGCTCGTTTGGAATAGATTGAGCTCAGGCTAGAAGGGAATCAGCTGGCAAGATGGGGCTGCCCTGAAGCCAGGTCAATAGGATTCTGCATGGGCTCCGGCACCACTCATCTCTGTTCCCCCAGTTCCTGATCCCCACATTTCAAGCTGGGCTGCGATGGCATACACCTATAATCCCAGCCCTAGGGAGGCAGAAGCAGGTGGATCCCTGAGTTTGAGGCCAGCCTGGTCTACAGAGTGAGTTCCGGGACAGCCAGGGATATATAGAGAAATTGTATCTTGAAAAAAAAAATCTTTTACTTTTGTTTTTTGAGGAAAAAGTGTAATTTATCCTACTCCAAATCATGGTTAACAGTGAAAAGCCAACTTTAGACTGGAGAAGTTCTTAGCCAGACAGTAGCTCACATGTGTAATCCTAGCATTTGGGAGGTGAGTTAAAGACTAGCCTGGCCTACAGAATGAGACCTAGTCTAAAAAAAAAAAAAATAGTTTCACATCTTATATAAACAACATGTAAAACTCATACCAAGAATCTAATCATCAAAGGACATAAAGTAAGCCTAGGGCATTTTCTGTCTCACTAGTAAGAAAAGGATACAACAAAAAGAAAGGTCATTACAGCCTTCCACATCTGAACTTTAAATAACATTTGTTTGTTGTGTGTGTGTGTGTGTGTGTGTGTGTGTGTGTGTGTGTATGTGTATACATGTGGAGGCTAGAGATCAACCTTGGGTGTCTACTCTCTCTCTCCACCTCATTTTTGAGACAGGCTAGCTCACTAAGCCAGAGCTCACCAGGTGGCTAGACTGGCTGGCCAGCAAGCATCAGCAGCCACACACTACTACCAAGCCCAGATTAAGTACTAGGGATCTAGACTCAGGTCCTTGTATTCATGCAGCAGGCACTTGGCTAACTGAGCCATCCTTCAGCCCAAGAACTATTTTTATGACAACAAAATTATTAGGTATATCTCCTAGGTGGAATATTTCACAGCTTGTAATAGGCAATATCACCTATTTATAGAAGAAATATGTCTTTATGAGGTTAAGAAGGTATTTTATATGGTAACTTCAAAGTAAGAACCACAAATTTATTCACAGTGGAGTAGAAAAGAAGAACATCCCAAATGTTAAGGATAATTTAAATGTTTTCTCTTAGTTTTGTTTGCATGTCTGCATTCCCCAGTCTTTTTGCTGTGGCTCTTGAATAACACTAACTTTATAATAATAATAAAATATTCCCTAAAAAATTATGCTAAGCCATGTCTGGTAGCACAGCTACTTGGGGAATCTGAAGCTGGAAAAAAAAAAAAAATCACAGCTTGGGCTACCAAATGAACTCAAGGCCAGCTGGAGCAACTTAGTGAGACCCTGTCTCAGAAGAAAAAGGAGGAGGAGGTCTAGGGCTGGAGCTCTGCAGTAGAGTGCCTGCCTGGCTTGTGAGGCCCAAGATTTAAACCTCAGAGCTGCCCCACAAAAAAAAAAAAAAAAAAAAAGGCCAAACAGGGTGTGATGCTACCAGCTTACAGTCTCATCACCCAGGAAGCTAAGGCAGGAGGGTCAGGGGGTTTGTTATGTTTTTAAGAAAGATTCGGGGGGAGGTCAAAACTGGGGTTCTCTGTGTAGCCCTGGCTGTCCTGGAACTCGCTTTGTAGACCACACTGGCCTGGATCTCACAGAGATCTGCCTGCCTCTGCCTCCCAAGTGCTTGGATTGCAGGCGTGGCCACCACGCCCAGCAAGAATGATTTATTTTCCTTACTTTAAAATTGTGTGTATGTGTATGCATCTGTGTGCATAACTGTAGGTTCCCATGGAGGCTAGAAGGATCAGCTCCCCTGGAGCTGGAGCTATAGTAACTGACAGCTCTGAGCCCAAACATGGCTACTGGAAACTGAATTTGGATCCTATGGGAGAGTAGTATCTTTTCTTACCTGCTGACCATCTCTCTACCCCCTAGTTCAGGAGTTTGAGGCCAGGCTACACAGACCTTAACTCAAAACAATTATGTCACAAGATGACATCTGTGTAGTGTACCAGTCCCTAACTTGAGATCATCATCTCACCCAGCCTCCCAGATGCTAAGTTATAGTGTGGGATTATTTAATTGAAATCATTTAGATTTTTGTATAAAAATTCGTAAATAGCTGGAGATAGTAGTTCATGTCTGTAATCTCAATACTTAGAGGCAGAGGCATGAGGTTCACAAGTTCAAGGTCAGCCTCAGCTACTTAGTACACTCCTAGTGGCCAGGACTATATAGTGAGACTCCGTCTCAAAATGCCCAACTCACAGAAAAGAATGAGGCAGAAGGGAGAAGTTTTCTTTCCTGGACGGCAGCTCTTCTAACAGAGCCAACTTTCAAATTATTCTCCTTTTCTGGAATTCCATTGTTTAGTCATGCTCCCGTATTTGGGGGTTCCTCACTGTCTTTTTTGGTGTCTCCTCCCCCTTTCCCAGGGTCTCGGAAACAGCCTGCCTGAGGGGACCAAAGGTCCCTTCAGACTCACAGACTTGTCAGACCCCGGCAGCCCCAGGCCCAGCACCCGGCACCTCTTGTGCCCTCCTTCTGCCCCTCCAGCTTCATGCCTGATTTTGTTATGCACTCATGCAGGAGAGTCCAGAAGCTTATGTACACAACAGGCCTCTACAGTTTGGACCCAGCTTACAAAACTGACACACTGCCAGCTATCTGATCTGGCCCTTCCCCTTTCTGAACCCCAGGTTCCTCATCTCAGATAAAGGAGAACTTTTACTTGCTGGAACATGGTTGCTTTTGTCTTATGGTGGCTCCCCTGACTTTATTCTCATTCTTCATGATGCTCCTCTCCAGGCTTAATTCTATTTATTTACTTTTTTAGATTTGTTGATTTATGTGCATGTTGTGTGCGTATTTATTCCTACCACGTGGTAACATGAGCCCACAGATTTCAGAAGAGGATGTTGGAACTCATGGAACTGGTGGGTCAGGTAGTTGTGAGCCTCCTGCTGTAAGTTCTGGGAACCAAACCTGGGTCCTCTGCAAGAACAGCAAGCAGTCCTAACCACAGAGCCACCTCTCCGTTCCCTGTACGTGTTTGGAAGGGATGCTTCTTTTTCCTTTTTTTTTTTTTTTTTTCCAAATTACTTCGATTTAATCTTCTTGATTCCCAGTAGCCTGCCCCTGTACCAACATCTTCTTATCTTAGTTCCTCTGTTCACCTGACTCTCCATGCCCCACAAGCTCTAGCAATGTGATTATAGTCTGTCTACTGGACTCTAGGAATGGCTGTGACATTGGGCCGCATGTGGTACTACTGAGCTAAGTCCGAGATGCCCTTTTCTGTCGTGACCACATCAGGCTTCAGCTGGATAAAATCCTCACATGCCTGCAGGATTGGGTGAAATCCTCCTCTCATGGAATCTCAGTTTCCTTTCAGCCCTTCTCTTCAAATTGCAGTCTTGGCGGCACCTAGGGCAATGTTGTACTCCAAAGAGGAGCACCACCTCATGGCTCGTGTAGTAACAGAGCTAATGATTGTGGCCAGCAGCGTATCACGGTTTTTGACATCAACAAAGGTACCAACTTTCTCCAGAGTGCTGGTCATATCATCCAGTGCCATGTGGTAAGCACAGGTCCCCACCTGCTCCAGGAGCTGTTCAGCCAGAGATAGCATTTCTCCTGTAAGAATAGTGCTGATGTAGTCCCATCTCCAACCTCTTCATCTTGGGTCCTTTCTTTCTTTTTTTAGGTTTGTTTGTTTTTTTGTTTTTCTTGTTTTTTGTTTTTGTTTTTGTTGTTTTTGTTTTTTTAACAGGGTTTCCCTGTAATAGCCCTGGCTGCCCTGGAACTCACTCTTTAGACCAGGCTAGCCTCAAAGTCAGAGAGATTCGCTTGCCTCTGCCTCTGAGTACTGGGATTAAAAACACGTACGCCACGTACGGCCTGGGAGTCCTGCTAATCTCAGTCATGGGCTTGGCTGCAGGATGCTGGACTTGCATCTCTTGAAGAATGGCATTGCCATCACTGGTCATCATGATGCCTCCCATTTGTTCCAAAAGCATCTTCATCAGAGATTTAGGTCCCCAAATGTCCAGATGATGTTGACAGTTGTCTTAACAGTATTGATGTTTCTGGATTGAACTTTCCTTCAGGATTTACATTTTGTATTCTGACTGAGCACAAGCACTGGACAGGGCCCATCATGGCATGGTTGCCTCTTCTTCCTTTTAAGACCAAGCAAGCCAAGCTTGGTGATACACTCCTATAATCCCAGCACTCAGGGAGAAGAGGCAGAGGCAGGCAAATCTCTGTTAGTTCAAGGCCAGTCTGGTCTGGACAGCCAAGGCTACACAGAGAAACCCTTGTCTCTAAAAATCCCTGAAAAAAAAGATTAAAAAAAAAGTCCTGATAAACACCTTTTAATGTAATGTATCGTTTTCTTTCTTATGTTCTGCCTGTACCACCTTGAAGCCTAATTATAGCCTCAAGACTTGTCTTAGTCACTGTTTTCTATTGCTGAGAAAAGATACCAAGACCAAGGCAATTGCTGATAAAGGAGAGCATATAATTAGGGGCTTTCTTAGAGGTTCAGAGGTTTAGTCCATTATCACCGTGGTATCAGGAGCATGGTGGCCTGCAGGTGGCCACTGATGCAGTACCTGAGAGCTGCACCCTGATGCACAGGCAGAGAGGCCCTGGGCTTGGCTTGACTTTTGAAACCTCAAAGCCTAGCCCCAGTGACACGCTTCCTCCAACAAGGCCACACCTCCTAATCCTTCTAGTTCTTCTCAAATAGTGCTGCTCTCTGATGATTTAACATTCAAATATATGAGCCTATGGGTCCATTCTTATTTAAACCACCTCAAGGCTCTTTCTCTCAATAAACCTTATTTCTGAAAAGAATTTAGAGTCAGGGTTTTGTCTCAGACAAGAATTTGTCTCAGGGTTTCATTGCTGTGAAGAGACACCACGATCGTAGCAATTCTTTCCCCCTCCCAGGCAGGGTTTCTCTGTGCAGCCTTGGCTGTCCTGGACTCACTTTGTAGACCAGGCTGGCCTTGAACTCACAGATCTGCCCGCTTCTGCCTCCCTGAGTGATGAGAGTACAGTCATACGCCACTGCACCCATCTCAAAACACAAGTTTTAATTTAAATTTTATTATGTGCACGCATACATGTGCACAAGTGTGCACACATTCCACAACACACTTGTTTGAAGGTCAACTAGGAGAGCTGGTTCTCTTCTGCTACCATATGGGTCCCAGGGATCAAACTCAAGCTGTCAGATTTGGTGGCCAGCTCCTTTACTCCCTGAGCCTTTTTACTGCCCCCAGACACAGGTTTGTGACAGGGTGGGGAGTGAGGGCAAATGAACTTGTTTGTGCAAAGTATGTCGCTCCCATTAGGTTCTTCACTGAAACGTCTTCCCAGAGTTATGTTTAATGATATGCCATGAACTTTATCAAAGGTTGCAATGAGAGGAGCTGGAAAGATGGCTCAGTGATTAAGAGCACTTACTGCTCTTGCTGGGAACCAGAGGTGTGGTTCCCAGCACTCACACAGGGTGAGTTCCAGGGAATCAGTTTCTCTGTTCTGGCCCCCTCGGGCACCTGCATGCAAAGGGTGCATATAAACTCACAAAGGGCGCCTATACACATAAATAAATAAAAGAATGGTGTGTGTGTGAGAGAGAGAGACTCACTAGGTAGCTGTGGCTGGCCTGAGACCCTCCATGTAGACCAGGCTCACCTTCAGCTCACAGAGATACGCCTGCCTACTGTTTTCTCCAGCGCTGGGGTTAAAGAATCTTTAAGAAAGGCAGAGGAGCAGCCAAAACCTGAATTTTGGTCCTCATCATTAAGCAACATTAGGCATCATTAAGCTCTTAAATCCCTCGCCCTACGAACCCAGAACTCAGTGCAGCTGGGCTGGCCGGCCGGTGAACTTCAGGGTTCTGCCTGCCTCTGCAACCCTCCCCTAAGGCTGGGGTCACAGCGACGCCAGCTTTCTAGATGGGTTTCTGGGGCTCTGGACACAGCTTCTTGTGCTTGTGTGGTAGGCCCTTCACCAGCTTTCGAGGAAGGACTTCACTCTGTAGCCCAAACTGACATGGAACTCACTTTATAGCCCAGGCTGGCCTCCCTCAGCCGCCTGAAAGCTAGGTCCACAAATGTGAACCACCACGCCCAGTTTCTCTGTCGGTCTGCCTGCCTGTGATTTTAGGTAAGGTTACCCTGTGTTGCACAGGCTGCCCCAGACTTCTGAGTTCAAGTGATACGTGTCAGCCTCCTTAATGGCTGGGGCTGCAGGCCTCTACCACCTAACCTGCCTTGGAGGGCATTTGAAAACAGAGTCACTACCTCAAAACTAAACAAAAGAAAAACCGAGATAATCGGGCCCCAGCCTCAGCCTCAGCTGTTTCTCTCTAGGTTGCATATGTGGAAATCAATATGTTCAACCTTTGAGACCCAACTCCAGCCCGGTCTTTAAGCTCAGATTAGACCAACTCGAATCAAAGGAGAAGTAAGGGGTACCAGGTGTCCTGTAACTGCCATTTAGAGGACTTCAGCCAGACTGTTTCTCATCTAGCACCTGCAAGCTCACGTGCTCCTTGACTAAGGCAATATTAAGTAACATCAGATTAGGGTACTTGCAAAATTTGTGTCACAGAGAGACCTTTTGTCAGCATGTTTTATAGGCAGACGTTGAGTGGGGAAAGCTCTGCTTGTGCCAGGCAGCTGCCGGGCTCCATCCATCTTGTTGGCATCTGGGGCACTTAGCTCCTCAATCTGTTTTCACGGGGGGTTGTAGGGCAGCCTGTGTGGGCCCTCAGAGCAGTAGCGTTCACGGTAGGGAAGATGCAGGCATTGAGGTGCACAAAGCACTGAATGCTGTCCCCAGGTCCACCTGCACCCTCGCACTCAAGCACCCTCACCTGCAGGGCTGTGTGTTGGTATGTGCTGCAGCAGTCTTCAAAGTTATTCATGAGGGACAACGTCTGCCCATCTGCCTTGTAGATCTCAGCTGTCACACAGTGGCGCTCCTTGCCTGGCAGGGGCAGCAGCCCCGGGGTATTGTGTGTTCGCCCTTGATCACCAGTGGGAAGAATTCAACTGTGCATCCCATGCCTCAGAAGGCCATCAAGCCCTGTGAATGGTCCAGCATGACTTTGTGGTTGGGCTGGACTCACTTCAGGCTGCCATCCATGAAGATGTGGGTCATCTGGCTGCAGACACTTTTCTGATTGTGTTTTGAACAACACACACAGATATTTCAGGAAGCATCTTGTCCCTGCTGGAGCCATCCATACCACAAGAAGTGAGCAGTGGCTCTGCTTGGGTCAGGGCTTCTGTCTGCATCGCCCACCATAGCCATTGCATCCACTGTGTGGCCCTCACCTGGTGGTTTTTCCCTTGCTTTTATTTTCTGTTTGTGGCTGTTTGGCTTGTGTGCATGTCTGTGCACCACAGGCATGCAAGTGTCCACTGAGACCAGAAGAAGGCATCAAATCCCCCTGGAACTGAAGTTACAGCTGGTTGCGAGTGTCCACATGGGTGCTAGGAATTGAACCTGGGTCTCTGGAAGAGCTTCCAGGGCTTTTAACCACTAAAGGCGTTTCTCCATTCCCATGGGACTACTTCAAGAACCATCCTCAGCCTTGAGAATAACGTCTGCACTGGTTTACAGCCTCTCCCAGCCTG
Source organism: Meriones unguiculatus (assembly GCF_030254825.1). Classification (NCBI taxonomy): domain Eukaryota; kingdom Metazoa; phylum Chordata; class Mammalia; order Rodentia; family Muridae; genus Meriones; species Meriones unguiculatus. Next base: position 104,211,522 of record NC_083353.1, read on the forward strand.
CTGCCAACCTACTTTGCAGCTTTCCTGTATCCTTTCCCCTTCCCTCCACACACCCAGGGCTCCAGTTAAGCTGAAGTTCTCACTTCTAAGCAGGCCAGCTGCTCACACCTCTGTGTCTTGTTGTTCCTTTGTCTGGGATGTCATCTTCTGCCCAGCAACTTCCTGTCTCGCCCTCCCCAAAGCTCCTCTTGGCCCTCTGAGCTGCTGTTGGCTCACTCTCTGCCCCAGGTCCCTGGAAGCTTGTTCACACTCTTCTGTGCCTGCTCATATTGCCTGCATTCCCACTGCCTGTCCATCATCTCCCTGTCACAGGAGCCTGAGTCCCCTGTACCTCTGGAAACAGCTGTGGCACAAGGGAGCAAAAGTGTGACTGAGGAAGTAGAGCAGGTAGATGGTGTCAGGGGTACCCAGAGTGCATCCTACCACAGGCCAGTTGTGCCTGCTTCTCTCTGTTGAGCCTGGAGCCCCAGGCCAGGAAGTGATCACACCTGCTGAGTTGGCTTTCTGGGATCCCACTGTGGCACAACCTCATCCCTCTGCTCTCACAGAGGGATCTGGGACCCAGGGGAAACACTTGGGTGGCAGGTATACCCCTTCTAGGGCCAAGCAAGATCCAATAGACTCTTGCCTAATTAGTCACAGTGTTGGGATGGCTTCTAGTAAGAATTGGTCAGTGGCTGGAACTTATTCTCCCTCTTGCTGGGGAAACCGGTTTCCTCCAAATCCCACAAAGGAGGCTTGATTTGGCCCCAGTGACATGGGAGGTAGCTGTCACATTCCCTCAGAGCATAAACGAGATGAGACCTGGTGGTTCATGCCTGATGCTCCAGCATTTGTAAGGAAGACACAGGAAGGTCAGATGCTCATGCTCAAACCAAGAGTGAGCTGGAGACCAGACTGGGATCCATGAGATTCTGCCTTAAAAGGAAACAAAAATGGGCTGGAGAGACGGCCCAGCAGTTGAGTGCTTGCTGGTCTTGCAGAGAACGTGAGTTCTGTTCCCAGCATCCATGCTAGGCCACTCGTGAACCTCTGTAACTTTAGCTCCACAGGATCCGATGCCGCCTTCTGGTTTCTGAGGGCACTAAATTCATGTGCACAACACATATTTACATGTAATTAAAAATCTTAAGTACAAAATAATAAAAAATAAAACGGCAAAGCCTGATGCGGTACTGCACACTGTAATCCTGGCACTTAGAGGCAAGTGGATCTCTGAGTTCAAGGCCAGCCTGGTCTACCAATCGAGTCCAGGATAGCCAAGGCTTCACAGAGCAACCCTGTCTTGAAAAACCTAAATAAGGAGCTGGAGAGATGGCTCAGAGATTAAGAGCACTGGCTGCTCTTCCAAAAGTCCTGAGTTCAATTCCCAGCAACCACATGGAGGCTTGCAATCATCTATAATGACATCTGGTGCCCTTTTCTGGCAGGCAGGTGTACATGCAGACAGAACACTGTATATGTAATAAATATTTAAAAAAGAAGAAAAACCTAAATAAATAAAGAACTGTGTAGGGGTGGTACTGGGAACAGTAGCTGCCTGTACAAAGGCTGCGTACACTCAGCAAGGCGTCACATCTTTGTGAGCCTTGGTGTCCTCCGTAGTTGGCACAGTACTACTTACCCCACAGCAGGCAGTGTGCAGGAACAGTGTCTATGGCAGAGGGCCCAGCTCCATACCTGGCCTCTTTGATAGGGAATAATAAACTCTTAAAGCAGCCGGGCGTAGTGGCGCACACCTGTAATCCCAGCACCCGGGGAGGCAGAAGCAGGTGGATTGCTGTGAGTTCAAGGCCAGCCTGGTCTACAAATCCAGTCCAAGACAGCTAATGCTACATAGAGAAATCCTGTCTTGAAAAAAAACAAAAAACCAAACAACAATAAACCTCTCACAGCTATTCCTTGGGAATGGAGAAACCAGGTCCTGTCAGTCCTTAGGCACACGGTGCCTACCTTTCTCCTCTCACGCTTCTACCCAGTTCGGGGGCCTTGGATCTCACCTCCTCCACAAAACTCTTGTGTGTTCCTGGAACTCTCTGCCCGTACCACCTACTATACTTATGGACATACCTAATGAATATGGAAGTAAGTGGTTTGTAAGCAAGGCTGCCATGTTTGGCTGCACAAAATGGGCTCTGCCAGAGAGAAGGAAGTGCAATTCCACACAGACTGAACTGGGACAGGGGTCCCACTGAATTATGTAACAAAGGAGGACTGCCTCCAAGTCAAATGGCCGAGTTTGCGTCTTGGCTTAACCGCTTAGACCAAACAAGCTGTGTAACTTCCTAAGCCTCCGTTCCCTTATCTGTGAAGGATGGGATGTTGTTGGAACTCCACCAAAGCCTCAGACAAGGTCAGAGCAGCAGTTGGTACCTGGCTAATATTTACCGAGTGCTTAATTTTATTATTATTGTTGGAGTTAGCACCTTTGTTTGATGTGTATTTATTTGTTTGTTTCTGAGAAGATATGAGCAGCCCGGGGACAATGAGTCACTATTGTCCCTGCACCTAGTAGCGGGCAGAGAGCCTGATGTCATTCCCTCAGGCTCTTCATCTTTCTGTTTATCCAAATATACTCTTATTAGTCAGACCTTTCTTTATTTACAAGTGACAAAACTCCAACACAACCTAGCTTAAGCTAACTGAAGCCCTAATAAAGGCTGACATTACTGGGGAGTCTATATCCGGGAGGTCATGTGGCTTCTGGTGTGGCTGGATCCAGGACTCTGTGTGTTTCTCCACCCCCTACACTGCTCCTGAATTGGCTTCCATCTCAGGGATTCTCCCATATGGCAGGAAAGCAGGTCACTGGGTGCCTGTGTTTTCTTTATTTGCTCTCCCTGCTTCCTTCTCTTTTTCTCTCCCTTCTTCCCTTTTCTTTCCTTTCTGTGTGTCAGAGACAGGGCCTGATGTTGCTGATGCTATCTTGAGCTTGATATCCAGCCAAGGGTGACCCTGAACTCCTGATTATGCTACCTCCACCCCCACCGAGAGTGCTGGGAGTACCGGCTGCACCATTATGCTGAACTCCAATTGTTGAGACAAGTCTCCAGCAACTCATTCAGGCTGTCCTTGAGCTTCCTAAGTAGCTGAGGCTGTCCTTGAACCTTTACCTTTCTTGCCTCTACTTCTCAAGGGCTGGGAACTTGGGCTCATACAACCATGTCGGACCCCATCAAGCAATTTTAGGGAAGGCCTGAGTGACCTAGGTTTAGTCACATGGCCATTTTTTTCTTTTGGACTAATAATTATGATTGGCCAACCTGAGGCTACAATGTCCCCCCTAGTTTAACAATCACATTCCCACACGAAGAGATGCTACCCTTCTACCTTTGTTTTTGGAAGACAGGGTCTCACTATATAACCCAAGCAAGCTTCAAACCTGCAGCTCTCCTGCCTCAGCCTTCTGAATGCTTGATTACAGGCTCTTGCCTCTGCAAACAGCTCATTTCTCTTCGTGGCTCAGTTCATAGGTCATTTCCTCCTGAAACTGTCTCCTCTCCTTTCGAGTACCAAAGTGCCAACATCCTCTGGCTCTAACCCTAGTCTGGGGAGAACTCACAGGGAGGAGAGTTCATCCTTGGGCTCCAGCACAATGTTGGTAATCCACCCTGCGTTTGTTTTGTTATCTGCTGAGATTCTGTGGGTAGAACTTTGTGGGCTGTGTGGCTGGAACTCTGCATAGGCCAGGTGGCACCATGGCTCGGGCCTGTAATCCCGGAAGGTTGAAGGCAAAAGCGAGAGAACAGCAACAAGTTTAGAGCCAGCCAGAACCCCTGCCTGTCTCAAAACAAGACCCCAGTGGATCAGTGCTTCTCAACCTTCCCAATGCTGCAACCCTTTAACACAGTTCCTCATGTTGTGGTGACCCCCTACCACAAAATTATTTTCATTGCTGCTTCAGAACTGTAACTTTGCTAGTTATGAATCGCAATGAAAATATCTGATATATAGGATTTCTGATAAGTGACCCCTTGGAAAAGGTCATTCTCCCCCCAAAAGGACAGTGACCCACAGGCTGAGGGCCACTGCAGTAAAGTTACCTTCCCCCAGAGGGTGTGCCAGAAATGGGCATGAGAGCTCCAGTCTGGGCTTAGATAAGATACAGGCACATCTGAGACAAGGCTGGTTACTTTTTTGGGAGGCCATGGCCAGCCGGCTTTAGGTTCTCTTCAGTGATAGACACAAGTGAACTATTTGGCCTTGGCTGCTGCTGCCTGCCATCCACCGCTGAAGTGACATCCCAGTGATAGCCAGCATTGTGAAAACATCTGATGGAACAGGTCCTTGGTGGCCCTGTGCAGTAGCTCAGAATGCAATCCTGACTCAAGAATCCCAGGTCCTACCCTCCTGTCACCAAAATCCTCAGAAAGAAGTGCTCAAAAATAAATTTCATGGGTGAGTGGCCACAAGAAGAGAGCCACAAAGCAGGCCCTTCTGAACCCTTTTCACCAATCCAAGTCCTTCCTACCCCACAAATAAGATACTCAAAAACTGTGGGTTTGTTTGTTTTTATAATTTTTTAAAAAACAAAACAAAACACAGCAGTCACTTTATTCTTAAGTCTGTACTATACAAAACCACAAGGAAGAAGTCCTTGAGAGAGGTGTTGAGGAGACGGTAAGGGGGACAGGGGGCGACCGGGAACAAGCCCGCTCATCTGGGGCGCCAGGCAGACACTAGGTCCAGGCTAGCACAGTAAGGCCATGCATGCTGGCTGCACAAGTCTCAGCGAGTGGCCTGACAGTGTTCCAGCCCTGAGACTGTGGTCGTTTGCTGGGCAGCCTCCGGCCGAGGCTTCCAAGGCCCGGGAGGTGGCCAGCAGCAGGTGAGGCTACCCATCTAAGAGCTTCAGGATGCTCTCCCGCTCCTTCAGCGTCTTCCAGGCCTGGTCCTTCTCCTTCTTCGTGGGGGTGCGCTTCTTCTGCCGGGCAGCCATGATCTTTCGGAAGGCATCCATGACCTCATTGTCTGCCATTCGGACCCGCTGCCTCAGCTCCTGCCGGCTCACCTCCTCCTTTGCTAACCTGTGGGGACCACGGGTCATGGTTATCCCATCTCCAGTTTGTCCCCTCTCTTTTCCAGTCTAAACCTCCTCACAATCCCCAGCGGGGGCTGGTGCTTCTTGGCCTGTTTCATTCACGGCCATTGTGCATAGAAGCAGAGCCACATTGACCTGGGTCTGTAAGGCATTAATTAAGTGCTCTAATTAAGTTAAATTAACACTGCTTATAGTGGGAACACAGGGAAGTCTCCACCTTCCTTTCAATTTTGCTGTGAACTTAAAACTACTCTTAAATTTTTTTTTTTTTTTTTTTTAGATAGTCTCACAATGTAGCCCAGGATGACCTAGAAATTACTCTATAGCCTTGGCTGGCCCTGAACTTGAGGTGATCCTCTTGCCTTTGCCTCTCAAGTGCTAAAATTCTAGGTGAGAACCACTATCCCTATCTTAAAAAATAAAACCTAGAAGCCAGGCATGGTGGTGCACGCCTTTAATCCCAGCACTTCGGAGGCAGAGGGAAGCAGATCTTTTTGGGCCTTTCAACAAGGCTCTACTTGGTTCCACTTGATTGGTTTTTATCCCTCATCTGGTAAAAGGAGAAAACTCAACCCACTGCCTGGGTTGTCTCTCAGATAAGAAGTGCAAAAGACACGTGGGCCCTAAGCACACACTGGCTTCTTTATACTCAAATGCCCTTAAAGCTCAGCAACAGCCTGCCTCTCCTTTGACTGTTGTGTCTCCTTCAACCACCTAAGAGAACACCAGTCTTTTCTTCCTTATTCCCAGCCCCAGAACCATGTAACAGAGACTACAGAGCTGGCCAGGTCAATAAGTGAGCCCTGCTCTGTCAGGGCTCTGCGAGGAGCAAGGAGCTTTGCTTGAGCTCTAACAGAAGGGAAACTCCTAACATTCTTCACATCACTTCTATCCTTGTCATCAGTGTGGGGAGTCGAATGTGGGTTGATATCAAATGAACTGGACTGTGACTGGTTGTCTACATCAGTGTGAGGTGACCAGCCAATCAAAATCACAGCTGCCAACACATTAGCGATTCCTCATGAATGGAAAGCATACTGGCACTTATTATTTACTTTCTCCATGGCTTTTTGTGTATATTATGTGTGTAAATGTTCATGTTGCACGTGTGGATGGATGTACACGGGAGGTCAGAGGCTGAGACTGGCTGCCTCTCATGCTTCAGCTTATTTATTTTTACCTTATCTTACTCACTCATTAGGGGGTCCCACATGCTAAGTTGTGTGTGTGGAGACCAGAGGACAATTTGCAGGAGTTGATTTTCTTTCTCAGTCATCAGGGTTCTAGGAATTGAACTCAGGGGGCTGGCCTTGGTGGCAAGAGCCTTTACCTGCTGAGCCATCTTGCTGGCCCTCTGCCTTCTCTTTTGAGACAGCATCTCTCAATGGGATCTTACTCAGCTAGGCTGTCTAGTCAGCAAGCTCCAAGGATCCACCTGCCCCTGCATCCATCCAAGTACTGGGGTAAGAGAATGTACTCCGCTGTGGCCAGCTCTTATGTGGGTGCTGAAAACTGAACTCAAGAGGTCAGGCTGAGTGGCAAGCATTTTCCTCACTGAGCTATCTTCCCAATGCCTCTGTGGTATTTTGATTAAATAATACCATCAAGAGAAACAAAGCAGGCCTGGAGAGATGGCTCAGAGGGTAAGAACACTGGCTCCTCTTCCAGAGGTCCTGAGTTCAACTCCCAGCAACCACATGGTGGTTCACAACCATCTCTAATGGGATCTGGTGCCCTCTTCTGCTGTGCAGGTGTACATGCAGACAGAACATGTATAATAAATAAATAAAAACAAAGCACACGTAAAAGACAAAAACAAAACTAAAACCAAATGCAACACGACACTGTGAATATTGCTAAACTATACTTAATAATGGCGTCGGGGCCAGAGAGGTGACTCAGTGCTTAAAAGTGTGTATTAGTCTTACAGAGGACTGAAATTCAGTCCCTAGCACCCACGCTGGGCAGCTAGCAAACATCTGTAACTCCAGCTGCAGGGCATTGATGCCACGGGCACCTGTATTCACATGCACCCACACGTACATGATTAAAATGAAATAAATCTAAAAACGGAATCAAATCTATGCACTTGTCAGCTGTGGGCGCTAGAGCCCTGCCCCTGGACTTAGCATCCATCTGAGATACAACCTGGGGGGGGGGGCCTGGCACAGGCTCACTTACCTCAGCAGGTCATGCTTCTTGGTGCGGTTGTGTGCACTGAGCGCCTTCAGCTCAGCCTGCCGTTTGCGCAGCTCAGCAAGGACCTCATCCTCTGAGTCCTCAGCAGGCCGGTCCTCGGACTCCAGGAGGCCCTGGGCAATCAGCTCCTCCTTGATGCGGCTCTCCAGGGACTTGGTATGTGGCACACTGTAGGCAAGGTTGGCAGCTGAGCTCTGAGGGCTGGCTGGAGAGGTCCCTCAGAGGATCCTGAAGCTGGCTCTCTCCTTGTGACCCCACTAGAGCCACACATACGTTCCAGGCCTTGTTAGGTCTGAGTTTACGATATATATTCCCAAGATTTTTTAAACTACATTTTAACTCTTAAATATATATTTTGAGTACAAATAGGATCACTCCTTTCCCCCATCTGGTATTCTACTGTTTTTGTTCTTTCATGTTAAATATTTCTGTAACAACAGTTCCAAGCTATTTCATATGTAGTTTGGGCACTTGGCCAGCCATCTCTTCAGGTGAGCACTTAGGTGATCTCCAGGAGTGGGAGCTGGGGTGATCAAGCCTGGACCAAGCCTCTGTCCAGAAACAAGGCCGGCACTCCCATGTGAGACTTCCGTGTTTGGCCAAATGGTTCTCAGCCTTTCTGCTAACAAAGAAATGTCTCCCCATGAGGAGGCTGAGAGAGGCTGACATCCAACCTAGAGAGCAGATGGCGTTATCACTCACCTGAAGGGCTTGTTCTGATTTCGGGGAGAGGTGCTTGCTCCATCAGCCCCTGATTCTTTTCCAGACATGTCAGGAATAGGAGAGTCCTCCATAGGGGAAATAATGTTTTCCTAAAGACCAGAGATGGGTTAGAAGAGAGCTGTAGCATTCTCACTTTTCTGCTCCTCTGACACCCAAAGATAGTCTTCACAGGCTACGTAGAAATAGCCTGTCGTCCTTTCCATCCCACTCATGTTAAGAAGCTACCTCCAAAGCTCTGATCATCTAGAAATTCTTTTTTTGGGGAGAGGCAAATATATAAAAAGAAGGGGACACAAGTGTAACGGTGACAGACTAGCCCAGATTTGTTAAACCTCTTGCAAGGCACCTGGCGCTGCGGGAATTATGGCAGGGACTGGGCGATATCCCAACTCTGCCCTTTCTTCCACAGCAGCTGAGCTACACTACATTTCCCAGGCTTCCCTGCAGTCAGATGGACTCATGGGACACATTCTCCAGTGGAAAGTGATCTAAAGACTTAAGAGTCACAGCCACACCCAGAAAGCCTCCTTCACATACTCCTTACTCAACTTCTGAGGGTCTGGCACAGTAGTCCAGAGTACCCGATCAGGATGAAAAGCCACATGAGCTGGGAAGAAATGAGCTGGAGTCTCTGCTACGCTAAGCTAGACTTCCCCTTGCCTCAGTCTACTCCAGACTGTTCTCTGAGAAAAAAACGACTGTGTAACTGAGGCTAGGCTCAAGGACATAAAAGGGTGTCTCTAAGGTCAGGCAGGACATAAAGATGCCCCAAGTGAGGGTTTGAGCCCTACCTTTACAGGTAGGTGGTCTTAAGAAAAACTTCCCTTTTCTGAACCTCAATTTCCTCACATGTAACATGGAGCTAACATAGCATGTGCCTCCAGTGAAAGGCACGGAATCCCCCTTAACCAATGTTCATCGTCTATGGAAGCCAAGTATGGTGGCATACATCTGTTGTCCCAGTACTTGGGAGGCTGAGATAGGAGAATGACTATAAGTTCTAGCCCACAGCTTGACTCTTCAAAAAGCAAAACAAGAAAACACTAGTATTCTTGTGTGTGTGTGTGTGAGTGTGTTTGTCTGCATGTGCTCACATGTTTTGGTTTTCTGAGATGGTTGGTCACATGTAGCCGGGTTGCATTTGCGCTCAAGAGCCTGCCTGTCTCCCAAGTGCTGCTGGGATCACAAGCATATGCCACCATGCCTAGCATGTGGTTCCTGGCTGAACTGAGTGCTTACCTCCACCAGGGCTTGTAGCAGGCGCTGCGTCAGGGCACCAAAGGGACACCCATCTTCTGGCTGCTCATGCTGGGCCTCAGACTTCTTCAGCAGGGCATCCACATCTGAAGTGGACAGGGAAAGGACAGCAGGAGGCGTGAAGCTGTGGGAACTCAGATCCCCAGAGCTGCTCTGGGGTGGACAGGGGCCAGACAGGCTTACCTTTTGTGTCCAATTCAGTCAGTGGTCCCATGAGGCCTTTCTTCTTGTCAGCCACAGCTGCTGCTCGGGCCCCGTCCTTCTGCTCCTCCAGCAGATCCTCCTGTGCCCAGCGCTGGGAGTAGTGTTTCCCCAGTGGAGGGATCTGCAGCAAAGAGGCCATTCAACTCTGGGAGGTGAACAGTGGCCAACTGAGCCTAGAGTGTGTGACTCTTGGCATGGGACAGTCAGTGGGCACTCCATTCAATCTGTTTCTTTCTTCGCTTACTTGTTGCCCAAGTCCCTAGCCCAAGGCTAAGGCTAGTGCCACAGAAGACAAAGAAGATAAAATCCCTACACTCACGCTCTGGTAAGAGAAACAGGTATATAAAGAATGAACACAGCTGGGCGTGGCGGTACACACCCACCATGTCAGCCAGCACTGAGACCCTACCTCGTCTCACACAAATAAACACCCAAAAAGACATTTAGAAGCTGATATGCAACAATCAAGATGTAAGGTGTAAGGCAGTCATGGTGGAGCACAGCGGAGGCAAAGGCAGGCAGATCTCTGTGTTTCGGGCCAGTCCCAGGGCAGCCAGTGCTGTTACACAGAGAACCCTGTCTGGGGAAAAACAACGAAAAGATGTAAAGCATAAAATACTCTGTCTATGAATCCCCTGGGTCAGAGGTGATTGTTCTAAAGAGAACCAGAGCCCAGAGCAGGGATGAGAAGGAACTATTTTTTGTGTATTGATTAAACTTACTACTGCCACAATGGATCGCCTTTCCTCCACTCTGGTTCTTTGAGATAGGGACTTGACACAGGGCACGCTGACCTCAGAGTCACAGTGGGATCACAGGTGGCCGCAGTACTTTTGGTCAGGAATGAAGCTGAGGCTTGTCCATGCTAAGCACTTGCTCTACCACTAGGCAATATCACTAATGACATCTCTGGCCTCAGATGAATGGTTTTCAAATTCAGGTAAGTGTAATTAAAGCAGCCAAAGGAACACGGAGGCACCAGGTGAGACTTGTTCTTGGAGAAAGGGCCTCAAATCAGTAAGTCCAGACCAGCCACAAACTTGCCTCGGCCGCCCAAGTACAACAGCTATGAGCTACCGGGCCCAGCTCACTCTGCTGGGAAATCTGGAAAGGCATCTTTGGTGGCAGGGCCTTGAAGAGTGAAGCGGTCTGTCAAGCTGAGAAGACCTTGTGTGTAGACTCTGGTGTGACAAAAGTGGGGAGGGAGACATGTCTGGTACAGGTGGAAAGGGGTGTGACCAAGGAAAACCGAAGAGGGGAACCGGGTTGTCACCAATCACCAAGGCACTTGGACTCCATCCCCTGGCTAACGGGAGTTAGGAGAGGCCTAGGAGCAGGGCAGTTTCATGAGCACACCTGGGGTGGCAGTTGCCCTGTGGTGGAGTCCCCGCCTCACACACCTGTCTCCTTTCCTTTATGGAGCATGTTTTATATTTCTTATAAATAAACTAACTTGCCAGGGACGTATCTCTGCTGGTAGAGAGTTTGCTTGGAACAAACAAAGCCCTGGGTTCATCTCAGGACTGCATGAACTGGGCATGGTGGCACCTACCTAGTAACCTACCTAGTAACCCCGGCACTAGGGAGTCAGAGGAAAGAAGATGAGAATTTCAGGGTCAGCATTACCTGTACAAAATTCAAGACTAGCCTGGGATAAATGAAATCCAGTCTCAAAACAAACAAACCAAAACAGAAAACCAACTTTTAAGCCAGGTGTAGTTACTAGCTTTGTGGTCCCAGATACCTGGGGACCCAGGGATCTGAGAATGGTTGAGTCCAAAGGTTCAAGGTCAGTCTGGGCACCATGACAAGTTCTAAAGAAATAGGAACTTAACTTTTATATGTTGAATAAAGAAACCTGCTCCTGAACTGTAAGAGCAGGGAGACTATTCAGAGGCTCTTTGGATAAGGTAAAGGGACAGGGTTGATGTCACTGACACACCCCTCGGCTGAGGTCAGGGAGACAAGGGAAACCTCCCTATTTGCAGGGGTAGTGGAGCAGGCAGGAGGCTGTGAAGAAAGGAAGTTAAGTGACACGAACTTTGCTGCCTAGGATTCTGAGGCACCTCTGAGCCCCTCTTGTTCTGACTGTTAAGGCTCAAAGTTTCTACCTTATAATGTTCAGCTTCATCTTCAGGGGGCTTCAGGAGCTCCTCCAGTGTTCGTACCTCCTCACTGGTGATGTCAGCACAATAGGGCTCCACAGAGGCCCAGAACCTGCGGGGAGAAGCAGATCCCGAGTGGGCGAGGTACTCCTCCAGCCTTAACCCTGGGCCTTCTAAGACCCCACCACAAGCCCCTACGCTCCCTCTAGCTCCCTTCTATGTGCTCAGGCTCAGGACCTGTTGGGAGCATCATTCTTGGGGATCCGAGGCACGTCGATTGGGTCATCAGTGAACTCATATTCTTGGATCTTGGGCTGAACGTTTTTGGATTTGGGTCGTCCTGGGCCAGGGCCTGGCCCATGTCCTGTCTTCCCTTCTAGTTTCTGCTTCTTGGGTTTCCCATGTTTTGGGGGAGCCCCAAGCTCATGGTCTCGACCCAGCTTCAGGAATCGTCGGTCACCCTTCTTATCTTGCCAGTCAGTAAGGATCTGAAACACACAGACAGTCCCTGAGAAGGGAAGAAGACACTTCTTTTCTGCTATGGAAAACCTGAAATCTAGAATTTGAGTTATTAAGTAAACTATTGATACTTCAAAGTCTAGTTCTTTCGCTGAGATTTTCTGACATAGATTTAACCATAGGTGTACATTCTGACTCACCTCCGTCACCCACGCTAGCCTTAGTTTGTTTGGCAGGAAGGTTAACAAAATCAAAATCAAAAAGGTTATGCCCCAGGGCATGGCAGTCCTAGGGAATATGCTGATGGTGGTTTTTGGTGATGGTCAACAAGGCCATCATGTCAAACATCAACCCGTTTGGGAGTTGTCTAAACAAACAACTGACTATATCAGTGTGTATCTCAGAAAGCTCCCAAGTGGACAGTGTCCATCTTCTGAGGTTCAGCTGCATGGCATCCCTGGCCCTTAGTCTCTGCACTGAGACCCAACTGTGCTGTCACAATTCCCACTTGTGTCTCTCTTCCCATCCATCCCCTGGCCCCAGCAGATGGCGTTAACCCCTAACTTGACACAATCTATCTCTGGTGATGTCCCCTCTGCTAGAGAATCACCTGGGTTTCAGCTTCCAGTACACGCAGTCGCCTGCTTGCAGAGGACAGCAGTGTCTCAAGCTCCAGCTGAAGGGTGTCCAGCTCCTCGATACCAATACCATCGTCCTCAGAGCGGGCCAGCACTGCCGTGTACCGGGGACAGACCTTCAGGTGGTCCACAGACTTGAAGTCGTGAAACTGCAATGGGCAGTCCTTCAGCTCACTCATGGCCCAGGAGATGGGACCCTGTAAATCAGAAAGGAGGAGGCCATTGGGTAGCACGGGAGAGAGGTCCAACAAAGAAACCAGGCTTCAAGACCCTAACAGATAAAGATAGTGGCAAAGCTGGTCACAGAACCCGGCTGTAACCAAGCCAGGGCTCATTTCACTGAACTATGTACATAACCTTACAAACAGGGGGCCTTTTTTCCATCTTTTTCTTTCTTTCCATTTTTTTTTCAAGACAGGGTTTCTCTGTGTAACAGCCCTAGGTGTCCTGGAACTTGCTCTGTTGACAGGCAGGCCTTGAACTGAAGCTGTACCTGCCTCAACCTCCAGAGTGCTGGGATTAAAGGCGGGCAGCATCGACACTGGGTTTTTCTTAGACAAAGAAAGAAACAGACTCTGAAAGAGTATGCCCACATGCCTAGACACCGCACTGCAATTTACTGTCCCTTTTTTGTTTAGGCAGGGTCTCAGGCATGCTACATTGGCACACCTTTTTAACATATTATTTATTTATTTATTTATTGGAGACAAAATCTCATTATGTAGCCTTGGCTGGCCTAGTACTCACTCACTATATAGACCAGGGTGGTGTCAAACTCATAGAGCTCTACCTGCCTCTACCTCCCCACCGGGGGTGGGGGGGTGGTCTCAAACTACCCATGTAGCCAAGGATTTGTTTCCACTTCCCAAGTGATGGAATTCCAGGCATGTACCACACCTAGTTTATACAGTGCTGAGGATCCAAGGCAGGGTTCTTGTGCATGCTAGGCACAGATTTTTCCAAACTGAGTTCTATCCAGCCTCCTTTCATGGATTTTTATTGAGAAAGACTCTCAATAAGTTGTCCAGGCAGGCCTTGAACTTATCATCCACCTGCTTCAGCCTCCCAAGTAACTAGGTTTACAAACCTGCATGATCAGGCCGGTCTCCTAGTTGCAATTTGAACCACAGTAGTCTGGAACCTGCAGCACTGAGGGAGAGATACCAGTGTGTCCTGTCTTCCCATGTTTTCCTACGTCGGGCTGTTTCAAGCAGTCTATCTTACAGGGTTCTCCCTGACTCTTCCTTGTCTCCCTTCATTCCACCTCTGCACCTTCTTTGTGTCCCTAGCTAGTTTGGAACACTGGCTGGTCAGGCAGACAGAACTAAGTTCCAGCCCATTTTCTTCTCTCATGTGCCCTTCTAAACATATTATTTAACCTGAATGTCAGGTTTCTTTTTTTTTTTTTTTCCAGGACAAAAGATGATGCCTCAGTCTATTTCCCCACTAAAAAGTATGAATCTGTAAAATGGGGGCATCGAGAGTACCTACCTCCCTGGAATGTTCTGAGGATTACGAGGTGATGCTCGTCAAATGCCCAGTTCAGTGCCTGGCACAGAAGTGGGACTGCTTAATGGCTGGCTCCACCTGTGTGTCGCCCCAAGATCCCGCCTCCAGGGTCCTCGTCCTCTAGGAAGCCCTAACACAGCCCCCACCTCTCCTACCTCCTCCCTGCGGCCTCCTACAGGCCCCGGGCCGCAGGAGGGGGCGGGGAGTTCAGGGCGAACGGAGAAACCGCCCCGGAACTGGCTATGGGCGGGCCCCCTGCAGTTGACGCGAGGGCGGGGACACAGCCAGCCCACAGTGGTCTGACGGGGTGGGGGGTCTAAGGCCACCTACGAACCTCCAGGAGGTGGAATGCTAGGCCAGAGGAGTCCCCTGAGAAGCAGCCCGGGGGTAGGGCGGGGCTCAGAGCCGAGATCTCAAGGGACTAGCTGTCCAGACGAGCCCTAGGGTTGCTAGGAGGAGGAGCCCGGAGAGGATAGTGAAGGACCACCGGAAGAAACGTCGGGCGTCTCCGGCTCGGTCTGTCCTAATTTGGTGCCCAACCTGAGGTCGGGCTGTACTATTGTCCCATGGGGGGAGGCTACAGCCACAGCGACAAGAAGCAAAGGCGCTGGCGAGAGATGTGTGGAAACCCAAGGGCACTCGATTGAAATTTAGGTGCTACAGGCCTTTTACAAGTCCCAGCGGTCCCAGCGTGAAGTCGCCCCGGAGATCCGAACGTCATTCGGCGCTTCCTCCCCGGTCCCGTCTAGATGGTTCCGCCCGGAAGTGCTGGCGGAGACTGCGGCTGCGCCTCTCGCGAAAGGGCAGGCGCCGCGGGGCCGGGCACTTCCGTACTTCCGCTTTCCGGCCCAGACAGCGCCCGCGATGGTGAGAGTCCCGGGGCTGGGGCCCTCCTTGTGTCTTTCTTGGAGAGGCTGTGGGTCTGGGGGAGATACTGCTCGCCGCTAGGACTTGCGGCCGGAGGTTGCCGTGGGATAAGGGGACACGATGAGGATGGGAAGACAGAGGGTGGAGCCAGAGCCGAGGCGAGGAGGAAGGGGAGAGCTGGGAGGCAGGAACAGGCCCCGAGACTTCCAGGTTGGGCATCCCCAGTAGGGATGGCCTCTCCCCGAAGTTTGGAGGAGGCAGGAAACGGGGCTGCTAGGCCTGTACTGGCGACTCGCAGCCGAGGAAGGACCGCTGGGGAATGCAGCGGTGCCTCCTCTTCCTCCACGGAAGTACACTAAGTACACTCCATTGTCCCTACCTGTCTTCTTGCATTCACGGTCCTCCGAGGCAAGTATCCACTTCTCCTTATTACCTTCTTGTTCCCTCGAGCCTTGCTTCCAACACTCAGTGAAGCTTGTGTGGGGTTGCCTCCGGATTGAGACTCCTTCCTAGTGCGGTACACCGTTGACCCGAATGTGTGAAAACGCTGATAACCGCCGGTCCTTCCCTTCCAGGGGATGCCCGGCTTTGGTATCTCTGGGTGTTCCTTGCAGTTGTGTCCCTGGCTCACAACGTTCACTCTCCTACTGCTTTCCTGGTCTGCTTTGATGACCAGAGTTCTGAAGACTGGACTGCTTGTCACTCTCCCGTAAATCTACTCTTTGGGGAGACACCTTGAAATTAGGCCTTCTTGTTGAAAAGATGACTTTTGTACAAGCTTTTCTAAACGTTTTCCAATGCCATGTCCTAACTGGTTCCATTCCTCAGCCTGAAAGCCGAAGTTTCCTTTTCTCTGATTGAGGAGATAGTATTTCATTTTTAAGCATTAAAGTTGATTGTATGGTTTCTTCATACATCTGTTCACCAAAGGGTAAAAATCACAGGGCTGGCCATCAAAAGTCAGGTTTTCTTTCTATGAATTTTGACAAAGTAATCAAATAGCCACTACCACTGATTTTTCCCTTCCAGTTTCACCTTTTCTTGGTTGACATATAAATAGAATAATCTAATACAGTGACAGAACCCACTGCTGAGCTACATGACCGCAGTATTTTAGTTGTGTTTTTTAGCCTTTATCCCCTCTGTCGGGGGGATGCTGTGCTTGTCTCCACTGCCCCAGTCTATACTCAGTACCTCTTCTCTGGGGGTCTCACTTCCCTCTCCATTCTCCAGAGAACCTCTGTGTAGCTGTAGTCATGTAACTTCCTCCTCAGAAAGTCCCAATGCTTTCTGATACATTGAGAGAAAAACTAACTCAGTGGACCAGCATTCTAGATTCTCTGGGGTTTTTCCCAGCCTACCATTTAAACCTGATCTGTGCAATTTAAAGTGATTTTTACATACAGAGACATTGTACTCATTCATACTTTTGAAAGTCTTAATGCTCTTTTTTTTTTTTTTTTTTTTTTTTTTTTTTTTTTTTTTGTAAGTCTAGTCCTGCTTATGTTAGTTCATTTGTTCATTTACTTTACAGGAAATTTGAATGACACTAAGTATTGGAGGCACTGAGCTAGATACAACCTGCATAACTGAATAAAGTTAATGTCTTTAGATCATGAGAATTACAGTCTAGTGAAGGGAAATTTATTTAACAAAATACGTGAAGAAATGTCTTGTGAATTATGTGTAAAGTGTACATACCATAAATAAAATAAATGCAGCGAGGGGGAAGTAAATAAGGCAACTTTGAGGAAGGAAGAGGCCTTCCCTACTGAGCTGAGCTCTGCCGGGCTAGAGCAAGGAGGAGGAAAGAGTGCAGGTGATGGCCTAGCATGTGATAAGCCCCGAGGGGAGAGAGCATTTGACTGAGCTATAATGTAGCTGATCGCTATACCTGACCTTGTCCACTCTACTGAGAATGTCCATGTTGTACTTTTTCTCATTATAAGAGCTTCCTGTTCCTGTATGTACTCAAAACTAATTTCTTCAGACAGCCTAGATTATTTATAAGCCTAGTTATTTTCTATTTTGCCTTCTGTTAGCCCTTGTGATCCTTACTCGTTTGAGCCATTTGAGGGCAGATGTGATCTGACTGAACTCCTAGCATGCCCAGGACATTTGTCAGTGTAGTGAGCAGACCTGGGGGCCTGGATCTCTCTAGATCAGCATTACCCTGCTCTGACACTGGTGGCTCTTGGGCCTGTGTAATTCTGTTATGCATCCCAGGATAGTGGGCAGCATGGCTTTCCTCTTTCCATTTATGTCCATAGTACCCCTACCCCCATCCCTGGGTCATGACAGTTTTTTCTCCATACTTTGTTAAATGTCAAGCAGAATTATTTGCTGCTGGGAAACACTGTTGTAGACATTGACTGGACTGGACTGCACCTGGAAAGCTGGGTACATTTTGCTCTGTGTATATTGTTCTGGGTGTGTTTTGTTCAGGCCACGCCTGAAGCCTTCAGCATTGCCTGTTCTGTAGAAGCCTCGGTGGGGACGCGGGGAACGGGATTGGTTTTGGCGAGGCAGATTCTGATCCTTCCTGTATCTTGGGTTTATTCCTGCAGACTGCCACTCTCCGCCCTTACCTTAGTGCCGTGCGGGCCACACTGCAGGCTGCCCTCTGCCTGGAGAACTTCTCCTCCCAGGTTGTGGAACGACACAACAAGCCAGAGGTCGAAGTCAGGTAGGGAAGGAGAAGGTCAGAGTGGGGCTGAGGAGAACAGCTCCCAAGAATAGACCCTGTTCATGGGGTTCCCTGAATCTATGCTCTGGACTGCCGATACCTTCAGTGGCATTTGTCTTGCTGCCAGATGAATGATGGATCCAAATATGGGAATTAGGGTCAGTGGCCTGACAGGCCAAAATTCATGGGAAACATACCCCAAAGTGGTGCTTCTTAGAGCAGAGCTGTGGAGAAGTGTCTTCAATAGCATTACTGAGGCCACTAGCAGCTCTAGAAGAGGCCACAGGATTTAGTTCTTAGAGATGACATTTCTATACATTATTAGTGTAAGGATCAAGACCCAAATACTCCATATTTTGAAAGCATTCTTGACTGGTTTTCATGTCATAAATAAATATTCTTCCTCTGAAATTTCACCTGGGAAGATGACACGACTGCTAATCCCCGCACGTGAGAGATGTGGTTCTCTTAAACCACAGCGATAGGAACAGCCTCAGCTACATATCAGGTCTTCTTCCCTCAGGAAACCAAAAGAAAGCCAGGTACGGTGACAGGCGCCTGTCATCCCAGCAGCACTTGAGGTGGCAGAAACAGGCAGATCTCTTTGAATTCAAGGCCAGCCTGGTCTACAAAGCAAGACCAAGACAGCCAAGGCTACACAGAAAAACTCTCGAAAACTAAACCAAAACAGAAACCAAAAGAGGGAAAAATCTGGGATGTACTTAGTTGGGATAAGCCATGTTCCTACATTAGACCATAAAGTTTTGTTGTTTTGTTTTTTTTCTAGGGATTGAACCCAGGCCCTTGGGCATGCTAGACACACTCTACAGCTGAACCATATCCCCTTCCCCAAAGTGACTGATATGACCCAAATGATTCCAGTGTTAGGATGGACGTTACTGTTTGATATACATGAAATACTGTGTTATTACTTGATAAACATGGCTTTCACTAGGCATTTCAAATGATGCAGACTCCCCATGCACCTTTAAAATACCTAGGGAGTCAGTGGCATCCGTGTCCTTTGATTTTGTGTTTTTAGGAGTAGCAAAGAACTCCTATTGCAACCTGTTACCATCAGCAGGAATGAGAAGGAAAAGGTTCTGATTGAGGGCTCCATCAATTCTGTCCGGGTCAGCATTGCTGTGAAACAGGTGAGTCACCAGAGAGAGGGCAGACTTAGGAGTGCGCGTCAGTTCCTGCTCTGGTTTGATAGCCATAGTTTCCCAAACTGCCATTTGTTTAAAATAACAGAAGGTACAACACATACACACGTACAAAATTCTCAAAAAAAAGAGCAGACCATCCAATCTAGCTTGTCTCTTAGAAACAGATATGTAGGACAGCAGTGTGTGGGGTGATACATCCAAAATCAGGAAAGAAAAATGCCAACAAGAACAGTAGCAAACTATCAGAACTAAAGATCTGTCAGACAGCAGTTACCCAGACAAGTAGCATTGCAGTTTCTTTGTGTATTTTCTCTACTAGTTTTACAGTTGGAGACTCTCCTTTCGGTCATCTTGAGTTAATTTTTGTGTATGGCATAAGATAAGGGACTAGTTTCATTCTTCCACATAGGAATGTTCAGTTGTTGGGACATTTTGTTGGAGAAATTCTTGCCATTATGTGACCGTGGTGCTTTTGATGGAAATCTGTCCCATTCATACATGTTCCAGTTCATGCATGTATAAAACAGTTTCCCAGATGTCTACCACAAAGGTCTGGGCATTACTGTCTCTGTATCATTTGATTGTTTTCTTGTTTTTGTTTTTTTAATTTGAGCTATATTCTATTTCCGATTTGGAAAGAAACTTTTGAGTACTAAATGGGAAAACAGTATCATTTGTTCTTCCCCGTCAGACAACTCTAAAAATAACAATCAAAACAAAACAATGTTACAAAATCAGATTTGCCACTTGTTGCCTGTGAGAGCGTCAGGGTGAAAAGGAAGGTGAGTGAGCAGTGAGCTGGGCGGCTGGGGCTTATGCTGGTGTCTGATTGCCCAGGTGCAGAGTAACTGGAAGAGTTGATTTGGGGATTGTTGGATTTTAGTATTGTTGAAGCAGATAATTGTTGATACTTCCAGTTGAGGAAGTCTCTGATACCCAGTTGGTGTGTGCCACCAGTGTTGAGAAAGGCCACAGTAGTGACCTGAGAACGTTCAGGCAGCTTCCAATACAGGTGTGGGCTCCCTGGAGCTGATGAAAGATTCGGGTTTGCCAGAGTTTCCTCATTGGGTGTGAGATGAGATCTCAGTAATACTTGTTAAGGTAGAGTGCCCTGGTAAGGCCTTCCTTTCAGTCAGCTGCAGATGCTGCAGTTCAGAGATCAGCAGTCTTCATTGCTGCCAGACCTCTCTGCAGTGTCTGCTACCCTGGGAAGGCACTGGGGCCAGAAAGCCAGGTTCAGGGTACTTTGACTTTGAGACTCTTTTGCTGTCACCAGGCTGATGAGATTGAGAAGATTTTATGCCATAAGTTCATGCGCTTCATGATGATGCGAGCAGAAAACTTCTTTATCCTTCGAAGGAAACCTGTGGAGGTGAGACCAGTGTTTCTGCTCCGTTGTAATTCCCATAATGTTATCTCTGGCTGGCTCCAGATTGTTTCTTTTTGTAGTACTGGGGATGGAACCCAAGGCCTCGCACAGCTGGGCAAATTACTGTGCTACTCTGGGTCTGTAGGATTGTAGCCCAAGGGCTGCTGCCTCTCCAGCTGTGGGGCATTGCTGCCTGGGCTGAGTCAGCCTGTACCGGGTACCAGGGAGGCAAAAGCCCAGGAGGAGGTAGGTCTGTGTAGCACCCTCCTTCTCAGAACCTTGGGGCTGGTCATAGACAAAACAGTGACTTCAGGATTCTTCCTGAGCTGGTGTGTGGTGGGCATGCCTGTACTCCAGTTTTGGGGAGGCTGAGGCAGAAGAGTCAGGAGTTTGAGACGAGCATAAGCTACACTTTGGTATGTATCTAAGAGAGGGGAAGAAAGAAGGAAAACATGACAAATTTTCCTACCAACTGAAATCTAGCCTCCCAAAGCCACAATAAACAGTGAATTGCCTGCTGCAAGCCTTTGTATTTAAAGGTACTCAATCCATCCACGGGCTCCCTGCCAGGTCTCCCTGGTGACCTAGAAGCCACCATGTTAGAGCAGCAGAGACATCACCCAGCACACTGAATGTCAGTTCTTTACCTCGAGCCACCTCTCTCCAGCCTCACTCTAATGCCTGGGGCCACTAGAGCTCTCTCTCACACAGCCTCCTGAAGTAGACAGCTAGTCAATTCTGTTCTGTTTTGTTTTATTTTCCTTTTTTTAAACTGTTAGGTTCTCTGAAATAAGATTTGTAGTCCCTTTAATTCCTGTGGCTCATTTCAAATACAGGATTGTCTGTGCCACAGCCTTTCAGGGACATCTGACCTAGCACACAGTTTTGAACTGGGTTCTATTGTTTGGGTTCAGCAGACACAAAGTGCACACTCACCCATACTACCCCCATCTCTCACCTCCAAGCAAGTTGGATTGCTGACTAAAGGGGGAATATATAGTTTGGGAGAAAATGGTAGCTAGTTGGAAGCCTGTGTGTGAGTGGGGAAAGGTGACAGCCAAGTGTCCCTAGGGGGTTAATTTTGTCTCTTGTTTTCCTTCCTTACTGGCTTTCCAAACTAGGGTTATGACATCAGCTTTCTCATCACCAACTTCCACACGGAACAGATGTACAAACACAAATTGGTGGACTTTGTAATCCACTTCATGGAGGAGATTGACAAGGAGATCAGTGAGATGAAGCTGTCAGTCAATGCCCGGGCCCGTATTGTGGCTGAGGAGTTCCTCAAGAATGTGAGTAGCATCTTGCCACTTGGTGCCACAGGTGGAAGAAGCCATGGGTTCTGGGAATGTGGTGGCACTGACAAGATAGTCCTGAGTCCCCTCAGACCTGTAACGTAGGCAGGGGCTTTGAAACACAAGGCCAAAGATTCCATCCCTGAGAGCCCCAAGAATCTTCTATTTCTGCAAGTCTGGGAGGCAAGTCTCTGGTGGAAATATAGGCATGAATTCTGTATTTTCCAGTTCTGCATAGTCTCTGCCTGTCTTAGTTCACCCCCAAGTGAAGAAGATACAGTGCTTTGTGACTCTTCTGAGAGCATAGGACAGACAGCTACTCATGTAACCGTCCGCTTCTTGAACAGACTAAATATTTTTCTTCAGTGTCTGTTTCCCAGGCTTACCACTCTGGTTTCTTCCACGTTTCCCATCCCTCCTAGCTCATGGCCATCTAGCTGAAAGGACTGCAGTGCTCTGAAGAGGAGGGATTGTTTATACTGCAGAGCTGGTGCATATCTTTGGCTAGCGATTCAGGAC
Organism: Meriones unguiculatus; assembly: GCF_030254825.1. Lineage (NCBI taxonomy): Eukaryota > Metazoa > Chordata > Mammalia > Rodentia > Muridae > Meriones > Meriones unguiculatus. Next base: position 104,233,562 of record NC_083353.1, read on the forward strand.
AGCCCATTGCCTTCTCTAGTTTGTTGACACATTCCACTCAGAGCTATCTGATCCCTTCATGGTAGAGTTAGTGTTTGTGCCTCCTGGTGCTTGCAGACCCGAGGGAGCCCAGAATCCTAAAAATGGAAATGACACCCACTTCCCCTGGGGTTTAATTATCCTGTGGGTGGCCAGCGCACCAGTGCTGTTTATGCTCATAAATCAGACCCAAGTGTGGGCCTGGCTCCTCTCCTTTCTCCAGGCATGACACTGAACTGCTCAGCTAAGCCTGGTTGCCTCAGCTGGGAGATGAGGGCGCCGCTAATACAAACCTTTCAGGGAGGTTGAGCGTTAAGCTCACGTGAGAGTGCCCAGTACATAAACTTCCAGGTATGGGAACACGAGAGTTTCAGGACAGATCATAAAGTCCTCAAGGTTCATTTGACCAAGAGAAAACAGTGCTTGTCCCAGTTTAGTATTTGGCTTAATTACCCAGTGATCATTTGTGTGTGTGTGTGTGTGTCAGAGAGGGGAGGGAGAATGCCCACAGATTCTAGAACAGGGTATCTAATCTCCTGGGACTAGGGCTATAGGAGCTGACTCATGTGGGTGCTGGAGCTGACCTCAAGTCCTCCAGAGGGAGCGGTATGTCTTCAGTAAGTCATTTCTCCAGTATTTATTGTCTAAGGCTCCGAGGTGAAGTTGCCTGCCCAGTGTCCAACTAATAACTGGAAGAAGGGGAATGTAGAGAGGGCTAAGCCTCTGTGGTAGAGCCATAGCATCCGGCAGTACTTCAGAGTCACTCGGCAGTGTGTGTGTCTGCGCTGGGCTTGGTGGAGCACGGTAGCACTTAGCTCTGGAAAAGGTTGCTGCCAGGCAGCTGCAGCCTATTACTGCCTCACTGTCCCACTTTTTCTTCTGGAGCTTGGAGTCAAACCAAACTGAAGGCTTTGCCTGTGCTGCCCCAGCCCTGCAACTGGGCTGTGTCCCCACCCCGCTTTTTACTTTGAGTTTGAGTTTGAATCTTGTTATGTAGTCCCAGGAGTCCTCCAATTTGCAGTCAGCCCCTCAGCCTCTGTAGTAGCTGGGAATGTACTCACATAGCCAGGCTGGAACAAACTGTTCAAATGAATCCCCAAATATGGATTTGGTAGTGGTATCTATTGCCTTCAAAGTTGACAGCTAAATCATACCTTTGAACATCATGTGGCCCGGTGTTGGACTGTGCTCACTTACCGAACAGTCTCTGGTTTAGTGTCTAGGACTGTTCTTGGCACTGTGGGGATACCTGAAGGTAGAAAGCATTTTCTTCCTGTCTTGTCCCTTCCCTTCTCTTTGCCTTCCCGTCTCTCTAGGTAGAAGACAGGATAAACAGGCGGCCTAGGTTCCCCTGAATTTACTCTGTGGCTGAGGATGGCCTTGAACTCCTGATCCTTGTTCCTCCACTTTCCTGAATCTAGGGTTGTGTGTGCTGCCACAGGGAGCAGAAAGCTCTTCTAAGGCCTGTTGTGGTTTGTACCAGACCTTGTCACTTTCTCCTTGGCTTGTAGAACCCTGAAGCAGCAGCTCAGACTATCACCAGCATATGATGACCCCACTCATTGCCCGTCATTTTCTTTGACAGTTTTAGACCGTCTGGCTGGATGTTGTGGCCTTCCCTCTCGGCCTCCCCTGTGTCTCTGCGTGTCTGCGAAGGTGTCCTGGAATCATTCCCTGGAGCAGCAGTGCAGCAGCAGCAGGAAGCTGGGTTGGGTGGGCATCGGATGCGGGAGGCGGGTGTGGTGTGCTTGCTAGCTGTGCAGAAAGGCAGCAGTGGACCTGCCTCGTGGTCACACATGTCTGGTCAGGCTGGCTTCTGATGTTCAGTCCGCTGGGCTGGGACAGACTTTTTTTTTAATGTCTTGAAACCTAAACTCTGTGCTTGTAGAAGACTGTACCCTTTTTGTCTTTTTTTTTTTTTTTTTTTTAAAAAAAAAACAACCTCCACCTCCAGTGGCTGTGACTGGCCCCAGTGATTGTACCTTATTGGTCGCTGTGGTCTGGGCGGGCCTGGAGCCAGAAGGCGACTATTTTTCCCATGCCACCCAGGTGGGGAGAGAGGGAAGTTTCAGATTCCGGTTTCTCTTCATGGCTGTCTTACTCACAAGCCTTCTTGGGCCCTGTAGAGGTGGTGAGGCCCCTCTACTGTCTTTCTGAGTTCTGCCTGAAGACGGCCTCTGCACCGGTTGGGAACAAGGGCTGAATACATGATTGCCGGGCGGGGCCACCTGCTGTCCCCCCAACACCCTCCCAGCTGAGAGGCCCCAAGGCTTGCCTGTCTGGGTACAGTGCCTGTGCTGGAGGTGCAGAGGTGAGTCCTTTGAGTGCCCAACTGGGTCTTGCCTGCTCTGGCTCCTCTGCTCCCACGCTCGCTGTCTCTGATTCTGATGAATCCTCCCTTACCCTAATTAAAGTCTCTTCCTGCCCCTTTGGGGCTGCATGAGGTCTGTGCTCTGTGTATGTGTGTGGAAGGATAGATGTTTTTATCCCTGGAGCCATGTGGCTGGCTTTTGAGTCTGGAGCAGTCTACCAGACAATTTTGTCATTGATCCCTGCCAAGGGCCTCAACACAAGAGACCTTCACTGCAGCCAGGTAGCAAAATTCTGAAGGTGGCCTCTGCCTGAACAGAGACACCATGCTTTCCACATCATGCTTCCATTCTAGCTTGCAGGTAGCCTCAGAAACCATGATCCCACTTTGTGGATAAGAAAACAGGTTCTGTTGTCCAAAATAGCTTGCTCCAAATCTCCCATCCTGTGAACAAGGAGACTGCCTTTGCTGAAACAGCAGTCACTCTCTACACTATCTCAAAATCTTAGTCCTATTGGTGACTTAGCAGGTGTTGGATAGCTACCGGTAACTCAGTATTGAAAGTGCTCAGGAAGTTCCATAAGATAGTGCCGGCGACTTCTTGCCGGCTTCTGAAGTAAGCAGTCCTTTCTCTTGCTGCCTCCTGCTGAGCACTTGTCCCTGCCCCACGGGTGCTAGGTGAACAGTAGCTCTACACTGTTTAACATGATCCAGATATACACTGACAATACTCAGGTCCAGAAAGTGAGAGTGAACAGGATGTGAGAGTGCCCGTGATTGGAAGAGTGTGGAGCTAAGTGTGCTTACAGGAGAGGGTATCAGGGAAAGCTTAAAGGCAGTTGGCCTTGAGCCAGGTCTGGCCGCTCACTTGTAATTCTAGCACTTGGAAATTGGAGACAAGAGGACTTCTGTGAGTGCTGGAACTATCCAAAGACACACAGTCTCAGATAAAATAAAAAGGTGTGAGAGAGAGCAAGCTGAACTTTCTGGATGGCCAAAGGAATGTTTGCCGGAGCTTGGGGCATTTGTTTCTCAGTGCTGGGGTTGGACTTAGAGCCTTGAGCACACTATGCAAACCTGTCAGTAGGCTGCATCACCAGCCCCCAAGGGTCTTTTGAAAAGAACAAGTAAGTGTTAAAGGAAGGAGGGGTGGGGGCAGCTTGACCGGCTGCCATCCCTTTATGACACTACCTCTGTGACCCCCTGCCTCATTGAATATAGTTGGGCCCTCTGTGGTGCATGGCTTTGTTCTAGCTTTGCAGTAACTGTTAGAGGTACTACTGGTGAAGCTGGGTGATCAGGAGGAAATGGCAGCTGGCCAGTCAACCCTCAAAGGACAGCATTACTCGGGTGAGCCAACCAAAACTTCGTCATAAATTATCTCCCAACGTCCAAAGTCCCTAAAACCAGATTTGCAAGCTGAGGACAGACCAGATTGCTGCCAGCCATCCAGTTTTCTCTTTTAGGAAGTCCCGTTAACAGCCGTAGGTGGGGTTCTCTAGTTGAGTTTGGCTGGACAGGTGCTGGGTAGGCTTGGGGTGGGGAGACATACCTTCATTGCAAAGGCAGATTTGCCTGGTGACTGACAGCTGGCTTCTTGGAATGATTATTATTATTATTATTATTACGTCCTTTGAGACAGGATTTCTAAAGCTTTCTTTGACTGTCCCAGACTCTGTAGACCAAGCTAGCCTCAAGCTCACAGAGGACCGCCTGCCTCTGCCTCTGCCTCCTGAGTGTTGGGATTACAGGCGTGTGATACGGCACCAGCTTCTTTGACTTCTTTAACAGACCCCGCCAGAGGTGGCCTTTATAGCTCCATTTGGTGCCTTTTTTTTTTTTTTTTTAGATTTATTATACAACATTCTGCCTGCACACCAGATCTTACTATAGATGGGGTTATGAGCTACCATGTGGTTGCTGGGAATTGAACTCAGGACCTTTGGAAGAACGGCGAGTGTTCTTAGCCTCTGAGCCATCTCTCCAGCCCCCATTTGGTGCTTCCGACCCCAACAGCAAGTCCAAGAGGCTGAGTATGTAGCTTAGTTGGTAGACTGCTTTGTCCAGCATCCCTGAAGCAGCAAGTCCCAGCACTGGGTGTGGTGGAAGTCCAGTTGTTGGAAGTTCACCGGGACACGTGAGACCCTGACCCAAAACAAGTGTTGAAATCAGAACTCTGTGCTAAGATTATGCTGTGTGATTTTGAGACGTTATGTACTGTCTCTGAGTTCTGAACATCCTTGCTCACAGATTTGGCCAGAATGGAGCATAACTTCTGTATCTTTCTTCAGTTGGTAAAAAATGATTTATTTTTACTTTCTCAAGTTTTTTGAAGAGGTGGTGTGTGCTCTGAACCTTATCTTTGTCAACCCATGCACAGCCTTGGCTTTCTTATTTATCCCCAAAGACCTTACTGTCATCTTAAGCCAGGCCCTTCAAGGCTGATCTGGCCTCACCAGGTTCAAGCCTCACCAGCTGCCTCTAGTTCCCACAAGAAAGGTTTCCAGCCTCAGGTGGGCATGGTGGCACACACCTTTAATCCCAGTCTAGAGGCAGGTGGATCTCAAGTTTGAGGACAGCCAAGGCTACAGAGAGACCTTGTTTTGAAAAACAAAGCTGGCGGTGTGTTGCAGCACTCTGGGAGACAAGATGGTGGATCACTTTGAGCTTGAGGCCAGCCTGGTCTACAAAGCGAGCCAAGAACAGCCAAGGGTACACGGGGAAACCCTGTTTCGAAAAACCAAAAGAGAGAGAAGAAGAAAGGTTCCCAGCCAATACAGGACAGTTGCTGAGACTGCCCACTGCTAGAATATAATTCCAATCTCCTTTGCATTTACACCAGCTTAACTGGTCACCAGAGGAGGACCTGAGGTCCCTAACTAACTGCCTTACCTTCAGGAAACCCTCTCAGCTCACTGAATTTTCGCTTCCCTTAAATCGGCACCTTTTTTTTATTTCTTTCGCTAGTTTTTTATTCTCCACACACTGTAAGCTTCATGAGGTCAGGGTCCACTTAACAGCCCTTACCCAGAGTCTTAGTGTATGGGCAAAGGCACAGATAAGGAACTCTGATGGTCCATCCTCAGTGCCTGGCTCATCAAGGGTGTGTGGCAAGTGAGGCTCAGAGCCAAGGTCTCTAAAAGTAACTCAGCTTCCCCAAGGCCCTCCGCGGCTCTGGAGTCCTCCACCTGAGTCTGATTGTGCCTGGGCAACGGTATCTAGGAGACAAGAAACGGAGGGCGGGGCCCAAGGGGCGCCTGGGCGGAGGTGCGCACTGGGGCCCTGGGAGCCTGGCGAGAGGCGCATGCCGGGTCTCAGCGCAGCCCTTCTCCTGAGCGTGGGGCAGCTGGGGCCCTCGGCCGCCTGGTTCCGCCAGGAGGGCGGCTCGGAGTGCAGCTGGCACCGGAAGACGCAGCCGCCTGAGCTCCGCCCTAGTTCCCCGTCTCAGTGGCCCTGGGCATGCAGCTCCGAGTTCCGGCCACCAGGGAAGCTGCAATGGCTTGGGCCCGCCTCTGCCGAGCCCGAGGGGTCAGACTACGGCGACAGCCTTGGGGATTGCAGCCCATTGCCTGTGCGCCACCTAAGCGCTGCCCGCGAGGCGTTCCTGCCCACTGCTCACAGCACTGCGGATCCCCATCCCGACTTCTCCCTGGTCCCCCAGACCCTGGATGAGTACCTGCCTGATGCCCTGCAGCCGCCTGATGGTGAGGCACAGAGCGGCCCGCCAGCCCTGACACCCTGGCGGCTGCAGGGAGAGGCCGCGAGGGTGGACCTCAATCTGGGAAGCTCTGGAGGTTGGGCGTCCGGATATAGTGTAGGGGCAAGGGAAGACGGACAAGTCCCTGGGCCAAGCCCCCAGCTTTCTGTGTTCCTGCTCCCCATCTCTACAGATTCCCTTCTCCTCTGGAGAGGATTCTCCAAGGGATCTCAACACATGGGCCGACTCAGAAACGCCAAAATCCACGTAGAAAGAGCCGTCAAGGTCGGAGGGAATGGAGTGGTGGTGGTAGCTACTCTTTCTAGTTTCTCATATCCTTAAAAAAATCCATAAAAGGCAAAGAAAGACTGACCCCCCAAACACCTGCATCTGTAAGTGTTCCCCGCCCCCACCATTAGTCCCTCTTCAGGTCCATGGTCTTGGTTGAATTGTCTGTCCTTGGGGATGTACTCTAAAACATGCTCAGCCCTGGTTCCCTGCCCTTCTATCCCATTTCCGTCGGAAATCACTCTCATTTGCAGCCCTTAACTGCCTTCTCCTGCTGGGGTGCTGTATGTCTCAGACTCCACACTAGCTTCCCTTGCTTGCTGCCTGGCCGCTGCCTCTGAGGATTTCTCACGATTCCCAGGATCCCTCTCCATGCACCCATCTCCTTGAGCTTGAGAGGCAAGATTCACACTGTGCCCTGTACCATCCATTTCCTGTCTCCAGGCCCCACCCTGGAGATCTAGCCCCTCTGTTCTGTGTCACCACTATCTCACACTTGCATCTCAAACCTTACTCCTGTTTGGCCATCCTCCCGGTATCCTGGTTTCCCCATCTTTATTTCAGAAGCCAGAAATCCGTTCTTCCGGTTCCTTCCATTTATCAGCAAACTCATCCATCATCCACACCTCCAAAATTATTCTCAGGCCCAGAACCTCCTCCCCAGTGTCCACATTGCCACCTTCATTCTAACTACTCAGAGCATGGCTGCCTTCTGAGGATCTGCCTCTGTGCTTGCCTCCTCCCCGTTGACTCCCCTTGCAGTGGCATGCAAACTCATAGAGCCTCATTTGCTTCCTCCCTTACCCTGTTGTTTCATTCCTCTCGTATAAATGGCAAGGCCAAATTTTAAGGTCTGTGGGGCCCCTCACAGTCCAGTCATACTCGCTGCATTCTTGGGAGCTCTCCCTAGCCTCTCAGGTCCTTCTGACTTCTAGCTAGCCTTTGCACTTGCTACCCCCACTCTGCCTGAACTGCCATTTGTTCAGCTCTGCATTCATGGCTTCTTCCTGGTTTGCCTTGAAACCATGTATTACTCTTGAGGCTGGGAAGAGCAATGATAAAATGTGTTGTTTAGCATGTGCAAGGCCCTGGGCTCAATCCCCAGCACCAAACAGAAAGGGAGAAATCTCTGCTGTGTCACTTAACTACTGTGTGATCTTAGATAAACTGTTTAGTCTCTGTGCACCTCTAGTATGTAATTAAAATGCAAATGTTCTTAATGGCTCATGTAACTGCTTACCACATAATAGGTATTCAGTGGCTATTAGCTATACATGTTTAATTTTTTCCTTGTTTATAAGCTGCCTCCTACCGGGATATAAAAATTCCCTGAAGGCAGAGATCCTGTCTGGTTCACCATTACCTCCTATATGGCTCATGCTGAAGCAAGTCCGTACCTCTGACCTTACAGCAGAAGAAGATCTTTATGATTCATGGCCGATATCCAGTGATCCGGTGTCTCTTGCGCCAGAGGGGCTGGGTAGAAAAGAAGATGGTCCATCCCCCAGGCACCGTCCCACCGCCAGCCCAGAAGGACATAGACAGCTCAGTGATGGGTGATAGTGATGCCACGGAGGATGGTGAGTAGGTCCCTCCTTGTGCACAAGCTGTCCTTCCTGAGTCCTTTTCCTTTGCTTCCTGCTGGTCCAGGGTTGAGACCTCAGAGGACTGTGGGACACAGACACAGTCCCACAGCGTCACCCTCCACATCCACAGAGGAAGAAGACGAGAACGAGTTGTTTCGGGACACACAGCTGTTGGACTTCAATAGTTTTCTGGAATTTGATGACCTAGAAGGGACGCATGCTTTGATGGTGAGGACTCTGGGACTAGTGCAAGACAGGGCAGGTGGGAGGCTTCTATTCAGAGAACATTCAGTTGGGTGTCCTTCTCGGAATCCCAGCTTCCAGTCTGGGAAAACAGATTGCTTTTCTAATGATGGGCACAGAGATCTACACAGAGCGGTAAGGGACTCACGTGGCTCTAATGTCTCTCCCCACCAAGAACAGACTATTTTGCTCATCTCTTCCTCTTGCCTTTGGCAAATGAAGGCTATAAGAAATGGCTTTAAAAGCCAAGAGACAAGGAAAGATGGTATGTCCTTCAGTAGAGTTAAGACCTGAGTTCAAGCTCCACAGAACACATGTGAAAAGCCAGATGTGGTGGTAAAAAGCACTCAGTGCTGGGGAGGAGCTAGAGACTGGTGGACCCCCAGGGCTTGCTGGCCAGTCAGCATAGTGTACTGTGCAAGCACCAGTCCAGTGAGACCCTTTGGTAAAAACAAGATGGGGAACTGGAAGATGGTTCAGGGGTCAACAGTACTGGCTGCTGTTTCAGAGGTTTGATTCTCAGCACCCACATGAGGGCTCGGAACAGTCTGTAAGTCCAGTTCCAAGGGATCTGACACCCTCTGCTGGCCTCCCTGGGTACTGCATGATTTTGGTACAGAGATAATCTTGCAGGCAAAAAAAAAATAAAATCCATGTGTGTGAAATAAATACATCCTTTAAAACAACAATAACAAAAAGATGGATGGGGGACCCCAGACGGTACTCTGGCTTTTGTATGCACACACGTGCATACATGCTCTCACACACATACTCACATACAAACGCACATATTCCTATACACAAAAATATGCACACAAAAACTTGAGAGAGGCTGCTGTGCTGGTGTGGAGGGTATGAATGGTGAAGAGACAGACGACACTGGAGTTCAGAGTGTGACCCCTCCCAGACTAAGTAAAGTATATGAAATTGCCATTTCTTTTTCTTCCTTTATTTTATGTTGGTCCCCTCTTTCTCTCTGTCTGTGATATGTATGTAGGTAGGTATGGGTCTGCACATACTACATACATATATGGAGGTCAGAGGACAACTTTCTAAAGTTGATTCTCTCCTTTCATCATGGGTCTGGGTCCCACTTCCACTGGGAACATCACTAATGGTCACAGAGCAAGGTGTGGCATCATCGTGGTGTCCAGCTTAGCCACTGCCTCGGGAGTGACATGGGGCCAAGTGGAGGCTGGAAACCCAGCGTAAGCTTTTTGGAGCACATGACTTCTCATGACATATTCAGAGATGGGGAGTCGAGAGGACACCTTGGACAGCTCCTCTCCTTTCTGTACAGCTGGGCAGTGAGAAGCTGTCCCCTGTCCCCCTGTCTCCATCTCCTCCCCTTCTCTCCAGTCCCGCATGGTTCGAAATGAGACCCCCTACCTCATCTGGACTACGAGGCGTGATGTGCTGGATTGTCGCCTCCTTTCCAAGGATCAGATGATAAACCACTATGCCCGAGCAGGGTCCTTCACAACAAAGGTAGGCATCCCAGGGAAGCTAGCACCAGCCCTCAGATTGGCAGCCCTGCTTCCTGCCAGACTTAGCAGTCAGAGAAGATTCTGCAGGGAACACAAGATATTCTTGGGTTCACACCTTTATTGAGTCTTACCTGGGTTTCTTCAGTGAGTGGCTCCGCCTCTCCAAGCCTCCACTTCCTCATCTTTAGATGAGGATGTCAACACAGCCTGTAGTCTAAGGTTGTGCTGAGGATGAAGGATTTACCAGCATCTATGCCATGGTTCTCAACCTGTGGGTCAAGGCCCCTTTAGGAGGGTTGCATATAAGATATCCTGTATATCATATATGTACATTATAATTCATAACAGTAGCAAAATTATAGTTATGAAGTAGCAATAAAAAGAATTTTATGGTTGGGGGGGGTCACCATAACATGAGGAACTAACTGTAGTGAAGGGTTGCAGCATTATGAAAGTTGAGAACCGCTGTATTATGTCACCATTGGTGTGAACTCTAGAGGCCTCCTGGGGAGAGCATGGATGGGAAGGGGCAGGTGGAGGGACATGGGGCCGTTTGAGTTGGGCAAACCTGGAGATGGCTAACAAGTAAGACCTAACAAGTGGGTTGGAGGTTCCAGGAAGAGTCTTCCTGAGCGCCTGGACGTACGCTGCAGGTGGGGGAGCCCCTTGACGTGCTCTGGGTCCCCCCCCCAGCGCTTCAGCAGCTGTCTCCACAGGTGGGCCTTTGTCTCAATCTTCGGAATCTGCCATGGTTTGATGAGGCTGACGCTGACTCCTTCTTCCCACGATGCTATCGATTGGGGGCAGAGGATGACAAGAAAGCCTTCATAGGTAAGAGGACTCTAGCCCCATGCCTGTCTTCCTCATTCTGTCTGTCCCACAGTAGAAAACAGCAGCCCTCCCCTCTTGCCCTTACCTACTCAGTAGACTTTCCTCTGTAACCCCGGTCCTTTCCTCCCACTAATGGCTCTTCCATTCGTGAGCCTCCTAGTTTGGCCAAGCCTGGCATCTATAGAAGCCTAGGGAGCCAGGCTTGTACCCTAGAGCAAGTTCTAGAGGTTGGTGGGTTGATTTAGTCTGAAGTCCAGATAAGTTGCAGCATGGACCAGGTTCTACAAAAGGCTCTGGGCCTCTAAGGCAAAGTTGGTTCCAGCTCCAATGTGGGTTCTAAGTTCAGAATCTGGATCCAGATCAGCTGGCAGCTTTTAAATTATGTTCCAAACCTGAGATAGAATTTAGGCCTTGGTCTGATTCTCAGGTTAGAATAAGCATCAGAAATGGAGAAAGTAGGCTATGTGTGGTGGGTCACTCCTGTAATCCCCACTGTGGGGAACCAGAGGCAGGATGGCCACAAATTTGAGATCAGCCCTGTCCTACATAGTGAGTTTTAAGCCAGACAGCTTGAAACTGTAAGACCCTGTCTCAAAATAATAATAATAATAATAATAATAATAATAATAATAATAATAAAGAAAGAAAGAAAGAAAAGAAAGTTGAAAGGAGTGAAACCAGTCCAGGTCACTTTCTAGAGACAGGCTGCCCACACTGTCTTATGTTCAGTAGCTGGGGTAGGAGCCAGGTGTGCTAGAGTGAGACATACAAATAAGGTTCTGGATCCAAAATGGGGCAAGCCATGGTGAGGTTCCAGAACCAGGAGAGGCCTGGAGCCTGGGGGCTGAGCAGGGTATCCCCGCCTGGGAGCAGAGGACTTCTGGCTGACAGCTGCCCGCAACGTTCTCAAGCTGGTGGTGAAGCTGGAAGGGAAGTCACATTCCATCTCCATGTATGCAAGAGAGGAGGAGGCCTTCGGTGAGTGCTGCGCTTACCCCCCGCTCCCTTTGTTATGTGCTCAGCCATCCGCTTGTTCACTTCATCCGAGTGTCTAAGTCATCTGACCTTCTGCAGCCTTTGCCACCAACCTGTCTGTCCATCAGTCCATCATCCCGTCTATGAATAGCATTCAGCCCTATCTGCCCTGCCGTCTACCTGCGTAGCCAGCTACCCGTCTGTTCATTCTCTCAACCATCTCCCACCTGGCCGCCTCCTGCCTATCACTTCAGCCACCTGCCATGCCGTCCTCTCCACATCATCTCCATCTCTCTGCTCCCACCTTCCTTCCTGCCCTTGCACAGGCCTAGCTGCCCGTCTTCCCTTCTGCTTGTCCATTCTCTGTTCACCACTTATCATCCTGAGATCTATCCTTGCGCCTACCCCAACACCTGTCTACCTGTCCATTTGTTAATTGTTGAGCCCTTTAATGGGCCTGACTGGCCACTTTAGAGAGGCAGGCTGAGATCTCGTGGCCCCACCCCATCCCTGCCTGTGAGGACCGCTTCAAGTCCTCTGGAGAGAATGCAGAGGAACACAGAAACATGTAAATGTCCCCAAGAAACCCTGTGCCTGCACATAGGAGACATCTGGGAGAGGGGAGGAGACATAGGAATTCTCTGCCTGCTGTTCCATCCTGTTGTTCCCCTACCCCTCTGCTGAAATACTGGGGGCTGTACTCTGGGAAGGAATGGGCAGTTTTACTGGAAGGAGAAAAGTCCCTGGATCTTCCAGAGGGAACCCACATGCACTTTGTTGCTGTCATTTGACCTAGGTGGATCAGGTACCCAAAAGGCAGTTATGTATCAGAATCTGACCCCACAGGGCACCCTCTGTGGCCAGAGACCCTGCACTTGAATGTGTGCTGAGGTCAAGCAGAGGTCAGGCTGCAGGTGGGCTGTTGAGGGCTTGTTTGCATGTCAGAGTTTTTAAATGGGCAAAGGGCTAAGCCAAGGTCATGAGCGGGCATCGGTTCCTCCAGGGTAGGGGCTGGTGGATCACTTCCAGCTGAGTGCTTCCGTTTGCCCATGTACGTTAGCATTTTATGGCTTATGGGCTATAGATGTCGGTGAGGATTCTGAGAGAGGGGAGGGGATAGATTTCAGGTATCCAGAGGGGATATAGGAAGCTATGTGTATCTGGATTCACCTAGGCCAAGGCTTTGAGGTACATTGTAGGGCCAAAGATGTGTCAGAGGGCCCCCAGGGATAGAGAGCTGCAGGTAGGTGCTGGGATAGGGTGTTCTAGAAAGCTTGGCATTTACACTAGAGCCTTAGTTAAGTGAGAGGGTGCAGGGACAGAGGAGGCCAGGACAGCAGGTGAATTCAGAGCAGTTTCAGGGGAGGAAGGGGCATGTCCCAGGGCGGCTGGGGACTGAGTTCACACTGGGTCTCAGGTAAGTGATAGGCTTCAGGTCAGCAAAGGGAGATGGCATGTGTCACCATACCTGCTTCAAAAATGGGCTGTTTACAGGTCCCTTCTCTCTCTGCAGAAGACATACATCCCAAGAAGCAGGACAAAAGGGCAGTGACAGTGTCCTCAGACTTGGTGGATGAGGCTTTATGTGCATGTGAGGAGTTCCTTAGCAGCATAGCCCACAAGGACATCGACAAGGACCCCAGTGCCCCACTGTACTTCAGCCCTGAAGGCTGGAACCTTTTCCTCCAGCGCTATTACCAAATAATCCAGTAAGTGCCCCGCAGGGGCAGGGCTATGGGCACGGGCAGGGGTTACAGTCAGACTCTCTCCATCTAGCACAACCCAAGCTTAACCCCCACCCCACCACTTTTTTTCCTGGCTGCTTATCCTCAGGGACCCTCAGGAGGCTCCCACTGGCTCCACGAGAGAGTCCAATCCACTTTTCCCACCTTAGCATAGCATAGGCCCAAGGTGGTAGCGTAGGTTGTCAGTAGACCTAAGTTCCAGTTCTTTCTTTCTTTCCATCTCCCAAGCTCTATGACCCCAGAAACATCTCTGAGCTTTCTGAACATACTTTTTTTCTTAAATGCAAAATAGATTTAAAAATAGCATCCACCTTGGAGAATGGTATGAGACAGGATAATTTGTATTGTAGGCTCAGCTATAGGCTTATAGTGTCTGCACAAAACAGGAACCTAAGGCATTTAGAGTTCATCTTAGAGGCTGTTTGTCACTGTGTGACACAGGATGCTGATTCCCACGGGAAGGAAATAGATGTCACAAGAAAAGGCTTTGGGGTTAGTCCCATTTGGAAAACATCCAGTTAAACACAGTGAATTTAACAGGTTTCCTTGATGTGGAATTCAGAATCATTAACTGTGAACAAGAGGGCTGTGGCGCACACCTTTAATCCCAGCATTAGGGGAGACAGAGGCAGGCAGATCTCTGTGAGTTTGAGGCTAGCCTGGTATACAAAGCAGGTACACGACATTCAGGGCTGTTACACAGAAAAATCCTGTCTTGAAAAACCACCACCACCACCACCACCACCCAATAACAAGAGGATTGGGGAGGGAGTGAATAGGGGTGATGTTTTGGAGCACTCTTTGGGCAAAGGCTCTTGAGCAGTGGAGGCAGGTTGCATTATCTGGCAGCAGAAGAATGTGGCGAGCACTTGGTGTGCCAGGCTCCAGAGCCAAAGCTCTGCAGGGGCACCACACTTGGGTGGGAGGCTTGCAGCAAGCCAGGTGGAAGCACTGAGGGTCTCGAAAGTGGGGGTGGTGTGAACAGAGAGAAACAGAACAAACTTTGAATAAATGACGTAATCCGAAGACCCACCGCTGTAGCAAATAACTAGGGTCTTTTTTCTAAATAGCAGAAAATGACAGCAAGGTAATCCTATGCTTTTCTCTAGTGGCAGGAAACATAAAGCCACTTGTCATTTTTACAGTGATGGGGTAGAACTCAGGACCCCAGCTTCAGGCAAGTGCTTTACTAAGTGAGCTACCCCAGCCCTAAGGCAGCCTTCTTCTTTCTTCTTCTTCTTCTTCTTCTTCTTCTTCTTCTTCTTCTTCTTCTTCTTCTTCTTCTTCTTCTTCTTCTTCTTCTCCTTCTCCTCCTCCTCCTCCTCCTCCTCCTCCTCTCTTTTTCTTCAATTGGTGTGCATGAGAGCCACTGTGTGCTATGGCTGTCAGAGGAACAACCCTGTGGAATTCTTGATGCCTCTCATAAGAAGAAAGCTAACTGTGGTGGAAGTCAAGGTGCTAAAGTGAGGTCAGGGTTGCCTCCCAGGGAGGCATCTTTGTTGTCCAGAAGTTTAAATGAGGCAGCCATCTGGGGCGGCGTATCACTGAGGACACTGACCATCCTGTAAGGAGCAGGCCCCCCTTTCCCATGAATCCTTGTATGTCTAGGCCAGCTTCCTCCCAAGTGTGTGCACAGCCAAATCATCCAGTCAGCAGACTTTTGGGGAGGGCCTGCTGAGTGGCAGGGGTTGAGTTGGAGAGTGAGGCACATCAGAGAACACCCCCACCCCGCAGCTGACCACCCTGCAGGCTCCACTTGCGGCTCGGAGAATGTGTGCTCAGCCGAGCTGGCTCTGTGTTCAAGCCCCAGCACCACACACTAGAAAGGCCTAGCTGAATAAGTGGATGTTTGTCGTGGGAGGGTGCATGATGGGAGGGAAGCAAATCATGGTGAGGTGGGGTACAGTCAAGCCCGAGCAGGCTCTGGCTGAGAAAGGACTGATTCTCAACTAGTGTTAAGTCCAGATTAGGAGTGTGGAGCTCTGAACGCACCTTTGGACATTGACAAGGAAGTAGTCAGGCATATTTTTGCACCCTGGCTCAGTCACGCTACCTGGTGTGTTGTAGCCTCGGACAGGCCCCTGAGCTTCTCCAGCTTCAGTTTATACTTCCCTAAAGCTGGCTAGTTAATATTTCCCTAGAGAGCTGCTGAGAGGATAAAGGGGGATGATGGGAAGTCCTTGGCAGGGTGCTTGGCTTAGTGAGTGCTACCCCGTCCTCATTAGGAATGAAGAGGTCAAAAGATGGAGTATAGATGGGGTGGGGTGTGGTCTGGATAGGTTATCGGGCACTGGGTGACTTGATGATGGGAATTAAGGGGAGACTTATGTAGTGTTTCAGGGACAGGTGTGACCAAAGCAGTTTAGAGCACAGCTGGGGGAGGGGATGAGGGAGGGGTATGTCTCCGATTATCCTATCCTCTCATCTGGTCCCAGCCCCCACCCACCCCAAGTCCCACTGTCTCCACACAGTGAAGGAGCAGAACTCAAATACCTGGAGACCCAGGTCCAGCGCTCTGAAGACATCCTGCATCAGCTTCAGGCCGTGGTACCCCAGATAGAGATGGAAGGCGATCGAAACATCTGGATCGTGAAGCCGGGAGCCAAGTCCCGTGGCCGAGGTGGGGGAGCAACCTCTTCTTCCAGGGTTTAGTACCTTTATCCACTACTAGGAGCCGAGGAGGTTAATCGTGCAGAGACTGCCCCACTGCCAGGTTTGAATCTCAGCCCTGTTACTAACGTGCTGTATGACGCTGCACAAGTCAGTTCGCCTCTCTGAACCTCAGTTACCTCAGTGGGGATGGCACCAGGGCTTCCCGTCAGGTAAAGGCTAAATGCAGCTCAGACCTGCTACTCAGCGGTGCTTGGTCGGTGGGGGGGTCACCCCACCGGCATTGATTTCTCTGCCTCCCACTACCTGTAGTAGTCCTTTTCTGGGGCCTCCCCTTCATTGAATCACTTCAGAGTATCCACTGTGTGCACAGGAGAGCCCAGCTTCAGCCCGGCCTTTAAAGACTGCAGAAGGCCTCCCGAGAGATAGAAAGCTTGTAATGATATTCTTTATTGAAAAAAAAAGTCTACATGTAAATGTACAGGTGAGTGAAGTGTCACAGAGTGAACAGACTGGATCTCTGGTCCCAGGAGATCCATAAGACACACGTATACACATAAAAATAAAAAGGAAAGAGCATCTGTGCCCCAATGACTTGATTATAGTCCCAGGTAGAAGCAAAAGCATCGTTCAAGGCCAGCCTTGGCTATGCAGTAAGCATGAGGCCAGCCTGAACTCTCCATAAGCTCCTGTCACAAAATAAATAAAAGGATGAAAAAAGCGAGAGAGGATAAGCAAGCTGGGCATAGTGACACCAGCCTATAATCCCAGCACTTGGGAGGCAGAGGTGGGTGGATCTATGTAAGCCGGCCTGGCTTACATAGTTTTAAGACAGCCAGAGCTACATAGTGAGACCCTGTCTGAGAGAGAGAGCGAAGAAAGATGTCAAGGCCAGCTAGCCTACAAAGTAAGTCCAGAATGGCCAGGGCTCTGTTACACAGAGAAACCTTGTCTCGAAAAACAAAACAAAAAAACAACAAAGGTAAGAAAAGACTCGTCCTTGGATATGCGAAGCTGTAGCCAGAGTCAGTTGTGCAGGTGGCTAAGTAACAAGGTGAGGTGGCTTCTGCTAAGGCTCAGCTCACCTTGCTGAGCTCCATCGGAGCCTATGAAAGCAAGGCACAGGTAGCCGTGCAATGAAAAGCTCTCATAGGATCTCATGGCACAGCAGCTGGCTTTACCCCGGACAGTGAGTGGGAGGTTTTGGTATGCCTTTCAGTTTCCTAGTCTCTTAATTATTGGAGAAAAATAATACATGTACATGGTCAACAGGATATGAGAGGACAATTTACAGGGCTCTCTCTGTTCTAGGAACCGAGCTCAGGCAGTCAGCCTTGTGACAAGTGCTTTTATCCACTGAGCCATCATGCCCTTATCTCTCTTCTAATTTTATGTGCATGTGTCTTACCTTCTTGTACGTGTGTGCCCTGTGTGTGTGCCTGCTGCCCATGGAGGCCAGAAGAGGGGGCCAGATCACCTGGAAACTGGAGTTTATGCCATAAGAGTGCTGGGACCCTCTACAAGAACAGCAAGTGCTCTTAATGTTGGGCCACCTCTCCAGCTCCCACCCCACCCCCGGTTAAACAGTTAATTACAATTAAAAAAAAAAAATCTTTGTTTTGCTAGAGGGAAGATGGTTCTGACTGGGGTGGGGAGCAGCCTTAAGGTTCAGCTGTATTCTGTGGGGATGAGAGTTTATTTCTTTCTTTTCTTTTCTTTTCTATTTTATTTTATTTATTTTATTTTATTTTAATCACAGGTCATTCACTTGTATCCCAGCCATAGCCCCCTCCCTTTTTCCCTCCCAATCCCACCCGAGAGTTTATTTTTAAGGTTCGTCCGGATTCTGTAGGGATGTGAGCTTATAACGGGACACCCATGGTCCTGTGGCACTTCTCCCAAGCATGGCCTGACCTCTCGGTCCCTGACTGCCTCGTCTCCCCCCTCAGGAATTGTGTGTATGGACCACCTGGAAGAGATGCTGAAGCTGGTGGACTGCAACTCCATGATGATGAAGGATGGCAAGTGGATTGTGCAGAAGTACATCGAGCGGCCCCTGCTCATCTTCGGCACCAAGTTTGACCTGAGACAGTGGTTCCTGGTGACTGACTGGAACCCACTCACTGTCTGGTTCTACCGAGACAGCTACATCCGCTTCTCCACGCAGCCCTTCTCCCTGAAGAACCTGGACAAGTGAGCCCTCCCTCCGCCTCCCCCGACTGCCCGGTCTTGAGGAGGTCAGCAGACAGAGCAGTGGACTCTTAGAGCCAGGCTGGGTTTCAGACCACAGACTCTACAGGTGGGGAGGCAGGCTTTCCACCAGCACCCATTTTTCCACCTTTCAGGAGCTTGCCGACAGGGTGCCCTTGGGATACAGAAATGAACAAAACAAGATCCCAGCTCTCGAGGGCTTACATCTTAGCAATGAGCTTGAGTAATTATGACTAACAGACTAGAACAGTTGTTCTCAACCTTCCTCATGCTGTGACCCTTTAATACAGTTCCTCATGTTGTGGTGACCCCAACTATAAAATTATTTCTGTTGCTACTTCATAAGTATAATTTTGCTACTGTTACAGATTGTAATGTATGTTTTCTGATGGTCTTAGGTGACCCCTGTGAAAAGGGGTCACGACCCATAGGTTGAAAACTGCTGGGATAGAGGGTGATGTGTTACAAAGAAAATGTCGATCTGGGTAAAGGCAGATTAAAAGAAACTTGAGAGAGGAAAGGCAACTTGTGGTTTGCTCACGGGATGAGAAGAAAGACCTCACCTTGGTGAGGCCTGGTTCAAATTCCATCTATGCAACATCAAGCTGTGTGCCTCTGGAGAAGTTAAAAACTACTTACGCCTCCGTTTCCAGCAGGACACAGGGATCCACATCTGTAATCCCAGCACTTGGGAGGCTGGATAGGAGGATTGTGAGTTTGAGGATATCCTGGGTTGTGTAGTGAAAACCCCCGCTCAAGATGAAACAAGCCAGGTGTGGTAGTTCTTAACTGTAATCCCAGAACTCGGGAGGCCAAGACAGGAGCCCAAATCAGGCCAGTATTAGATGCCTGCAATGCTAACATTTGAAAGGCAGAGGCAGGATAATCCGGTGTAAACTGTCATTCTCAGTGGTGAGTTTGAATCTTGCCTGGCCTATGTGAGACCATTTCAAAGAAAAAGTCTCCACATCTGAAGGCTGGAGCAGTGTTACAGTGTAGATTCATGCCATCAGTGCTTCTGCTGGGTTGTATCATGTCATTTCTCAAACAAGATGAAGCGGGATATTGCCATTTTAGAGATGTGAGGCAAGCAGGTTCAGTGGCTTGCCTGGGATACCACAGCTAGTGGTAAAGCTGAGAGATGGCCACCATTGACTCCAGGTCATACTCTCCCTGTGTTATTCCCTGCCCCACACAGGAAGGGTGACCTGGGACTAGGCCCAAAGTGCTTGCTACTGTAGCTCATCTGCAACAGCCGAGAGTTCCAAATAATGACTGGCCCTGGCCTTAGGTGAAGGGGTTGGAGGTATTCTGTCCTATTGATCTTCCAGCAGAGGCCCATCTCAGTTGAGCTCACCAGGATGGCTGACCCCAGGACTCTGCAGCTCTGAGGTTGGGTGTGGGGCTCTAGGGCTGAGTCTGTGTCTCTGTCCCACTCTAGCTCCGTGCACCTGTGCAACAACTCCATCCAGAGACACTTGGAGGCCTCCAGTCACCGGCACCCCTTGCTGCCTCTAGACAACATGTGGTCCAGCCAGAGGTTTCAGTCACACCTGCAGGAGGTGGGCGCCCCAAATGCCTGGTCCAATATCATTGTGCCTGGCATGAAGGCCGCTGTGATCCACGCCCTGCAGACCTCCCAAGACACTGTCCAGTGCCGGAAGGCCAGCTTCGAGCTCTATGGGGCCGACTTCGTGTTTGGGGAAGACTTCCGACCTTGGTTGATTGAAATCAATGCCAGTCCCACCATGGCGCCTTCCACAGCTGTCACCGCTCGCCTCTGTGCTGGTGTGCAAGCAGACACGCTGCGCGTGGTCATCGACCGTCGGCTGGACCGCAGCTGTGACACGGGAGCCTTTGAGCTCATCTATAAGCAGGTGAGACGCCACGGCACTTCCCACAGGCAACCCCAGGGTGAAGCACTGTGACAGCGGTCAGGACCTGGGTTCCCGGCCCGACCCCCACAGGGTGGCTTCACACAGACACTTCCCTCTGGCCTGTCTCATTTCTGACCTGGAGGTTACTGTTCTCTGAGGGTCATTAATGCCATGAGTTTGTATTCATAGATATTTTCAGAGGCTCCGGGATCTCCTCGGTTTCCCGTTGAGATTTCAAGCCTCTAGCCTCCTGTCTGCAAAATAAAACTAACTGGCTCCTCCTTCCTGTGCTGTGAGAAGGAAGTGGTTTTATCTGTGCACAGGGCTTTGCTAGGGTGCCTAGACAAGAGGACACAGAGAACAGCTTTAGCTACTCTGCTTGCCCAGGAAGGCTGATGATAGCTCCATCAACTCAAAGGCCTGTCGAGTCAATTAGTAATGTCTGTTGTTATAATAATTATTGTGTTATTCATCTTTTTCCAAAAGCAGATTTGATCTTGCTTATTTTATAAGTTACAGGAATTTTTTTTTAATCAGCCAAAAACATTTTTTTTGTTGTTGTTTTTTAGGTTTTGAGACAGGGGCTCACTCTATATAGCCTAGGCTGGCCTGGAACTCACAGCATTTCTCTTGCTTCAAGCCTCTTAAGTACTAAGGTTATAGGTATGAGTCACCAACCCAGCTTGGCAATAAAATATCTAACCAAGCTTCACTTTCCACAGTGCTATAGTCTCCCAGTAGTTTATCAGAATTCTGAATCCACCAACTGATGACATCATCCATTAGGCCAAAGCTCTTATGGACTAATTGGTTCTAGAAACGCCCTTAGGGACACACCAGGGCATGCTTTATAAATACCCTAGGCTTTCCCAGTCCAGTCAAAGACTTAGATTAGCATCAGAGCTGGACGTAAGACTCCCACCTTATACCTCCTCTTATTCAGAGAGGCTTCGGTTACAGAGTGAGGCCCTATTTCAAAACAGCAACCATACAAACAAACACAACTTTAAAAGAATGTTTTTAAGGGATTTGAGAGCAAATTTTAGGTAGGATCTCTCAGCTAGAATTCGAGGTCTAGATTTACTACAGGAAAGCAAAACACCAACCATGTAACCTAAGTGGTCTCATGTTTCTTACAGTTCTGATTATTAAAACAGCGGTTCTCAACCTGTGAGTTGCGAACCCTTTGTTTTATCAAATGACCTTTTCACGGGACCTAAGACCATTTGCATATCAGATATCTACACCACAGTTTATAACAGTCATAAAATTAGAGTTATGAAGTGGCAATGAAAATAATTTTATGGTTGGGGTCACCACAACCTGAGGAACTCTATTAAAGGGTCACAGCATTAGGAAGGTTGAGAAACCACACTGGCTTAGAACTGGCAATTAGGTGTAGTTTTTGTTAGGAACTTTAGCCCTAGGGGTTAGGGAAAGAATCTAGGGCCCTGCATGCTAGGCATGTGCAGTACCACCGAGCTACATCTTCGGCTTAAAAAATGTAAATGGAGGAAAGATAAGCATATACATATACACCATAGACACATACATAGACACTGATGATCCCAGCACTCGGGCAACAGAGGCTGGAGGATTGTCACAAGGTCCCAGCCAGCCTGGTTGATGTAGCAAATGTCAGTTCAGCCAGGGCTTCAATAATAATGTAATAAACAATGTCATCTTGGAAGAGAACAGAGGAAATGGGGAAGAGGAAGTACTTTGCAGTTTAAAATTGAGCACAATTTGCACAGGGCATGACAACACACACCTGTAATCCCATCATTTAGGAGATTTAGGCAGAAGGATGAGGTTTTTTGTTTGGTTGGTTGGTTGATTGGTTGTTGTTGTTTTTTTTTTTTTTTTTTTTTTTTTTTTTTTTTGAGACAGAATTTCTCTGTAGAACAAGAGTCCCGGCTGTCTGGGCCTTATTTTGTATTTGTATACCAGACTGACCTTGAACTCACCTGCCTCTGCCTCTCCCTCCTGAGTGCTGGGACCAAAGGTGTGTGCCACTGTACCTGGCAGGAGGATGAATTGAAGGTCATCCTTGGCTATATAGTAAGCTTGAGGCTAGCCTGAGCTACATGAAACCTTGTCTCAAAACAACAGAAAAGCTGAGTAGCCAGGTGCCTGGAGAGATTGAGCCAGGCTTAGCAAAAGCACGTGAGGTTTTTTTTTTCAGGTTACTGCTGATTTGTTTTTGAGGGCTGACATGTACCCAAGGTGGCTACACTGGTGGCTTTGTCTCCCTGATCTCCTTTGATCTAGGACAGATAGCTCTGCTGTTTTCTTCCTGGCGTCCTGGTCCTTTGAAGGCCAAGCTGGCTGGCCTGTAGCTCTGTCCCACATTTTGTTTTATCTGATTGTCTCCTTGTGGTGTTCCATCTGTTCTCTGAGAGTCCTGTAAAGCAGAAGATAGGTCAACAACTTGATGGGGCTCAGGGTAGAGATATTTGGCAAAGAACACTTAAGAAGTGGTGCTGAGCACCTCATGTGACTGTCACAAGGCACAACCTGACTGCTAATTCCTGGTGCCAAGTTTGACTTGGGCTAAGGTGGCTGGCATCATTTTTTATTATATTATTTATTGTGTTGGAGTCTGTGTATATATGGGTGCGGTTGTCAGAGGACAACTTGTGGGAGTCAGTTCTCTCCTTCTGCCCCATTGGTTTTGGGGACTGAACTCAAGCAAGTGTCTTTACCCAACTCAACACTGTCCCTTCTTCTAAAATTACAAAGTACTTTCTGTATCTGTCCATTCTCTGTTGCTAATAATAAAATGCTGCAGACCAGTGGTTCTCCACCTTTGGGTTATGACCCCTTTGGGGGTCAAATGACCTCTTCACAGGGGTCACATATCAGCTATCCTGCATAGCAGATATTTACATTATAATCATAACTGTAGCAAAATTTTACAGTTATAAAGTAGCAATGAAATAGTTTTATGGTTGGGGATCACTACAACATGAGGAACTGTATCAAATCGTATTAAAGGTTGAAAACCACTGTCATAGACAATATAAGTTCTAAAGAAAATAAGTTGGGCTGGAGAGATGGCTCAGCAGTTAAAAGTACTTGCTGCTCTTAAAGATGACACAACTTTGGGTTCTAGTACCCAAGTCCAGAAGCTCACAACTGCTTATCACTGTCCCTATTCTTAGAAAGCTACTCTAAGCCTGGTGTGGTGGCACACGCCTGTAATCCCAGGACTCTGTGAGGCGGAGGCAAGTAGATCTCTGTGCGTTCAAGGCCAGCCTGGTCTACAAAGCAAACCCAGGACAGCCAAGGCTACACAGAGAAACCCTGTTTCTGGGTGTAGGGGGAAGAGGCTACTCTAACCTTAAAGGCCTCTCTCGTCTTGGTATTCACAATGCAAATTACATTGCCACATAGAAAAGCCATGGCTCAGTTCTGCCCATCTCTGGCTACCCACAGTCAGAAACCACTTGCATTCTAACAGAGACCAGAGGTTGCCTTGGATGGGTAGTGGGGTGGCTTTGTCTGCACGGCTATGATTCTCTGCTTCCCTGGCTTCTTGTTCCCTAGAGGTCTGTGGCTTGTAGGTCCCTTGGGCCCCTTGAAAATAGAGGAGGCTTCCTGTTTCTCACCTCTGCCTTGGGCCCTGATTCCAGCACTAGTATCTGAGATGGCCTTGTTTTCTCTCCTGCCTACAGCCTGCTGTAGAGGTGCCCCAGTATGTGGGAATCCGGCTTTTGGTGGAGGGCTCTACCATCAAGAAGCCCATGAGTCATCGGCGGACAGGGGTCCGCTCATCACTCCCTCATCTGCTGGCCCAGCAAGGCTCTGGGGAAGGCAAGGACTCAGGGTCCCCTACCTACAGGTCAGCTTCTAGGAAAGACGCTTGCGCCAGGAGCTCGGGACACACTGAGAAGCAAGACTCTACTGCCACCATCTCGGTCCCTGGAAAGGGGAAGAAAGGCAAGCCAAAAAGTGCCACAACCCTGGTCTGCCTCACCATCCAGAAGTGGGAGCCCCCCAGTATCAGGGTGGACCACATTTCCAATAGGTCGAAGGTTCTGAAACAGCATGAGGCCTGGGGTAATACTATGCACTCCAAATACCCCAGTGCTACTAAGGCCATTTCTACCTGTTCTCCAAGCCTTTCCCAAGTAACTGGGCTTGCCCTCCTGCCAAAAGGCCCCCAGTGATGGCAAGTATGAACACTGCTCACCAATTATCTTTAAATATACAACCAAATGAGTATTCTAAAGTAGTCACCTTGCCAGGCAGGTAGCCCAGACGATGCCAAGGCTTGGTTCTAGAGTGCGCGTTCCCGGAGTCCACACCTCAGCTGCTGCTCTAGCCAGCCTTTGCCCTCATACTTCTTTGGGGAAAGGCGCTACCACAATGCCCTTCTCGCTCCCCAACCCAGCTCCCTTAAGCCCTCACAACACCCTGGTGAGGTAGGTGCTATTATCCCCATTTTCCAGCCGAGGTAGCAGGAAGTATAAGGACGCTGCCTGAGGTTGCACAGCTCAGAAGGGGCAGAGTTTGTATGCAGACCCAGGTCTGTTGGAACCCCAACCCTATGTCTTTCCACTACCTCTGGAGGAGGAGGAGGAGGCGCTGGGAGGGGCTCCATCTGCACTTGCCTCCCATCCCCTGCCTCTGCACATACCCTGGGGGACAGCGGGTTAGCCTGGGGCCTTGCTCAGATCCTCACGGCTTCCCTTCTCCCACAGACCCTTCCCACTTCCCTAGCATCTATGACAAGGCCTGGCTGCCTTCTCCCCGTGTGCTCCGACCCCAGAGCCAGGTCCTCAGACTGCAGCATGGCCAGCTGGTGGGCTCTGAGGCTCTGTCAACCACAGGCAAGGCCTTGATGACTCTACCTACTGCCAAGGTTCTGATGTCCTTACCACCTCACTCTGACCTCAAGGTGGCACCCAGCATGCTGAAGCCAGGAAAGGTGGGCCTAGAGCTATGCCTCACACCCTGGAGGGTAATGCTGAGCAGTGGGATCCCAGCTAAAGGGCATAGGCAGAGGGCAGAACCCAGACCATGCAGCGCCCCAGGGAAGGGCTTGTCTTCTCCAGAACCCTGCTCCAAGGCCTGATCATCTCTCTCCCTCCCCTCCTTTACACCGAGGCTGCTATTCCCTTGCACCTTCGAGGCCCCCACTTTGGATGTGCCTCGTATCCTCTGCCCTTTGAAGTTGGACCTCTTCCTAGAACCCACAGGAAAGTCAAGGCCAAAGGCAAGTTCAAGGCCAAACTCTTCGACAAACCCAGGGTTGAGGCATACCCCAACAAGTGGCTGAGCCTCTCCAATCCCTTGACTTTTATTTTGAAGTCCCAGAGACTGAGGACCAAGGGGGCTATGAGGCTAGAGAAACTCCTGCTCTGATTTTCGCTACCCCATCCTGGACCCAGCATCAAATAATAATAATTTAAAAAAAGCTAAGTAAAGTTCTCTGGGTTTGGTTTGAATAACTGAGGCAAGGTTCAGAACAAGAGTTGTTTATCAGGGCCTCCATCAGCAAGGGCCACAACGCCCACCTAGTAAATGGGCATTAGCTCTCTCTGCAGGAAGTCTTAGGGTGGGTCGGGGAAGAGTCTTCACTATACAGATGAGGAAACTGAGTCTGAACATGGCCTGCCTGAGACCAAATGGCAGTATGTGGAAGGCTAACTATCAGGAAGGGCCCCCTCCCAGAGACAAGCTGGGCTAACAGAATGGCTTCTGATTGATGGGCAAAGAACATCATTGACAAGACATGGGCTTTCCCTAAACCTCAAGCCTTCTCTAGAGAGTATAGGGCTGTTCCTTCCCTCAGTGAGGAGGAAATCCAGCCTCCTAAAACTAGAAGACCCAAAAAAACACACCTAAGTGACCCATAGCATTCCCTCCCCAAGAAGGTTTGGCTGCTGGCCCTCCAAAAGCAGATCTGCCTGTGAACGTGTTGGCAAAGCGGGGTGTTGAAATTCAGTGGGCAGCGTCCTCTGAAGTCAGAAGGGCTCATCCTGCACAGTGGTTCACACTTGACATCCCAGTGCTCAGGAGGAGGCAGAGGTGGGCGACACTCTGACATCCAGTCCAGCCAGAGATACATGGAAAGACCCAGTCGCAAAAACAAACTTCCTGGCCAGGAGGAGAGCGGATGCCACCTCCTAACCCGGCCACAGTTCACCTGAGCAGAGAGCAGAGTCCCTGGGGAACATCTGCTTTCTTATTTTTGGTAAATGAGCCTGTGAGGTAGAACTTTTATTATTTTAAGTCCAGAGAGAAGTCAAACTGCCCAAAGCCACACAGCAAGCAAGTGGCCTCACTGGGATTTGATCTTAGGTTTGTCAGACCAAGGAGCCCAGGACCTTGACTGTACTCAGCACCAACCTCACTGCCCCACTATCCTTAAGCTGGGCCACAGCCCTTCTGCTTTCTATTTCCATTTCCAACCGGGGGTCAGAGACAGCCTGTTAATTGTTGGGAGAGCTGCAGGCACTGCAGGGTCCGAGAGAAGTAAGGGGGCAGGGGTGCCAGAAGTTCACTGGGGGGATCCCTGGATCTGGTGCCCGGGAGGAGGAGGCGGTGCAGGTGCAGATGCAAGGGCTGCTGGGCCACCTGGGAAGGACTCAGGCGGAGGCGTCTGAGCAGGGTTTCATCCAGGACCTGGGAGGGGAGACAGCGGCCATCTGAGTTCCAGCCAGAGGAGCACCCAGCTCTGATGGACACAGAGGGAGACCTGTAGGACCTCCCTCGTCTGCAACTGCAGTAGTTTTCTCCACAGGCAGGCAAGTTGTCTTCAGTGAAGCCATGCGATTACACCTCTGGCCAATGGGAGGGGAGGGGATGTGCACAGACCTCAAAGCCCCAATTCACACAAACCTCCACTCTCCTCTTCTAGCCAGAAAGGACCTCTTCTTTGGTTCCCAGGTGGCTGGCTTCACTCCCATTCACTGGACTCAGCACAGGAGGAAATGATGCCCAAACCCACTCAAAAGGATGGTTGAACCTCAGGGTCTATTAGAGGCCAGCTACCCCCCCCCCTTGAGCTCATGGAGAGAAGGTCTGAGAGAGTATGGCATTTGTTTGAGCCACACAGCACCACAGGGACACAAGTGGCCCCAGAGGCCAAGCCAGCCGCCTCCTAGTCCAATATTGCCTGGTGTCTGGGGACACACAGCTCTCTCAACCCACACAGAGCAGGCATATGAGCCTGGGGACCTACCTGTCCCTGGGGCTTGGTAGTCTCGGCTGGCCACAGAAAGCGCTGGCCAAGAACGGTGCCTACTCGCGCTGCGTAGGTGTGGTCTCCGAGAATTGGGCAGAGCTGCAGAACCATGTGTACCTGCAGCTGACTGGGGAAGACTGAGAGACGGGGGGTTGGGAGGCACTGCTCTTCCTGACCGTGCAGTACTGACCCCGTTCCCTAGAGCCTCTGGATCTGTGAGGTGTCCTCTGCATCCACAGACAAGCCCATGCGCAGATCAGGACAACGGCTGCTTATAACCCACCCAGCCTGCGGGTTCGACCCTACAGAACCGAAGCCTCTGAGAACAAGGATGTGTGGCGGGTGCTAGACTGGGCGTGCACCCAAAACTGCTGCCTCCCACTGAGCCCGCTCTCAGACCCTGGGGGTCCACCAGATGCTCCCTGGCTGTTGCTCAGCGCCACCTTCCTCCCAGGCAGAGTACTGTTCAGACCCACCTGACAGTGGCTGCAGCTGGACCAGGGCACAGCCACAGCCCGTGGCCACCACTTGGAAATGGCTGAGGGTCCTCTTGACACCTTCCAGGATGTCCTTTCGAGATGGGGACTTCACTGGGATCGCCTAGGGTACCAGACAAGAATGACTGAACAGAGTTGTCCTAAGCAGACTTAGGGCAGGGCCTCAGTAAAGGCAGCAGTCACTTGCCTTTTAGGGGACAGCAGTTCTAGCCACCCCATGTACCAGCCCAGACTCCTCTGTACGGCAAAACCCGAAAGGATGACTCTTCCCTGCTGGCCTCTGACTTACAAGATCGATGCCATCCATGCGTTCCAGCTTCAGAGCCACGTGGACTGACCCCTCAGAAGGCTCAGGGATGCCATCAGTGACAGCACTGAGAAAGGGAAAAAGGTCTCAGAGCAGCCAGCTGGGACCTTCCCTAGCACTGACAGTCACCCCGCACCTCTCACCAGTAGGTGGCTGTGGGCCTCTGGGCTCTCCTTGAGTAGGCGAAGAACTTCTGCAGGTGGCTTGCTGTTTGGGGACAGCTGGAGAGGAGTACAAGCCCTGAAGCCTCCCTGGAAGAAGGGAACAAGTCACATAAAGACTCTTGGTCTAACAAAAAAAAGGCGTGTGTGGGGGGTTGTCTAGATGGCTGCCGTTGCACGGGACCAACATCTAGCAGCCGCACGATGGTTTGTGACTGTCTGCAATTCCAGTTTGAGATCTGGTGCCCTCTTCTGGCCTCTGAGGGCACCAGGCAAACACTGGTGCACAGATACACATGTGGGCTAAACGCTCACATTAACTGAAAACAAATCTTTTGAAGCCCTGAACAGTGGCGCACGCCTGTAACCCCAGCACCCAGGGAGGCAGAGGCAGGTGGACCTCTGTGAATTCGAGGCCAGCCTGGTCTACAAAGTAAGTTCAGGGCAGCCAAGGCTAAACAGGAAAACACTGTCTCAAAAAAACAAAGGGGGAAAATTTCTTAAAAACAAATCTTTTATTATAAGGGTGGCCCCTTCATCCCCAAAATTAAAGGAACACCAGCTTAAGGCCAAACAGTAACATCAGGACTAGAGTCCAGACTTCCTGAGAAACAAAGTCATAAGGCCTTTGCTCTGGCCCCTAGAGAAAGAGCCAAATGCCCTAGAAGTTAGCACCAATGTCCCAGGGTCTACCATGTACCAGGCACTCATTGTAAGACTTTTATGTACAGTGGCTGTATATAATGCACGCGCTCATCACTTACTTTCCAGGTGCTCGCACAACCTGGAGCGTCTGGTGTCCGAGCCCCAGGGCCTGGCTCAGCTGTGGCAGCACAGACAGCAACGTCAGCTCTCCCGGTCTCCCTGAGAGGTTAGGAGGGAGAAGATAGGTTGGCAGAGCGCCACCCAACCATCTCCTCTCCCTGGCAGCCTCTCCCTCCCTGCTCATGCCCATACCTGTCACAGGCAGACCCTGTGGCTTGTTCAGTGTCACCAGAGGTCCTGAAAAGCAAAAACCTTTGCAACTGCTGTTCTAGGCGTTCATTCGCAGCGGCTCCAACATGTCTCAGTATAATGTGCGCCCCTCCTACAGTCCTTGACTGAGACAGGGACTCCAACAAACAGGCTGGCCTCAAACTTGCTTATAGCTAAGTGTGGTCCCCTTGATCCTCCTTGCCTCTACTCCCAGGCCACCACACCCGGAAACAGCAGTGATTCCTCATTATTTCTCACACGAGGACGCTTGATCTCTTAAGGTGGGAGCCACTGTTTAAACCAATCCTGCGAAGCTGCATGAACGTACAGACAGTTGTGAAGTACCATGTGGGTGCTGAGTGCTGGCTGTTTGCAAGAGCAGCCATCTAGCCACCTAGACCAAGAGGCACGCTGCTTTCAGACCCCAGCTATAACTAACCCCAAAGCCTGTTCCGACAGAATACTACTGTCACTCAGAAGTCTCAGAACGCTGGGTGGGGCGGAGTTTCCCTTCGCCTGTCCTCAGGGCGGTGAAGCTAGGAGAGGGAAAGTGACTGCAGGCTGGGCGCCTGCAGATAGCGGCTCCAGGGGTGTCGGTGGCCCAGGAGCAGCAGGCTCCCCTCACCTTTCTGATCCACTACAGCTGCCCTCAGCTCGTCAGCTAGCTTCTCCTGGCTGAGGTTCTCGGTCCGCAGCAGCCCCGGGAAGGGCTGGTCTTCGACCTGGTCCTTGCGCTTGCTGGAGCCTTGAGGTTTAGGCCGACGCCTGAGATACAGGATAGAGACCGGTACCTCCCCCGTCCACCCCGCCTAGCCCAGCCTCTTCTTACAAAAGCCTTAGAACTCCCGGGCCAGGTGATGTCCACCTGCCCCCCAAGACTTTACAGAAGAGGCATCGGAGGCTCAGGGCGCCAAGGATCACAGCACAGTCGGGATGAGAACCCATGTCCTGATCTGAATGCCGTATTGCCATCCCCTTATTCTAGCCTCCCCACTACACGGAAGTGGAGTGTTATAATCACCGGGCCTCGGTGCCGAAGCTTGCATCCCTCGGCCGTGCGCAGGTCCCCAGGCCTGGCCGCCAGACCCCAGAAGCCCAACTCCAAACTCGCAGGGCTCCCATTACGTGAGCAAGCACTTTACGCACGCGTATCCGAGGGACTGCTCCTCCCACTCCCCTCCCCTGACGTGCATTCTTTGTGAGCCGATTGGTCGGGTGGGCTGTCAATCAAAGCACCGAGCAGGCGGAGCTCAGTGGAGGAAAAATCTGAGCTTGTGCAAGAAAACGTGCCATTTAGGGCTCAGCCTTTGAGGAAAACGGAGGCCCGAGGCAGAGTTATTTACTCGCGGTAGAAGACGTGTCTTAGAATAAAAAGGAGCTAGCCTGCAGATTGTCGTTTCAATTCTCAGGAGCTTTAATCTGAAAACCTCCCTAGTAGAGCACCTGCGTGCGACACAGAACGTCCCAAAGCTGTGGATCAGGTGGTAGAGAGCGAGGTTCTGGGTTCGATCCCCAGCACTACATACGAAGGTCAGGAAGCCCAAGATCACAGATACAGACTGAGTTGGAAACCAGCCTGGGATACAAAATGTCCTATCAAAAGAAAATCAAGTTAAGCTGGGCTTGATGGTACAAGCCTGTAAAGGAGAAGCGGGTCGGTTACAGAGTTTGAGGTCAGCTTGATCTATAAGCAAGTTCCAGGACAGCCAGGATTACAAAGAGAAACCCTGTCTCAACATGTCACGAAAAAAAAAAAAGCCCCAAAATAAATAAAATACAAAAGGTAGCAACAATAGGCACATAATAAAAACAGATAATGAATACTGATAATTGAAAATTAAAAAGCAAGTTGTTGTTTTTTCTTTTAAAGCAGTGGGGCATGGTGGCACATACCTTTAATGTCATCCCTTAAGAGGAAAAAGCAAGAGAATGTCTCTGTCATCCAGCTATGTCCCCAGACCTGAAAGACTTTCTGAAAGGACTCCAGCACTAGGCTCTTACTTCTGGTGGAGGAATCAGAGGGATGCTGATTCCTCTCCCTTCCTCCATTTACAGGCAGCCTCCCTCTGCCTCCTCCACAACCCTCAGCCCACAGTTGTGTTATTTGTCCTCCGAAGTTCGGCTGTTCAGCTGTGCATTATTTATTGTTATTTATTTATTTATTTATTTATTTGCCTTGGCCTGTCCAGGTTGGCTTTGGACTCACAGAGATCAGCCTGCCTCTGCTTCCTGAGTCCTGGGATCAAAGGCATGTGCAACCACCACCCAGCTTCAAATTCATATTAATGGTATTTGGAGAAAAAATTAATTAGATGAGATTATGAAGATGGCATTAGCAGCTTTCTGGGGAGGAGAGGAGAGAAAAGAAAACCTTTCTCTCAGCATGGACAGCTTCCTCCATGTTAGGGTGCACCAAAAAGGTCCCTGCATATGCTAAGTAGATGCTGGCTCCAAACCCTTGTATGTGTGTGTTTTATTTTTATTTGAGTGTAAGTGCCTGTGTATCTGTGCAAGTGAATGTCACTGATGTGCAGATGCCCCAAGAGGCCAAAAAGTGGGCATCAGATCCTCCAGAGCGGGAGTTACGGGCAGTTGTGAGCTTCGGGTGGGTGCTGGGAACTGAACTCAGCAGCAAGTCCTCTCAACCACTGAGCCATCTCCCCCGCCCCATAGATATAAACATAGTAATGATCAGCTTTCAGAGTTTTTTGGTTGGTTGGTTGTGTCGCGCGCAGCCTTCGCCGATAAGGATGACGCGGCAACCGAAGATTTGTCCAGCAGAATCTTTATTATGAAGCTCTTGCAGGTAGATGGAGAAGGACCCCAAACCCCAAACGCGCTCTGCTTAAATAGCCTGCAGGGCGACGTGCTCGTCTGTGATTGGTGCTCCGCACAATACCCAATTAGCATGTGTTCTCTGATAGGGAGAGCACTCAAATCCGTATTAGCATCATGTGGCGCATGCGCTGCTGCAAGATACAGCACTGACAAGAAGAACCAGGAAACAGGAAGCCAGCGCCATCTTGTAATGGCGAATGCGGCTCCCGACATGGTTGTTTTCAGTGCTGCAGATGGATCCAGAGCCCCAAACTTGCTAATCAAGCACTCTCCTACAGAGCTGCAAGCTAGTATCAGGTGTTTTGTTGTAACAACAGGAAGCAGGTAAATGTGGAAGGAGTGATGATGTGAGGACGTGACAGCCAGCCCTAACCTGATGCACTGTGTTTATCTCCGCCCGGATTGAGCTGCTCTCCAGTCATTAGAGCGCTTAGACCTGAGTGATGCTTGAATCCACTGGAAGAAACCAGAGACTTAGACTCAATGCACAGACTTAGACTCAATGCACATTTAGATTAAATGTGTTTATTCTTACAGCTAGCAGAAAGACAGCAGCCTTAAGCCAAACAGAAGGCTGTGTGGAAGGGAGGTTAAGGTGAGGTTTTAAGGCGATGTCAGAAAGGTGTGCGTTACAGCTGCACATGGAATCCACAGCTGGGCAGGAAAAATGTTTTGCTTCCCCCAGGTGTTTCATATTTTCCTGCTCTATAGTAATAAAAAGGCCATTTCATCTCTCTCCCACATTGCTAAGCAGGCTGTACTGAAGCAAAGGCAGCTGTTACTACCTCACACACCATCATCCTCTTCCTCTCTCTCTTGCAGGCCACTTGGATCTCCCAGGCATTCCAGAGCAACAGGACAATGGCCCTAAAATCACTCAGGTTTTTGTTTTCCAAGAAAGGGTTTCTCTGTGTAGCCTTGGCTGTACCAGACTCACTCTGTAGACAGGCTGACCTCTGTGCCTCCCAAGTGCTGGGATTAAAGGCTTGCACCACCAAATTTAAAGAATATAGCTAAAAACCAAATTTAAAGAATATAGGTGGGCATGGTGACACATGACATTAATCCTAGAACTTGAGAAGCAGAGGCAGGCAGATCTCTGTGAATTTGAGGCCATCCTACATAATGAGTTCTAGGACAGCCAGGACTACAGAGAGATGAGGGCGAGAGACAGACAGACAGAGAATATAGACACAACACAAAAACACAGGAAGGACCGGTGAGAAACCAGGCAAAAAAAGAAGAAAAAGAAAAAAGCAAGTAGTTTCTCCTTGTCTGGCTTCAGCAGGAGTGTCCAACTGCTCTGTCATAGGCCCATTGCTGTTCCAGAAGCCTTCTGGGAGGTCTCCTGTGCAGATATCTCAGAAGCAGCTTGAGCAAGGACTAACAACAGACGAGGCAAAGAGCCCTGGGGAAGTGGAGGCAGAGGATCAGGAGTTCACAGGCATCCTTGGTTACATAAGGTCTGAAGCCAGCCTGGGCCATGTGAGAGTGTCTAAAATACATACAAGGGTTAGTGAGATGGCTCAGCTAGTAAAGATGGTTGCTGCCAAGTCTGAAAACCTGCGCTTAATCCCGAGGATCTACATGGTGGGAGGAGAAGACCAAACCACAAGTTATCCTTTGTCCTCTACACTTGTGCTAGGGTGTGCACATGCAATACAGATCAAAAATACAAAAAAGTCTCAGGCCACTTTGTGTGGCGAGAGAGAGGCTAGCTAAAGGCTGGTTCATGGCCCACTCAGCTAAGCAGATCTCTCCTGCATCAATAGAGTCTGGCCCCAGGAAAGGCCATGTCCCCACTTGGACCAGTGCCTGGCCCTCTGGAGGCTGTAGCTCCTTTCCTCTTTGGAGGTCTCTCTCCCTGCCCCGTAGGAGGCTGCCCTCTCTTGTTCCCTTCCCACAGCTACCTTCACTCCAGTGGGCTTTGAGCTTTTGAAAGAAAAGGAGGAGCCAAACTGCCTGGGCTGAGATGGCTCAGTGCCAGACAGCAGTAGCAGTCAACTGCTGAACTTGTGCCCGGGACAAACACCAGCTCCCGTCAGCCCCCTCTGGCTCAGTCACAACTTTGGTCAGGCTTCAGCAATGGGAAACAGGACTGATGCAAACCAGGCCTTCAGAAGGCCCGCCCCTGGAGGCAGACTGTCACAGAGCCATCCTCCAGCTACAATCGTGGGAGGGTCCAGACGAGAAAGCGCACTTGATCTGGACTTGGCTGCTCTCACACGGCTCCAGGCACCGGACAGCTGCCAGCAATAGCTTTGCAGACAAGCTTGGGTAACTTAGCCCTTTGTCTTAATGTCTCCTAAATCCAAATAGGCTTTATAGGAAAGATTATGAAATTATGTTAAGCTTTGGATCTGAGGGCCAGGCTGAAGCGTGGCTTCCTATGGGCCTGGTCTTTCTCGCTTACGTGAGTTAACTGTCACTGAAAAATGAGGGCTTAGCCCTGACTCTCCCTCCTCAGAGCTCTCCTACTCATTCGTTTTATTTTTTGTTTGTTTGTTTTTCAGGTGCTGGGGTCACTGTGCTGCGTTAGAGACTCGCCTTGCAATCCTGAGGGTAGAAGCACCGAGCTTGAACAGGGATCTGTGTGCAAGCTCCCTTGCACACACAGACAATGACAAATCACCCTGTAGATGGACCAAGAACTCTCAACCCGAACACGTGAAATGTGTTATAAGACCCAAGAGTCAGGGATCAAAAGAGTGGTTTGATCCGCCTGACAGGCAAATTTCATTTGGGAACTGGCATACTCATGCATTATATGGTCTGCCCAAACAGCAAATGTGGCAGGCCTCGAAGGCCAACTACAGATTTTTATTTTAACATGTATGCATTGTGTCTCGCAATGCCGGACCTTATATGTTAAAAAGGAGTGGGGCCGAGATGTGGCTCAGTTGGTAGAGCATTTGCCAGGCATGCCGGCAGCCCTGTATACAATCCACGGTGCCACACAAGTTGGAAGTGGTGGTTCACGCTTGTGATACTAGCGCTCAGGAGGCGGGAGCAAGAGGATCAGAAGGCCAAGGTCCTTCTTCAGCACGTAACAAGTTTGAAGCCAGCCTGGCCTGCATGAGGCTGTATCTAGCCTGGCCTGCATGAGGCTGTATCTAAAAGAACAAACAGGGCCACCGATACAGCTCAGCCAATAAAAGCAATTGCTATGCAAGTGTGCCAACCTGAGGTCAGTCCCTGGTATGTACAAGGGAACTAAGTGGTCCTCTGACCGCCACACCCGAGCCGTGGTACTGGAATACCAGCGCGCCCGCGCGCACACGCGCGCACACACACACACACACACACACACTCATGCACACGTATACCAATAATGAGAAATGCTATCTCCTGTACATCCTGGCAGATGGTTTCACACAAAGGACACAGGCAAAGGTGAGGTTTCAGCATAAATAATTTACTGCAGATTCTAACACTGTACATTAGTGGAAAGTGAGAACAAGAGGGGAAGAGAGGGAATCGTCTGACTTTTCCCCGGAGAACATGAACTACGCCCATGAGCCCAGAAAGAGCTCCAGTGACAGGCAACGCCACGATTCCCTCCAAGTCCAGCTTGGTGAACCGGTGAGCTTACTGGGTTACTTACAAGAGGGGCCTGGGTGACAACAATCATCTGCATTACCCGGAAGTCCCTCCCTAGCACAGTAAGGGCCCCCAAAATCTGCGTCAATGGCAGCCACCTCATATCCTGTAGCATCCCCCAAGATCATACGCAGCTGGGGGGGGGGTAGGCGGGAGTAACGGTTGGAACTCCAGGCAAGAGGACCCCCGATTCTCCCTTTTCTTCTACTACAGAGTGTGAACCACTCTGGCACCATAACCAAAGACCTCGCTGTCACTGTGGCATGCCGTTCATTTTGTTGTCTCAACGGAGGCCAAGGTATAACGGACGCCGCCGTAGCAACGTGTCTGCACAATGAGCATGCGCAGGGCAGGAGGCAACGCCAGAGAGCGGGCGGCACGTAGGCTAGCACGTGAGGAGAGGGGGCGAGACAGGTCTTCTACGCTACCTGAGACAGAAAGGAAGGAGCCATGCCAGGCCACCCCAGGGCTCCAGCCCTTCCCGTGGTTTCCATGGTGCTGTGCTGTGAGCAAGGTGCGGGCAGGTGAGAAGCTCTTCAGCTGCCAGGCTTGTGGGAGCTGCTAGCAGAGCGCAGGCACATCCTTGGCTGGGGAAGGCCTCTGGGAACGTGGCTCTTCACTGCAGCATCTTCAGACAGGAGGGGAGGAGGGAGGAGGAGGTCTTGGCCTTGGAAGGCTGTTCTTCCTCAGTGGCATCCAGGAACTGCTGCATGTAACTGGAGGTGCCAAGCAGCATGTGACCTGTGGCCTGCATGCTGAAGAGGGCCCAGCGAAGCATTTCCCTGGGAGACAGGAGCCATTAGTTCAAACATAGAGGTACCCGTCTCTCCAAATATTTTCTCCATTTTTCAATGCTGGCCTGAAGCAGCTGGCTTCAGGATAGCTTACTCTCTCTCTCTCTCTCTCTCTCTCTCTCTCTCTCTCTCTCTCTCTCACTGTTGCAGCCTTGGCTATCCTGGACATTACAGACCAGGCTGCCCTCAAACTCACAGCAATCTGCCTGCCTCTACCTCT